>NW_006408560.1:15448745-15506520 GCF_000296735.1 Chrysochloris asiatica
AAAAAAAAAAAAAAAAGAGATAGGAACCCACCCAGGATCTTAGTTACCTTGATCACGGCATCAACGTTTGCTTTTAAATATTGCAACCGCTCCAAGTAAATTTTCCGCTGCCTGCAACCCCGCCAATGAGCCTGCATGCCAGGAAAGGAAAAGAAGTCACCTTAGCTGGTCCGGGTGGCCCAAGAGGCTTTCAGAGAAAAGCTTAGTTCAAGACCCTCCAGAGAAGTTGTCCCTATTCTCAAAGAACTTCAAACTTCATGGGGAAGACAAATGTCTGTGCCCTCTGCCACATGCCATGGTCCCAGCATACACACACCCACTTACATGTACCATAGAATCAAACACACACTCACAAACACATCTGTACTGAAATTCAACCGTAAGATACAGGTTTAAAACATATTAATAAAGCAAACACCTACTTACCAACTTCATTCCTCCAAAATATATTCATACACCCATCTACAGACCACCCCCACACTATCACATGCAAAGTGGCTACAGAGCAGTCTGGTGAGACACAAGGTTGCAGGGATGGAGAATGTGTACAGCCAGTGCTGTGTACCCATCTCTTCTAATGACCATTTGGGCAGCAGGTCATACTTCACAACTACACCACCCAGCTCCTGAGACCAGCTCTTGGCAAATCTCCCTCCAAGGCCCTCAATAACTTTGCTGCCTCTCCTCATAAAGGGTCCAGTTGCCTGTCTTCTCCAAAAATCAGAGCCTCTTCGGTCTCTAAAGCATAAATCTCATGGCTCCCTTCCATCTTGGTCTCCTTCCTAGGAGCTTCTTCCCTCTTACCTCAAGTATATGTGAGATTATTTTTCCTAAAGCATCACTTGGACTATGTCTCTCCTAGCCCCAAGGTTCTCAGAAGTTCTCAACCTCTGACCTCCCATTCCCCATCTGACTTTCCACTGGCATCCTACCTTCTTAAAGTATCTAGTCACACCAGATATTTCACTTTCCTTTAAACATGCCTTAGGCTTTTCTGTCCCTGAACCTGTCCCACAGCTCTATCTTGACCCACTGAAATTCTTTTTGTCTAGGACCAATGTCAAACATCTCCCAGGTGCTCAGATCCAGAGGGACATTCCACCATGGACATCGGGCATCCTCTTTCATCTGACAGTCCTTCCCTAAAGCCAGTTCTCCTGGTTAGACTTACCCTGGCTTACACTGACCTGTCTATTGGGACAAAATGAAAAAGCAGCAGCTTGGCACCATAACACCAGCTGTCCAGATTTTGTAGTCTAGAGGCTAGGGAGTACCATTTCCAGGCAGAGGAGTCTCCTCTCTGCTCCTACCCATTCCAACATGGCTCCTCTTTAATATGGCAGCCTCCCATCTTGATTGGTCAGAACCTAGGATTCTGAGTAAGGTTGCATCCATGGTCAGAGTTTTCAGAGAATAAAATCTTAGAACACTTTAGTAGCCTCCTTTCTGACTTGCATTTCCCCATAGTCTGAGGGCAGATGGTCTAAGGCTCTGGGCCACTTCTCCCTTTCTGTCTCCCAGGACCCATGTGAAGGTCAACACAGCTTTCACATTAGTTGACTTCACCTCCTCTCCCACAGTTGGTGTGACCTTTTCACCTCCTTAGAGTTAGTGTGAAATTCCAGGCAGGGTTAAGGAAGGAGGAATCCCTATGATCCAGACCACTCAATGCAGACTGCTACAGTTCTGAATTGCATTCTGGGACCAATGCCCCCAAATTTAACATCGCAGAATGACAACCACCAATGGAGCACTTGCCAGACCAAGTGCTACCTGTCATTTTCCTACTTAATACTCATGAGTGCTATCATTATGAATGAGGAAATTAAGTTGGGAGAGGGCTTAAATGAGGAGCCCAGGGTCGTATTGCCCAGAAATGGTAGAACCAGGAGGTAAATTCCAGCCCCTGACTCCAAAGCCTGCCCTTTCAGTTCCCAACTCCCATGCCCTAGATCATAATTGAGGGCCATTTCTCCAGTTTCAGTCTGCACATCCATTTCCTCTGGTGTTGTTCTTATGTTCCTACCATCCCAATGTTTAACATCAACTGTACTCCAGTTCCTGAAAAGAGAGAGATGTGATCACTCACTGTGTGTTTCATGCCCAGCTCCCAACCTTGTAGATACTAGCCACTCAAAGATGTTTATCAATAACTGCAAGGTTGATGGTTTGAACCCATCAATTGTTCCATGAAAGAAAGATGAGGCTGTCTGCTCCTATAAAGATTTATAGTCTTAGAAACAGTATGCAACAGTTCTACTCTGTCATATAGAGTTGCTATGAGTTAGAATTGACTCAGTGGCAGTGAGTTGTTATTGTTTTGTTTTTGTTTTTTTAATACATTGCCACTACACTTCTGTGAGGCCCTTCAGGTCACATCTACCTGGGGAGGTCTGCTTGCTCACCTCCCTATAATTGCTGGCTTGTACAGTGCCCTGGCTGTCTTCCCAGTTGGCCTCATGTCCCAGTTAGTTGAGGGTTGGTCTCAGAGGCCACACTGGGCCATACATACATCAGAGGAATAAAAATAGAAAGAAGTGACTGGAGAGGAAAAAAAGAAAACTCATTTTCCTAAAGGTATTCTCTTTCTCTTCTGTTTAGACACACACAGAAGAGGGGTGGAACACCTGTAGGACCCCTGCTGGCATTGTGGGTTAGGTATTGAGCTGTAACCATAAGGTCAGGGTCAGTGATTCAAACCAACTAATCACTCTTGGGAAGAAAGATGAGGCAACTTCCATAAAGACTTACAGCCTCGAAAATCCAATATAGGGTCTCTATGAGTTGGAATCAACTCAATGGTAGGGGTTTGGTTTTTGGTTTGTTTAAAGACTAACACCTCTTTGCTACTCTTCTCCTAATCAGGAGTCCTCCCTGAAATCTAAATTTAATCCTTTTTACTAAACCTTATTTTACTTTTCTCTTGGGGAAGCTAAAACACAGCTCTCCATACTCCATAGAAATGATAGGAGCTGACACACCAGAGCTGGTTCTTACTACCTACCAGGCACTTTTGTAAGTACTTTACAGATATTTCCTTACTTAATCCTTATAACAACTCTGTAAGGTGAATGCTATCATTCTCCCTACTTCACAAGTGAGGAAACTGAGGGGCAGCTGAGAAGATTGAGGGAGAGAGAAGTAATGAGTGATGGAATTTGGATTCAATGCCAGGTAGTCTGACTCCAGAATCCATGCTCTTAATCACTACTCCTCAGAAGTCAAAAGATCATGCCAACACCACTAAGCAAAAAAGCAGTAAGACCCTGAAGCTCAGATAAGTTCAAGCCTGAAGACTTAGAAAGTCAGAGCCTGTCACCTGGATCTTGACGACTGCTGGGAGCCAGGTCCTCAAAAAGTGGGACTGCTTGGCAAACTTCTGCCGAACCAGGAAGCCGCGGAAGCGGGCCTGGAGCTGGATGACAAAGCCGATGTTGGCCTTCCAGAGCTGCTGGCGGTCGTAGGCAGCAGTGACCTTGGTGACAGCTGACTATAGAGGAAAGAGAGAGCCTGGTGAGTGGGAGCCACTTCTGTAAGAAATCACCCATCTATGACTCACCCCATGCAGGAGCCCTGCCAACCTGAATCTCCTCCCGAGTCAGATGGGAGGTGTTGAGGTGGCAGCCTGGGGGTCGCTCCCAGGTTCCCTGGAAGGTCTGCAGATGGAAGTAGTAGGTGGAGCCATCCTTCATGTTATGTTGAACCCAGAAAGCTGTGCTCCCTAAGCAGAAGCCAAGGTAATCAGGGGAAGGTTCAATGAAGAGGCAAGAGGTGGTGGGGCAGGAAGAGGAAGGGGTCAGGAGAGGGCCATTACCTGCACGTAGCTTCTTTGCCATGGCACCTTCTAGGGCTCTCTGGTAGCCATTGGCACAGTCAGGAACCACCCCTCGCAGGGCCACGGTGGGGTTCCTTAACACCCGCTCTGTCTGGGCTGCCTTGCCTTCCTTGATGGCCTGATTGATGGCAGCCACACCAAGAGCCACTGACGGAAGCATCAGGAAAGAGACATCAATGCTCCCCCTGAGCATGGCCCACAGGCCTTGTTGTACCCATGAGGAGGACTTGGGAGGTGGCATAAAAGACAGAAGAAAGGCAGTGTGCAGCTATGCTTGGAGGAAAAGGTGAAGGAAGGATTCCTGAAGTAAGACAGTGATTCTCCTTGTAAAGGAAAATGGTCTTATACAAAAGGCAGGATTACAGGCAGAGAGCCTCAGGACAAACTTCTCAGTAGGAGTCGCATCCAAGAAGTAGGCCTGGTTGATCTAACACCTGCCTTCCAGTCACTCACAGACAGACAGATGGACAGTGGGACTCCAGACACTGAGAATGCCAGACATCAACGCCCCCACACCGGAACCCAGCATCTAGTTAGTTGCACGGATCCCGCCTGCTTTCCCTCATCCTCCTGCCAATACCTCTCTCCTACCCTAAGACTAAACTTCCTCCAGCCAGAGCTTCTACCCAATTTTCCATGTACACAGTGCAGGGGACGGTACCCACAGGAAGGCATAGAAGGCAGAAGTCCTGAGAACTTCTGCCCGGCTGACTGCTCTGGTCTAAGCAGCACCACGCCATTCTGATTCTGGCTTGCCTCCCCAAGAGGTTGAAGGGGTGGGGTGGGGGTGGGGGGTGTCACCTGATAATCTGGGCTCTTGGTGAGCCTACATCTCCTCCCCACCTCACAATCCCCAACTGGCCCACTTACTTTTCTGAGCTGTGTTCGTGTCCTGATTGGCTCTAACCACTCCCTGGTGAATCTCCTGCAGCCACAGCACAGCTCCAGGATCTCCTGTCACCTGGTAAATTGAGAGAGATGGGAAAAGATGAGACTCCAGGCTGGCCCACAGACTCCCAGCCTCGTGACCCTTGGATTTAAAGACTGCAGGCTGCTGTTGGGGTAGCAGGGGCACCTCCCACTTCTTGTTCCTGTGCAGACAGGTCTGTGGCTCCCTTGGATTGCTGCCAGGCTCAGAAGGTCTACCTGTTCCTACCTCGCCCCAGCCTATCCCAAGCATCAACTCAGCTTGTTCATAGCACCCGGGACCCACATGAGCTCTCAGTCTCTTGAACCCTCAGTATACATCACCCTCTCAAATCCCTACCCTTGTGCCTCAGGCACAGCCCACCTGCCCATGCCCGCTCTCCATGCCCTTTGTGCCAGCTCACACCTTCTCAGGCCTATTCTGACCTTGAGCTTCACATTCTCCTTCTCATTCCGACTCATCTACCACACAAAGTGGGAAGATCACATGAGAACTTGGTTCAAGTAAAGCTTATGCCCGCCACATTGTGAGACTGATAAGGCTTGTTCCCTCCCATTTGTCTCACCCAGTCCTACTTTTCTTTTCCCCAACTCGTCTCATTAATAATGGACTCTTCTAAAAGAATAATCATATTCACAATGTTGTGCAGCCACCATCCCTATTTGTGCCCCCAATTTTTCATCACCCTAAATAGAAACTATATATCCATTAAATATTAATTATCATTTCCCTCTCCCACCAGTCTACTTCCTGTAACCACTAATCTACTTTCTGTCTCCAACCATTTGCCTATTCTAGGTATTTTATATAGGTGGGAATCATACAATATTTGTTCTTTTGTGTCTGGCTTCTTTCCCTTAAAATACTGTTTTCAAGGTCCATCCATGTCATAGAACAATAAGACTTTTAAAACAGTTTATTGCGCCCTAATTATGCGCTGGACTATCTGGGTGGTGCAAACAGTTAATGCATTTAGCTGCTAACCAAAAGGTGGGTGGTTTGAGTCCACCCAGAGGCACCTGGAAGAAAAGTCTGGTAATCTACTTCTGGAAACTCAATCACTGAAAATCCTATGGAGCAAAGTTCTACTCTGACACCCATGGAGTCTCCATAAGTCTGAATTAACTTGACAGCAAGTGGTATGGTATAACTATGTGCTAGGCCCTGCTCTAAAGCACATTCTTATGTGTGAACACTTGTAAAGCATATAAAACAATATCTGGCACATAGCAAGAACTCAATAAATGTTGGCTAGCATTACTATCATATGATTTCATTTAAGCTTCACAGATACTAGCTAATAAGTTCATTATTATTACAAGTTTGTAAGTGAGGAAACTGAGGCACAGAGGGTTAAGTAACATGTGCAGGGTCAGACTGCCAGCAAATATAGTGAAGCAAAGATCAAACTCAAGTCATTTGACTCTCAGTCCTAGCTCTCAACCACGCTACTGCCACAAACATATTGCATTACAGGTTATAAACTCTGTCACATTCTTCAGTTTCCTTGATTTTTACCCCCATTCATAGAGATAGGGAGGACCAAAGTACATAGTATTTTACAGATGATGGAACGGAGACATTACGGGATTTGCTCCAGGTCACATGGTCAGTAAGTATCAGAGCGGGAAATCCAGTCTAAGTTCTCTATCTTTGAGTCCTGTGCTATCCCCTAGACACAAGGCCCAGCTGGCAACTAGAGTTTGGTCCCACTCAATTATCTGGCCTGGCCTTTCAGCCAAGGTTACAGAGGTCATCTTCCCTCATTAGATGGGAACTCTTCCTGGCACCTACCCCAGGAAGAGACTGTGCCCATCAGACTGACAGGGTTCACTGGGCACAGGGTTCTAGCCCACAGGGATGTTTTCTGCCTGCTCTGGTGACTAACACAATTAGGTCCAAACCTTACCTGGGACTTCTGCCTTTTGGCTGCCACAAGGAGGTGGTGGTACCGAGGGGCAATGGGAAGGCTGACATCATCCAAGCCAGCCGCAGGAAGCAGCAGGGCGGTTAGGGTCTTCTCAGGGCTGTCGTGGTCCAGAGCCTCATTGATGAGGCTGACTGCGAGGATTTCTGATAAAGAGATCTAGGTAGGCAGGGGCCTGCGAGCTTATGCCTAAGGGACAGGGCTGCCACACTGGCCTGCCTTCCCTCAGCCCAGGCCTCCACTTACGATCAGTTTCTTCTTGGACCTGGGTATTGACCTGGCTCAAGGTGGTCTGCAGGTCATTCCAGCTCAGAAAGACTCCACGCGCCTGTCGTAGCTTCACCAGGGCATCAAAGTAACTGGCAGCAGAGCAAGGAATGCAAAGTGAGCAGCATGCACATCATATGCCAGAAGTCAGGGAAACATCTGGCCTTTTCCTCACTTGGCCTCTAGGATACCACATTCTCTTGGTCCTCCTCTGCCTTTGGGGTACACTGGAATATCCCAAGGCTCAGTCTTCAGATCTCTTTTATCACCATACACTCACCCTAGGCGATTTCACCTAATCTATGGCTTTAAGCACCATATTACAATGACTCCCAGAAGTAAGCTTCCATTCCATTTACATACCCAAGCATCTCTTCAGCATCTCCACAGGAATATTCAATTAGTACCTCACACCCAACATCACACATCTGAACCCTTGATTCTATCTACCCAACGTGTCTCCCAGTCTTTCTCATCTCAGTAAATATGAACTCCAACCTCTCAGGCCCCTGGGAATCATATCCAATTCCACTTTAATACCGCATATTCATTACATAACCAAATCCTGTCAGTTTTGCCTTCAAAATATATCCAAAATCCAACTTCTTTACACCACATCCACTGCTACCACCCTAGACCAAGCCCCTATCATCTCCTGTCTGGTTACTCAAACCCAGGGCTGCCTGCTTCTCCCCTTGTCCCTCTCGAGTCAATTCTCAGCACAGTAGTCAGTGAGCTCCTGTTAGAAGTAGGTCAGATTATCTCCCCCCTTGCTCAAAACCTCCTGTGGCCTCCTTCCTCACTCAGAGTACAAGCCAGAAGTCTCCATGGGCTGGCTCTGCCATTCCTCCTGGTCTCCCTTCTGCATGCTACCACCCTGGCCTGCTTGTATTCTCTGGACACACCAGGTGTGCTTCTTTCTCAGGGACTCTACCCCTAGAGAGGCTCACAAGAATCACTTGTGTCCTTCAGGTCTCTCTCAAAATGACCCTTTACCAAGGACACCTTCAATAACCACACTAGATAGATAAAAAAGAAAAACCATCTCTACATGTCCCACCCTTGTTTCCCATGGTCTTGCTTCATTTTTCTTTATAGCTTTTCTCTTAACATCTGATATATGCTTCCTTCTAATAGAGCAGGAACTTTGTTTTGTTCACTGCTATTTCACTGCATCTAGAATACTATAGGAGCCCTGGTGTGGCACCGTAATGCACTGGACTGTAAGGTTGGTTTGAACCAAGGATTGGCGATTCAAGCTCACTTGAACCACTCCTCAGAAAATCCTATACAGGGTTGCTGTATAGGAGCACTCCTTATAGCCACTCCTCAGAAACCCTATACAGGGTTGCTATGAGTCGGAACTGACAAGAAGGCACTTAACAACAACAAATTAATATAAGAGGAAGACCTTCAAGGAGATGAGACACAGTGGCTACAACAATATGCTCATATGTAACAATTGTGAGGCTGGCGCAGGACCAGGCAATGTTTTTTCTGTTGTGCATAAGGGTAGCTCTGAGTTAGAGATGATCCGATAGCACCTATCAACAGAATAGTATCTGGCATATGTGGGTACTCAAACATTAGCTATGAAAAGAAAGACTAAATAGAGGAAAGGGAGATGAATGTGAGCCCACCCAATCCCAGAAAGAAATATAAACCAAGGAAATGGGAGGCTAATAGTTGGACCTGGGCTCAAGAATGGAGGATGCAGATTAGATTAGTCTCCAAGCAGAAATGTTCTGCATCTTGGTTATATTCCCTCCACCCAACCCCAGCTACCGCCATGCCCAACGTGTGGCTAAGTCTTTCTCACCTCTGAGCATTCTCTCTATCCACTTCGGCCAGGCCTGTGGCGGGGTTCACCAGGCTGCTCCAGAAGCCAACAGCATCCCTGGCCTCCAAGGCCTGGTTAATCAGGACCACAGCTGACAGCATCTCCACAGCCACGAAGAGCTCCTCCTGGTTGAGCTCCTACAACACAGGGGAGGGAAGATTCCCAAGTGGGCTGGTGAAGGGCTTGGGGATCTACCCGTTGACTATTATATATCCCCAAGTCTCCATCCCCAAGCCCCAATGGCCTAGCTCAGTCACTAAAAAATAATCATACTTGACAAATTGAGAATACTTACTATGTACTCAATGTATAAGCACTTCTCACACATTACCACTAAATTTTCGTAACAAAGTAATGAGGTATGGACCATTAATATCTACTTCACAGACAAGGAAACAAGAGGTTCTGTGAACTCAGTCAAGTAATGTGATTTATGTAGCCAGGATTTAAACCTAGCTGCCTGATTCCAGAGCCTCATTCCAATGAGTTCTACCATCTCCTTTCTCATCCCTACTACACACTGGACACTATACCAGGTCCTGGGCACACAGAGATGAAAATAAAGTGATCACTTCTACACTACACACCCAAGAGGTCCTTAGTCTCATTTCCCTGCCCAGTTTTTTCCTTTCCAAACATCTGCTCATGCTGCTCCCTCTGTCTAGAGCATTCTCCCTGTCCTTCTGTACAAACAGAATGTTGCTAGTAATAATCACCATTGCTAAAAACTTACACTTATTCTGTGCTTAGCACACATACTAACTCATTTAATCCTTACAACAATCCTATGAGGTAAATAGTGTCCCTATTCTATATGTGAAGAAATCGAGGGGCAGAAAAGGTAAATAACTTGTCTATGGTCATAAAGCTATGTGGTAGCAGCTCAGGATTTGAACTTAGGAAGTCTGGTTCTAATGTCTACAACCTTAGTTACAACACTTTACCCCTCAGTACTTATTTTATGCTTCCTTGTACTGTGTTACTGATCTGTTGAAACAGCTCTTCCAGAGTGTCATGCCTGTGTCTAGGTTGTGCCTGGAGTAGATCCTGCTCTGGGTGTGATTCTCTATTCCATTCTCCTCTCTTCCAGGAAGCCTTCCTAGACTTATCCCCAACTCGGTTTCCTCCATTTCCCAGGTTTGAAGTCTTCTGATATCACATCATCTACTTTTCCCTCATTGTGTGTCGGAACCCTCTGGTGTACTCTAACTTTTTGAGAGAGAGACCTCTTACCCTACCGTAAGAGAGCTGTGTGGACTGACATGAGCTGGACACTTGTTGTTTTTGTTATGTGCTGTGGAGTCGGTTCTGACTCATAGCGACCCTGTACAGGGTTTCCGAGGCTGTAAATCTTTATGGGAGCAGAAAGCCTCATCTTTCTCCCACGGAAGTTTTGAACCGCTGACCTTGTGGTTTGCAGCCCGATTCATAACCACTGTGCTACCTGAGCTGGACAGTAGAGTGGTTAAATGCCTAGACTCCAGGTACATTCTGATTTGCATGCACTCCCAGCACTGCCAATGACAACTGTGTTGGACATGTTACTTATCCTCTAGATCTCATTTCCTCATCTCTAAAACTACCAGCTGTTCTGCAGGAGAAAGATGAGGCTTTCTGCTCCCATAAAGATTTACAGCCTCGGAAACCCTGTACAGATTCGCTATGAGTTGGAACCGACTCCATGGCACATAACCACCACCACCAAAATGGTGAAGCCCCCTATGTTCAGAAAGGGAAGGATGGGGTAGCCCTTCTACTTCCACCACTCTCTTGCCAGCATCAGAGGGTGCTCTGGAACCCTGAGAACTGGACCCCGCATGCCTGGGCTTACCCCCTGCTGCTGCCGCTGGAGTACTACCAGTTCCTGCTGGTACAGAGTTGAGGCAAAGGGGTACACTGGAGGCAGCTGGGCTTCAGGGCACATCAGCTCCTTCACGGTGTCAGCCGCCACGCCCCTGCGGATGGCGTTGTTGATCCGTTGCACTGCCTGGAGCACTGTACAGAGATGCAGGGAGGCTGTATCGACTGGGTACTCAATGCTCCTATCCTAGCCAACTAGGCTCTGCTGGGGATCTCTTGAGGGGAATGGCTTTGTAACTGCTCTCACACACTCTTCTGGTAGGTTCAAAATATGTTTCTAAATAGAGACTGGCTTGCTTTAAGAAGAGGCTGTTTAAGAAAAGATTTGACAAGCCTTGAGGTTGAGTAGCTCAGCATATATCACAGAGGACTGTTGTGGCCGAGATGAGTTCCTTAGGTGGTGAGTACAAGATTGACAGGTGGCTACGGAGTGAGGTTAGCCTAGGGGCTTCAGGGACCAAACCTTGACTACAGCACAGAGGAATAAGGAACTAGCTCCAAGATGGAGTCACTTGGCATTCAGAGGGAGGGAGAGAACTAATAAAGGGCTATGAGTCAAAGTAGTTTAAGTTTTCAAACACTGGGGCTTATATTTGAAGGGGCTTGAAAAGTTCATGGAAAACTTTCATTATCTTTTCATTGCATTTTTCCATGAATTTTTGAAGCCCTCCCCCATTCTCCATATATGCCAAATCCCCGAACCCAACCCAACACATTGCTGTTGAGTCAATTCCAATTCAGCAACCGTATAGGTCAGCAGTTCGAAACTACCAGTGCTTCTGCAGGAGAAAGATGAGGCTTTCTGCTCCCGTAAAGATTTACAGCTACGAGTCAGAACCGACTCCACAGCACATAACCACCACCACAATCATAGGACAGAGTAGAACTGACCCATAGGGGTTCTAAGGTTGTAATCTTTACCAGAGCAGACAGCCATCTTTCTCCCACAGTACAACTGGTGGGTTCAACCTTTTGGTTAGCAGTTGAGTGGTTAACTACAGCCCCAAAGATCCTGATAGGACTAAAGCCTAGGATAAATAATGGAAGAACCCATCTATGTAGGAAGATGTTCAATAGAGGATATTAGATCAGATCTGTGCTTCCAGGAGATTACTGTGGCAACAACAGCAAGAATGAACAAACAGCTAGCCAGCAGAGGCCTGGAGGCGACAGTGAAATAACCTCTGAAAGCTCTTGTAGACTAAAGTAAATAGTTACTGAGCAACCTCAAAACCTGATAGCAAGTCAAGACTGAGTCAAGCGGTTGTAACAGGCCTTGTGTCTATAGGCTATGGCATTGTGCCTTAGCACTCTTTCTCTTCTCTCTTGCTATATGAAACACATGAATGAATCCCCTTAGAGGGGGACAATGACTGACTAGCTGAATTCTTTTAATAAATAATTATATTTGTATATAATGTTATGAAAGGAAACTGAGTTGGATCATGACTTTCTCTCTCACCTGGGAAATCAGTCACTGTATTTCAGAAGCCAAAGGAACTTAAGCAGATTGAAAGTGTCAAAATTCCAGGTGAAGTACCTGGAAGGAAATGGCCTACCCCTACAAAGTAGAGTCCATTGCAGTACTGACATCTCTAAGGCCGTACAGAATTACCTATAGTGTTCCTGCAGGCAGCCAGAGAGAGGCAGACTTTATGTTGGGAGCAGACCCTTACCTGGCTGGGAAACTGGGCAGTAGTGTGCACTACCCACCTAGAAGCTAGCAAAGGATAAGATGCTCTTCCAAGAGCCTGCGATAAACTCAGGACAGGCTTCAGGCCTGAGAGATGACTTACTGAGCTGTTCCTGGTTACCCTTCAAGTTGGCTGCAGTCACACCAGCCTGGACCTCCTCCTTTTCCAGAAGCTCAACCAGGCCCAGCTCCTAAAAGAGATTATTGTTGTTGTTAAGTGACATTGAGTCGGTTCCAACTCATAGCAATCCTGTATAGGGTTTCCAAGGAGCAACTGATGGGTTTGAACCACTGACCTGCGGTTCAAACCGACCTTACAGTCTAGTGCTTTATTCTACAGTGCCACACCAGGAGAGGAGATGCCTAAAAGAGAATCCTCTCAGGGCCAAGAACATGCTTTGGGAGACACCAGCATGAATTCCCACACTTAATCTCACCTCTTCCCCTTAGGCAGACTAACCTGGTACACCCAACCCTATTAACCCATCTCTGACCTCTGTTTCCTTCTTACCCAGGAAGCATCTGAAACAACAACATAGGTAATGCAAACATAAACAGTGTCCGGCAAAAAGGCAACAGCACTTAAAATAAGGTTGCAAAATTTAAGCTGCAATTCAGCTTTAGGGGAGCACAGCACTGGCTGGACCACTGCTGGGTCTTTCTCTATCAGTTTGAGAGACTCTCAGAGGGCAGAAGCTGATCAGTCCAGTCCATTAGGGCTTAGAGTGATTTACCTCTTCAAACATGTAGTTAGCATCTACTGACTACAAAGAACAGTGATGATGCCTAGGTAAGAGGCCTCTCCTATCCTATAATCAATCAGAAGAGGCAGGTCCAAGAGTCTGACCTGTGCTTTCTGCTCTCTGTCTGAGCTCAGCTGGTCCAGGTACCAGTCAGCGAAGTCTCTTTTCAAGCCTTGCAGGGACAGCACAGGGTCTCGAAGGGCCTCAAGCAAAGCCTCAGGGTTCTGTCTCTCTAGTGCGTCATCAATAACTTCTAGAGCCTCATGAACTGAAAAAGACAAAGACCCCTTAATGGAAGGTGTGAGAAAGCCCACCTCTCACTAGCTTCTGTCTGCCCATAATTACTTTCAACTCTACGCCCTGGGTTCTTGGAGCCCATCTGGCCCAGCACAAATTCTTCAGCTTGGTCTTCAGAGACCTTCCTATCTCACCAGTCCAGATCCTGAGGAAATCCTGACCCCAACAGGCAAATGCCCACCCAGTCTAATCTTTTTTTTTTTTTCTGGCTAACAACCATCTAATTTAAAAATAATTGGGTACTTTTTATTCAATTTTCTGTGTGGCATAAAAGGTTCATAGCTCCTTAAATAGTTATATGACACCATTCTTGGGGGAACATTGAAGAGTTACCCTCCCTAAGTTTTTTTAAATGTTTTATTGTGAATTATGTGATAGTTTACAAGCAGTCTAATCTTTTAAGCCACCCCTTTCGTCCTCCCTTATACCTATCTATTCTCTTCCTTCTTGAAGAACTCCATTTCAACTGCCCCTAGTACCCAGAGCTGAAAGGTCTTCCGCTCTGCCTATTCTCTCCATAGATCTCCATTCAGACAGAAGCCTCCCTGACAGGGGCTACTTCTCCAAACATTGAGAGAAAGAAAAGAAAGCACATACTGCCTTGACTGCTCCTTCCCTGAGACAAATTTGGCCCAAATAAGGTCATAGGGTCTTCTGGACTGAAAGCAGCCATCCCCAAACCTCCCAGTGCAAAGGTGTACCCTTAAAGCACTCCTCAAACCCCTCCCAGCCTACCTCTCTTACCATTAACGTGGTTGATGTTGCCCTGGATTTCAGCTTGAGTTAGGTAGCGGTCATAGATGTCCTGGCTTTCTCCATCATCCTGCAAAAACTACTTTTGAAAAGGGAAATCTTCTATTGTTCCCATCCTAACGCTATCTATTTCTTATTCTGAAGGTGTTTCCAAGGTCAAAGGTCAGTCTGGTAGGAAGAATCTGGGGAAATCACATGGTCCAAATCCTGTGATACCAATACAGTTAAACCAAACCAATCTGTGGAAACTCCAGTCTAAAATCTCACCCAGTTCTGCATTCCAGAGTCTCTTCTCCTAGTACCCTCTTCTTTTCTGAGTTTACATTATTCCCCTAAGTTCTTCTAAAATAACTGACAAGTTATAGTTTCCTCTAACTGACTTTGGAATATAGTAGTAAGACAGAGAGGAATCCTTGTTTCACTTGAGATTTTTCAGGTTATCCAGCTTTTTGGCCCCTGCACCCCTTAGTGGTTCCTACTTACGTGGTTTCTGGCATTGGCAGCCTTCTCCATTTTGGCCTGGGCCAGCAGCTCCTGGTAGATGGCTGCCAGAGGCTCTCGGAGATTCTCCAGCAGCGCGCTGGGATTCTGCAAGGCAGCCAAGGTGTCCTCCACTACTGCCCGCTCCACTGCTTCATTGATGGCAAGTACGGCTGCATGGACTGGAAACGGGCATGGAAGCAAGTTTAGGGGCTCAGAACTAACCCCAAACCAGGCCACAACCAGCTGTGGGCCACTTGGACATCAACCTTTTCATGCATTCTTGGGCAGGGCAAACCAAGCAGCCTGATGGCCCTGCCTGAGAAGAGGTGGTCAGAATCTACCTGAGGTCTGTGAGACTCAGAGTCCTCCTTACTGAGCTGGCAGGACAGATCACAGTCCCTACCTGCAGCTTCGTCCACTGAGAGCTCGTTGGCCAGGATGCCCCCGATCTTGCTGAAGGCAGGCAGCTGGAGGCCATATTTGGCCAGTTCAGAGGCCATGTTGCTGAGTTCCTCAGCTGCAACGACACCACCTTCATCAGGCCTAAAATCTTTAAGACTATGCCCAAACTATGATGGTCAGGGAAGGAGTTGGGCTTACCTGTGAATTTCACTTTCCCATATAGATCATGTATCTGAGGGGCCAATCCCAGCCGGAAGAGGAAGAGACTGGAAAAGAATGAGAGGCACGGGAAGGTACTGTAGTCTATTCATTTCTTCACTCTACCCATAAAGGGCTCTCAGGCATTATTACAGGTACCCAGAGAAGAAGACCCCAGAGCACCTGCCTTCAAGTCACCCCCTAAGCCATAGGGGGAAATGTTACTCTCAGTTAGCTTCAGGCAAGAGTTAAAGAAGCTGGATAAGACACTGTGAGGGGAGAGTGGGGAAGGCTTCACAGAAGTCACATTGTCGTGGCAGATCACTGGATAAAGACAAAGGATGGACAGAGCAGACAACTGAGCAAGGGTACAGAGGCAGGAAATGAAGTCAGGTAGAGATGACATGGTAGACAGAAGGAACTAATTAGTCACTTCCTATTATTTAGCCAGCTGGTTGTTGGTGGTTGGCTGTGAGTGGGGTCAGCCTTCACCATTTACACTATACGAGGGGGCTTCAAAAAGTTTGTGGAAAAAAATCCATTCTATCATTTCCACTATATGACTCACATGTGACACTTGTGATAGGTCCTATTCTGAGTCCTTTGTACCCTAGTCACAAGCTGAAGACCCTACACTGCCATTTTCTTGTCTCTGTTACCCTGCCTGCCCTTTCTCTCACCTATTTGGGTCACATAAATGTGCCCGCAAACAAGCACATAAATCTAAACACAGCGACATAAAATCTAAAATCTCTCTCTCCTATGAAGTATTCATTATAATCTAGCTTTCATCCTTCCTGCTGCAATGCTTGTTGCTGTCGATTGCTGGGCTCATCCACCTAGAGGAACCTGAATGACAAAAAGTTTGGGGTGTCTTACCTGAGAGCATGAATGCAGTAGACTACCCGGGGCATATTCTTCTTGTCATAGATGTCTGTGGTCTCTGGGAAAAAGGTCTGGAGGGGAAACCAGCTAGTTATTACCATCAGAACCCTTAGGCATCACCAGATATGGAAGGGGAAGCCAAGAAAAGGGTCTTCCTCTTTGATCTGGGGTGTGTGTGTTCCTTTATTGCCTGGGACTTCTAGGTCTGTCTCTCCAACCATTCCCAGTCAACTTAATGTCAATCAAAGACACTGGGGGCACACACTGAGCCAAGACTCAGTCACAGACACACAGTCACAGGGGCCCCTGGACTAACCAAACAAAAGACATGGCTATTTAGACTATAGGATGCAAGCCCTAACCTCCAGGAGAAACAGGCCCCTAGTTAATCGTATAGACACGGCAAGCCTATGCCCCTCACCGCCAACTCTCACCAGATAGAGGGCATGCTGGGGAGCTGGCCATGTTCTTACAGAAGGCCCAACAAGGCATGCTTTCCCAACGACCACAAAAGGGTCAGGGCATCTCATCCCTGCCTCCAGGCCAGAAAGCCTGTGATCAATAGGGGCCCATCTAAGAACTGAGTCATCACAGGCACGACTTCCCATGCCACCTAGCAGCTGTAATGAGGCTTAACCTCAATACATCTCGGCTGCATTAGGTTCATAACAAAGGATCAAATCTAGAGACTTAAAAGTGTTCCAGCCTCACTGGGGACATGCCCTCTACTGCTACTGCCTCCCACCAAAGCGCCTTTCTTTCCTGCTGCTTCCTCATTTTATAGTTCCCGTCTATAGTGAAAAGAATAAAAAATATTCTATAGATGAAAAATAAACCAGAAAGAAACCATACAAAGTAGAATTTTGTCATTCCTTAATATGTATCATTCCTTACAATTCACAAAGAGAATTCACACAGATCTTTTGATCCTCTTGACAACCTTGTAGGGTAGATAGAGCAGGGATTACTATCCCCATTTTACAGATGAGAAACAAATTTGAGATTCAAAGTATGAGAGGATATAAGGCTGTGCCCAATTTGGGACTTTGGCCCAGGCTTCTTGACTTGGAAATCTACTACCTGAGGATAGATAGATATCCTTGCCGCACCCTGTGAAATTCTGGCATGATTCCAGATGGCAGGCTGACACAAGTCCCATCTCCTACATTACACCAAAGTCACACTCTATAATGTGAATATCACAACTCAAGTCAGGGAGCTTTCACCTTCTTTTATCCACAGGGAAGTGGAAGCAGAGACCACGTGACTTGGTTCAAAGACACACAGCCCCAAATACCTGTTCATAGATTAAGTTAATTTAGAAGACACATGGAGATAAGGCCAGGGGAAGATAAAGTGTGGGGGTGCTGGTGAAGAGTAAGGATGAACCCCAATCTTGAAGCCCGGCATTACCGAAGGCAGACCGATGTGGGTGATTGCAGACAGCCAAAAGTTGATGTTGTCTGTGTGACGGAAATGTAAGCCAGTTGCCTGAAAGGAAATAGAAGAGAATCTGTTTCCACAGTTCCTAGGGTTTCCTCTGGGCATAGTCCTGCCTGTGGAGACTTAAGAGCAGTGAGAAATCCAGAGAACCCTGCCCTGTACATTTTCTATCCACCCCTTCAAGACAAAGACACATAGACAGAATGGAAGTCACCAAGAATGAATGGTCTAACTGAACATTTGGGAAAGAGCACAGAGATGAAATGAACAATCCAATAAGACTTCCTAAAAAGGAGAATCCAGAGCTGAAATGGGAAGAGGGCTGAGCTAACTAGAGCATAGGGAAGGACCAATATGTCCAGGAAGGACCCTCAGAGTGGCAAAGCCCACAGCCTCCCAGTGCAGACTGTGCAGGAGTCGTTTGACAGTTCTCATGTCAGAGACATCTCAAAGTCCACCTAGCATGTGTCCCTTGTGCTAAGGATAACATCCATCCATCTGGCTGGGAGATACCAAATGATGTCTACTGTCCCTGTACAATAAAAGCACCCCCTTTTATCCTCAAAAGTGTCCAGGTTTGGACAATAAATTATATGATAATCCTACCCTCACAGTTTTGAGGAAAAGGGTTAATTTTTGAGGATAAAAGTAGGTGGAGCCCTCGATTCCCCACCT
The DNA here is from genome assembly GCF_000296735.1 of Chrysochloris asiatica. Classification (NCBI taxonomy): domain Eukaryota; kingdom Metazoa; phylum Chordata; class Mammalia; order Afrosoricida; family Chrysochloridae; genus Chrysochloris; species Chrysochloris asiatica. The sequence continues at coordinate 15,466,975 of NW_006408560.1, forward strand.
GGTATCGCAGCTGCTCCACGTCATAGATCTTCTTCAAGGGAACCACGGAGGGTGCGAAACAGTGGCCCAGTTTAGCCAGCAGCACCCCATTCCGGAAGCTCTCCTCCAGCTCCACAGGGGAAGGCAGCTCTTCCTTCAGGCAAGCCTCCATCCAGCTAAGAGTATGAGAGCACCTTCTCACCCACTCGGGTATACCACAGCAGTTCATTCCAAGCATAGGACCTTTCCCTGTCTCCACTTTCTGTTCTACCTCCAACCCCCCTCTCTGACCATTGCCTGGCTGAAGCTGCTCCACATACCTGAACTGGCCAACCCTCAGCCCCTCCTACCCTAGAAAATCTTCCCAGACGGGGATCCTGATCCAGCCCAACATCAGTGGGGCTTCATCAGGCTCTTACCCTATTTCACAACATAATCTCTCACTCAGTCTTGTTATGCAGTTGATTACTTATAGGAAAAATGGGGTATAAAGAAACAGGGTGAATGATACAGGAAACAAAGTTGGAATGTGGGATGTACTACAGGACAAGTGACCTGGTTCCTTCAACAAGTCAGTGACATAAAGAACCAAAAAAGGAGAGGAAGGGCTGCCCTAGATTAAAAACATAATAACCAAATGTAATATGTGACCTTTTTTATAACCTTATTTGAATAAGTCTACGGTAAAAATTGAGGATGGCACAGTACCAGGCAGTGTTTTGTTCTGTTGCACACAGGGTTGCTATGAGTTGGAATTTAACGGCACCTCATACATACAACTGCAAAAATAGATTCTTTAAAATACAACCAGAGAAATCGGAAAATTGATCTTCCAAGGAAATACAGATAATTTGGTTGCGTGTTATAATGGCAATGTAGTTATGTAAGTAAAAATCCATATAGTTTTGTTCTTGTTAAGTGCCATCAAGTTGGTTCCGACTCATAACAACCCTGTATAGGGTTTCCGAGGAGCTAATGGTGAGCTTGAACCACCAACCTTGTGGTTCAAACTGACCTTGTAGTTTAGTACATTCTCCCACAGTGCCACTCCAGTACTCTGTACAGTTTTAGAGACATATATTTAAATATGTAGGGGAATTTAAAAACTGGGATTTGCTTGTTGCTGTTAAGTCAGTTCCGACAATAAAGGGTTTCGGAGGAGCAGCTGGTGGGTTTGAAAGGCAGACCTTGCAGTTAGTAGTCTAGTGTTTATCCTACAGCACCACACCAAGATGCCAAGATTTACTTTCCCACAGTATGGCCTCTCATCCCATTGCATTTGCTTTGGGGGCAAAGCCCTGAGATGGGCAGGATGGGAAATGAGGTCAGGAAGAGGCAGACCCTCCACTTACCGCTTAGCTTCTTCCAGTCGGCATAGATACTGATAGGCAACATTCTGCCGTCTCTGCTCATCCATCTCCTCAGCTGTGAGGCGTTCATCTGAGAAGTGGAGGGGGATGAGATTAACAAAGGGACAGGGCCTCAGCATTGAAACTTAACAGACTTCCTCTGGCAATCCTTCTCAGAGACCTGAAGCATCTCCCATGTGTTCCTCCCCTCTTTCTAGGACATCCTTGACCCCAATCTTCTGCTCCTACCCGGCAAAGATGTTCCAGGCAGCATTTTGGTCTCTCAAATCCTTTAAGCGGGGAATTCCTCCTGTATCTCAAGTAGTTCTCCCTGTTCTTCTCTAGACATCTTCCTGTCCTCCCTCTCCTTCCCAAGCTTCCTCACTGTCCTTCCCTGTCTCCCAGCAGGATGTCCACAGTGCTCCTTGGCTGGAAATTTAGCTAATTTTTCTCCAGTTTGACTCCAAATTTCCCAAGTACTGAGGTCAAGTCATCCTCCTTAGGTTCTCTCTTAGAGGCTAGCTTAACAGAACCAACATCATTCAATAGCCATTCATTTAGTCAATATCACTCAGCACTGGGCTAGTAAACCCCGACTCTCAAGAAATACAAAGATTATTATTGGAATTGAAAAACATGTTACTCACTCCAACCTAATGTGATAATAGTCCAGAAATAAAATCTATAAAAATAGCAGAGAAAGCAAAAGATTCTACTCATGAGCTAGGTTTTAAAGAATGAACAGGTACAAAGTGGGAAAAGGTAGTTTAACAGAGGAAATTATGAGGAAAAGCAGCTCTGGTGACACAGTGGCTAAGTGTTCAACTTCACCAGGTCAACGTAGGAGAAAGATGAGGCAGTCTGCTTCCATAAAGAGTTATGGCCCTGGAAACTCTGTGGGGGCAGTTCCAGGGGGCTATGAGTTGGAATTGACTCCATGACATTGGGTTTACTTTGGATTAAATGGATGGGCAAAGGTAATTTTTAAAGCTCAAAGGTTTCTTTACCCTCCTTTTTAGTATAGGCCATCTGAGGAAGAAAATAATCTCCAAGCAAAACAAAATGTAGACAATACTCTGGTCCCCAAACACAAGAATAGCAAATTCCCTATATGAGAAAACACTCATACTCCCCGCTTTAATCACAGCTTCCCTTCATCCTTCCTTCTTTTCTATTTTACTTAGAAAATACAATACAAAATCCAACAGACACAGTAAGAGAAATCTTACACACACACACCCCAAAAAGTAAACTCAGAGGGCTTGAAAAAAGAAAATCCATCTTTCACTCAGCACTTAATGCCCTTCCCACTCTTTATCCTATTTTCTTACAGCCTGCAATAATTTGGGGGAGAGGCAGGGTTTATTTGAATTGGCAGTTAAGCAAGGGTCAAAAATAAAAAAGTAAGAATGATACACATATCCATGTTCAGATATGAAAGCACTAGCCAAACACAGGAAATCCATCAGTTCCTTCTATGGGGCAAACAAGAAACAAGTGTTGGTTGCTAAGCATGGAAAATAAACCAGTAAGAGTGACATCACCTCTGAGTTATGAATTGAGGACTGTTTAAGAGATGGTAAGACTGTGTACACACACCATCTCAAAACCAAACAACAACAAAAAACAGTCTTTCTGTGCTTCTCTGGCATGAAACTAGCTTTCCTTCAAGAGATTTGGTGAATTTTACTTTTCAGAATCCTGCTGGGGAAGAAGGAGGGCTTGGAGGAGCAGTGTTTGCCTTTCATTCAGATGGAAAGCTTTCAGTCCTCCAATCAATCCTTTCAATTCCAATCTCTCTTCTTCTAAAGCACTAGTTCTGAAAGTGTAGTCCATAGACTACCTGAATCACAACCACCTGAGACGGGCAAGAAGAACAGCAGGGCTTGTTAAGCATGAAGATCCTGGATCTCAATCTGGTCTACTGGAGTTGAAGCTCTGAATAGGGCTCAGGAATCTGCATTTTAAACAAGCTGCCCAAGCTGCCCAGGTGATTCCAACCCCCTAAAGTTTGAGAGGACTCCCGGTGTGGCACCTTAGGATCAGCACTGAACTGCGAACCACAAGTTGCTCCTTGGAAACCCTGTACAGGGTCACTCGACGGCACTTAACAAAAAAGCCTCAAACCCAAGATCAGCGGCTCAAACCCACCAGCCGCTCTTCAGAAAACGTCCCTGTACAGGGTGGCAACAAACTTTGAAAGACATTGTTTCAAAGTTCAGGAAATCCCCAGGTCTCTTTAGGCGTTCTGTCCCGGGCAGCATTTGGCGAGTTAGTTGCCAGGAGTCACTGCTGAATTTTAAGAAACTTCTGCTCGCGCAAAGATTTACAGCCTCGAAAACCTTATTTTGTTGTTGTTAGGTGCCATCGAGTCGGTACCGACCCATAGCGACCTTATGCACAGCAGAACGAAACACTGCCAGATTCTGGGCCAACCTCACTACTGTTGTCACGCTTGAGTCCATCGATGCTGCCACTTGGCCAATCCATCTCGTTGGGGATCTTCCTCTTTTTCTCTGACCCTCCACCTTACCAAACATGATATCCTTCTCCAGAGACTGGTCCCTCCTGACAATATGTCCGAAGTATGAGAGACGAAGTTTGGCCATCTTGGTGTCGAAGGAGCACTCTGGCTGCACTTCTTCCAAAACGGTTCTATTGGTTCCATGGCACTTTCAATATTCTCCTCCAACACCATAACTCAAAAGAAACCTTATAGTGAGGGTCATTATGCGTCAGAACGCTCTCGGCTCGAGCCTCAGAACTTGGGAGTAAGGAAGAAAGCTCTTTGTAAACTTTGAAGCACCACACAGAAGTCGGGTTTTACAGCTCACAGGCCTACCCCTGTCCACCGGCGCCAGAATTGAGCGTCCTCTCCTCCAGTTCAGTTTCACCACCCCGCTCCCGGCAGGTCTGACGCCCACTCCCTCCCCAACCTCTCCCTAACCACAGAGACCCAGACCAGCGACAACGCTACTAGACCCTCCTAAGGCCTTTAGGGCACTCACAAGCCGCTCGGGCTGAGCCCGCGCCTCTCCTCTCCATGTTTCAGCTTCTAGGTTTGAATCTCCCGCCGCTGCGGCCACCGCCCCTCACCGTCGCCACAAACTGGCAGGACACTTCCGGTCTGCTTCGCAGGGGCTCCTGGGACTTGTAGTTCCAGGCAACTTAGGTGTGTCGCCCAGGTGGGGAGGAGAATAGGGGGTCGGGTTCCCCTTCTAGTAGTTTCTTAAAGTACTGGTAGGTGGACATTTTTGGCCCCTTCGCCTTATTTCAAGTAACCCTTGCCCCTACCCGTTTCTCTGTCATTCCTCTTCCCTCTCCAACACAAAATTCCCATTAACCTTTGCTCAGCTGCGTATAGTATTCCGGGGTCTCGTAAACATTCAGGAGCTACTTGGTGCAATGCACTAAGCTTTAGTGGTGTGGATGTAGAGACAAATAAGCCAAGTTAATGCTCTTATTAAACTTTTTGGTTCTTGAATAAGTGAATACATACATAATCAAATAAATTAGAAGTTAGTGGTGCCCAGAGGGAGGGAGTAATTTCAATAATTAAGAGCAGTGATGAATCAGGAAGACTTCTAGTAGGGATGATGGCCGATCTGGTTGAAAATTTAATGAGAATTCATCAGATCGAAGGAGAGAGGCATTTCAGTCCGTGGAAGCAGCATGTGCAAGAGCCAGAAATCAAAATCGTTTTAGTTTTATTGGAGAACAAAGCTCAACCTGGGAGAGGCAGGAAGTGAGCCTGGAGAGGTACAAGGTCAGATCTTGCAAGGCACTAAAGGTGCTGGGACATGATGCAGTCTGGGGAGCAGTCAAGAGTCAAATGACACATTAGTAACAGGACAGACTTATTTTAGAAAGCCCCTTTGCAATAAGGGTTTGATGGATCATGAAGCTATGGACAGAGCTTGAAAGACTACTGCAGTAGTACAGGGGAGAGATAATAAGGGCCTGAACTAAAAAAATAAAAGAATAATGAAAACTACAACAATGCTGAAGAATATTTTTTTGGAATGTTACCTCATATCCCACTCAAGCATAGCTTCAAAGGAGAAACAGGAAGGGGAAGAAAGCCAAAGCCTTCAGAGTAACAGAGAAGACTCAAGGTTGTGATAAAACTGAGAAGTGGGGTTTGTAGAGAGTGGGTATTTCCGTGGAGACCAAATGACTTCCCCTTTGCCTATTACCAGCGGGGGAAATTAGAACCTATATATTGGTGGCTCCTGATGACAGGAGTCCTGCTCCCTGCTTTCTGGGAAGTCCCCCCAGGAGCACGGGATCCTAGGAAGAAACAGTTGCCAGGCAGATGTGCCCTTAAACAGCTGGGCAGAAAAATCTCTGACTCAGCTAGAAAGAAAGTACCTGGAAGAGTTACCCTCTTCTTCTGCTTGAGGTGAGGGTCCCTGGACCTGAAAAGGCTAGATGGATGAGAATAAAGGCGAGGCCGTGGAATAGCTTTGCGAATAGATGACCCAGATGGGCCTCCCTTTCAAGTCTTGGCATCATGTTCCTCCTTCTACTTGAACTCCACCCTGAGGAAAAGGAGGGGGAAATCCCCAAACTGACATTGTTTCCACCATCCCAGTGGAATAGGAGCTTGAAATAGAAACTGAGTTGAGTTACAGGAAAAAAAGAGATGTATTTCTCACATACTAGAGTTATGGACCAACATCACCATGTATTGAGTGCTTACTATATGCTGGGTACTGTGTTTAGCATCTTACTGTTATTGTTGTTGTCATTAGTTGCCATGTCAACCTAATATGTGCCAAGTAGAAATACTCTATAGGGTTTTCAAGGCTTTGACCTTTCAGAAGTAATCTCTCGCCAGGTCTAACTTCCTAGCATTTTACTAAAACAAAATAAAACAAAACAGAACGATTGCCATTGAGTTGATTCCAACTCATAGGATAGAGCAGAACTTCCTCATAGAGTTTCCAAGGCTGTAAATATTTACAGAAGCAAACTGCCACATCTCTCTCCCATGAAGCAACTGGTGAATTTGAACTGATGACCTTTCAGTTAACAGCTAAGTAGTTAACCACTGTACCACCAGGGCTCCTTATTGACTTGTTATTGTTAAGTGCCATCAAGTCTCCTCCGACCCATAGCGACCCTGTATAGGGTTTCCAAGGAGCAGCAGGTGAGCTTGAACCACCAACCTTGCAGTTAAAAAGACTTTGCAGTCTGGTGTATTAATCCACAGCACACACCAGACTCCCTATTGACTTGTAGGTGGTGTTAAACATCAGAGAAATGGTGGGGGAGTGAGTTATTGTTTCACGGGTACAAAGTTTCTGTTTGGGATAATGACAATTTCTCAAAACAAATAGGAGTGATACACAACTTTCATACACAACATTATGAGATAGTGGTGCAGTGAAATATATAACATCTTTTCTAGCCATAGTCTTTGCAAACTCCCACCAAATGACCTTTTCCTGGTAGGTAAAGTAAGAGAAGGGGGTAGATAGGATGGCATACGGATAGGATGGCATACTGATAGGATGGCATGATTCAGCTGAGTGACTTTGGGCAGGAGGCTTACTTGCAGAGTGAGGTGCCTCCAGCCATTTAATTGTGGGAGCTAGGCTTACTGACCCATGAAACCAGAGCTGAGTGACTTCAGACTGCAGTTTATGATGGAGTGATGTGTCCTGTGGCATTTATTAGCAGTCCCAAAGGAGCTTTGTAACATTGGCCAGGCAGAGAGGGGCCTGCCGGTGGCATGGCTGAGAAGAGGCTGTCTTGATTGGAACAGCTGTATCCTGAGCATTTCTGACCCTGATTTGCAAGCTATTAGCTTCCTTAATGGAGTCCTGGTGTGGCGGCGTTGAAGGATCATGTGCTGGATCTAAAGGTTGGTTTGAACCATAAAGTCAGCAGTTCAAACCCACCAGCCATTTTTCAGAAACCTTATACAGGGTCACTATGAGTTGGAACTGACTCAACGACACTTAAAAACAACAACTATGAGTATAGTTTCTGAGTTCTGTGTGACCACTGCAATGATTTATCAACCCAGTTGAGTAGAGAGTGCTGTAGGAGAATGGCTTGGAGTCATTTTTCACAGATGTGTACACTTAAAATGGTTAAAATGGCCAATTTTATGTTATTTACATCTTACCACAATGAAAAAAAACACACCACGAAATCATTTTTCAAGGAATACCATTCATGTTAATCAAAGAATGAATAAAAGTAAAATACTTTATTATAACTTAAATTAAAAGAATAAAAAAAGTAGATGACATGTTCTTGGGAGAATATGCTGAGAAAAAGAAAGCCCAACAGAGTGCTGCCAAGGAAGAGTAGCATTTAAGAGGTGGACTGAGGATAAGGACTCAACAAAGGAAGCCAAGAAGAAATTCTCAGAGAAAGAAAAAGAATTGAAGCAGGACACAGTGGGTCATGGAAACCGAGTGAGAAGAGAGTTGCAGAGATGTGGCAAATACAGCAGAGAATCAAACAAAAAAATGATTCAGAAACCTCACTGGATAATCAGGAGGTCACTGGGAACCCTGGTGAGAGTGGTTTCAGTCCCTGTCCCTTCCCAAAACCTCTTCCCCTTAAACCTGCTGAGTGAACAACAGACGACGCTACATATTAAGCCTGGTCAAGCTGTGGTAATGTTGTGAGGGATCAGCCTGTGGGCAGAAGCTACGAGCCTGCCTCGGGCGTGGACACCATCTGTGGCACCCAGCATCTTGCCTGTACACAGCATGCACTCAGCAAAGGCCGCAGAACAAAGGGTGAGCCCAACTACTTCCTTATCATTTTGTTTCTGGTGAAGGCCTCTCTATTAAAAGAAGTAAATGAGGACATTGCTTTCTGATGGCGGCCACCCTTGGTGAGTTAGGGCAGTAGGTGCCCGTTGTGCAGGGGCCTGCTGTCCCGTCTCTTCGTTAAGCAGAGCTTGGAGGTTGCAGATCAGTGGAGCTGGGAAAAGGAGTCCGGGGGAGGGAGATTCTTCTGATCTGCAGGCCTTTCCTGACCATCAACCTTTCACCCTGTTCCCATGTGAAACTACCATACAGAATCACATTCTATCAAAAAGAGTTTATGTGAGAGAAACAGAAAGAAAGGGTTCACTTCTGGGGCATTCTGAGCCCCATTAAAGTTTGCGATCACAATGTAGTAGAAGGGACCTGTCTTAGTTTCCTAGTACTGCCATAACAAAATAACATAAGTGGGTAAACAGAAATATAATTTCTTACAGTTTCAGAGGCTAGAAGCACAAATTAAGGCCATTGGCTTATGGTGTTGGGATAATGACAATTTCTCACAACAAATAGGAGTGATACACAACTTTCATACACAACATTATGAGGACAAAGTTCTTTGTCTCTTTCAGCTTCTAGCTGTTTTTGTTATTAGGTGCTGTTGACTTGGTTCCCACTCAAAGCGACATTATGCACAACACTGCCCAGTTCTACGCCATCCTCACAATTGTTGTTAAGCTTGAGCCCATTGCTACTGCCATGATGCCAATCCACCTTGTTGGGAGTCTTCCTCTTTTTCACTAACCCTCCTCTTTAGTCTTTAGCAAGTATGATGTCCTTCTCCACAAACTTGTCCCTCCTGGTAATATGTCTGAAGTATGAGAGACAAAGTCTCGCCATCCTGGCTTCTCAAGAGCATTCTGGCTGTACGTCTTCCAACACAGATTTGTTTGTTCTTCTAGCAGTCCATGGTACTTTCAATATTCTTCTCCAACACCATAAGTCAAATGTCTCAATTCTTCTAGTCTACCTTATTCATTGGAGTCTTGGTGTGGTGCTGTTGGTTAATGTGCCAGACTGCAAAGCCATTTGAACTACAAGGTTGGCGGTTCAAGTTCACCAGCTGCTCCTTGGAAATCCTATGCAGTCACTATGGGTTGGAATTGGCTTGACAGCACTTAACAACAACAACCTTATTCATTGTTCAATTCTCACATGCATATGAAGCTATTGAAAATACCATGGCTTGGATCAGGCTTACCTCAGTCCTCAAACTGACATCCTTTTTCTTGAACACTTTAAAGGGGTCTTGTGCAGTAGACTTGCCTAATGCTTGATTTCTTGATTGCAGTTTTCATCAGTTTTGATAGAGGATCCAAGTAAAATGAAGTCTTTGACAGCTTCAATCTTTTCTCCATTTGCCATGTTATTTATTGGTCCAGTGGTGAGGATTTTTGTTTTCTTTACATTGAGCTGCAACTCATATTGAAGGCTGTATTCTTTATCTTCATCAGTAAGTATTTTAAGTCCTCTTTGCTTTCAGCAAGCAAGGTTGTGTCATCTGCATATTGCAGGCAGCTTGTAGTAGCTGCCTAGAATCCTCAGCATTCCTGGGCTTGTACCTGCTTCTGCCTCCACCCATCATCACCTGACTTCTTCCCTTACACAGAAGGGATTAGTTTAGGACCCAGACTACTCTGATATGACTGTATTAACAGAACAAAAGACAAGTCTATTTTCAAACAGGATTATATTCATAGATACATAGGGGTTAGGACTTCAACATTTTTGGGGACACAATTTAATTCATAACAGGATCTTAGGTTCATGAGCCTAGAATCAGGAGACCTGGGATTTAACCCAGTTCTGTGACCTTAGAAAGAAAGTCACACCCACACTCTGTGAAATGAGGGAGAGGGATGAATGATCTTTGAGGTTATAACTAGTAGCCATGATGCTTTGCTCCATTCCTTGGAGTAAGGGACTTGAGGGACACGTCTGTAGGAGTAGGGAACTGTGGAAGAAGGAAGAACAACAGAACCCAGATATCTCTGTGCCAGGCATTCAGATAGGGTATCTGAGCTGTCAATCAAAGAACTCCCTCAGGAGTAGAGGGTGGTACTTGGTTGTCTGGCAACCTCAGGGGCTCTGAGCAAAGAGCTAGGGAGGTAACCCAAGCCAGAGACACCATTCCAGAAAGTCAGCTACAAAGAAGACGGAAGGAGGTATGGCATCTTGAGTAGAGGGGTCCCAAGACTGAGTGGGTGTAGCCAGGAATTCCTTTTTGGGAACGGGGGCCTTGAAGAGGCAGAGTTTCTGGGTGTTCTTCGTAACAGGGGGACTTTCCTTAAAAAGAGAATGCATTTATTGCCTCTGTCTGCTTAACCCCTAAAAAAATCAAGAAGAAAATGGGAGGAGCTGAGATCCCAAATGCCTGGTCTTTCTATGCCCTTTCCTGTCTCCCAAGAAAAGCGTTTATGGAAGAAACTTTGCCTTTCAAAACGTGAGATACTAACTCATATACATGTTGATAAGATGAATGTATTTGTGTTTAAGAGGGTTCTGGATACTAGAGAACGTTGAGGAGATAGGGGAGAGAGAAGTTGCCCTTGGGAAGGTAAATGTTAAGTGTTAAGTTGTTCCACCTCATAGCGACCCTGCACAGGGTTTTCAAGGAGCAGCTGGTAGATTTGAACCAACAACCTTGCAGTGTTTTATCCTACACTGCCACACCAGAACTCCTAGGAAGGTAAATGGTGATGGTGGTAGTATGCCGTGGAGTTGGTTCTGACTCATAGTGACCCTGTACAGGGTTTCCATGGCTGTAAATCTTTACAGGAGCAGAAAGTCTCATCTTTCTCCCATGGAACAACTGGTAGTTTTGAACTGCTGACCCTGAAGTTAGCAGCCTGATTCATAACCACTACATTGCCAGAGCTCCTTGGGAAGGTAAAAAGAGAGATAGAATTCTCTGGTCCCCCACCCCCAGAGGTTGCTATTATGTGCCATCAAGTCAATTTTGTATCACAGGACCATAAAAGACAAGAGTTTCTTAAACTGAAATCTTTTTTTTTTTTTTTTTTTAGCTTTTAAACTGAAATCTTAGCGGGAACAGATCACTAGATCTTTTCATTCATAGAGTAGCTGGTGGGTTTGAACCCCTGACCTTTTGCTTAGCAGCTGATCACTTCATCAGTCATTGTACCTCTAAGGTTCCTTAATGCCTTATCAGTTCAACAGCTCATGTCTCTTTGTGACCTCAATGTCTAGTTCAGCTCCAGGCACAAAGCAGGAGTTCACTGAGTATTTTGCTGAATGAACCTAACTATAGTTTGAGGTTAGACAGCAAGAGTTTTAACATTATGAGTATATGTTAGGGCACAGTGTGAAGGAAGTAACAGAGGAGAGGCCCTATGTATGTTCAGCTCACTCATCTGCTCATTCAATAAACATTCATTGAGGATCTACTATGTGCCAGACATTTCAAGTTGCTCAGAATCTAGTGAGAGAGACAGACAAGAATAACCCAATGTGGTAAATAGCATAAAAGAAACCTAAGTGAAAGGAGCTATATGAGCACAGACCAAGGACCCAGTTAGAGGGAAAAGGGTTTTCTAAAGGAAACTGTTACTTAAGCTGAGTCTTGCAGGAGGATTAAGTTAGAGCACTAGAGTGAGAGTAGATGTAAGTGCCCAATAGGATACAAGAGAAGTGAGTGCTATACCAGGGCAGTGAGGCAGCTGAATTGTCCTCAAGAGATCCTGCTTTTGGGGAAGCCAGGCTTGACAGACTGACCCTTTTGTTCCCCATTGCCAGTCTTATGTCTTCCGAACCCACCCCTGAGGACACTCCCCAAGAACCTGAGCCTGAGCCTTCAAGTTCTAAAAAGAAGAAGAAAAAAAAGCGGCTGCAGCAAGAAGCCAGCATCCAAGCCCTCACGAGGGCTGGTCATGGTGCTCTGCAGGCAGGCCGAAACCATGAGGCCTTAACCAGCTTCCAGAAGGCCTTCTTCCTGGCCTCTGAGGCTCCACAAGCCAGAGACACCCCTGTCCTCCGGGCGTGCGCCTTCAATCTAGGAGCTGCCTACGTGGAGACTGGGGATCCAGCCAGAGGCCTTAAACTGCTCCTACGAGCCCAACCTGAAGAGAAGGCCCAGGGCCAGTGCCATGGTGACCAGTGTTTCAATGTGGCTTTGGCCTACCAGGCACTGGGTGACCTGCCTCAAGCTTTGACCTGGTATCATAAGGCCCTGGGCCACTATCAACCACAGGGTGACCAGGGAGAAGCCCAGGCAAAAATGGGAGCCTGCTACCAGGCTCTGGGGCAGCCTGAGTTAGCTGTCCCTTGCCTGCAGGAAGCAAGCCAGGCTTATGCCCAGGCAGGGCGGCCCCGGGCTGCAGCCCTGGCAATGGGGGCTGCAGCGGGGTGCATGCTGAAGTGTGGGCAGCATGGGGTGGGTGAGGTGGTACAAGCGCTGGAGGAGAGTCGGAGGCTTGCTGAGAGGAGCACCGAACGTGGATTTCTGGGTGAGGCTTTTCAAGGTGTGGGATATGGGGAGATGTTTTCTGATGGGAGGGTGAATGAAGCAGAGGCATTTCTGAAGGCTGGGGCAGGGGCTGGGGGACTCTGCAAGAGTGAGATAGGGGATCCATCAATATAACCTTAGTTAGTGTCCAAGCTGGATACCAGTGACCCTGGCTGTGTCTTCTAGGGCAACTCTATAATGACCTAGGCTTGGGCTACTCCCAGCTCCAACTGTTCCCGCTGGCAGTGGAGGCCTTCCTGCAGGCTCTGCCCCTGTGCCGGGGGCCACCAGAGGAGGCCACAGTGCTAAGAAACCTCGGGATGGCCCACAATGCCCTTGGCAACTATCAAGAAGCTCGGGATTTTCACCAGAAGGCTGCCCATCTGCATGGTAGGTGTTAGGGATTGAGGAGGAGGATTGAGAGCAAGGAACTAAAGATAGGGGAAAAGGGGAGAGACTCTACATCTGAAGATTGGATGGATCATTAGGACCAGGATCAGAGCCTGGAAGCTCAGACCCAGGAAGATGAGGGTTAGGGGTACAGAAGATGAGACAGTCAGGTAGGGCAGGAGTTGTAGGTGCAGAGGCTGAGGCCTAGGGCATGAGAGGGCATCAATAGACAGAGGAAAGAGTATTGGCTGGGAGACAAGGCCTGAAGTTCTAGTATCTCCATTGACTGTGTGATACTCTGGTCAAAATGGAGCTATTAATTCCAACCTTGCCCACCTCACAGGGTTGTTGTATAGCGCAAACTGTAGGGAAGTTTGGGACTCAGGCCAAAACTCAGGACTGAGGAAAGGCTAGGTATCAAGAGTTCTGGCCTATGTTGTTCATCTGGAGATGTATGGGGCTGGGCACCAGGATTCCTGGAAACCCTCCCTTGGTTGCTGGGGGGCAGGGTCCTGATGCCCCATGGGCCAAGGTCCCTTATTTGGATGGGGTGCGTTCTACTGTCAGGTTCTGTGGGGCAGCGATGGGAGCAGGGCCGGAGCTTTGGCAGCCTGGCATTTGCACTGAGCCAGCTGGGGGACCACAAGGCTGCCAGAGACAACTATCTCCATGCTCTGCAAGCTGCCCAGGATACTGGTGAGAGTGAGGGGTTAGCATGTGGCTTGAGTGGGGGAACCTAAAGACTGAGGGTCCTTGCGGTTGGCACGGAGGCAGTTGGGGAAGTCTGAGAGTGGGAGTGCTTCTGGAGGGGTGGGTCAATGGTCCAGGGAGTCATGAGACTGAGACGACCCCTCAGACCCTCCCTTCTCAGGGGACGTGAAGGGGCAGTGGCAGGCTTGTGAGGGCCTGGGCGCTGCTGCAGCCAGACTGGGACAATATGAACAGGCCTTGAAGCACTATAAGGAAGCATTGGCCCAATGCCAGGTGAGATCATCCTTTCTCTAGCAAGCCTCTTGTGGCTAATGATCCTGTCTGCACTCCTTGTCTGTTCCATTCATTCACTCACCAAACATGCACTGGATATAGTGTGTGCTAGGTCCTTGGGGTACTTTGTGAAGAAGACCCTGTTTCTATCCACAATTCTGAACAGGGGGTGGTGGAACCCAGGAAGGGCACAGGGAGGGAGTAGAAGAGAAGTGACCTAAGGCCCTCTTCCCTTTCCTGTTTCTTTCTTTCCCAATCCCCAGAGGCCTTCCCCATAACCCTATTATTCACCCTCCCTGCAGAAGGAGCCTGATTCTGTGAGACAGCGTCTGGTGGCCAAACTGGCAGATGCCATGAAGACCTACTTGGCCCAGGGAGGGCTGGTTCCAATTCACACTCTGGTGAGCTGATACCTGAGATACAAGCTGAGGGTATGGAGAGGTTACCCAGAGAAGGGTCACTCAGGGATGCTGTGCTTGACTGCTCATCTGTACTCATCTGTCCTGGGCCTGCATATGGGGTATCATTTTTCTGGGGCCACCCAGGGGTATCAGGGTGGGTGGGGGATCATGATACATCTCCAACACAAGGCTATGCTAGGACTTTGGCTGAGTAGTAACCAGTTCATTGGGTAAAGGATTCATGGAAATAGTCCTTGGCTGCAGTTCCCAAAAGGGCCACACGATGGGGATAGTGCTCTAAGGAAGTCCTCTCCAAACTGATCTTTCGTTCTCTAGGCATTTCTTGGGTTTCTTTGCCCTTTTGCTTCTCACAGTCTGTCTCAAAAGGCTGATGTCTTTCCAACTGTTTCCTCCCTCACACTTTAAGATATTCCCAGGACACCTTCTCCTATTCACACAGGAACTGAAATGATACTTTAATATTTCTTATAATTATTTGCTAGGGTACAGCACATAACAACAACAGCATGGCAGTTCAAGCTCACCAGCAGCTCCTCGGAAACCCTATACAAGGTCGCTATGGGTCGGAACAGACTTGATGGCACATCACAACAACAACATACAACTACTGGTTGGCGATTTTAAGTTCACCAGCTGCTCCTAGGAAATATATACAGGGTCACTATGGGTCAGAACCTACTCAAAGGCACTTAACAACAACAACAAATGTCCTCTTTAGAGTCCTGATATGGCACTGTAGGATAAGTATGGAACTGCTAACCACAAGGGTGGCGGTTCAAAGCCACCAGCCACATCTTAGAAACCCTATACAGAGTCAGTATGAGTTGGAACCTACTGGGTGGCACTTAGAAGACAACAACAAATGTCCTCTCTTAGTTTAAGATCTAGGGCCCCAGTCTATACTTGCAAACAAAATTAACTAGCCTGGTTGTTATATATAGGTAGAGGATCAAGTTTGGGACTAAAAGACCTGGGGCCCATCCAAAGTCTGCTATCAACTTTTTGGGACTTTGCCCCTCAAGCTTCCAGGAAGGATGGGGTGGTTCTGGCAGATCTGATAGTCCATGATCCCACATGCTAACTTGAGAGTTATTGCTCTTGTTGTTATTAAGTGCTGTCGAGTCAGTTCCGACCCATAGCAACTCTGAATAGGGTTTCCAAGGAGCTGCTGGTGAGCTTGAACCACTCACCTTGTGGTTCAAAGCGACTTTGCAGTTCAGTGCATTAACCCACAGCGTCACACCAGGACTCCCTGAGAGTTTTTAGGAGGGACCTTAAAGGAACAAAGGATCTCACCCATGATTTCTAAAACCTCAGTAACAAGTGGCATACTCCCTGTTCATCTCTATCATTCTGAGGCTACCAGGCAGAGTTGGGGAGAATACACAGTCTCTCTCTCTGATAAGGTTGGTTTTCTGTATTCAATTTCATTTACTCTCCTTTTTCCTCAGACCCAGGCTTCTGAGAGGCCACAGGCTCCAGGTGGAGACTGCCTGGTGGGAACCCCAGCCAAGGTGGGGTGTGGCATGACAGGTGCCCAGCGCAGGTGAGTAATACAGTGGCAGAGCTTCTGGAAGAGTGGCCACTGGAGGGGGTAGGGGTATCTACCCTGGTGGTGAGGTGGGGAAACCTGGCCCCAGGTGCTGCTCTGTCCCTTCTGCACAACCCCTCTCCCCACCCCCACCCCTGCAGATCTACCCGTGGGTGGGAAAGCAAAGAGTCTGAGGACCACCGTGAAGAGAAAGCGGAGAACAGATTGCTGAATGTTCCTGCAACTTCTTGGACGCCAAGACTGGAGTGTGAGTCTTTGCAGCTTGTGCCAGGCCAGGCCAGCCTGCAAATGGGAGCATTCTTTCCAACTCCCTCCCTGCCACTCCCATCCTTTTGCCCTTTCCCTTAGGGAGTGTCCACCCCTTCTCCACTCCCTCCCTCATCCCCTGTCTGAGACAAGGCTTGGTACTTCTCTCCAGTCCTCCTTCCCAAACTCCATTTGCTCTGCAGGTTTCCACCCCCTGGACTAGCCCTCCCATTTCTGCCAGTCTCCTAAGGTCCTAGCCCATTTTCCCTAACGCTTTCCGGAATGGAATTGTCTCCACCTCCCTGCTTCCAAGGTTTTTCTAACTCTGGAATTTTGCATCTTAGAGCACCATCATTTGCTGAAGACCTACTACCATGCAGGACACTTTGCTTACCCTATTTAGAAATATCTCTCTCTTCCAAAGACTTCCAACTCCAGGAGCAGAATTTTTTGCTTCTTGTGGAACTGACTGATGTCTTCTTCAGTGAATCATTCTCACCATCTAACCTCTAGTCAGCTCATGTTTGCCAAGCACCTGCCATGTGCAGGACATATTCTTTGGCACACCCTTATGCACAGTCACCAACACATCCTTCCACCTTGATGGTTTATGGTATAGAAATGCTAGTGATAAAACGTATCTGCCCCTTTGCAGGCCCAGGACCCGGGAGACATCTTTTGTTTGGTGGCTCAGGCCCCACCAGAGTAAGGTGCCCTGGCATGGTGGTACCCAATAGCTCTCAAGCCAATAGGTAGGTCCCTGGGGGAAGGGAGGGAACCAAGAGAATGGTTGAAGGAAGACCATGTAACTTGGAATCCTTTTGATGGAATGGAATTGGTAAGATAGGGGATGATGTGATCTGATGCCTGGGGATTGGGGATATAGAACTCTTTGTCTTTGTTCTTTAGCAATGCAAACAACCTTCACCCAACTCTGGAGGCCCAGGATCTCCCCTGCTTCCTACACAGTCTCACTGTAGGTCTCAAAGAAAGAGAGGGCCCTGCAGAATGGGGGGATGTGAAACTTAAGCCTTCCTACCCTGGAGTCCACCAGCAGAGGTAAGGACTTAAGAGACATCAGGAAGCTGAAGCCAGAGAGGCTGTTTCCTGTCCTTTATCCAGCCACCTCCACTGGCAGTTTACTCCCTCCCTCCTGCAGGTCATCAAAATGGCCCAGGGAAGTCCTCAGCAGGAATCCCCAAAGAAGAGGCACACAGTCTGGCTTCTGTACTGTCCTGTGACTCCTCTCTGCTCACCACATCACCACAGCCCTGGCCTCTGTAATACCCTGTCGGGACCTGCCTCTACACAGGTATTTGGTTCACGAGGTGGGGATATCTGGCAGCGGATATAGAGAGACACACAAGGACACAAAGAGAGAGACAAAGAGATACCCCGAAACCAGAGTGGATGCGGGACTAGCATCAGGCAGCTCCTGCATTGCAAACATCTCAGCCATGAAGGCAGTAATATCCTGCATAGTAAACATTTTGGCTAACAGGCAGCATGGTTGCAATGCTGGACTGAGCCCCCTGCATGCTGTAACACATTCCTTGCCAGTCGTAATGCACCTGGATTCGTTTCTGCGCCTCCGTTTTATTTAGGGGAGGTACTTTACACAAAGCTGGGAGGGACTAAGACAAGGTACAGCTAACATACATAATTTTCCAGACATTCAGGCACCTTTACATAGTACTTTGCAGGTTCTAATCTCACCACCACAACTTGGTTTCTCAAGCTTAATTAACATACCTTTTAGCACCTAGCCTCAAATGGGGGCAGGAAAAGGAGGATTGGGAGGATTCCCATTGTGTTGACTGTCTGGGCCAGTTTTGCAGGAAGAAGCTAGGAGCCTAGGTGAATGGGCTGCACCTGAAAACCTTTAGGCAGGGCAGTCCTATTGTCCTTAGAACAAAGACTGGGGAAGCCACCCAATTTACTTTGACTGAATTCTTTGAGGGAAGAACTTTGCCTTTTTGGAATTTTACAGTTTCGGCTTTTAGGAAAATATTACATTTACCTGTGGATATCAAGGCTTTATGCATGCACTTAATAATAAACCTAACTGAATACTAAGATGAAAAACAGTTTGCTGTAACTGCTAGGTGGCTAGAGTCTGTTCCTCAAAGCCTGTGGCCTGTACGGTCTGTAACACTTGGGCCCACAGGGTCTCGAACTCCTGACCGGGTCTGCACGGTCTGCAACAATACCCATCCTCTCCACCCCACCTCAACATAACACACTTTAGGAGCTTCTGAGGACCTAGCCTCTTCCCAGTTGTTCAACCCTGTATAGACATGCTCAGGGTGGACTCCTGAGAAGGCTGAGCATGGCTTTATGGTCTCAGCACTGAGGCATTCTGTATACTTCTCACTAGGATTTTTGGACTCAATAGGCAAAAGAAAAAGGAAAAATGATGGTGAATTCCCTCTTTTCTTTCTGGATCTAAACTTCATGATTGCCAAGGTCTTTGTCAGTCTTAAAAACTGTAACTCTTTGGTCAAGTGGCTTTGGCGTCATTGACTCCCTACAAATTTCTGTTTTCTCATGTGTGAAATGGGAATAATTATACTACAGAGGTACATCTTAGCTAACCAATGCAGCCCACTGCCTCCATGGAACATAGGGGATGCTGGTGGTGTCAAGCCTGTAGTTTGTAGAACTACAGCCAGCAGAGGCAATAATGTTATTATGCAACAATTATTGAGCATTTACCACATGCCATGTACCAGGAGTCCTGGTATGGCATTATAGGATAAGCACTGGACTGCAAGGTTGGTTTGAACTGCAAGGTCGGCGGTTCAAACTCACCAGCTGCTCCTTGGAAACCTTATACAGGGTTGTTATGAGTAGGAACTGACTTAACAGCACTAAACAACAACGTGCTCTATTCTAAATGTTCACAAATGTTTCCTCCTTTAATCTTCACAACATTGCTGTGAGGTAGGTGTTATTACCCCTGTCATGGAAGAGGAAAAGAAGTCACAAAGAGGTTATGTGGTTTGTCCTCCTAGGTCACACTAGTAAGTGGAGAAGCCAGGTATTCAGACCCAGGCATTGAGTGTCTTCTAGAATGCTGCTCATTCCACTCTTCCAGTTAAGCCACTACTTACCGAGAGTCAGCTGCGTTACAAATATTTGTTAGTTTACATGTAATTGTGCTTTGTAGTTTAATTGTTGTTAAGTGCCATTGAGTCAGTTTTGACTTATAGTGACCCTGTATAGGGTTTCTGAGGAGCAGCTGGTAGTTTTGAACCACTGACCTTATGGTAGCAGTCCAGTGTTTATGCTACAGCACCACACCATAAATTAATGGGTGTGGAGTGTGAAAACAAGTACTGTTTCTATGAAAATTAAGTTGAATATTAAGACTTGATTAAGATGAGTCACTTAAAGAAATTGCTGTTGAATTAGATGTGAGCAACAAGATAATTACAGCTTGGGGACAATCAAAAATCTAGATGAATTTCACGTTCACTTTGCTTCAAATATGTCATTAATTGTTCCACTTTAAGAAAGCTCACTGGCAAGAGGGAACCTAGTGCTAGGGAGCATGGCGGAAGGCAGAATCTCCAGTGGGTACTATTCAATCTGTTTGGGAAGAGCTGATGAAAGGAAATACAGATGGGTAACTCGAGATACTGTAGTGAATAATGCTTATCAGGACGGATTATGAGGGTTGGAAATGCAAAGGTACAAATTTTGTAACAAGGAAGAGAGTGATTAATGCTCCAGTTTAGGAGCGGAGGCCTCTGGGACCATCAACGGAGAAGAGCCGACAGCAGGACCCTACCCAGAGAACAGAGATGCCTGAGATAGAGACAGAGACGATGACGTGGAATGATGAAGTGGCTGGGGACTTTGGATCCAGAGAGGGAAAGGGACTGTGGGCCGAAAACTTCGAGGGGGAAGTGTAGGGGGTGGGTTTCTAAGATATACCCTTTGGTTGGTTGATGATGCATGGAGGGGATTGGAACCATGACAATGAGATGATATACGATGGAATGAATGTAAAACTAAAGTTCTGTCATGTAAACTATCATATAATTCACAATAAAACATTAAAAAGAAAGCTCACTGGAATTTACAGGTAATACATAAAGAAGACAGGAACTTCATTCATTGGTCCCATCCTCAAAGAGAAGACCCTGGCCCCACTTTGGCAGATAGCAAATGAGTATATTTTTTGTTTTCAACTGAAGTAATTCATCCCTGATTATGTTAGGAAGAGGATTTCTACTAGTCTGTGAGGAGTCCTTGTGTGGTGCTATAGGATAAGCACTGAACTGCTAACCACAAGGTCGGTGGTTCAAACCCACCAGCTGTTCCTTGGGAACCCAAACAGGGTCAATATGAGTTGGAAGTGACTCTTCAGGCACTTAACAACAACTGTACCATGATCTACTTCACAAAGGAAATCTTGAAGATTCACTGAAATATTTGTAGAAGACATGCTATGTGCTAGGGACTCAGCTTCCTTATCTATGCCAAGTTTATTGTTTTGTAAGCCCTTCGAGATATATTGATTAGAGTGCAGATTCACCAGCTGCAACAAAGGCCAATTTAACAGTGCATTTAAACAGAAAGAACTTGACCTTAAGCATTCCAGAACTTAAGCATTCCAGAACTGATAATGGTGGTTCCAAGAAGTTGAGAACCCAGGCAGGAGGACATACTACAGGGTTGCTGTGATGATTTAAAGAATCCCTGGTGGTACAGTGGGTTAAAAGGAGCCCTGGTAGCATAGTGGTTATGAATTGGGCTGAGAACTGCAAGGTCAGCAGTTCGAAACTACCAGCTGTTCCGCGGAAGAAAGATGAGGCTTTCTGCTCCCGTAAAGATTTACAGCCTCGGAATCCCTGTACAGGGTCGCTGTGAGTCAGAACCGACTCCACGGCACACAATAACAACAACAGTGGGTTAAATGTTGGGCTGCTGACCACAAGGTCAGCAGTTCAAATCCACCAGTCTCTCCTTGGGAGAAAGATGAAGATGTTTGCTTCCATAAAGATTTTCAGCTTCCAAAACCCTATGGAGTGGTTCTACTCTGTTGCTATGAGTTGAAGTCACCATGATGGCAGTGGGCTTGGTTTTGGAAATTCCCATAGCTATTATTTTAATGATAAGATGTGGCGCTGTAGGTTAATGCATTGGACTGCAAAGTTGCTTTGAACCACAAGCTCAGTGGTTCAAGCTCACCAGCTGCTCCTCTACAGGGTCACTATGAGTTGGAACCAACCCAACTGCACTTAACAACATTATCTTAATAGCAAAAGGACCAATCTCAATAAAGTATTATGCATGATTAGGGAAGCAGTGTGCTATTCTGGTAAACAAAGGTGGTGTTGTTAAATACCATCAAGTTTCAACTCATAATGACCTGATACAGAACAGAACGACACACTCCTGGGTCCTAAGTCATCCTCACAATTGTTATGTTTGAATATTTTGTTGCTGCCACTGTGTCAACCCATCTTGTTGGGATTCTTCCTCTTTTTCGCTGACCCTCCACTTTATCAAGCATTCTGTCCTGTTCTAGGAACTGCTTCCTCCTGACATGTCCAAAGTACTAGAGACAGAGTCTTAGCATTCCAAGAAGCAGCTAACTGCCAACCTGCAATTCAAACCTACTTTGCAGTTCAGTGCATTATCCTGCAGTGCCACACCAGGATTTTTGGCAGAGGTAGAGGAAAGAAGAGGTGTTAAGTGACTTCAAGAAGATCCTAAATTATGCAAAATGCTTAGTAAATAAGATTGATTTACTGGACCCTATGTGCCAGGCAAAGGAGCTATGGCATAGTGGCTACAAGTTAAGGTTATTAACCTCAAGGTCAGCAGTTTGAAACTACCGGCTGTTCCGAGGGAGAAAGATGAGTTTCTGCTCCCGTAAAGATTTACAGGCTGGGAAATCTTTGCAGGGTCGCTATGAGTCAGAACCAACTCCACGGCACACCATCACTATCACCACATGTGCCAGGCAGGATTCCTAGTGTGGCGCTTTAGGATCAGTACTGGACCGTGAACCACAGGTTGGCAGTTCAAACCCACCTACTGCTTCTCAGAAACCTTTGAGGGTCCTATGAGTTGGAACTGCTCGATGGCACAACACAGCAATAACAGCAACAATATGCCAGGCAAGAAACGTGGGTGGTATAGTGGTTAAAGTGCTAGACTGCCAAGTGAAAGGTTGGAAGTTCAAACCCCCTAGGTAATTGTTAGATGTGGTGATCAGATGTAGCAGTCTGCTTCTATAAAGATAGAAACCCTATGGGGTAGTTTTACTCTGTCCTGTAGGGTACAGAAGTCACAATCCACTTGATGACGATTTGGTTTGGGATGTGCTAGGATCTGTGCTGTGGCTTTACATGATTACCATAAGAAACAGGTGCTAGAATCCCCATATTATAGATGAGCTAAAAGTGCCCAACTTCATTCAACTAGTAAGTGATGGGTTAGGAATCGGTGTTCTTAAGTAGTATTGGATTGTTGTTAAGTGCCCTCGAGTCTGATCTAACTCATAGTGACCCTGTATAGGATTTCCAAGGAATAGCTGGTGAGTTTGAATCGCCAATCATGCCGTTCAATGCTTTATCTCACAGCTTCACAACAGGACTCAGATACAGCTTCCTAAAAAACAAACAAAAACTCCCAGTGCCATCGAGTCCGATTCTGATTCATAATAAAGTTACAAAAACAAAACCCCCGCTGTCATCGAGTTGATTCCAATTCATAGCCACCTGAAGAATTTTTACCGAAAAGCTATTGGAAACAATTATCTGGAAATGTAAGACACTAACAAGTGCTCTCGGGAACTGTCAGAATTCAGGTTGCAAGGAAAGGTTCCAGTAAGGACATGTGTATGTTGTAAAGAGCCCACGAACTGCCAGTGTAGCAACAGCCCCGCCCACCCTCACGCTGCTGCTTCCTAGGGCGGGGCCAAAAGCTACGCATGTGCAGTGGAGGTCTGAGTTGGGCCAAGGGCGCGCTCTGCGGGCTGGATGTCAGGGGTGCGGGCGCTGTTGGGACTCGGGCTGCTGGTTGCTGGATCGCGCCTGCAGCGTGTTAGACACCCGACTGGCGCTTGCCGCTACGGACCCATCTGGTGGGGGTCGCAGCGGCTGAACTCGGGGGTCCGCGGGTACCCAGGGACCATGGCGAGCGCAGCGGTGAAGTATCTGAGGTAGGCGACGCTGCAGGCGGGCACGTGGGACGCGGAGCTGCGTGAACCGCTCTCACCCCCGGGGGGTGGGGCCGGGACTGTCGCGCCACCTGCGGGACGGGCCACCTAATGGGCGGGGACTCAGAGGTGTGTCCTCAGCCAGGAAGAGGCCCAGGCGGTGGACCAGGAGCTGTTTAATGAGTACCAGTTCAGCGTGGACCAGCTTATGGAGCTGGCTGGGCTAAGCTGTGCCACAGCCATTGCCAAGGTTAGTGACGCAACCCTAGCTCCTTGGAGCTGCTGCTGGCAGGTTGTGGGGAGGAGTCCCTGGCCAAGACAAAGAGTAGGACTAGGCCAAGTTTTGGGTTGTAACTGCCCGAAGTTACTCTGACTCCCCACTGACTCCCCCCTCAGGCTTATCCCCCCACGTCCATGTCCAGGAGCCCCCCTACAGTCCTGATTATCTGTGGCCCCGGGAATAATGGAGGAGATGGCCTGGTCTGTGCAAGACACCTCAAACTCTTTGTGAGTATGTAGGGAGGAATTGTGGGAAAGGTCACAAGGATTGTCGCTTCAGAGGGAATTTATTTACCCCTTTCCTTTCCTCCCAGGGCTACCAGCCAACCATCTACTACCCTAAAAGGCCTAACAAGCCACTCTTCACTGCACTGGTGACTCAGTGTCAGAAAATGGACATCCCTTTTCTTGGTGAAATGCCATTAGAGGTAGGAGGCTTCAGTATCACTCACTCACTACACCAGTAGTCACTACGCTGGCCGAAATGGTTTTTCTCTTGAGACTGTAGACTCTTAAGAGAGCATGGATGGTGCCTGAAGGCTGCTATTTAAATAAAGCTGGAATTAAGAGCCTTTTCCTCCCTGTAAGGTGTGCCCCATGAGTGCTCCAGCACCTCTTCTAAAGCTTCCGTTCCCTTTCATCTCCCTAGCTCACTCCTTCCATGCTAGTCAATTCCTGTACCTAGCATGTTGTTAACACATGTTCTGCCCTCTCAGGAACTGGACTGCCTGCCTTATCCTAAACCATTTCTGCAGATACATGGGTTTAGGGGTGGGACACTTGAGAACTTGTTTTAGCTAAAACAACACACATTTCAGAGAGAGAGAGAGAGGCACAGAGAAAGGAAGTGGTTTGCCCACAAAATCAGATGATGGCCGCACTAACACCAGACCTAGCCCTCTTGACTCTTGTCTTGGGCACTCCCACACTGCCACCTCCCCAGTAACAGCCTGGCACTCAGATCATGCATCTTGCTGTCTTTGGCCAGATCAGTGACCAACTCATTCTTTAGGCCACGGGATGCTGAGCAAAGAAAATTATACTTGTACCTTTGTGAATGGTTTGTGTTCTGTGGGTGCAGCAGACAGCTGTCCCATCTGCCCTCTGTCATCTTTTCCTGTTCCACCACAGCCCATGCAGATTGATGAGCTCTATGAGTTGGTGGTGGATGCAATCTTTGGCTTCAGCTTCAAAGGTGATGTTCGGGAGCCATTCCGGAGCATTCTGAAAGTCCTGAGTGGGATCACCGTGCCCATTGCCAGCATCGACATTCCCTCAGGTGCTGGGCCCAAGAGGCTGAGGGGTATTGGGGCTTTCCCTTTCATTGAGGCAGGTAGCTAGAAATCTGATTTTTAGGTAAAGTTCAGACCAGGTCTAAAGTTGTTCGAGTCTAGAGGGGCAGGGCATGGCTTTATGGATCCTATGTCAAGGATGGGTAGCAGAATTCAGATGCGCCCTGTACACACTGGCCCCATGAAGAGACCAAAGCCCAGGGGTACATGGAGATTCTAAGACAAATGTTTCTTAGGCGGGGATCCAGGGGGCTTGCTACCCTTTTTAGGGCTAGGGTAAAGCATGGTATAGAAGAGGACTAGACATATGTGGTCTCATATGATCTTGAATATCATTCTTTTTTCAGGATGGGATGTGGAGAAAGGAAACTCAGAGGGGCTCCAGCCAGACTTGCTCATCTCTCTCACAGCACCTAAGAAGTCTGCAGCCCAGTTTACGGGTCGCTACCACTACCTGGGGGGTCGTTTTGTACCACCTGCTTTGGAAAAGAAGTATCAGCTGAACCTCCCCTCCTACCCTGACACTGAGTGTGTATACCGTCTGCAGTGAGGGAAGGTGTGTGGGCATTCTTCCTTCCAAAAAACTTTAGTGCCTCTTTCCCAGAACTGTGGAGTCCTGGGAGCTCTTCTAGTAAATAAAGGTTAATGGGTTGCTGGAGCCAGAAAACATGGACGATAATGGTGACACTTTTCTGAGAGAAACGACAGGCAAGAGATTGATAATGGCATTCGGAGGCAATGAAAAATTGACTTCTTTTTCCTTTTACTTTACAGTACAGCAAAACTGTGGGTTAGACACAAGGGTTTTCTGTTAAGGCCTCTAAAGGAAATCTAATTTGTCTTCAAGACCTGCCCTGGAGATCCTGGCTGGGTGCAGGAGGCCAGGATAGACAGACATAGAGGCTAGGAGTCCAAATTGATGTTTATTCAGGTATCTGCAATAGTGTTAGAAACTGGTAATCTGTGGGCTTAATTGTGTATATTTTTATTTAAAAATCAGAACATTTCAAATAACTTTATATATTTTCAGCTTCTTTTTTTAAAGGGAAAGTTGGATCTGACAACACTGAGCCTACATGTAGGCATTCAGTTGACCAGTTGAACGGAGGCAGGATGCCCCTTCAGAGGCTATTTACATTCTGGTTTTTAGGACTATAGGTCTTGTCTCTTAGCCACCTAGCTTCTGTAAATACCTGTGATCATGATCTTTGGGTTAGAATCAGCAAAGGGGACCACACCTACACCTGCTCCTTCAACTCAGGCCTGGATCTACAGATCTTCTCAGCAGATTGGTGTCTTTGAGCTCAGGTTCCTCCATGGGAGGGATGACTCTGAAAGGGCTGTAGAAGACCTGAATCTACCCAAGTCTCTGAAACTCTCACTACTGAAAAGGAATCAGTTGAGCTTCACCTTGATCAGACCTTCAATCTCTTCTCTTCTGTTTCTTGTTTTTGGCCCTCTGGCCAGCGTTGACTTCAGCTCTTTCCTTCTCTGGATGCTGCTGCTTCTTCCTCTTCTTATCTCTACTGCTTGGACTAGTATGTGTTCTGCTCTCTGTTTCCCTAGTCTTGCCAGCCCCTGCAGTCTCCTCATCTTCCTCCTCCTCCTCTTTATGCTGCTTCCTTTTTTTCTTGCTTCCCCTGCTACTTTGGTCACTGCCTACTTTGTTTGCTGCTTCTCTAGTTCTGTCATTTACAGAAGCTGCCTTGTCTTCTTCATCCTCTGTGTTCAAACCGTCCTCCTCCTCACGCTGCCGTCTCTTCTTGCTTCTGCTGCATTGGTCAGTGTGTGCTCTGTCCTCCACCTCCTCTGTCCTGTCGTCACCCGCTGCAGCCTCCTTACCCCCTTGTCCTTTATCCAAGATCCCTTCCTCTTGCTGCCGCCTCTTCTTTTTCTTTCTTTTCCTGAGGGGTTGATCAATTTGTTCTCCAATCTTCAATTCCCCAAGCCCACTTGTTCCTGCAGCCTCTTCCTCACTCTCTACAGTTCCCTCTCTCTCAGCTGAGACTTTGTCTTCTTGATGTCGCCTTTTCTTCTTCTTGTGCTTCCTGCTCTCTAGGACTGCAGTCAGTCTGTTCTGGGTGTTCATATGCTGGTCAGTCTTTGCTGGGCATTCCACTTCTCCAGTCCTTTCAGTTGCTGTAACCTCTTCCACCTCTTTTCGTTTCTTTTTCTTTTTGTGGGGGGGCTTGCTGTCAGGCTGTGACTGAGTGGCCCCAGGGTCCTGGCCTTTGAGATGAGCCAGGAAGGCCTGTTCCTGGGCCTCCAGCCGAGCAAGCTTAGCTTTCATTGTGATCCCAAGACGGGCAGCTCTGAAATAGACAGGGGCCCAAGTCAGAACAAGGAATTTGGAAGACATGAGCCTAATCCTTGGGAATATAGTAGGAAAGTTGCTGGGGATGGGAGATGGGCAGACATGCTTTATCTTCGGGCAAGAGTTAGGTAGCTAGGAATGATTTCCCTAGGGTGAAAAGAATCAAGATTGATCATTCTCAAGGGTGGGTTTGGGTAGGGAGAAAAAAGGTAGTCAAAGGAACAATTACTTACTTGTGCGCTGTTCGCCCCTCACAGGCTTGGAGCAGCATCTCATCAGTCAGACTGAAGAGAGATCAGGAGTTACAAAAAGATCTGGGAGAAAGGCTGAACCTCTCCCTCTCTCTAAAACTCTCGGTGCAAAGTTATTGCTCAGCAATCAGCACTTCTAGGTGCTGGGGACACAAAGATTAGTACAAGATAGTTCTACCGTACGAAAATCCCATGTCAAGCAGTGGTGGTGGTGGTTATGTGCCATGGGGTCAGTTCTGACTCATAGTGACCGTGTACAGGGTTTTGGAAGCTGTAAATCTTTATAGAAGCAGAAAGCCTCAGCCTTCTCCCGCGGAGCAGCTGGTAGTTTGAAACTGCTGACCTTAAGGGTCGCAGCCCGATTTGTAACCACTACACTACAAGCAGTAGACTTGGTTGTTTCTCCTGAGGTCTGAGAACACCTCCCACATTCCCTTAGTGCTAAAATTAAGCCTCACGTACATCTTTGGTGACTTGGATGCCTGGCTGTCATCATCACTGCAGTTCTCCAAGTCCTTGTCTGGTTTCTCCCCGTCTGAAGTCAGTGTGGCTGTCTAGAAGGAGGGATCATGGGGGTAGACAAGGCCCAGTCAATACCATCGCCATTCTTGTTTCCTCATGAAACCCCCCCCAAATTCATAGCCATACCCACAAATCTGTCAGCTCCCAACATTGCCAAGCCATAAAGGTACACCATCCCGCTTTTACTTGGGCAAGAGGTGGGCAACAGTTGATGGGAGAGAGAGCAGCTCTGGGAGGGGGGTAGCGGCTGAGCTCTTCCCTTCAAGAGGGGCTCTGGGTCATTATGTCATTAGTGTTCCCTGCTGGTCATCCCATGGTGCCAGTAACTGACAAAGATGATACTTTCCCATACCCGGTACATATGCACACTTAACTAGTACATATGCACACTTAACTAGTATTAACTGAAAACTTACTATGAGCCAAGGGATTAGGGATACAGAGTAGAAATAAGAATGAGATGGGCCCAGCCCAAGTAGAACCTTCATGGTGTGGGGAAAAGTGTGTGGTAGAACCTAGGGAATTAGATGGAAGAGTGCCTGTGCTGGCAACTTCAGGATTCAGGTGAGGTGTTCTGGAACTAATTGAGAACTGATGTGTAAGATGAGCTCTGGAGACAAGAAAAAGTTAGCAGGTAAAGAGAGAATGTCCCAGAGAGTAGCATGGGGGTAAGCCTAAAGTGAGAGAGAGCATGGTGCCTTCAAAGAAAAACAGATTCCATCTGGCTCAGCTGTACACGTCCTGGAGAGAAGGGGCAAGCAACAAGGCATGACTAGCCATGTAAACCAGACAAGTAATTAAGGACTCTTGCCATCCTAGGTCAAAGAGAAGCCAGTGACAAGATGAAGTGTTTTAGAACATGGTGGATGCTTTGTGGAGGATGGACTGATTGGGGTGGAGAGTGAGGCTAGAGGTGAGGAATCTGGTTGTTGTTAGGTGCCATCAATTTGGTAATGACTCATAGCGACCCTATGCACAGCAGAATGAAACACTGCCCGATCCTGGGCCAACCTCACTATTATTGCCACACTTGAGCCCACTAATGCTGCAGCTTTGCCAATCCATCTCGCTGGGGGTCTTCCTCTTTTTCTCTGACCCTCCACCTTACCATACATGATCTGGTTAGGGGTCTATTAAAGAAATGTAGCAAGACATGATGATGGTACAATGGGGCCAGATATATAGAATAATGGGACTTACTAAATGTAAAGCCTTTGGCACATAATAGAGAATCATTAAGGATTAGCTGCCTTATATTGTACAGTGCCAGCAGGGGACAGCAGAAGGAGTCTGAAGACTTGGGCTCTAGTCCTGTCTGCCATTATTAACTAGTTGTAGGCTCTTCAGCAAGTCACTTTGCTCCTTGACCTAATCTGCAAAATAGGGAGAATGGACCAAATAATGTCTCAGATTTCTTCAGGCTTCTAAAGTCTTTGAATTGAAGAACCCACCCATGCTACTCCAGCAGCTCCTGATTAGAGGGACTATTCCTCACCTCCCACTCAGTATTGCTCTCCCTACAGCAAATGTTAGGGATCTGTGGAGCCTGAAGATCTCAAATCTTGCTGAGGGTCTGGGCAATCTAAGTGAGCAGTGAGATGGTTACAGGATCCCACTAAGTTAAAGCAGTTCTGAGAATAGATAGGGCTCACAAGGCCCCAGGGGAGACCAGGGAAGGGAAAAAGGATGGACCTCTCACACCCAGCCTCTATACCTTCACAAACTTCTGATACAGCAAGTTGGGTTTTGGACATTCATGACGGGTAGTCTCCTTAGAAAGGCGCCTTATCTTAACTCCGTCCTGTGGGAAAGTATCCATGAGTGGATGATGTGCCATGTCTCCCTCACCCCCATGTCCCAGACCCTGTTTCATGTGCCTATTACTCACTCATACCTGCTCAGTTTCTACTACCAAGCTGGCTGCAGTCTTGTTGAATAGCTCATTCCACCAGTGGTTTGTGAAGTCCTTGGCAGGGTCATGTCCCACCTACCAAGGGAAGAAATATGAGCTCTGAGCATCTGCTCTGCTTTGCCCTTCGAAGGGTTGCCTTCTTCCAACCACACCAACCTCCCACTACCTATCCAGTCTTACCCCATGAGTATCCTGCTTCAATGTCACCCTGATGGCCTGGGTGATGCCATTCTCCTTCCGGCCGAGGCCTTTGCCTGCAGAAGACAATGGATGATTTGGCTTCTCGTGCTGCTGTCCCAAGCTGTCATAAGGCAGTACGCTATCACCCCACCATGCCACTCCTTGCCGTTCCACACACAGCACTGGACCATACTTTGACCCTCCCAATTCCATTCCTTCTAGCACCACTGCCTGCAGTCCCCCTGCCTTTGTCCAAGCCTGAATTATCTCTTCCTTCATGACTCAGGGTAGAGGCCATAGCTCTTCCTCCGTCCCAGTCCTCTCAAACTCTTCTTTCTCACTCATTTCTTTTATTCCTCTGCCAAATCTCTTTCATTCCTCCCTTTTCTGGAAAAGTCAGAACAGGTCTTCTGCAAACATTTCTTCCTCAAACCGAATGGTCTTTATAGAGGTAATCCCTGGATGTGTGAGTCTGGCCTCTCCCCTGGGCAGAGAGTTGGCAGAATTGGGGGAATGTGGAAGGGGCCCCAAGGGGATCACCTTGAGTCCATCCATGCTTTAGCAGCTGCTCTTCAGCAAACTTCATCCCACGACTCTTGACCTCTGGGGTGACACTCATGGTGAGAAAAAAAGTCTCTGTCCTTAGGCCCTCACCGGGGAAGCAGTAACTATAATCCCTTTAAGAGGAAAGGAGAAAGTACCCAAATCATCAACTTCATCCTGACTGCTCTGTTAAGTCTTTCCTGAACCCTGAGGCGACAGTAGATGATGGGGGTTTGGTCTTCAGGGAGCTCCCTCCCAGTCTGCCAATATCAACACATCAAGAAGTCAAGGTGAACTGATGTTAATACTACCTAAATATGTGGGAGATTACACAAACGTGCTAAGGCTTTACATGGATTTTCTCATTTAATTTTTCCAGCCCATTCAAGAAAGTATTATTTTCCCTATTGTACAAATGAAGAAACTACAGCCTAAAGAGGTTAGGTGATTTGCTCAAGGTCACACAGCTAATGTGTGTAGAAGTCAATCACAGTCAGCCTCTGTGCAGTCTGCACTCTTTACCAATACATAACATCTCCCAAAATATATTACTATGTAAAACAAAGTTCTGAGCTATGAGGTACTTGTTAACCTAAATTATAACGGTACTTAAAAGAGCCCATAGCCTGTACTTATGCTCCAGCATTTACACTGTCCTTCTAGTATGTATGGACTACACATCTACTCCCACTCTGCCACTAAGAGTCTTTCAGTCTTTTCAGAGCTCCTCTTCCCAAACTGTCCAGGCAAAGAAAAGGCAGGGCACTTTTACTAAGCACGATTAAGAGCTAGGCTGCTGCTAACTGAAAACTTGGCAGTTTTGAGTCCACTCAGGTGGATAACACACATTGTCTCATTTAATGCTAACAGCTCTACAAGATCGATATTACCCTTATTTTACAAATAAGGGAAGTAAGGCCTTGGTTTTCTGCCTGAGGTTACATAGCTAGTAGGAGATAGAGCTAGAATCTGAGCCTAGGTTGCCTGACTCCAAAGTTAGTCCTCTTTCTAGCTGTATTTCTTTACTGTTACACAGTGTTCCTCCTTTTGGACCCACAATGGTGTTATCCATCTTATATAACAAATTTGCCTCCAAAATAATTAAGATGGCACAGGATATTCAAAAATTAAGACAATTAAGGTTGACCCGACTCACTACAGTCAACTTGCACTAAAATTTGTAGACAGTTCATTTATTACAAGCATTGCAGGCAATCTTAAAAGCTGATTAATGGGTACCACTGGAATAATTCTCAGCCTCCCAAAGTGACAACTCTGAAGAATAAACTATCATTTGAGTTTAAGATGGTCTCCTAATATGTTTAGAAAAAAGCAGCTGCAAGCAAACACTGACAAGAAGTCCTACAAGCCCTGGAGGACCCTGGGGTGAAGAGTGTCACCAAGATCTACAACCACCACAAAAAGTTTAGCTACGTAACCATAATCATGGGCCCCTCCCTCCTTCCACAACACCTGCGAGGTCAAAGCGCAGGCCAGCTGCAATTTCCTAACCATCTCGTCTAAGCTGCTGGGGAGAGCCTCTCAAGGACACCCACGTTCTCTACCAAGGCGACCCAGGGCAGCGATCTGGAGAAAGTGCACTTGGACGAGAAAGTGCACTTGGACGAGAAAGTCACAAGTTTGCAGCGACGCCGGAAGCTGGAGCTCACGAAAGCATGTTCAGTGCGGAAAATGGGAAGTAGAGCCGGCATCGGAGCGCAGAGCTGCAGAGCTAAGTGCTTATCCTTGCAGAGTCCGTTTTGTTTATTTGTTTTAACTAATTGGCACAGGGATGGATCCCAGATTTCTGATTTTTATGTGAAATTTTGCCTCATGCATTAGACCTGTCACTTGCAAAAAAAAAAAAAAAAAACAGCACATTCAGGATGACTCAGAGCACTGGTCACATTTCTACTGTGAAAATCAATTACTTGAAAATCTAATTGATACCTTGAGAGCTCCAACAGAAAAGTTTGAGTGAAGAAATGGCCTTATCTTGCTTCTTGACATTGTGAGAAATAAAATTCAAAAGTATTTAAGGCCATTTCAAAACTATGCCTTCTCCTAGAAAACATCTCCGACCTTTCAATGATAAAAGATCATCTCTAACACTTGTTGCCCTTTTACTCAATTGCAGTCAGCCTGTTACTAACAGCTTCACCTGGATTATCTCACTTAATCTTCCCAACAACTAATGTGTTATTAGCCATAATTTACATATGAGGAAGCAGACACTGACAGATTTAGTTACTTGCTCAAATCAAATACAGTAAAACTGCGAAAGTTGGAACCTGTGTTAGAGAAGAAAAACTCAAATAGTTTCCACTAAACGAAGAGTAATAGAAAAGTGCTAGTACGAATCGGGCTGCGAAGCTTAAGGTCAGCAGTTCGAAATTACCAGCTGATCCGCGGGAGAAAGATGAGGCTTTCTGCTCCCGTAAAGATTTACAGCCTTGGAAACCCTATACAGGGTCGCTATGAGTTGGAACCGACTCCACGGCACATCACCACCACCAAGACTACACCCTATCAAAGGCGGAAAACTTGCAGTTTTCCAAAAAACAGCAGTCTCGTCAAGTTCCGGCTCTCACAAGTTTCATTGTAGCTAGCAAATAGTAAATCCGAGACTGGTACACAGGCCATTTCAGAAATGTTATTAATCACCACACTCATATGTCACAATTTGCGCTTGCCACCATAAGACTGATCACACCATACCCCTTGTCGCAGTAATTAAAACTATACCCACTGTAAACTACACAGTGCACGTAGTGAAGCTCGACAATGCGTTCAGTCATATTTGTTGAATCGAATGACACATAGGTTGGAACTGCTCAAACAAGGTCCAAGCCTGTGAGACACGATAAAGTTTGCAAAAAATGCTGCAAAGGTTGCGAACTCACTTAAGAGACATTGTCTTCTCCCAGTCAATCTGCATTTTCTGAAACTGGCCCAACGCCTGTTCTTTCCCTAGGTCTCCTTTTTCTAGAGTTCTAAATTCCAGCCATCCTGACGCAACCTTACTTAGGTAAGATTACACTCCCCATCTCACATTTGCTCCTTTGCCCGGGATCCATTCCAAAGGACCGGTACCCTTACCGTCATTGCGCAGTCCCCTCTGTGGAATCATGTGGCCGGTATGACTTGGGTGCCGCCATCTTTCCGGAAACGGTACTTCTATGCTGTCGAAACCATAGAGACGTCTGAGGGAACCCACGTCCGGGTCCTCCCAGGAGCGACTAATAGGAAAGCCTAGTTGCTATAGAAACTGGGCCTGAGGCATTCCCATTTCCGGAAGTTCTGGAGGTATTCTACTTAAATCCTTTCTGCAAGTTCTGAGCAGGCGAGAGTATTCTGGGTTTGTGGGACACCGAAAACAGTTTTGGGTCCCTCCGTGAGCTTGTCCCAGGTACAAATTTGAGGAAGAAAAATAATAGGAGGAAACACGGAGAGTGACCCGAGAGGTTTCGTAGAGGCAGAGGAAGAGCTAGCATACATGCGATGATTTTGTGGGGATGATTACTCAGTCTGCAGGAAAAGTAGTTTATAAAAACCTAGAGGAGGGGCGTGTAGCTCTGTAGGATAAACACTAGAGTGCAAATGAACCGTAAGATAAACAGTTTGAGCCCACCAGCCCCTCGGTGGGAGAAAGATGAAACTTTCTGCTCCCGGTGTGGCACTGTAGGATAAGCCGTGGACCGCACTATCTGTTTAAACTGCAAGATCGGTGGTTCAAACTCATCATAAACCCTATACAGGGTCACTATGAGTGGAAGCCCATTTGGCAACACTTAGCAACAACATAACAAAGATTTATAGCCTGGAAACCCTATACAGAACCAGTAAGAGTTGGAATCGACTCAAGGGCACTTTAAAAAACAAAACAAAACACACCAAAGGCTACAGATTTTAGTAGGTTCATCAAACACTTTTTGACTCACCATGGATAATGTACTGCTGCAATTTGATTGGTCGGTTTAAAAGGTAACCCTTCAGCCAGCCGCATATTATGGGCATAATTTATAATAGTTTTGTATACATTATATTGTGATCATAAAAGAGATAAGCAAGGTAACCTCTAGGGCCCTCTCCAGCCCAGAATTCCTGTGTGGTACACTTTGCAGATCACTCTGAAAAACCGGGTGCCTGTAAAACCTTTGACTCGGGATTGCTTTTCTGGTTTAGGATCTTGAACTCCCTGCTCTCTCTGACCCAGTCATTTAGCAGAAATTTGTTAAGGGTCACCTATAGACCAGGAATTTCAGACAAACACCCAAACCCACAGCCACTGAGTTGATTCTGACTCATTTATATAGTTTCTGAGACTAAATCTTCACAGGAGCAGACAGCCTCATCTTTCTCCTGAGGAGTGGCTGGTAGATTTGAATCATGAACTTTGTGGTTAGCAGCCGAATGCCTAACCCACAAAGCCACCAGGGCTCTTTATAGACCAGGATTTGTTGTTGTTATTGTTAAGTGCCCAGGGTTTAGAGGTATAAAATATTCAGTTCTCATCCTGTCAAGGCTTATGATTTTATCCACACAAAAACCTACAAATGAATGTTCATAGCAACATTATGTATAATAGCCAGAAAGTGGAAACAACTAAAATGTCTGCCAACTGATAGATGGATAAAAGAAATTTTATATAGATATCCAATGGAATATTAATCAGTCATCAAAAGAAATGAAGTACTCACATATGCCACAACATGGATCAACCTTGAAAACATTCTGCTAAGTGAAAGAAGCCCACAAAAGGCCACTTATTGTATTAGCCAAGTTGTATGTAATGGCCAGAATAAGCAAACCCATAAAAACAGAAAGCAGATTTGTGGTTGTTGGGACCTCTAGGGAGGGAAAACTGAGAGTAACTGCTAATGGCTATAGAATTTCTTTTGGGGATGATGAAAATGTTCTAGAAGTAATGGCTACACAACCTTATGAAGATAACAAAAAAACACTGAATTGTATGCTTTAGGAGAGTGACTTTTATGGCATATGAATTTTATGTTTTAAAAAGTCAACTCACCGGTGACCGCCGTAGTCAACTTGTGAGTGGAAGTGGGGGAAATGCAGCGATGAAGACATGCGCTGAGTCTGGCCATGTTCCCTTAGCACCCATTGACCTTATAATGAGAGAGAGAAGAAGGACTGGGTGTTTGAAGTTTAGGGAGTTTTGTGAATTTCCAAGCCCATGGACACTGACCTAGCCACTGGGGGCTAGAACTGAGAGAGAAGTGGCCAGCTGGTCTGCAGTGTGGGGAGGTGTGCAAGAACTCCCAGACTTGTAGATAGTACCCATTTGACCTAGCTTGGAAGGCTAGATGACCAGAACTCGACCAGATGAAGATAAAAAAAGTTTGATACTGTAAACAAGCGTAAATTGCTATAATGTGATGAACTGGACCTTTGTTCATAGGTGCAGTTCCTCAAAATTCCAACCAAAATGGAGGATTCTTCATATCAAGCACTTCATATTTAGTGCACTGGGTTGATAGGAATGGGCAGCTTAGACATTGGCTTTCAAAAAAGGGGGCCTCTAAAGGCACAAAGTGGCTGGCTCACAACTTTTCATGAGTGTGCTTATTTTTGGAATGAGGGAGATAAGGTAGCATCCCCACTGAATAGTCTTCCTCTTTTCCAAATGAATCTGGTGAAAGGGGATGAGTGATGATGGTGATAGGATTTTATGATTCAAAAAGAGGGGAGTAGCTAACCTTTCATTTCAGGAACAGAGGATCCCATCAAGAAGGAAGAGTTTGAGTGGAGCACAAGATCCTGCCCAGAAAAGCGATGACAGCAGAAACAGTGGCAGAGGCGACGGCATAGAGAGAGAGAGCAGCTGAGGACTCTAGGTCCATGGACTGAGAAAGCCTGTGCGCCTGCAGGCAGGAGGCTGGCTTACAAAATTGCCCTTTGGACATTTAAATGAATGTATATATATATATATTGTTTTGTATGTGTACATCACATATTTTTGCTTTGTTCATTTGTGAAAAATAAGGTAAAAGGGAAGCCACAGGGTAGAAGCAGGATAATTGTTATTGCAGGAATGGGAGGGTAATTATTCAGATGAAACAAAAGTAAGGCTAATGATCTTGTCTGTTTCCCTTCACTCAATTCACAACAAAAAGTTTAAAAAAAAAAAAATCTGTTGTTGTTTTAAGTGCCATTCAGTCAGTTCTGACTCATAGCTACCCTGTATAGGGTTTCTGAGAAGCAGCTGGTAGGTTTGAACTGCTGACCTTGTGGCTAGCAGTCTAGTACTTATCCTACAGCACCATACCAGTACCCCCAAAACATCCCTTGTTGTTGTTAAGTGTTATTGAGTTGGTTCAGACATATAGTGACCCTGTATAGGGTTTCCAAGGAGCATCTGGTAGATTTGAACTGCCAACCTCGTGGTTCAAATTTACTTTTCAGTCCAGTGCTTATCCTACAGTGCCACATCAGGACTCCAAAAACATCTCATTGTTGTTGTGAAGTGCTGTCGAGTCGGTTCTGACCTATAGCTCCCTGCATAGGGCTTCTGAGGAGCATCTGGTGAGCTTGAACTGCCGACCTTGTGGTTAAAACCAGCTTTGTAACAAGTCCAGCACATTAACCCACAACACCACACCAGGACTCTAAAAAAATCCCTAAGCATACTAAAATAGTAAGGGAAGAGCACCAGCATGTTATAAACTGTCATCCCTAGGTGATGGATTTTGAATAATGTGTCCTCTTTATTCCTTGTCCTTTCATTTCAAATTTTCTATAATTGTTTTATGTAAAAATTTTTAAGTAGAAAATGGAGACAAATCAGAGTTTCTCAGTAGTGAGGGGCTTGGCAAAGAGGTGAGGATAAATATGATTAGCAAGCAGGGAAGACCTTTAGGAGGAAGTAAGTGTGGCATATCTGATTACCAACTCTCAGATTCCTTCCACATTTTTTGCAGCAGAATTAAATCCTCAAAGTAAAGGTATTGAGTTGTTTTTCTATTTCTTCTCATTCTGGATTTAAAACAATGTGCAATGTTATACATACTGTGCCATGGAGGGCTAGAGTGGAGAGTGAAGCATCCAGCTGATAACGAAGTGAGAGGAGATGCATAAGAACACCCAAACTTGCAGATAGTACCCATTTGACCTAACCTTGGTGGCTTGATAATCAGAACTCAACTAAAAGAAGATTAAAAAAAAACAAAAAATTTTTGATAAAGGACACAAATATAAATTGTTATAATTTGATGAACTTGACCTACACTTATGGATGTAGTAACTCAAAATACCAACTGATAGGGAAGGAGTCTTCATATCAAGTATCAATGCTATCCCCTCTGTACACAGGGTAGATAGTGACAGGCAACTTAGACAATGGATACCTAAAATGAGGGGGCGATAAAGGCACGAAGCAACTGGCTTACAAGTTTTCAAGAGGGAGTTTAGTTTAAGAGTATGTGGGGGAAGATAGAGTCCCCACTGAATAGTTTTCATCTTGTGTAAATGGGTATGGTAAAAGAGATGGGGATAAGATTCTTATGATTCAGTAGTGAGTAATTGTTAGCATGACTAATTGCGACTGTCACAACTGTAAAGGTAGAAGTTTTATAACAAAAACTGGGGAGTAGTTAATCTTACAGTCCAGAAACAGAGGACCCTATGACCATCAAGGGAGAAGAGCACAAGCGGAATGTGGGACCCTATCCAGAGAAGCAGCAACACCAGAGATGGAGGCAGAGATGAAGATATGGAGAGAGGGAGCAGCTGAGGACTCTGGACTCATGGAAAGGGAGGGACTAGGTGCTGGCAGCCAGGAGGCAGGCTTGCAGAATGTGCCCTTTGGTTGTTTAAATTATTATATATTTCTGAGCATTTCTGTGTACACCCCCTCCAAAACAAAACAAAACAGGGAATGGAAGCAAATACTGCTGAGTGATGATGCATGGAGAAGATTGTAATCATTGCAATGAAATGATGGTGTAAAGCAGATGTTCTCCCATGTAAACTATCACTCAGTTCATAATAAAAGCTTAAATAAAAAAAAATAAAAAATCATACTATGCCAACAAGTCTCTGTGACTCATAAATGAGTATGTCATTTCTCTTCCTCCACCTTGTCTGTGAAGAATGAAGCACAATTATTTTTTTCTGTCAGTGAAATCTGAGACAGGGAAGAGAAAATCACTTGTGGTTGCAATTACAATGTAGGATTTTAAAACACCTAGATAACAAATACTGGCAATGTTTACCTAACAGAGTGTCATTTACTTGTCTTTCTGTTCAGAAGGAAAAAAAAAAAAACAAAAAAAAATCCAAAGGTATGTTTGTGTCTCTCAGGATTTGTTTCAGACTGGTGTTGTTTTCCTAATCCTCAGTTTAGGCAGGTCCTAGTTTTTCTACCTCATGAATAGTTGGAGTCCATGATAATAAAAAAAGAATATTACAATCCATTGTATACCACGGTTTACTATTTAAAAATCATTTTCACAAACATTATCATGTTTGGTCCTCACCATGATCCCTGTTTATTGGGGTTGTCATGAGTTGGAATAAACAGCAACTGGTTTGGTTTGTTTGTTTGTTTATAGGTAAGTAATGTCATTGTGTGGCACTGTAGGAGAAGCACTGGATCACAAAGTCAGTGGTTCAAACCCACCAGCCGCTCCTTAGAAACCCTATACAGGGTTGCTATGAGTTGGATCTGACTTGATGACACTTAACAACAACAGCAGCAATGCCATTGGATGGTGCAAACAGTTCAAACACTCAGATGCTAATAAAAGGTGGGAGGTTTGAGTTGACCCAGAAGTTCCCTGAAAGAAAGATCTGGTTATCTGCTCTTTAAAAATTGCCAACTGAATGCTTGCCCAGGAAACATCAAGGCAGTGGTCGGGTCCCCTCAGTGCAAACCCC
>NW_006408560.1:15507705-15509594 GCF_000296735.1 Chrysochloris asiatica
GGCCAGACAG
The DNA here is from genome assembly GCF_000296735.1 of Chrysochloris asiatica. NCBI lineage: Eukaryota > Metazoa > Chordata > Mammalia > Afrosoricida > Chrysochloridae > Chrysochloris > Chrysochloris asiatica. The sequence goes on from NW_006408560.1 coordinate 15,507,716, forward strand.
AGCACAGAGCAAGGAAATGGAATTAGAAGGCCACAGATTTAACACTATGACTACTCTTCCACGATACAATCTAGTGTGGCTTCAGTGTCACAAACATTTCTCTTTGACACCAATGTCATCTCCCATTAGTGCCATCATTCTCTCCAGTCTGGGTCAAGACCCATCTCTGAGTCCTGAACTACTATTCCTGTAGTTTTTGTCTCTGTGTTTCCCTGGCCTCAGCATCTCCTCTTTGGAAGGGCTTAAAAGTCCCAGTGTGTATAAGTGCTGGTTGTGGTGTGCATGGATGGATGGCAGGGAAGGAAGTGGGGCATAAGGGGAAGCCTTCTTTTTTCTGTAGGTCTCACCACCACTTCTTGAGTTACTCTAGAGGAATATGGGTTTCAAGGGAGCACCCACTCATTTGGGTTACTTTAAAAATATTTTTTAAATGATATATATCCAGAAAATCTCATTTAAAAAATTGTGGGGAAATTTCTGAAACTGGCATTATAAAAGACACAAAAACCAGATGTATATGAAGAAAATATGAAGATAAATTTGTTTAGCAATTTGCTAAACTTTATTTCAGTGGGAGAATTCCTGATGTGGTGCTAAGGATCAGCACTGGAATACAAACCACGATGTCGGCAGTTTAAGCCTACCAGCTGCTCCTTGGAAACCCTATACCCGGAACCAACTCGACAGCAATTAACAACCACATCAGAAGAAGGGAGTCCCAATTTCTCAAAACATATTTCTTCATATTTGTGGCAATAAAAACAAGCGGAAGAAGGAAGCTGAGATTACTTACTGTTTTTTATTCTAGCTTGGTCCTCTCTCCCACCTATATATAGCTAAGCCCAGAAATCCACCACTTCTCTCTCAGTTTGTTGTAGTGTGGTGGCTTGTGAGTTGCTTTGATTCTGAAAGCTATGCCACCGGTATTTTAAATACCAGCAGGGTCACCCATGATGGACAGGTTTAAGATGAGCTTCCAGACAAAGACAGATTAGGAAGAAAGAGTGATGAACAATTTACAAATATTTAGTCACTGAAAACCTTATGAATAGCAGAAAAACTCTATCAGATATAGTGCCGGAAAATGATCCCCTCAGGTTGAAAGCCACTCAAAAATGCAACTGGGGAAGAGCTGCTTCCTCAAAGTAGAGTTGTCTGTGATGACGGGAATGGAGTAAAGCCCTTGGGAGAAAAGCTCGCGGGAATCCTCATTTGCTGATGGGACACAACTCAAAATGAAGAGAAACAGCTATAAACATCCATTGAAAATCAGAACATGGAAGTATGAATCTGGGAAAATAGGAAGCTGTCAAAAATGAAATGGAACACATAAACATCAATATCTTAGGATTAGTGAGGTGAAATGGACTGGTATTGGCCATTTTGAATCTGATGACCACATGGTTTACTATGCCAGAAATGACAAATTGAAGAGGAATGGTGTTGCATTCATTGTCAAAAAAGAACATATCCAGATCAATCGTGATGTACAACGCTGTCTGTGATAGGATAATATCCATGCTCCTACAGGAAAGCCCAGTTAATACCACTATTATTCAAATTTTACGCACCAACTACTAAAGCCAGTGAGGATGAAATAGAAGAATTCTACTAACGTCTTCAATCTGAAATTGATCAAACATTCAATCAAGATATATTGATCATTACTGGTGACTGGAAAACAAAGGTTGGGAGCAAAGAGGAAGGCTCAGTAGTTGGTTAATATGGCCTTAGTGATAGAAATGATGCTGGAGAACACATGATAGAATTCTGCAAAATCAATGATTTGTTCATTTCAAATATCATCTTTAGACAGCGTAAGAGACGACTATACACATGGACCTCACCAGATGGAATACATAGAAATCAAATTGACTAC
>NW_006408560.1:15511119-15513315 GCF_000296735.1 Chrysochloris asiatica
AAGGAGAAAAGATTGAAACTGTCAAGGACTTCATTCTTCTTGGATCAACTATCAACACTCATGGAAGCAGCAGTCAAGAGATCAGACGACGTATTGCATTAGGCAAATCTGCTGCACAAAACCTTTTTAAAGTTCGCATCCTCACGGTCAACTCTACTTTGAGGAGGCAGCTCTTCCCCAGTCACATTTTGAGTGCCTTCCAACTTGAGGGGCTCATTTTCTGGCTCTATATTTGACAGTGTTTTTCTGCTATTCATAAGGTTTTCAGTGACTAAATATTCAGACGTAGTTTGTCACTCCTTCTTCCTAGTCTGTCTTAGTGTGGAAGCTCATCTGAAACCTGTCCACCACGGGTGACCCTGTTGGTACTTAAAATACTGGTGGCATAGTTTCCAGAATCACAGTAACTCACAGGCCACCACAGTACGACAAATTGACAGACGAGTGGTGGCTGCCGAGGGGTAGCGTGGAGGTAATAAAGCAGCTGTGTGGTAATGTGAATTTTATTCAAAGCAGGTGGAAGTCCTAGCAATCACACATAGGCCCTACCTGAAACTCCCCCCTAAAATACTACCTTTCCAACTCTTCCAATTGTCCATGCAACATTCCCAGTGAATTTGTTTCCTGGACTGCTGTACCAAAGTACCACAAACTGGGCAGCTTGAAACATGAGGAGAAAAAATGTGTTCTCTCTCAGTTCTAGAGGCCAGAAGTTCCTAAGTCCTAAAACAAGCCTCCCAAGGCTCTAGGAGGAGACTCCATCATTTCCTTTTCTAGCTTCTGGTGGTTGCTGGCAATCTGTGGCCTTCCTTGACTTATAAATGCATCACTCCAATCTCTGCCTCTGTCTTTACATGACCTTCTTCCCAGTGTGCCTGTGTGTACTAATTTCCCTCTTTTAAAAAAAAAAAAAAGTTAAGAAAAGATTTTATTGCTAAATGAAGCATTCTATGATGGCTACAGGGTGGGTGGGGAGTGAGGGTAAAGGAAAAATAAAGTGACTAGAGGTAAATACTATTAACTAATGGTACATAGAGTGGATTGCAATCATTGTAAATGAAGTGAAGTGTATAATTGGTTGAATGTAAGACTATAAACATTCACTCAATTCACAATAAAATGTTAAAAACCCCAACAAACATGCACTTTAAATAAGGTACTTATGAAGATACTACTTTTAAATTTCAGGTTGGAATGTGCATTTCACAAAGTTTAAAATTTTCACCATTAGGTAGGTACATGTACATAAGTTATGGTATTTGTAGTATGAAATACATAATATTCATATTTATTCTTCAGTTTCAGTAAATAGCTCCAACGTTAGAATAAATGTTTAAGTTCTTGTGTTAAGTCTGGCAATACTGAGATTTGATTTTCCAACTTACTCTTCTCATTAGAAGTTCTTAAAGATATTGAATTATTGAAATATCTTTACTGCTTCACCTTGGCAAGTTTTTCATAGTATTTTTCATGTAGAGCAATTGCTACATCTTAGAATCTTGGAGGTGGTATGTCTTCAAGTCGATTCTGACTCAAAACAAACCTGTATAGGGTTTCCAAGACTGTAAATCTTTACGGGAACAAAAAGCCTCATTTTTCACCTTTGGAACTTCTGGTGGATTCAAACTGTTGACCTTGTAGTTAGCAGCCAACACGTCACCCACTATACTACCAGGCCTACTTCTTAGAATTTTAGAGGGACCTTATTAGTTCATGAGGGAAAAGCAGAGTAACTTTGCTTTTTAACAAGATCAATGGTAAAATGAAGTACAATGTTCTTTTCTTCCTGTTAGGAATCATGTGTCTTCCTCATCTTTGTTATTACTATTTTTTTCAGTTAGCATCAGTTTTTAGCAAAATTAAGGCATCTCAGACTGTTTCATGTGCTGATACTCCTGTGTTGTGTCCCTGAGTATACATACAAACACACAAACTCTTCCTGGAAATAGAGGAGAGGATACCAGGTAATTTGTGATCCCGGATTTTTCTGAAGTGTTTTCTGACAAAAACAGCAATAATAAATTACTTGTCTACTATACAGCTGTGTGTGAACTAATTTATTTATTAATGTTTTATTGTGAATTAAGTGATAGTTTACATGGGAGAACATTAGTTTTACATTCATCCTATAATATATCATTTCATTGCTATGGTTACAATCCCCTCCATGCATCATCAACCATCCAAAGGATATAC
>NW_006408560.1:15513689-15525062 GCF_000296735.1 Chrysochloris asiatica
TGCCTTTGTACCCCCCCATTTTGGGTAGCCAATGTCCAAGTTGCCCATCCCTGTCTACTCTGTGTATGGAGGGGGTGGGAATGATCCTTGCTATAAGGATTTGTTCCCTCTTTTGAGCTACTGCATCCCTAGGTATAGGAAATTTGCCTCTTTTTAAAAAGGACACCAGTCTTTGGATTAGGTTCCACACTAACCTAGTATGACTTTATCTCACTGTATAATTATTTCTGTCTCTTCCTCTCTCATTGTATCTTCAAAGGGTTCTTTTGGCATCTATCAAACAGTTTTAGGCATTCTTCCTTGCCAAACTCATTGTCTCTGGGATTTACATAGAAGAGACTTCTAAAGGCACTGTTCAGAATTTAGTGAGAAAGGAGTGGTAAAGAGTGAGCCTGGATTAGAGGCAATGGCCCATGTTTTGGAGCCATGTATACTCTCCCCCTTGCTCTGTTGGGAGGCTGTTTGTTTGAGTTGGGCTGAAGCCAATCAGATGCACTGGATCAGGGTGTCCTGTCCTAGAAGACAGGGGGCTATTTGTCTTCTCTCATGAGACAGTCAGGGAGGCGGAGGAAAAGGCTTAAAAACAGGGATGGAGTGGATAGGGAAAAAGTTAGTGAGCTGGATCTCTAAAGAGTGGAATTGAAATGGATTCCCTATTATGGAAAGGGCTGGAAAGAAGGCAAAGAGGGGCTAGTGAAGAAAGCAGTAAATTCTAGAGTTGACTCAACAACTGTACTCTGTATTGTTGTTGTTGTTGTTAAGTGCCATCAAGTTGGTTTTGACCCATAGTGACCCTGTGTAGGGTTTCCAAGGAAATTTTGGTGAGCTTGAACCACCGACCTTGTGGTTCAAACCAATTTTGCAGTCCAACGCATTAACTCACAGCTCCACACCAGGACTCTGTGTGGTCCCAAGTAAGTCACCTTCCTCTCCATCAGCTCTTCATTGTTTGGCAAATGAGGAAGCTGAGTGTTTGTAGTCCCCTCTAGTTCTGATTGTGTATAATTCTAACCCCATAAAGTTACTAGATATGGGGTTATTCTGCAGTTATTTAAAAGGCTAAGAAGGATTTATTCTGGGTTGTTGAAAATGTTCTGGATCTTCATTTGGGGGATGTACACATGTAAAAACTCATCAAATTGTACACTTACGATCTATGAACTCTCCTGTGTGTAAATTATACCTCAATTAAAAGATTTTTTAAAAGAACTGTCAACTCCAGCAGCAGTTCAGACTTCAGAAAGAACTTCCTAATAAGAGGAACTTTAGGGAGAGTGAATGTTAACTTAGGTGGGGGAAGAATCTCCCTTCTTTTGAGAACTTTAAACTAAGAAGATTATCTGCCTGGGCTCAAGAGAGCTTTCCAAAACCCCTCCATCCTTTCCCAGTGACATAAAAATCCTTCTTACTGTCTAACTTCCTTCTCTTCTATTGGTACCAGCCACTCTTTTGCCTTCTACAGAGCCCAGCCATTCCCCTGGCCTCAGACAAAATCAGAGCCTTGTAATTTGGAGGACTGGAGGACCCAATTCCATGCTTCTCACCATCTATTATCTCCCTGTAACCTCCTTCTTCCTTGGGGATTTTAATTTCTGTTCTGAGTCCGCCCCTCACACAGGCCCTTTTTCCGGTGGTATGTGCCAGCCGGTCCTGCATCCCACATCCCCAGCTGTTGACATTTCGTTGTCATTACCCATGGGATAAAGAAAGGGGCCCTGTTATTCAACAATAGGGGAAAAGATGGAGACAATGGGAAATTGTTCTTCCAATGGGGTGGGGACAGAGCAGGAAAGGACAGACAGACAGACAGACAGACAGGGGGCTGGGCAGAAGGGGTCAAGTTTCTTGAAGCAGCTGGAGGTCCTGGAAATCTGGTTCCCACTTTGAGAGCTTCTTCCTATAGGCAATGCGCCCTCAGACACCGGAAGGCAGAGGTGAGGACTTTGGGGGTGGATGCAGAATGTAGGGGCCCCGCGGGGTATTACTTAGAGGAGGCCCATATGGATGTGCGGAGGCAGCTGGAGCTTGACATATGGATTATTGAGTCTCATTCATAGTTCATCCCCATACTCAGGTTCAATACTCTCCCCACACCAATCAACCCACCCTTTCTCTGATCCGAGAGCATCTCAGAAGCATGAGGCACCCCACTGTCCACATTCTCCCAGGTTATCACTCCATCCCTTTCATTCATTCCCACCCACCATTCCAAGGCTAGCTTCTTCTCCTGGGCCTATGACAATGAGTTAGTTCCACAGAGTTGGACACCAGTCACATAGGCTGACTTAGTGGAGTGATCTGATTGGGTTTGGGGGTGGCTAGTTCTTGGGTCTTTGACTTCTTTGAGCTCATGGTAGAAGCCTTTCCTTAAAGGTGCAAAAGGAGGGACCACACTGATTAGGTCTTCAAGTCCTGGGCCTTTAAGGTGCTTGGATCTCTCAGGAGCCCAGGCAACACCTTCATCCAGAACCTCAACTGGGACCAAAAGCTGCAAGTCATTGCTGACTCTGCCTCTGTGAAGAGACCAACTTCTAACAGGTAGGCAAGGAAGCTGTTGACATGCTCTCATTTCATTTAGGGGTATGAAGATGATATGTGTGCATCTGTTTTTGATTTTATTGTGTTAAATTATATATAACAAAAGATTTGTCTTTTTAACCATTTTTTAAGTGTACAACTCAGTGACACTAATTATATTTACCATGTTGGGCAATCATCCTTATCTATTTCCAAAAGTTTTTCATCACCCCTGATGAAGAAACTGAATATTTCTTAAACAATAATTGCCCCCTTCCTCAGTCCCTGGTAACTACTAATAAGCTTATGCCTCTATACATTTGCCTATTCTAGATATTTCATATAAATGGGTTGATATATTTGTCCTTCAGGGCCTGTCTTATTCTACCCAGCAAAATGTTTTCAAGGTTAATCTATGTCCTAGCATATCTCAGAATTTCATTTCTCTTTATGACTTGGTAATAATCTGTTGCAAGTATCTACCACATTTGCTTACCCATTCATCTGTTAACAGACACTTGGGTTGCTTCTACCTTTTGGCTGTTGTGGAAAATGTTGCAATGAATATTGCTTTGCAAGTATCTATTTGGATCCTTATTTTCAAGTTGTTTGGGCATATACCTAGGAGTAGAATTGCTGAGTCATATGGCAGTTCTATGTTTAACTTTTTCAGGTGGTTCACTGTCAGATCTGGGCTCAAATCCCAGCAAATTCTCTCTTCTTACTAATGTGTGACCTCATTCAAATTATTTAATATTTGTACACCTTTAATAAAATGGGATTCAGTTCTTACCTCATAGCATTGCTAGAAGGAGTATATAAATTTTCATATGTATATACATATGTATATACATGTATGTGTGTTATTGTTTCTGTTAAGTGCCATTGAGTCAGTTCTGACTTACAGCAACCCTGTATAGGGTTTCCAAGGAGTGGCTGGTGAGTTTGAATGATCAACCTTTCAGTTAGCAGTGCAGTGCTTATCCTACAAGCTCTACACCAGGACCCCATACATATGTGTAGATGGAAAGAAATGTAAAGAACTTAGTGTCTGGCACATTAAAACTTTAAATACATGTTAACTCTAGCTATCTTTTTTCTTTTTGTCTTTGAATCAATTTCTCAGTTTCCATGATCACTCTTACTTAGAGGCACTTAACAACAGCAACAACTATAAAGGAGAAGTGACTGTCTTGCCCATGTTCCTATTCCAGACACTTTCTTTTTAAAAATTTTTTATTGTGATTTGGGTGAAATTTACAGAGCAAATTGGTTTTCTCCTTAAACAATTCATACGCAATTTGTTTCATGTCATTGATTGCTATCGGTACAATGTAACAGCACTCTTTTCACTTCTTCCCTGTCTTTTTCACTTCCATTCATCGTTTTTTTTTTTTCTATCCCTTCATGCCCAGACAAATGATGCCCTTTTGATCACATATGATTAATTGTTCTAAATAATGGGAACCTCCTGGTGTCAATGTTCACCTTATAGCTCTAGAATTTGACTGAAATTTGATCCATGGGGTGTGTCAAGTTCCAGATTTGAAGGATGTCTAAGAAACACAGTCTCCTGGGTTCCAAGTTCTAGATACTTTCCCTTTTAACTATTGGGAAGTTCTTTCTGTATCTAACCTCCATTCCTCCTACTGCAAGCTCAACTTTGGCTTTCACCTTCAGGAAGATAGAACTCAGGGTCTTCATTCTCTCACTCCTCTTTAGTGTTTCCTCCCTCTCTCCTCCCCCATCTCTCCTCAGAAATCCTCAATGAGAGCTTATTCATTAAATACACACGTTTAAACAACAACAACAAAAAATACACACGTTATTTAACACTTACTGTGTTCTAGAAAGGAGCCCTGCATGTTGCAGTGGGTTAAGCATTGGGATGCTAACCAAAATGTTAGCATTTCAAACATGCCAACTGTTCCATAGGAGAAAGACAAGACTGCTTCTGTAAAGCTTTACAGCCTTGGAAACCCCATGAAGCAGTTCTACTGTATTGGAATGGACCTGACGTTAGTGGTGTTCCAGAAACTATGCTGGAAACGAACATATACATTATACTTACTATGTATCAAACACTATTTTAAGCATTTCACATTTATTAACACATCTAATCTTCACAACTATTCAATGAGGTGAATTGAATGCACTATTACTGCCTACATTTTACTAATGAAGACACTGAGGCAGAGAAAAGTAACTGTTCAAAGTCATATAATTAGGAATTGGAGGAGTCAGATCTGGAAAATGAATAAAACTAGGTCAAGAAGTCCTTAGTCCAATAAAAAAATGGGGGGGGGAGCAAAGTGATAGAGAATAGATACAAGAAAGGAAAATTAATTACTAAAATATACAATGGCATTTAAAATGTGGTTTGTGGTTAAGTGCCATTGAGTTGGTTCCAATTTATAAGGAACCTGGGTAGCATAGTTGTTAGGAATAAGGCTGCGAACCGCAAGGTCAGTAGTTCAAAACTACCAGCTGTTCCATGGGAGAAAGATGAGGCTTTCTGCTCCTGTAAAGATTTACAGCCTTGGAAACCCTGTACAGGGTCGCTATGAGTTGGAACTGACTCCACGGCACATAACCACCACCATAGGGTTTTAAGGCTGTAAATCTTTGCTGGGGCAGACAGCTTCATTTTTCTCCCACTGAGTGGCTTAAGGACTAAAACCATTGACCTGTGGTTCTCAGGCCAATGTTTATCTACCACGCTCCTGGCATTTAAAATAGTGTTTTCTAAATACTGGAATATTTCATTGATATGTTTCATTCTTGGAAAGTCAGCTTGAATTAAGAAAAATATAAAACTTTAAAAAGAAGTACATGTGTATTACTTTCAAATGCACACTATAAAAGAACTTCTGAAGGGGGGGAAAAAGTCCCCAGTCTTGTCCAGTAGAGGAATTAGGCAAGGAGATCACAGTCTGGTGAACTAGAAGCTGAGAGAAGGTTTCAGAGAGGAAGGGAGGCCCAACCTGGAGTGAAAAGGAGGTGAGAGTAAACTTGGACAGTTTTGAGAACCAACAGAAGTCTGGAGCACAGTGCAGAGGGTGCAGGTGGTGCTGGGTAGGGGTTTGGGAGAACCAAGCTGGAGGGGCAGGTAGAGACTGGGTCACAGAGAGCCTTGGAAGTCTTATTTAAGAGCTGGACCTCATCTTCACAGCAATGAGGAGCCACTGTTTTAAGCAGGAGAGTGACTCTGGATTCAGGATGGAGAATGATGTTGGAAGACAGGTGGAGACTGGAGATGGGAATCTAGATGGCAAGAGTTGGAAAGAAGCAGTTGTGAAGAGAGATGCTAAATCTGGATTTATTGATTGCATCTGAGAAAGGAGAGATCTGCCCGGGAAACCTGGTGGGAGGGCTTTGTTACTACTGCCCCTCCCCCCTTTTTAAATTGTCATCCACATCAGTCCTCTTTCCTGCCCCAAAGCCCAACAGCAGCTCCTCCTCAGTCCCCAATTCAGGGTCTCTGTGAGTCAGAACGACAAGAGGGCACTTAACAACAGCAACAACATGGCTTCTAGTTGGAAGTCACCGTTGAGGAATCCCTCATGGGGATTAATTCCTAATCTTGCTCTCTTTCCCTCATCTCTAAGGAAGTCACTCTGTGTTTCATAGACAGTGTTGGACTGAATCCCCATCATGCCAGGCTGGCTCACCCTTCCCGCACTCTGCAGCTTCCTTTTCCCTTGGTCCTTCACCATCTTCCATAAAGCCCTGGGGGAGCCAGGTAAGCCCCCAGTCCAGCCCAGAATGTGGGGAATATTGGGTTTGTTGTTGTTAAGTGCCATCGAGTCGGTTCCGACCCATAGCGACCCTGTATAGGGTTTCCGAGGAGTGACTGGTGAGCTTGAACCGCCGACCTTGCAGTCTAGCGCATTAACCCACAGCGCCACACCAGGACTCCGGGGAATATTGGGTAGGGGACCCAAAAATTGGGGACAGTGTAAATGGCGGCTGTTCAGAGTATCCAGAAAATGAGAGCCATCGCAGAGCGGTTAATGGAAGAGGTGATTGGGGGGAGCACGGGAAACCCATTTGGAGGGCAGGGCAGTGGAGATCAGGGGGTTCCTGCCACTGTGGCCCCCTCTGCTCAGCGCCCCACCCTGGCCCCCACTACCTCCTGCCCCCCATCCACGAGGTCATTCACTCTCGTCGTGGGGCCACGGCCACGCTACCCTGCGTCCTGGGCGCCCCGCCCCCCAGCTACAAGGTGCGCTGGAGTAAGGTGGAGCCCGGAGAGCTCCGAGAAACACCGATCCTCATCACCAACGGACTCCACGCTCGCGGCTACGGACCCCTGGGGGTACGTGCGAGGATGAGGAAGGGGCATCGGCTAGACGCTTCCCTGGTCATTGCCGGCGTGCGCCTGGAGGATGAGGGCCGGTACCGCTGCGAGCTCATCAATGGCATTGAGGACGAGAGCGTGGCGCTGACCCTGCGCCTGGAGGGTGAGGCTTTTCTGCCCCCACTGGTTCCTTCAGTACTGAGTCCCACCAACTCGCCTCGGGTCTCCCAGGGGTCCTCCCCCAGCACTTGCCCGCCCCCTCCAGGGGTCTTGGGCCTCTCTCGAAGGCTGCCCCTTCCTCAGGTTCTCTGTCACCCCCAAGGTGTCGTGTTTCCGTACCAGCCCAGCCGGGGCCGGTACCAGTTCAATTACTACGAGGCCAAGCAGGCGTGTGAGGATCAGGATGGCCGCCTGGCCACCTACGCGCAGCTGTACCAGGGTAAGTGGCTGAATCCCAGCATCTCAAAGGCCGCCTCCGAGCTGTCAAATGGGTCCCAAAGTGGGGCGCGCAGGTTTGGGATCTGCCGGCAGGGGCATATATTGCCCAATAAGCAAGGCAAACACGGGTTTACTGTGTTTATTTGCGATTTTGTAGTGAACAATTTCACATGGATTTCATTATATCTTTGATGGGATGAAAAACGTGGAATTGTTCACTACAGATTAGTAAATAAACACAAATTTGCCCTTGTTTACCTTGCTTATTGGGTAATCCGACACTGCCTGCTACTAACGCCTCTAATTGCCCGGCTCCCTGCTGTCTCCCGCCAGCGTGGACCGAGGGTCTGGACTGGTGTAACGCTGGCTGGCTGCTTGACGGCTCCGTACGCTACCCTGTGCTCACGGCGCGTACTCCTTGCGGCGGCCGGGGACGGCCAGGCATCCGCAGCTATGGATCCCGCGACTGGAAGCGCGACCACTACGACGCTTTCTGCTTCTCCTCTGCGCTGGCTGGTGAGGGGCGGGGCGACGGGCTGTGGGCAGGGCTAGCAAGTAAGGTGGGGAGGGGCGAGCGGAACTGAGGCAGGGACTTGGGCGGAGTCTGAGGATGGAGGCGGGGAATGGGGAGGCGGGTCTCGTTGGTTCAAGGCCTTGCCCCCTGAATGACCTAGTTCACGCAGGCGCCAACACGCTTTCCGCAAGCCCCTCTTACGTCTCATTGGCTGGGTATTTCCGCTTCTCCACCCCACATTTTGTCCTGCTGCTCTGCAACTTGCCTTCTGACTCTGCTCCCCGGGAGTCTGAATCATGCCACTCCCCGCCCTACGGTCCTCTCGGACGATCGGTGACCGGCCCCTGTTCCCAGGCCATGTCTTCTTCGTTCCCGGACGCCTGACGCTATCCGATGCCCACGAGGCGTGCGGGCGGCGCGGGGCTGTGGTGGCTAAGGTTGGGCACCTCTACGCCGCTTGGAAGTTCTCAGGACTGGACCAGTGCGACGGCGGCTGGCTGGCGGACGGCAGCGTACGCTTCCCTATCACTACACCACGGCCGCGCTGCGGGGGCCTCCCGGATCCCGGGGTGCGCAGCTTCGGCTTCCCCAGCCCCCAACAGGCAGCCTATGGGACCTACTGCTATGCCGAGAAGTAGAGACCCAGCGCCTGCGACAAAACCTGGGAGTCGTGGCAGGGTCAGACGAAGAGCGGCCCCTCCAGACCCACTTTCCCTGACCCATGCTGTGGGCTGCGGGCCACTGGCCCCTTCTGGCCCGGCTTCGGGGAGGGTAGGTGGTGGCGCCTCCTTTCTGGGCCTATGGAACGGGGGACTGCTGGCGAGAACGCAACCACTGCGGGGAGCCGATGGGGCGCCCAGGGGCATTAACTGATCTCTGTATACAGCAATAAAATAACCTGGGGACTTTCTGTGTAGGGTGGAGTTGTAAGAACTTCGAATTTAGGGATCGTGGGGGCCTTCTCTGTATCTAGTGTGCCATGTACACACCTAAGAAGACTATGTAAGAGCAGAGGCCTCTGCCGGCTGGAGAAGAGCTAGTGAGAGATGGGGGGTTGCTAGAAGAGGGGACCAAGAGACCAGAGGAGAAAGGGCGTCACGGTGCACAGGGACTTGGAAGCTGAAGAATTTAGGGTGTTGTTGCGCCAGGCACCGCGAGGGGGCGCCGCACACTCACTGATTGCTCTGTTTCGAATCTGCCAGGAGCTACCCCTAGGCCTACATAACAAATACAAGATGAAGTTACAAATATTTCAAAATATGTTTATATCCTGCCAGAAACGTTTGCAGGGACTACTATTAAAGATTCAAAAGTCATATAGTTGACTGGAATTTAAAACACAAACACTGTCCCCATGGAGCTGATAATGTCACCTTGATTGTGCTTTTGGTTTAAAGTTCATCACCATGGTGACAGCGCAGGTCTGTACCAGTAACATTATTAACATCTGGTTAAAGGAACCATAATAATAATTCAAGAAACAAGTTCTGTTAATTTATTTTTTCTTCACAATATTTAAAACTTGTTGAATCTAATTACAAAAGGCAGCCACTCCAGTCCCACCTTCCCTGATCCAGGCTGCACCAGCTGCTGGCCACCAGCCTTTGCTGGTCTGGCATCCAGGAGGGCAGGTGGTGGCGCCTCCTTTCTGGACCCATGGAACGGGGACAGGTGATGGAGTCATGAGTGAGGCAAAGGGTATGAACATTTTAATGGTGCTTGGTGCATGTAAAATTGCTTTCTGAAAGGGTTCTTGTTGTACTTGCTATAGAGAATTCACTCCGCATGATATGTAAGGGAGCGTAAATGATAGAAGGAACAGCATCTTCAGTAACCAACATACTGCAAATAAAATATTCGTGCCAGTTCCTAAGCTTTGGTTTTCTCATCTGGGTAATGGGGTGATGCCATGTGCCTCCCATGTTTGTTGTGAGAATTAATCGAGACAATGCATGCACTGGCAGTGGTGTATCATGAAGTTGGTTCTGATTCATACCAACCCTATAGGGTTTCTGAGGCTGTAAATCTTTATGGGAGCAGAAAGCCTCTTTCTCCTGAGGAGCAACTGATAGATTCGAACTATTGACCTTGCTGTTAGCAGCCCATTAGCAGCCCAGCTTGTAATCCACTATGCTACCAGGGCTCCTTAAATCTCCTAGAGGGTTTCAAAAAGTTTGTGGAAACATTCCATTATCTTTTCATTCTATTTTCCCACAAACTTGTGCAGCCCCTTTGTACAGTGCCTGACATATAGGGAGGCTTTCATGCGATAATAATAATTGGGGCGTATTGGTGGTTTGATGGTAGAAATCTTGCCTGTCCTGTGGGAGACCTGAGTTTGATTTCTGGTCAATGTACCTCATGCACAACCACCACTCACCTGTCAGTGGTGGCTTGCATGTTACTATGATGCTGAACAAGTTTCAATGGCATGCCCAAATTAAGATGTACTGAAAGGAAAGACCTAATGAACTACTGAAAAAACAGTCAAAAAAATCACAGCAGTCCCATCCACAACCAGTCATGGGGATGGTACAGTACTAGGCAGTATTTGGTTCCATTGTTTGTGGATTTCCTGACCTCAGGGGCTGACTTGGTGGCAGCCAACATTACACTCTGCTATAGAGTTGCTTGAGTCCAAAGCAGGTCCATGGCACTTAACAACAACTACGAATTATTACCAGGCAGTTTGTAAGACTAGTTTCTAGTCAGAATAAACTAGACTATGCTGTGTTAACAACCCCTAAATCTTAGTGCCTTAGAACAATGAAAGTATATTTTTCATCAGGTTGTACATGTGCATCATTGTCAGCAAACAGGCTCTTCTATTACAGTCACTCAGAGATCAAGGCTGATAAAGTAGCCACCACCTCAAATGCCATCAATCACCATGTCAAAAAGAAAAAAGTAAAAGCAATGGAGGGTCTTACACAGGCAATTAATTACTCCAGCCCAGAACTGACACCATTTCCTTCTGTTCACAGTTTATCTAGTGGTACTAATCACATGGCCCTACCAACTACAAGGGGCAGAAAAATGCATTCCTGCTTTGGCCTAGATATAGAACTAAAAACATTTGATGAAAAGCACCACCATAGTAGTTTTTACCACAAGCACCAAAGTTGCTTGTTACTAAGTGTGATACTGATCCATAGCAACCCTGTATAGGAGGGTTTCCGAGATGCAGCTGGTGGGTTTAAACTGCTGCAGTCCAATGCTGATCCTACAGCGCCACACCAGACGTCCAAAGAGGACAGTCTAAATTTTGGGGGATCTCTTGGTATTCGCCCACCTACCTGCATCTCTTCTGGGCTTTCTGTGTTCTATTAGCTTTATTATGAAGTCAGAGGTTCAGGCGGCAGGAATTTGGCTTTTTTTTTTTTTTCCTTCAGTATAAAGTCTTTGTCAAGAGACCATGAAGATGGCGGATTGGGTGGAAGTGCAGTAAGGTGTTCAGTCAGCAACAACACAGAATACCCGACCAAGCAGGCTCAGGGGATGGTCCCAGAATTCTGAACCACATATAAAGCAATATTTATAAGGTTGGAAGGCTTACAGCTGAGGAAATTGTGGCAGAAGCAAGAAATCCATTGCTTTCTGATTC
>NW_006408560.1:15528972-15530236 GCF_000296735.1 Chrysochloris asiatica
AAAACAAAAAAAGAGAGAGACCATGCAAGTTATGGCCATGAGAGAAACCTTCTGTTTACTATAAAGCTATTTATTCCCTCTCAAAAACACATGACCACTAATTCTTACAAGTACACTATATACTAGGTCCCTGGGTAGTGCAAATGGTTTGCATCCAACTCAGCAGTTCAAACCCACCAGCCGCTACTCAGAAACCCTATTCAAGGTCGCTGTGAGTCAGACCTGACTCAATGGCACTTAATAGCAACATTAACTAAAGGTTGGCTGTTTGAACCCATGCAATGGTACCACAGAAGAAAGATCTGGTGATCTGCTTCTGCAAAGATTACAGCCAAAAAAAAACCTCTATGGAGTAATTATACTCTGTAATTCCTGGAATCACCATGAGTTACAAGTTGGCAACAGGTTACTCAGCAAATTGCTATTATCATTACCCTTAACAATTATTATGATGAAGATCTTCTAATATACATAAACTAGAGAACAGAGCATAAGGAACCACCATGTCCCCATCATCTAGCTTGACCATTATCAAAATTTTGCCCCTCTTGTTTCATGTGTTTGTCTTTGCTGAAGCATTTGAAAGAATATCCTAAACATCCTATCGTGTATTTCTAACAAATAATGACATTTTAAAATATGAGCAAGCTGAAGAAGAATATTAAGAAAAAATTCCATTTATTGTAGTATCTGAAAGAGTAAAATAAGGAGCTCTGGTAGCGTAGTGATTACAAATTGGGCTGCTAACCTCAAGGTCGGCAGTTGGAAACTATCAGCCGTTCTGCAGGAGAAAGATGAGGCTTTCTGCTCCTGTAAAGATTTATAGCTTCGGAAACCCTGTGCAGGGTCACTGAGTCGGAATCGACTCCATGGTACTTAACAACAACAACAACAACAAAAGAGTAAAATATCTAGGAATACGTTTAGCTAGAGAGGAGAAAGACTTGTACTGCAAAGTGTTGCTGAAAGAAAATAAAAAAGACCTAAAACAATGGAAAGACCTACTGTGTTCATGGATTGGAAGACAATATTGTTAAGATGTCAATACTACCCAAAGTGATTTGTTGATTCAGTATGACCCCAGCAAAATTCCAACAGCTTTCTTTGCAGAAATAGAAAAGTCAATCCCCAAATTTATATGCACTTGCAAGGGGCAGATCATCAGTTTTATATTCAACAAATCATATATTATGTTTCATTACAATGATTATATTTCCCTCCATGTACCATCAGTTAACAGTATTTCTCTCTATTCATTTTAGCT
>NW_006408560.1:15532316-15534208 GCF_000296735.1 Chrysochloris asiatica
TAAAGATTTACACCCTCGGAAACCCTGTACAGGGTCGCTATGGGTCGGACCCGACTCGACGGCACTTAACAACAACAACAACATGGCTATATACTGTGGTATGGTGTTGTAGGATAAACAATGGACTGTTAACCCCAAGGTTAATGGAAACCCTATACATGGTAGATATGAGTTAGAACCAACTCTAAGTCACATAACAACAATAACAATGGCCAACTGAATTTTGACAGAGGTGTCAACTATATTCAATGGGAAAAAAAGTAGTTTCTTCAATCCATGATGCCGGGACAGCACATACACCAGATCTAAAGATCTCCACAGGCAAAAGAATGAAGTTGGACTCAGATCTCACATCATAAACGAAAATGTACTCAAAAATGGATGAAAGGCCGAATATAGAAGAACTAAAACCATGAAACTCTTATGAAAACAATAGGAGTAATATTTTGAATAATGGATTCTTAAATAAGACACCAAAAGTACAAGTACCAAAATACAAAATAGATAAACTGGATTTCCTCAGAATTTAAATTTTTTGTGCACCAAAGGACTTTATCAACAAATTGAAGAGATAATCTACAGAAAGGGTCAAAATATTTGATAGGGATTTAATGTCCAGAATATATAAAGAACTCAACAACAAATAGACAAACAACTCAATTGAAAAATGGGCAAAAGACTTGAATAGATGCTTCAACAAAGAAGATACACATATGGTCAATAAACACATGGAAAGATGTTCAGCATCATTATTAGATAGATTTCTTTCTTTGAGTAGACTCATGTTGACCTTATATGCAAAAGAACAAAGTGTTGCTTAGTACCACATCATCCTTACAATAGTCAGTATGTTAAAGTCTATTGCTGCAGCTATTTCTGATCCATCTCACAGTCTCTCTCCCCCTTCTTGGCCCTCGACTTCAATCTTCCTCCAGCGATTGATCCCTCTTGATGATGGAAGATGTTCAAAGCAAGTGAGCCAGACAATGTTCTGATGTGATCCAAAGGGCTTCATTGGCTAATTTTCAGAAGTAGATTTCCAGACCTTTCTTCCCAGTCTGTCTTAATGTTAATCTAGAAGCTCCCCTTGAAATCTATCCACCATGGGTGACCCTGCTGGTATCTGAAATACTGTTGACATACCTCCTATCATCATAACAATATGTAAGCCATCAGAGTATGACATACTGACAGACAAGTAAGAGTTCCTCCAAAGCAGATCTTAAGTCAAAGATCTGAGCATAAGTAGTCAATTTGGGAGGTGATGCTAAGAGGCTCAGGTAGTGAGGTGGAGACATGAGATAGGAAAGGGAAGGAAGCCAATTAAAGGTGGCTCCATAGGATAAGCACTGGACTGTGAACCACAAGATCAGAGGTTGAAGACCACCAGTCGCTCCTTAGGAGAAAGATGAGACATTCTGTACCAGCAAAGATTTTTAAAGCCTTGGAAAACCTATACAGTCTCTGTGAGTCAGAACTGATTTGATGGCACTTAACAATAACAATAGAGCAGGTGGGCAGCTGGGGAAACTGGGACTCAATCCTTCTGGGGATCTCCGGGGTACAGCGTAGGATCTGCCTGAGACAGAGAATCCTGAAAAAAGGGTATGATTCATCAAAGCTGTTTGGGGTACTTTATGAGGATACTAGCTTTCTAGCTTGCCGCAAACACAAATACACTCCCAAAGTCAAACAAAAAACCTCAGTCAGAGTCACAGTTATTCATAAAAAGAAGCTTCATTTATACTACTCAGTTAATAGGGAAAATAGCGTAGTGGTTACAAATCAGGCTGTGAACCTCAGGGTCAGCAGTTCGAAACTACCAGCTGTTCCGCGGGAGAAAGATGAGGCTTTCTGCTCCCGTAAAGATTTACAGCCTCAGAAACCCTGTA
>NW_006408560.1:15535138-15547662 GCF_000296735.1 Chrysochloris asiatica
TTATGGTGTTGGAAGAGAATATTGAAAGTACCACGGACTGCTAAAAGAACAAACAGAAATATGTTGAAAGAAGTGCAGCCAGAATATTCCTTGGAAGCCAGGATGGCCAGACTTCATCGCTCATACTTCAGACATGTTGTCAGTCGGGACCAGGGAGAAGGATATCATGTTTGGTGAAGTGGAAGGTCAGAGAAAAAGAGGAAGCCCCCCAGCGAGATAGATTGGCAGAGGCAACAGCAATGGGCTCAAGTGTAGCAACGATTATGAGGTTAGCGCAGGACCGGGCAGTGAGTGTTTCGTTTTGTTGTGTGTAAGTTCACTATGAGTCAGGACTGACTCTACAGCCCTAACAACAAAGGGTGGAGTCCTGGTATGGTGCTGAAGGATAAGCACTGGACTGCAAGGTAGGTGGTTCAAACTCACCAGCTGCTCTTTAGAAACTCTATACAAGGTTGTTATGAGTCATAACTGATTCCAAGGCACTTAACAACAAGAGTAGGAGGACATGGCAGGAGGGGGATTAACAGTGATGGAAAAATTGCATTGATTAAGGGAAAGGTTGCACAGCCTATTACTGTAATTGCTGTCATTAAGTTGTATACCTATAAAAAATTGAATTGGCAAAATTTGTGGTATATTTACAATAAGAGTAGCTGCTGAGGCTGCTTATAGGCTTGTACAACCAAACACTTCATAGATTTGGTTCCTTAGTTTGGAGGTTTAGGGTCATGATTTCATGAGACATCCCAGTTGATTGAACTAACAGCATGTTTATTATTTTGGCTCTGCCTCCTAGTTAATAGTGTAGTTAGTGGTCTGGGATCTTAAAAGCTTGCAAACAGATGGCACAACTATTGGTCTCTATTCACCTAGAGCAACAGAGAAAGAAAGAGAGTCAGGAATAGGAGGAGGAAAGGATATATGTGGCTAATTGCCTCCATGAACAACTGCCTCCTTTGCCAGCAGACCAGAAGAGCTGGATGGTGCCTGGCTACCATTACTGAACATTTTAATCAAAGATTTCATAGAAGAATCCTGATCAAAAGGGAGAAAATGCAGAACAGAATTTCAATTTCTCAGGGACTCTAGACTTTCTGGATCCACACAGGGTGACTGATCCCTGAATCTCTTGCCCTAATATTGATATTTAAACCTTAAAAAGTCCCCTGAAATCATATTAAAACCAAACAATAGCTTAGCATAACTAGTAAAAAAAAAAAAAAGTTTGCCTTGAACATTATGATGTTCTTTTAAGAACTCTCTATATGAGATCAAGGAGTCCTGGTGTGGCGCTGTGGGTTAATGTGCCAGACTGCAAAGCTGTTTGAACTGCAAAGTCAGCAGTTCAAGCTCACCAGCTGCTCCTCAGAAACCCTATACAGTGTCGCTATGGGTCGGAATAGGCTCGACGGCACTTAACAACAATAACAACATATGAGATCAAATTGATGACAGCAACTTAAAAAGTTAGATTGGAATCTTACAACAATGAGTTTATATTAATGAGGGTGGGACAAGTTAGAAAAGAAGGTGAGAAAGATAGCACAGCTTATAAAATAAAATCAATGTCTCTAACTTATGCATGTAGAAAACTAGTGTATATTTTCCTGTGTGTATTCTCAACAACAACAACAAAAATAAATAAAATTGAGAGAGAGAGAGAAAAGCCCCCAGGTAGAGGTGAGTTGAAGTGGAGTTGAAGGCTGTAGGTAGAAGCTACAATCCACCCTTTGTCCTGTTCAGATCTATTTATGGCCTGTGTTAAGTTCACTTTGTCTTGTCACTGATTCTTCAAGGCGGTGACTGCTTATCCTTCTTAATTTATTTATTTTCTTCATAAAGAGTCTTACAATATGAGGGTTGGTGGGACAACCTACAGTAACCATTGCTGCAGTTGGTTCCAGAACTGTAACCAATATTCCTCCTCTACAATCCATTCATTAGCTTAGGTGACTTTCTTAAAGGATAAACCCAGACCTTCAATTCTGACAGGATTAGCCTTTTGTTACCATAGCTTTAACTACTATAGACTACTATTGCTGAAACTGCCTGTTCATGGTTACCATTGGACTTGAGTAATCTAATCAATTATAGCTACCACATAATAAAATCATTTCTTTCTTTGTCTGCTGGTCAATTAACATGAGGTGTCCAAATTGGCCCAGTGGCTGGCATAACCTTTGGATCAGTGGCACTCCTTATTGTGACCTCTGGTAGACAGATCCTCCACCCTAGGAGCCAGGGCCTCTAATCCTGTGGAGCCTAAACTTATAGGGACAGGAAACACAAATTCCCCAAGTAGGTCACTGGGAGTGATGATAAGCAGCATAGTCCTACTTCCACATCCTGATTCCTGTAACTATAATTTCTAGCTATTTGTAACACAGTGCTCATGAGGAATCTGTACATGGACCAAGAGGCAGTTGTCTGAACAGAACATAGGAACACTGAATGGTTTAAAATTAAGAAAGGTCTGCAACAAGGTTGTATTGTTTCACCATACTTATTCAACCTGTATGCTGAGCAAATAATCCGAGAAGATGGGTTATATGAAGAAAAATGTGACATCAGGATTGGAAGAAGACTCATTAACAACCTGCGATAATGCAGATGATACAACCTTGCTTGCTGAAAATGAAGAAGACTTAAAATATTTACTGATGAAGATCAGAGACCACAGCCTTCGGTATGTATTGCATGTCAGTGTAAAGAAAACAAAATCCTCACCACTGGACCATTAAAAAAAAACATTCTTATCAAAGGAGAAAAGATTGAAGTTGTCAAAGACTTCATTCTTCTTCGATCAACAGCAACATTCACAGAAGCAGCAGTCAAGAGATCAGACGATGTATTGCATTAGGCAAATCTGCTGCACAAAGACCTTTTTAAAGTGTTGAAGAGCAAAGATGTCAGCTTGAGGACTAAGGTGCATCTGACCCAATCCATGGTATTTTCAGCAACCTAATATACATGTGAAAGTTGGACAATGAATAAGGAAGATCGTAGAAGAATTGATGCTTTTGAGTTATGGTGTTGGAGGAGAATATTGAAAGTGCCGTGGGCTTCCAAAAGAACCAACAGATCTGTGTTGGAAGAAGTGCAGACAGAGTGCTCCTTGGAGGCCAGAATGTCCAAACTTCATCTCTCATACTTTGAACATATTGTCAGAGGGACCAGTTGCTGGAGAAGGATATCATGTTTGGTAAGGGTCAGAGAAAAAGAGGGTCAGAGAAAAAGAGGAAGACCTCCAGCGAGATGGATTGGCCAAGTGGCAGCATCAATGGGCTCAAGTGTGGCAACAATAGTGAGGTTGGCCCAGAATCAGGCAGTGTTTGTTCTGCTGCATAAAGTTGCTATGTGTTGGTACCAACTCAATGGCACCTAATAACAGCAACAAATTATACAATGGTCATTGGTTCAAAATATATACTGCATTTTGAAGTACAACATCCCAGTCCCAGAGGGTATTATCCCCAAGCTGGCATTAGATGTGTCCTAAAGAGATCATCTTAATGTACTATCAGGCTGGCAACTTTAGGTGATACGATAGGACCAGTGGATGCTGTAGTCATACATATGCCCATTGGCATACTTTCTTCATTATAAACTGGATTCTCTTTGGTTAAAGGTGATACCATATGTTATTGTTGTTAGGTGCCGTCAAGTTGGTTCCGACTCATAATGATCCTATAAGATCCCAGTGAGCAGCTGGTGGGTTTGAACTGCTGGCCTTGTGGTTCACAGTCCAGTGCTTATGCTGCAGCACCAGGAGTCTAATATTAAGTCTAATAGTGTGTTTTATTTATATAAAAAATTTACATGGTTCCAACATCAAAACTATAAACAAGGTGATATTACCATTTTACATGTGAAGAAACCAAGGCTCAGTGAGAAAGAAGTGGGTGGTCTTTCCCCATCAGAAGACAGGGTGAGGGACTGAAGGGAGTCTGCATGCTTTTCTCAAGTAGCTGTAGATGTAAAGTCCTCCAGCAATTTCAGCTGTTCTTTGTGGAACAGGCTGGCAGTCTCCTCTGAACCCATAAGTTTGCACTCTAAAAGTGGGGGGTCTGATCAACTCAGGGGGCACTTGGCTCCTGCTTATGCAGTAGAGGATCAGCCTAAAGGTCCCACACTGTCTTCCAACCACCTCATTTGGCTGCAGGAGCCCAAAGAGTGGCACTTACTTTCCTGGCCCCTCCTCCTAAACTGGGGTCCCACACTTCCTGGCCCCTTTCAGCTGCTCTCAAAGCCCTCATTCTACGACCACAGCTGTGCCAGCATTCAGTGCCTCCTCTGTTCCCCCTCTCCAGTCCCACTCCCCTGTCCCCATGGTATAGAACACAGGTGCTGTGCTACGTGCAGGGCCTCAGAGAGGAACTCAGCTGCCTGAATGTCCACCCCCAAATCTAGGGCAATGGGAGCAGATGTTCAGGGGGTTGGGAGGCCAGTGATCACAGCAATTGTGAATGCAGTGAGGAAGGCTCAGGGCTAACAGAGCTAACACTGGAGACATGAGGCAAGGGCGGGGCTGGGGGTGGTGGAATGGGGTGAGGGGCGGGAGGGGGGGAAGAGGGGTTTGGGATGCAGGAACTTGGAAGGGAGATTCTGTTTCCTTAACTTGGGTCATAGCCTTAACTTTGGCCTGGATGGGGGAAATGGGGGTGTGTGGAGGCAGGAGATTGATTGTTCTCATCTAGAGAGACTGGAAAACTCCCCAGGGCCAGAGAGGCTGGGAGGTGAGCCAGCTGGGCACTGCACGTGGAACAGGGAGGAGAGCTACCCACACTCTCTCTCCTTTTCTCTTTCTGTCCTCCTCCTCTTTCTCTTTTCTCTCCTCCAAGAGAGGCAGCTGGGGGAGCCTGGTGGGAACCCTGGCCTGGGGTCTAAGACTTGGGGTTTTGGTAATAGCCCAGCCAATTATATGCTGTGTGACCCTGGACAGTCACTTTGCTTCTTTGGGTTTCATTTTCCTTGTCCAGAGTTACCTAAGGTTACCTGAGACATTCTCTTTCTGTTACTCTGTTACGAGAAGGAAGTTTGACTTTAAATTGGACTTCCATTCTTCCTGCTTCCATTGACCATGTTTTACTTTAAGCCAGTCCCTGAATATCCGTTTGTGAAACCTGGAAAGGCTGAGGCAAGAAGGACCTAAGTTCTTGCTCTTCTACAGAAAGGCAAGATGCAAAACTCTGTAATTGGAAAGAAAATGTCTGATCCGCAAATGCTAGTTTAAAGTCCCATGGTACAATATGAACTTTCCCTAGCTGGAAATGAAGAAGTCTAATGAGGTGCTCATTTATTCCTCTAGGAAGCTCTCAGAAAAGGACTCTTCTCCCAAGTGATGAGTCATCCAATTCATCCACAGAGGAGTGGTCAGGAGATCTGAGGTAGATTGTGGGTAGGTGTGTTGGCATACATGCATGCTTAAGTGGTGTGCGTGTGACTGGCAAAGGAAAACGAACCCTAGGTTTTGCTGATCCTAAGTCATGGGCCAGGTGTTTCACTTACCTTGCAGAAGATACTACCCAGCACAGTAGATATTATTCAGCCCATTCACTGTACAGAAGAACTATCCATTTCAGAGAAATTAATACCTTCCCAAGGTTTTACCACCGCAAATGACAGCTAGAAGTTTGATCTCCAGAATTATGGATCTTCCATATCTTCACAGAAGCAGCTGTCTGCTCTCTCACCATGTCTGGTTTCCTACCAGGGGTCTGCCTCATGGAACAGACTGTCTGGTACCAGCTTTGTTCAGACCAGGAACAGCTGTCCTCTGTTAGTGCTGGATCTCCCTGTCCCCAGGGCACCAAAATGTGTGCTCACACTTCAGGTCATGAGGAGAGGTGGCCAAGAAGGTCACTTTCTATGCCTGCCCAGTCATAGCCAGGTTTTCCCTGAGGCAAGACCTGTGGTTACATCTAAGCCGCCACTGGGGTTGAATTTCAGCCACTTGGTTGTCTGGCTCAGCTGGGTTCAGCTCCAGATCTGTAGAATCTAAGTGGGGCCAGGCTAGACACAGTCACTTACTCTAAGACTGCCCTAGGGTTGGGGATTCTCTTTCAGTTCTGGGATACAAGGTCTGAGGAAGGCAAAGAGAGGTAGGTCCTAGTGCTGCCCAGGCCTGTTCCTAAAGGCCTTCTCAGATACCCTGACCCACTAGAATGCATCTCCTCCAAGGTCTAAAACAGTGTCTGGTACATAGCTGGCATTAAACTAAAATGAGAGGGTTTCCAAAAGTTCATGGAAAATGGAATTAAAAGATAATGGAACTTTTCCATGAACTTTTGGAAGCCCCCTCATGTTTGTTCAAGGAAATGACTAAACAGTTCATTTCCTCCCTAAACTCTTTCTGGCACCTTGCTTTGTCCCCATTAATTTTGTACACCAAGTCCCAGACTTATGGACATTATCTATTTAAGAACAGATTGCCATAAAGCCTACTATATTAAAACATTGAAGTTAAATGCAATGCTTTGTAATAACTAATACACACACTGCTTTGTGATGCTCATGAAGATATTGTGCGGCTTCATCAGCTGGCTCAAGAAATGAGAATGCTGGCTGTCTTTTTAAGTCTGATCACGTTGCTGTTAACACAGTGTTGAGTGTGTAACTTTGTATTTGGCTTACATTTTCCTCTTACTTACCCTTGTAACCATGCCTTCAAAGCATAAATTGGATACAAGTGCTGATGATACATCAAAGAAAAGGAAAACAATCACTATTTAAAATAAAATGGAAATAATAAAGTGGCAGGAAAGAAAAGAAATTTCATCAGTCATTGGAAAAGCATTAGGCTATAGTCGATCAAGAATTGGAACAATTTTCAAAGCTAAAGTAAGAATAATAAGGCATGTGAAAAACTCTGCCCTGATGAAAATGACAATGATTACTAAGCAACATTCTTATTTAATGTTTAACTGACATTAAACAAGAACTGTATATACCTGTTCCAATTTATCTATAAATTCTACATAAAGACAGACTTACGAACTGCTCTGGTTTGTAACCTGTTGTTGTAGTTGTTGGGTGCCACTTAGTCAGTACTGACTCATAGTGACCTTATTATGCACAACAGAACGAAACACTGCCTGATCCTGGGCCAACCTCACTGCTGTTGCCACGCTTGAGTCCATCGATGCTGCCACTTGGCTAAGCCATCTTGTTGGGGGTCTTCCTCTTTTTCTTTGACCCTTCACCTTACCAAACATGATATCCTTCTCCAGCATCTGGTCCCTCTTGACAATACACCTTGGCTTCCAAGGAGCACTCTGGCTGCATTTCTTCCAAAACAGATCTTTTGGCAGCCCATGGCACTTTCAACATTCTCCTCCAACACCATAACTCAAAAGCATCAATTCTTCTACGGTCTTCCTTATTCACTTTCCAGCTTTTGCATGCATATGAGGTCATTGAAAATACCATGGCTTGGGTCAGGCACACCTTAGTCCTCAAGCTGACATCTTTGCGCTTCACTTTAAAAAGGTCTTGTGCAGCAGATTTGCCTAATGCAATATGTCATTTGATTTCTTGACTGCTGCTTCCGTGAGTGTTGATAGTTGATCCAAGAAGAATGAAGTCCTTGACAACTTCAATCTTTTCTCCTTTGATAACAATGTTTATTAGTCCAGTGGTGAGGATTTTTGTTTCCTTTACATTGAGATGTAATCCATACCAAAGGTTGTGCTCTTTGATCTTCATCAGTAAATATTTTAAGTTTTCTTATTTTTCAGCAAGCAAAGTTGTATCATCTGCATATTGCAGGTTATTAATAAGTCTTTCTCCAATCTGGATGCCAAATTTTTCTTCATATAACCCAGCTTCTTGGATTATTTGCTCAGTATACAGGTTGAATAAGTATGGGGAAAGAATACAACCTTGTCGCACACCTTTCTTAATTTTAAACCATTCAGTGTTCCCATGCCTATATTCCTGTCTGGGGCATTTGTCTTCCTGAAGCATTTTATGACCCCAGGCCTTCTTGCCCTGACTCTACAATCCTTGGGTCTCTGAGGAGCCAGAATTCTCCCCTTAGATCCTCAAGGATTTAGGGGATCAGTTTGCTGTGAGCTTCTCAAAGACTCCATAGTCCACACAGTACCAGGAGTAGAAGCACAGGTAGGAGGTCTGGGGTAGCAGGAGGCAGTCCAGATTTAGGTTGCAGTCTAGATGAGAGGAGTCCTGACTAGGGACAAAATAGGAGCCTGCCCTGAACTTGCATTTGCCTTGCAGGCTCCCCACTTAATTTGGGATGTTTTGGGGATTCTGATGGAGGATATGGGGATCAAAGTCCCACACAAGCTGTCTGTGGTGCCATTGTTGCCATCCAAAGCAGCGAATTCAGGCGTCTGACTGTCCAGCCCACACTCCGTGCCAGGGACTTTGCCTGGAGTACCAAAGAGAAGAAGGAAAGAGGGAAAAAAGGAGGAGGAAAAGGAGCCTGGGAAAGTCCAGGGAAGCAGAGGCCCTGGGACTGGATGGGGGCGGTGGTGGTGGGGGGGGGAGGCTGCAGGGGAGTGAGGTGGTTTGTGGTGGATATTCTGGGTGATGAAGGCTGGGCAGCGCTCAGGGCCCGCCCCTTGGCACCGACTGTACATTCAGCAGCAGCAGCCTTGGCCTGTGGCCCTCTGGGCTCCCAGCAACGCCTGCATTTTACATATTGGTTTGCACGACCAGCAAAGTCCATCTTAGCCCCTCAAATCTAGAGATTTCCTGACTTGTTTACTTAACCCGTGATTCTGCTGTCTAACCTCCATCCTTCCAGCTGCAAAGTCAGCTCCTCCTCTGTGCCTGGAGTGGGAGCCCCACAGAGACAAAACCCAATCAGAGGTTCTTCTAGGGAGGTGACTACGGTCATTTGCACCCCATACCTGCCTTGAAAAGAGATTCCTTCACTTGTTTTGTCCCCCAACCCAAACCACAGGGGGGGTAGGGTCATCTCACTTTCCAGGAACAAAGTCTTCCATGTCCAGTTCATCTTTCCCCCCACTACCTAAATCTGAATCTGTAAGTCTCTCCTCTTCCTCTCTTGGCTAACGGGAAGTCCTTCCGGCCGTCTAACTTCCATCCCTCCAGCTGCAACATCATCCTCTCGGTCACCTAGCACTCCCTCCCCACCCCTTTTGCCCTCCCTCCCTACTCCAAGTGCTCGGCTTCTCATCCCTAGAACGATGTCCTACTTCGCTCGTCCTAGCTCTAGCCGCTGCTGCCGGAAACCGACGCAGAGAAGGCAGACGGTCCCGTGATCTGCCGGAGCCCCCCGCGTTCCTGGCCAGGGGGGCGGGGGTGGCCCGGGGAAAGGCGGAGCAGGGGCGGGGGGAAGAAAGGGGGTTTTGTGCTGCGCCCAGCAGCCCGGCGTCCTCTTCCGAACGTCCTGCGGGCCTGGCCGCTGCTCCAGCCCGCGCATTTCTCGCCGCAGTCTGGCTGCAGGTGCTGGACCGAGCCGTAGACCCAGAGGAGCCCCAGGAGGAGGCAGCAAACTTCGCGGTGCCGCACCGCACCCCGGCCCGCGGCCGCCTACTGGCAGGTAAGTGTGATCGCAACCCAGCCGCCCGACCCTGGGAGGGAGAGAGGAGCACCCACTCGCCGCCCTGTGATACCCCGCCCCAGGTCCCGCAGCCCCCGTTTCTGAGGCGCCCACCTCACGGAGCTCGGACGCTTGGGCGAGGTACATTGCCGGCTACCGCGGAGCGCCTACGGCTCTTGCTGCCATCTACCATCTACATACGCCCATCTTAACCGCTGGTACCCCCATTGCTGCTTGCAGTCTGACCCGCAGACCCCTCTGGTCTGCGGGTTATAGGAACGCTGTCCTTGGTCTTCGTGTCCTCCTTGCGGTGCACTTCAGCCTCTGCTATGCCACCGAGATGTCCGACCTTGTCCTGGGCAGGGAGGCGGCGGTCCAGGTCAGGCCCTGACTCCGCGCTGGAGGTGCGAGTAGCACGATGCAAGGAGCCGCCTCCAACAGTCCTTCTTCTGGAGACTCTCCGCTGTAGCCCGCAGGACAACCGATAGGAGGCGCTGTAGTTAGTGGTTGTGACTCAAACTGGAATCCCCGCTGCCGCTTAATTGCTGTGTGACCTTGGGAAAGTTAATTGGCCTCCCTGAGCCTTGGTTTCCTCATCGTGTGTAATGATGAAAACATAATGTTTTCCTCACAATTGAGGTTATCCACACGAACCAACCAAGTAGGAAAGAGGAGGCCTGCTTATGTAGATGGTCAGGAACTGCTAACTGGAATTCTTGTTCTCACTCCTGCTTTCCATTCGTAGCACTACCAATGGGCAGGGCACCCCTCCCTCCAAGAATGCCCTAGTCCCTTTCTAGAAGAATAGCTCTGTCCACATGAATCTAACAGGACCAAGAGATTTGCTATCGATTTTGTTAACACCACAATCACCCGTCTTCCTTAGAGTCTAGATAATACCAGAAAGATCTGGAAGCTCTGTTACCTACAGGATTATCAGTGCCTGTGCTCACTTTGCTACTGATAACAGCATCATCCACATTTCAGAAATTATATCAAGTGGAGCTGCAATAGCTTGGTTGGTAGTGTGGCTAATAGTACTACCATTAGTTAGTTGTGCTTCTAATAAATAGGACAATTTATGTGATTACTGCAATTATTCCCGCAGGCCCTGCAAAAGCCTCGCTGATATTGTGTGGGTTTGTGTTGCTCTTTATACTACCACTAAAGGGATAGTTGAGAGCTATCCTGCTGTGACCAAAGCTCTGGGCTCCTGCTGTCTCTCCTGAGCAGTGGAGCTCAGCTCCTAGGGGGCATATTTTGGACTGCCAGCTGATTGGCATTCAGCATGGGGGTAGTGGGTATTAGGTGTGTATATGCATGTGCACACACACATGCACACACATAGCCTGGTCTTGATTCTCTGTAAACTGCATCTGTGAAGCCTGTGAGAGAGGTGAGTGTTCTCAGTCAGACTCAGTCAGGTGAGTGTCCTCAGGCATGATGCTGTAACAAGAGGAAAGATTGCCGAACAACTGGAGGAAACTCAGAACAAAGCAGAAATCCAGAGGCTGGGGCAGGGATGAAAGAACTGGAGAGGAGTGGTAAGGAGGAGAGATTGGAGGCAGGGGAAGGGACAGAATGACTGCTGAACTCTCTGGGTTAGAAATGGAGCTGTGTGTCCTTCTCTGGAGGGAGATGGAGTGAAAGCGGGTGTTGTGTATGGGACGAAGAAGGCCAAGGCCTAGACCCTTGGGTTATAAGTCTGGTGCCTGATAAGGAGATGCCTGAGTTTTTCCGGGACTCCTGGAGAAAGAGGAAGCAGCTGAGACCCAAGCTTGAGCTCTTTGAAGACTTGCATAGCAAGGCCACTTCCAGGCCCTCTAGTCAGTGACTCCCACTCCTGGAGTTGGGATTGCCCATCATGTTCTAGGGCAGCAGGTACTCATTAGTCTTATATCTTCATCTTTCTTTCCTCTTCTACCTCCACAACAGAGGGGAGAAGGTTAATCTTGGGTGTTAGCCCCAGAGTGATTCCAGCTATCTGAGTTTCTGGGCTGCCTATCTGGGAGCTGGGCACAGGTCTGTGAGTGGCTCTAGCTCCAGCCCAGAGAGGGAAGGAAGATGCCAGAAAGGAGCTCAGCCTAGGCACAGCTCAAATGCATGGTCAATGGTCTCCTAAGCATCAGCAGGCACTGGCTGCTCATGCCAAACAATGCCCACTCCAAACCCAGATACAGCACCCCATGACTAGTGCTGCTCTCAGCACCCTCCGGGACCTCCTCCCACTCAAAGACCAGAGAGAGGTCCTGGGCGTTTGGCTCCTGTCACTCCTCCCCCAACTGGGCCTGAGGAAATGACCCCCAGCCACAGTGGGGGAAATGGAGGTAATGATGGTGGAGAGACAGGAGAGCCTACTCTGGAATGATCTGAGAGAAGAGGGAAATTTCCCACCAGTCCAGGTTCAGGAAAGGGGGAACATGTGTAAAGATAGAGCCTGAGAGGGCAAAGGGTGGTGATTGAGCAAGAGTGAGTAGCCAGTGGGAATAAACCTGGATGTATTGCCTGCATTCTAACTTCCATCCCTCCTGCTGCATCATTGGCCTATTCGATGGTAAACACTGGTTCCCATACTCTTCTATGTCTAGCCTGACCCTTAAAGTGACCTTGGATACTGGCTCTGCATCCTTCCCTCCCGAGGGCATGGCCTGGTATCTAAATTGCTTTGCTGGGAATCTAGGGTCATCCCCGTCGCACTCTGGGTTGAAGTCTCCATTTCTCAATGTTACACCCCTACCCTCCCAGTATGAGAGTGCCTTGAAATCTTCACAGGAATGAATAGTCTGGATTTTCAGGGGTTGGAGGAGATGGCCCCTCACATTTATTCTTACTCATTTTAGACCACCCTCCCAGCTTAGGGCTTTCACAAAAGGTGGAATGGGGGAAGGGAGAGACTGGATGGGGGCCAGGCTGGCAGAGACAGGGTCTTTGTCCCAGCTAGTTTCTGAGCCAGGAGATCCGGTGGGAAAGCCCGTGCCAGGCAGAAAGGAAAGGC
>NW_006408560.1:15547762-15549789 GCF_000296735.1 Chrysochloris asiatica
AAATAAAATGCTTCCCTTTGTGGGGGGGGGGGGGGGGGGGGGGGGGGGGGGGGGGGGACAAGGGGGGGGAGATAAGTGAAGAGACAGCCAGGAAAGGAGGGTGGAGGATGCTGGGGAGTAGAGAGGCGTTTCCTTATAAATAATGGGGAGGGGGAGAGGAGGAGTTGGGCTAAGAAGAGGTTGTGCATTGCCTGGATTCATTCTAGAAGGCCCTTGTGGAGGAGGAAAAGACAAGAAGGGAAGGTTGGAGGGGCACCATAGGAGGAGGAAGCTCTGGGTTCAAGGAAGGACCCTGGCACTGGAAGAAGCAGAGGGAATCCTAAGTATAATAACATTTATGCTGTAAGCATTTATTGAATGTTTATTGGGTATGGGGTGCTATGAATCACTTTGAAAGCATAACAGCCTCATCACAACCTGTGAAGTTCTGGTAATAGTGTTCTTTCACTAGGAAGGAAACAAAGGTCCAGAGGGGGTAAGGAACTTGACTAAGGTCACACAGCAAGTTGACTAAAGACCCAGGTCTTACCTCTGAGGAGGAATTCTTTGTCTGGGAAATTCACAGAGAGTTAATGATGAGGTGGGAGCCATGGGCTTCTGAGACCAGGATATGGTGTGAATAGGTAAGGGACCAGGGAAAGCGTCTTCAGAAGTCTAATTCCTTCCTTTCTCCTCAAGGCCCTCCATCAGCCTGCAATATGACCCCACTGCTCTTGTCCCTAATGGCTGCCCTGGCCCAGGTTCCTGTGGCCTTAGCTGATACCCTGGAAAGGGACAGCTCAGGTAAGCAGTGCCTTTCAGGGTCTTTGTCTGTCTTTTGTCTGTCTAACCAAACTCCTCCACTCTTGGGGAGAAGTCCAACTGGGACTCTTGGAAAGAATGGCTGAGTTGTGGGACCTGAGGGAGGGGAAGGGAGGAGAAATTTGGGGATAGGTTTGGGGCATGGTCCATATAACATGGCTTCAAAACTTTTTCGAGTCCAGGATGGGAACCTTGGGAGAAAGATGGATGGGGTTAGGAGGCAAAACAGGCATGCAGCTGGGAGAAATACTGAAGGTGACTACTGAAAGGAACAGACTGGGAGACTGAGAAGACAGGGAACGAGATGAAAGGACCTTGGAATGGGCCCAGGGAATCCTGGGGCGAGGTTGACTGGGAGACTTTGGGATGGGCCTGGTAGATTGTGTGTGGGGTGTCCCTAGATGCCCTAGCCTTATGGAGGGCAGGGGTCCTGAGAACGGGTTAAGAAAACTCAGCGCAAAGCTGAGGAATCCAGGGCGGGGCGGGGCCGGGAAACCCTGGGTATGTGTGTGTGTGTGTGTGTGTGTGTGTGTGTGTGTGTGTGTGTTGGGGGGTGCTGAAGTCCACACCTAAGTTGCAGCGGGCCCCCGCCTGCCCGCAGAGGACCGGGCCTTCAGCGTCCGCATCGCAGGCACCGCGCCGCTGCAGGGCGTGCTGGGCGGCGCCCTCACCATCCCATGCCACGTCCACTACCTACGGCCACCGCTGAGCCGCCGGGCAGTGCTGGGTTCCCCGCGTGTCAAGTGGACCTTTCTGTCCGGGGGCCGAGAGACCGAGGTGCTGGTGGCGCGGGGGCTGCGGGTCAAGGTGAGCGAGGCCTACCGGTTCCGCGTGGCGCTGCCCGCCTACCCTGCGTCGCTCACCGATGTCTCCCTGGCGCTGAGCGAGCTGCGGCCCAACGACTCGGGCATCTACCGCTGCGAGGTCCAGCATGGCATAGATGACAGCAGCGACGCTGTGGAGGTCAAGGTCAAAGGTAATGGGCGGGGTTGGGGAGAGGTTCCCGAGGAAGGGACGAGAGCTGTCTGAGGAGGGAAGCAAACACCGGGAAGGCACAGCTTGAGTAGAGAAAGGAGTAATGAGATAGAGGCTTTTGCTACCTCTTTTTTCTTTTCAAGTAGAGGAAATTCTACCCACAGTCTAGCTCAAGTCTCTCATGCTGTAGAGTAAGCAATTGGAACTTGACTCGTGTATAGGGCAGGGGTGTTGTTGTTGTTGTTGTTGTT
>NW_006408560.1:15550689-15598683 GCF_000296735.1 Chrysochloris asiatica
CATAGGTGTAGGTCGAGTTCATCAAATTGTATCAGATTACTCTTTTTTTCCTCTTCTTTCTTCTTCTGGTTGAGCTCTGATCATCTAGTCATTGAAGTCAGGTCAAGTGGGTATTATCCTGTATAGCTTTTTGAAGGCTGTAAATCTTTACAGGAGCAGAAAGCCTCATCTTTTGCCCGAGGAACTGCTGGGTAGTTTAGAACTGCTGACCTTGAGATTAGCAGCCAGACTCAAAACTACTACACTACCAGAATTATCCATTTAAAATTAGCCTGCTATATTTGGTCAAACATTTAATTAACTCACCCCTAATGTGATGGCTGCGGGAGAAAGATGAGGCTTTCTACTCCCGTAAAGATTTACACCCTCGGAAACCCTGTACAGGGTCGCTATGAGTCGGTTCCGACTCCACGGCACATAACAACAACAACAATGTGATGGCTGCAAAATCGGTTTCAACTGCAAGGTCGGTGGTTCAAGCTCACCAGCTGCTTCTTGGGAACCCTATACAGGGTTGCTATGGGTCGGAACCAACTTGACGGCATGTAACAAAAATATGATGGCTGTAGTCCTGGTGTGGCACTGTAGGATAATGCACTGGACCATAAGGTCAGTTTGTACTGCAAGATTGGTGGTTTAAACCTACCAGCTACTCCTAGGAAACCCTATATAGTCTCTATGGGCCAGAACCAACTCTACAGCACTTAACAATAACAACAAATGTGATGGCTGGGACTGCTGGATGTTCCCCATCCCTGGTATAGAAGAATTACAACGGGTCAGGGGAGGTCAATGTGCTGGGTGATCACCAGGCTCAGGAATCCTCTCCATCTCTCAGGGGTCGTCTTTCTCTACCGGGAGGGCTCTGCCCGATATGCCTTCTCCTTCATTGGGGCTCAGGAAGCGTGTGCCCGCATCGGGGCCCACATCGCCACCCCAGAGCAGCTCTACGCTGCCTACCTCGGGGGCTATGAGCAGTGTGACGCTGGCTGGCTGTCCGACCAGACTGTGAGGTGGGCTGGGAACTGTGGACCAGGGGTTTCCTGTTATCTTTGTGAGGTGCCTGTGGCCTGTGACTTTGCCAGGGACTGGGCTGGGTTGGACATACAGGGCTCCTGCCTCAGAGAATGAGGTTGGTCTAAGGAGGGTGGTAAAAAGAAGGGTGGGACAAAGGTGTCCCTGCAGAGCTGGGTAGGCAACCTGACCATCAGCAATTGACTGCTTTGAAAGGACATTGTGATTTGATAGAATCAGTATGGGATGGTGAATGTGCCTGTACTGAGCCTCTCCTCTCTTCCCAGGTATCCCATTCAGACCCCAAGAGAAGCCTGTTACGGAGACATGGATGGCTTCCCTGGGGTTCGGAACTATGGGGTGGTGGACCCAGATGACCTCTATGATGTCTACTGTTATGCTGAGGACCTAAATGGTGATTGGGGATGAAGGGTTCTCAGGAAATGCAACCCCTTTTTCAACATTGATAGTAGGTCTTCCCAAAGCCTCTGCTGGGGGAGGACTTTACTCATCTGGATTTCATTGTCCCTCATGTGTCTAAGGGGCTCTGCCAGGGACTGAACCAGGTTGGACATATAGGACTAAAAGAAAATCCCTTTCTCCAAACACTGTCAAAGAGGCCAAAGCAACAGGTTCTGACTGTTGCTACCTGTTATGTACCACTCTCTGCTTCTTATGTATCTAGGCCTCAGTTTCCTTCTTTGCAGAATGAAAGTGCACAGGTTGGGCCAAGTTACTTTTAGCTACAATATCCATCCTGAGGTTTCATCCAGACTGATTCTGTGATGAAGTAGAGTAGTTGACCCCATGTCACAGATGAGAGGCTCAGACCTGAAGAAGCTTGCCCAAAATCTCTATGGGAGCTCAGGGTTGAAGGGGCTACCTGGTAACCCATCTCCCTCTTCCCCACACAGGAGAGCTATTCCTGGGTGCCCCTCCAGACAAACTGACATTGGAAGAAGCAAGGATGTACTGCCAGGAACGGGGTGCAGAGATTGCCACCACGGGTCAGCTGTATGCAGCCTGGGATGGTGGTCTGGACCGCTGCAGTCCAGGCTGGCTGGCTGATGGCAGTGTGCGCTACCCCATTGTCACACCCAGCCAGCGCTGTGGTGGGGGCCTGCCTGGTGTCAAGACCCTCTTCCTCTTCCCAAATCAGACTGGTTTTCCCAACAAACATAGCCGCTTCAATGTCTACTGTTTCCGAGGTGAGCCCCCATCCTCACAGAGCTTGAAACCAACTTCACAGGGGCAGGGTCAAGCATTAGAAGTCCTATCCTGATCACATTTTCTGAGGTCTGTACCTTTTGCCTGAAGGAGCCTTGGGTGATGCATAAGTTTTGTCATCTAGAGCTCTAATTCTGGGCATGCCTCCTGCCTTAGTCTCACACAGCTGCGTGGCTCCATAAAGTCATCAGCTTCCTGCATCTCTTCACTTGCCTCGCCCACCATGCCTTTCTCTTCCATTTTCAAAACTACCTTTTCATATTGGGCTGCCAGCTAAGTTCCTAATTCCTGTTAGCTCATTGGCAGGTATCATAGTGGTTATGAATCGGGCTGCGAACCACAAGATCAGCAGTTCAAAACTACTAGCTGTTCCACAGAAGAAAAATGAGGCTTTCTGCTCCCGTAAAGATTTACAGCCTTGGAAACCCTGTAGAGGGTCACTATGAATAGGAACCAACTCCATGGCACATAACAACAACAACACTGGCAGAGCAGAAATGACTGACATTCTCTGAATCTAATGAATGATCAGATTTACTCTTCAAAATTCTCCAAACGAAATGCCTTCAAGAGTCCTCAGGGGAAAGGGGTTTCCAGAACCTGAAGCTTGAAGTGTCAGGTTTTTAACTACCAATTACTAATGGACAGATAATTTCCCCTCTAAGAAGCAGGGTCTCAAGAATAGTTTAGTATAGAAATGATTTCCTGCCCACATATTATATTGAGAGATGGACAGAAGGCAATGCCTGGGACCCCCAGAGGCACAGGGTCCAGGTCAGAGTGACTAACAATCAGGGAATATCGCCAAATGTTGTTTAGGTCCTTGCCTCACTTGTGAGCCTACAGTGCTGGTGGCAAGGATGAGGAGGAGAGACTGAGAAAAGCATGACTTCCATCGGAGTAGCTTCAGACATCTTTGATCTGGGACTGAGGATGGTTAGGAAGTGAAGTCCACACAGGAAGATGAGTCCATCTGGAAGGATTCCTAGAACAGTGTTGATAGCAATAGCAATAATGATGATGATGATGTTATTAAGTGCTGTTGAGTTGGTTCCAATTCATAGCAACCCTGTATAGGGTTTCCAAGGAAATGCTGGTGGGTTTGAACTTCTGATCTTATTGTTAGCAGTCTAGTGCTTATCCTACAGCACTACACATAGCAAATATTTCTACACACTATGTGCCAAGCATTGTTCTGGAAAGGTGAGCTGAATCAAAGGAGTAGGGAAGAGGGTAACTATTCTTGGGAGCAGGTGGAGGACTGACAGGCGAGAGCATAGTTTTGCTTTTCTGGCATGGAGCAAGGCTTACTGGAGCAGATGATGAGGGCAGGGACGTTCTGTCCCGTCTTGCCCTGCTAAGCAGATGGCCCTTAGGGCTTTTCTTAGCCCAATTCCATCTTTGCTTCATTGGTTTTCTCCTTTCTGTTCCTTTCCCCAATGGATAAGACAATTCACTTTAAACCTCTCATTACTTGAAAGGAGCAAACCCCAGAAGAAAACGGTGACTCTTTGTCTTCTTGGCCCAGCTCTGATTTCCTCAGGTGATGACTATTGAATGTTCTTCCTGAACTCTGCCCTTTACTTCTCCAGTGTTGATAGCAGTGTGTTTCTTTCCATTTCAAGAATCTTGGGATGAGAGACCAAATGAATGGGTCTTCTTACAATCTTGCCACCCAGCCCAGGGTGCCAAGGTGCTGAGATCATTCTGTGCATACTTTTATCTCCATCCCTCATTCAAGGGAGTATCTCTCACCTGAGCCTCTCCTGACTGTTCTACCTAAAGTACTTTCTATCATTCAATCTTTACTCTGCTTAGTTGTTCTTTACATTGTAACATTATAATATGAGGATAGGTCCAAAAATATTGGTACAAAATAATTGTTGTTGTTGTTAAGTGTTGTTGACTTGGTTCTTACTGATATTGTTGTTGTTGTTATGTGCCATCGAGTCAATTCTGACCCATAGCAACCCTGTATAGGGTTTCCAAGAAGCATCTGGTGAACTTGAACTACCGACTTTGCAGTTCAAACAATGCAGTCTGATGCATTAGCCCAAAGTGCCACACCAGGACTCTAGTGGCCCTGTATAGAAGTTCCAAGGAGCAGCTGGTGGGTTTGAACTACCTACCTTTTGGTTTGCAGTCCAGTGCTGATCCTACAGCACCACACCAGGAGCCCACAAAATCATAGAATTTTTTATTAAGCAAAAATATCAAAATGTGAAACTACTGTTTCTCAACATATCCTCCATTTTAGCCTATGCCCCATCTCTCTAACCCTTCCCTAAAGAATTCTGTACTCTGATTTACACCACGCCCAAATGGCTGTTTTGGCATCCTCCAGAGACTCGAGTCGTGTTCCTTTTAAATGTTCCTTGAGTTTGGGGAACAAAAAGAAGTGTAAAGGGGCAATATTATGACTGTTGGGTGGATGGAGTAAGGTGTCCCAGCTAAGGGCATTCTCAAGGAACAGCCCTTGCTACCCTTGAAGAATGATCAAGCACATTGTTGTGATGGAAAAAAATTCCTTGACACAATTTTCCTGGCCTTTCTCTCACACATGCAGTTAAAAACAAAACAAAAACAAAACTTCCTCCCAGTTAACTTATTTGATCATCCTGTGTCCTTTGAGAAAATCTGCCAAGATCACCCGTTGTTGTCATTGTTAGGTGCCATTGAGTTGGTATTGACTCAGCAACCCTATGCACAACAGAATGAAACACTGCCTGGTCCTAGGCCAATCTCACAATCATTGCTATGCTTGAGCCCATTGCTGCTGCCAGTGCGTCAATCCACCTTCTTGGGGGTCTTCTTCTTTTTCTCTGACCTTCCACTTTACCAAACATGATGCCCTTCTCCAGGGGCTGGTCCCTCCTGATAATATGTCCAAAGTATGAGAGATAAAGTCTGGCCATCCTGGCTTCTAGGGAGCATTCTGGCTGTACTTCCAACACAGATTTGTTTGTTCTTTTGGCAGTCCATGGCACTTTTAATATTCTCCTCCAACACCATAACTCAAATGCATCAATTTTTCTATGGTCTTTCTTACTCAATGTCCAACTTTCACATGCATATGAGGCTACTGAAAAAATACCATGGCTTGGGTCAGGCACACCTTAGTCTCAAACTGATTATCTTTGTTCTTTAACGCTTTAAAGAGGTCTTATACAGTAGATTTGCCCAATGTAATACATGGTTTGATTTCTTGACTGCTGCTTCCATGAGTGTTGATGGTTGATTTGAGCAAAATGAAGTCTTTGACAACTTCAATCTTTTCTCCATTTATCTTGATGTCATGTATTGGTCAGATGGTAAGGATTTTTGTTTTATTTACATTGCGGTACAAACTACACTGAAGGCTGTCATCTTTGATCTTCATCAGTAATTATTTTAAGTCCTCTTTGCTTTCAGCAAACCAAAGTATCAACTGCATATCGCAGGTTGTTAATGAGTCTTCCTCCAATTCTAATACCACATTCTTCTTCATATAATCCATTTCTCAGATCATGTGCTCAGCATAAGTTGATTAAGTATGGTGAAAGAATACAACTCTGGCGCACACCTTTCCTAATTTTAAACCATTCAATGTTCCCTTGTTCTGTCCGAACAACTGCTTCTTAGTCTAGGTACAGGCTCCTCATGAACACAATTAAGTGTTCCAGAATAATCATTCTCCACAATGTTGCCCATGGTGTGTCATGATCCACACAATTGAAAGCCTTTGCATAGTCAAGAAAGCAGAGATAAACATCTTTCTGGTATTCTCTGCTTTCAGCTAAGAGCCATCTGACATTAGCAATGATATCCCTTGTTCCACAGCCTCATTTGAATCTGTCTTGAACCTCTGGCAGTTCTCTGTCAATGTACTGTTGCATTCGTTTTTTAAATTATTATCTTTAGCAAAATTTTTGCTTGCATGCGACATTAATGATATTGTCAGATGATTTCTGCATTCCATTGGGTCACCTCTCTTTGGAATGGGCACAATATGGATCTTTTCCCATAGATTGGCCAGGTATGTGCATTCCATATTTCTTGGCATAGATGAGTGAGTACCTCCAGTGCCACATTAGTTTGTTGAAAGATTTCAATTTGTAGTCCATCAATTCCCAGAGCCTTGTTCTTTGCCAATGTCTTCAATGCACCTCAAGGATCATTGGCTCTTGATCATATTCTACCTCTTGAAATGGTTGAACACCGACCATTTCTTTTTGGTACAGTGACTCTGTATTCCTTCCATCTTCTTTTGATGCTTTCTGCATCATTTAGTATTTTGCCCATAGAATTATTCAGTGTTTCAAGTCAAGGCTTTAATTTTTTCTTCAGTTCCCTCAGCTTGAAGAATGTTGAGTGTGTTCTCCCCTTTCAGTTTTCTAAATCTAGGTTTTTGCACATTTTGTTATAATATTTGGTTTTGGCTTTGTAAGCTGACCTTTGGGATTTCCTATTCAGCTCTTTCACTCCTTAGGAACCCTAAAAAAAAAATGGCTCTAACCTTCTAAGCTGATATCCCTTGACTTTAACTAGCCCAGAAAATTCATGAATAATCCATTGGTTTGACTGGATATTGGTAAAGGCAAGACTCATCCCTGGTTGTGATTCATCCCATAAAATCATCTTTGTTAGCTTCAGTCTTCCTTAAAAGACTGATGGAAGGATCAGCTCTTTGAGCTAGCTAAGCTTTACATAATACTTTTATTTGAAAAAAAAAACAAAAAAAAACCTTGCTTTTATTTTTTAAAAGCATCCTTTTTTTTTTTTTTTCTTTCTTCTTAAGGCACCCAAATGAGACTAGGGTAAGTGTATTACTGAGAGAACCTGTCCACCTTTATCCATTGATTGAAGAGATTAATTTAAACTTGCTTTGTTGGGAATAAACCCATAGGTATATAAACTGGAACCCTACTAGCAATTCTTTTTGACTTACCCTCATATAAGAGTATGTTTATTAGTTTATTTTCTGTAACAAGAATATAAGTTTGTTGCTTTGGTCTCCTCTGTATCCTTGGTGCTGAGGCTAATGTTTGATAAATAGTAGACACTTGATTAATGTTTGAGGAATGAATGACAAAGTCCTGGGGTGCTTCCTGGGCCCTATGCAACTTCCATAGGGAAGGTGTGAGAGAATTCCATGGGCTCTGAAAGTCTAACCCAGAGCCCTTACATTGCAGGTCATGATCTGAGAGGGCAACTATTCAGTCTCATTTTGGCCCTTTCCTCCCGATACAGACTCTGCCCACCCCTCTGCCATCCCTGAGGCCTCCAACCCAGCCTCTGACCCAGCCTCTGATGGACTGGAACCCATTGTTACAGTGACAGAGACCCTAGAGGAGCTGCAGCTGCCTCAGGAAGCTGTGGAGAGCGAGTCCCGTGGAGCCATCTACTCCATTCCCATCATGGAGGATGGAGCAGGTGGTAGTTCCACTCCTGAAGACCCTGCAGAGGCCCCTAGAACCCTCCTAGGTAACTAGAATCCCTTATCCTGGGAATGTTTCCACCTGAGAGAAATTGGGAGCAGAAGGGGCAAGCCTAGGTTGATTGGAATGATTCTACCCCATCCTTTCTCAGTAACTCAACAGTACATCTCTCCTGTCCCTCTCCCAACTTTTGCCTTTCCCGCACATTTCACCCCCAACTCTCCAGAAAGTCTCTTCTGTGCAGTCTCCATCCTTTCTGTTGCACTAGTGGTCCCCAGAGCAGATTCAGAAAACTTGGAAAGGACTGGTAATGCTTGGACTAAGGAAATGCCCCCTTCCCCTCCAGCAAAGGGGTCTCATTTATTTGGCCCCTCCTCCTCCTTGTCTTTCCTAAAGAAAGTATTGACAGGCTAGGAAAAGGAGATGCAACAATCATGTCCTTCTTGGCTAATGACAGATCACAGGGACTTCTGAAGTATCCCCTCCATACTGAAGCTTAGGTTGAAGTTACACTTACAGTGTGGAGCAAAGAGTACCTTTCCCCAGAGCCTCAGCCTCCCAGTCCCATACCTTTCTCCCCTTCCCCTCTTCCCCTACTTCCCCCATGTCCCCTTCTTTACTTCTGGTGGAAGCTGGGGTGCTGTCCTTGGTGCTGAAACCTTTGTACTTTGCCCAGAATCGGAAACCCAATCCATTATACCTCCCATGGGGTCTTCAGAAGAGGAAGTCAAATTGTTGGAGAAAGAAGAGAAATACAAGGATGAAGAAGAGAAAGAGGAGGAGGAGGATGTGGAAAATGAAGCCCTGTGGACCTGGCCTAGCAAGTTTGGCAGCCTGGGTTCTAAGGCACCTTTCCCCACCAAGCCCACACTAGAGGAATCACTGTCCCAGGCATCCCCACCAGAGAAGGTGGTCCTGTGGCCTGGTGTATCACCACCTCCTGGTGCTGAGTCAGAGGCTCCCAGGCCTCCTAGGATCCGTGGGCCACCCACTGAAACCCTACCTACTCCCAGGGAGGGAAAACTGGCATCCCCACCACCTTCCACACCATTTAGGGCAAGAGAATTGGGGGAAGAGAACAGGGGTCCTGAGCTGTCTGAGGTGCCCCGAGGAGAGAGTGAGGAGACAGGGAGCTCCGAGGATTCCCCTTCGCTACTTCCAGTCACACGGGTCCCTGAGGGCACCAGGGAGCTGGAAGAGAATTCTGGAAGAACTGCCTCAGCAGGGACCTCAGTGCGAACCCAGCCAGTCCTGCCCACTGATAGTACCAGCCGAGGTGGAGTGGCTGTGGCCCCCTCATCAGGTAACTCTACCCAAGGTTCCACCTTCCTCTTGAACCTCCTCCTCCTCTCTCTCCCCTTGAAGCTCTGGGTCACTTGACCTGTAGTCCTTTAAACCACCATTGTTCCAGAGCCTTCTGGCCTTTACCTTCATTCTGTTACCCACCTTTACCTGTAGTTCTCCAATCCTGAACATCCCACCTATTAACTTCAATCCCAACTTTCTTACTATACACCCTGTAACCTCCAACTCTATGATTCTCTCCCTGTGACCCCCTCCCTGTTCTTGAAATCCTTACCCTGTGACCTTTAACCCCCACCACTGACCACCTGGACCCTATCCTACCCTTGGCCTCTCCACTCTGTGACTTTCATCTCATCCAATCCACAGAACACCCTCACACCCTCTCCAGTGTGCCTCCCTCACCTATTACACTCTTCATGGCCCAGGTCTATCTTCCACTGTCCCCTTCCCTCTCTTGTGGATTACACCTTTCCACAGCCTCTCACTGATACCAGGGAAGCCTGGGATTCCAGCTTCCTCTCACAACCTCTGGAGCCCAGGAGAGTCCCTACCCCCATGGAGCCTTAAGTGATTACTTCTGTGAAGTATATATATTTTTTGACTGTTTCATGGAAAACAAACCTCGGAAATAAATCTCTATTAAACCACTTTATAACCAAAACTCTGGAACCCTCTGTCTCCATCTCCAGCTGTCTGGTCTTTTCATTCCATGGATCTGTGTCCTCAGAAGCTCTTTGATGCTTCCCTTTGGTACCATGTCTCTCCCTCTCTTTCTCTCTCCTTCTCTCTTTGTGTCTCTGCCTCTGTCTCTTTGTGCTTCTCTTCCATTTTCATCTTCAGCCTACACCCTTTCCTGTCCTGACAGTCTAACAGCCCCTTGATGCTCCTGCATCTTCTCCTCAGGCCTTTGGACACTTTCCTTCCTGACTACTGAGATCTTAAATGTTGTTGTTGTTGTTAAGTGCTGTCAAGTCAATTCTGCCTCATAGTGACCCTGTATAGAGTTTCCTAGGCTTTAAATTATTGTGGGAGCAGAAAGCCTCATCTTTCTCCCAAGGAGTGGCTGGTGGGCCTGAATCACCGACCTTGTGGTTCAAAATCCTATGAAGCCACTACACTCGTAAGATCCTAAATATGACTGCACATATTACCTTAAAGAAGTCATCATCAGCCTGGGAGAGTTCTGGGAGTTATAGTCCCTCATTGTGGTGGGGAAAAGTTTACACAGCCTGAGGTGTATCTGTGTTTGCATTTATGTTTATTTCTGACCCATCCTGGCTGCTCCCATATAGACAGAGAAGTGACAGATAGTTCTTTTTGGTATGGAGACCCATGCCTGGCATCCAGATACTCCAATCCCACCCCCCAACTCCTGCATCTCAGCAGGGGAAATGACATCTAACTCTCATCCCACTGCCTATAGCCTCCCAGTTTTTTTCACTAATCCATGAACTAATGACC
Organism: Chrysochloris asiatica; assembly: GCF_000296735.1. NCBI lineage: Eukaryota > Metazoa > Chordata > Mammalia > Afrosoricida > Chrysochloridae > Chrysochloris > Chrysochloris asiatica. Next base: position 15,561,114 of record NW_006408560.1, read on the forward strand.
ACAGCCACACTCCAGAGAGAATGATTTTACCATTCCCAACCCAAAGGAGCTCAAAGTCTCTAATGCTGGAGAACACTCAAATCAAAGATGGATAATGAGGAGGGAAGAGAAGTGGAGAGTTAGGTTCTGGGGTTTGAGAGAAACTCTACCTACTTGGGGAAAGTTGAACTCCCCATTGGAGACCCCTAGAGAAGGCTAGGAGCATCCCTGCCTTCTGACCCCCTCTCCTAGAGGGCCCACAGTAAGCTAGGTGCCCCTGCATCTCACCCAGGCTCACCCATTTCCAACAGTTGGCTCCTTACCTAGCTGGTCTTGGAGTTAGCCCAGCCCTGTGTGGCTGGGAAGGTGGTTTTGGTGGGGGAAGGAACACCATTGGAAGTGTCTGCTGTGTGTTATTGAACCCAGCCTCACCATGTGACCAGATTGGAGCATGAGTGAGAGGTTGCCTGGCCTGCTGTTGTAGCAAGACGAAAAGGGTAGATCACAGAAAAAAAAACAAAAACAAAAAACAACTTTTTGTGTTGAGTAGTTGGCTCCCAAGTTGGGGAGAGAGGAGAACAAAAAGTCTCAAGAAGAGTTCCTTCATCTCACTGTGTGTCCTGGGCTCAAGTTCTGTAGCCCTCAGCCAGAGGGAGGGACCTGGGACCTGGGTGGAAGACCAAGCTGGAGAGTCTCTGTCCTTCAGGGCTGGAGGATTAGAGGACTGGGTATGGAGGAGCAAAAAGGACAGCAGAAGGAGCAGTAAAGTAGGGGGCTGTTCAGGACTACTAACCTCTGTGGGGTCTGGTGCTTAATGAGTTAAATAAAATGCTTCCCTTTGGGGGGGGGGGGGGGAGAACAGAATTGACAGCTTGGGAGAAACCAATGGCAAGAGAGGAGGTGACAGGGAGAGTGTTGCTGGAACAGTTGAATCATTTTCATCAAAACAGCTAGGTCATTCCAGCAAAATTCTTTCAATCAGCTCCAGACTCTCCTCTCCCCAACCCTTCTCTGATCCCCACCAGGCAATGGGATTTGAGGCTACAGTGAAGCATTATGGGCCTTGGCCTCTACCACTAGGGATGGGTGGTATGGTCTAAAGGTTCCGCCCATAGCAGATATTAACTCCTGGGATGAGGACGGTGACTTGTACTGTCAGTCTATGGGATCATTTTCCTCTGGGTTATTTGGATCCCTAAGGAATTAACCTGACAACTCCTGTAGCATGCAGTTTGAAGGCAGCTGACCTTTACCCTAGGATCCAGAGATAGAATCCAGGGGAGAGGGCAGATGGCCTAATCAGACAGAGATGGATCCAGACAACAGATTCCAGGCTTTCAGAACAGCTTCAATCTAAAAGACTGCCTGGAGGTGTAGGAGCCAGAGAAGGAAAGGGAGAATAAGTAAAGTGTTTCTAAACTGGGAACGTGAAGAAGTCCTGAAGTGGAGGGAGGGGCATCTGATAAGAAGGGAGAGTCCTGAGAGAGAAGGAGAGGCAAAGAGATCAGATGATGCGGAGAGAAGCTAAGTATGTGGGTTGGCTGGCACAGTGGGAGCCACTGCAGCTTCTTTCTTAAGCTGTGGAAGAGGGCTAAGGTACTGAGTGAGGAAAGAGCTGTGGGTCTCCACTGACACCTTCTGGGACTGGCTGACCCTGCCCAGTGGACAGCAGGAAGAATGGTTACTCCTGGGTCACTCCAATGTCCAATGCCAGGTGTCAGAGGCAGTAAAGGTCAGACCACACCCCACTGTTGCTCTAGATCCTACAGAATTGTACTGGGACCTGGCATAAAGAAAACTAAACCTTAAGCCCAGAAAGAGGAAGTGACCTGTCCAGGTCTCAAGACTGGCAGCCCAGTATCTCTCCTCTTTAGTGCACTTGGCTCTTCAGGGCATTCCTGGATACTTCCCTTCAGCCCTTGTTGGACTGGGTCCACTCTAGTGGGCCTGAGGATGGCCCACACAGGGAGGACTCAATGCTGAAATGGGGGAGGGAAGAGGAAAGAAATAACAAAACTCAGGATTGGACTGTGAGTAGAGGAAGGCTTCAAGGTGAACTTTGAGGGTGCTGTGATAGCTACCAGGACAGGAAGGTCAGGGCTGGGGGATTCTCTGGACCCTCTCCTGAAGGGCTTAGGCCCCAGAGTTGTGCTCCCCCACCCCCACCTCACTTTCTCCCCCTCTCAGGTGGTTGTGTCCCCAGTCCCTGCCACAATGGTGGGACATGTTTGGAGGAAGAGGAAGGGGTCCGCTGCCTGTGCTTGCCTGGCTATGGGGGGGACCTATGCGATATTGGTGAGTGTGTTGAAGGGCTGGGGTGGGAGGAGATCTGAAGCCTGGGTCCTGCCACATTTGCTAGTTCTTAGGGAAAGGGCTCTGTCACTAATAAGTTCCCATATTAGGCAAGTCTTATAACATCTCAGTCCCATGCTCAACTTCCTCATCTATTAAATGTGACCAAAATGCCTCTCTCAGGGGGTCCCCGTGAGGGGACCGTTTAGCATATTCGCACCACCATTCATGCCAGTTTCCATTCTCCTGCCAAGAGATAGGATACCACTGGTCTTTGGGATGCAGGAAGGCTGAGGGCTCCGCTGAGATTCCATCCCTCAGCTGGTTCTTAGCCCTCAAAGAACGCTTCAACGAATCCTGCCCAAGGGTCCCTCCTCCCCAGTGGTGTTTCCCCGCCTCCTTACGCTCTAAGAGCTCTTTAGCACCGCCTCCTGCCCCTTAGGTCCAACCCCTCGCTCTGCTGCGGTGGGAGGAGTCCAATCCCTACCCAAGGAACCTAGTCCCTTCGGGTTCCTGGGTTCTCCCAACTAAACTGCGGGTCCTTCTGTGCCCCAGGCCTCAGCTATTGCAGCCCCGGCTGGGACGCCTTCCAGGGCGCCTGCTACAAGCACTTTTCCACACGGAGAAGCTGGGAGGAAGCAGAGACCCAGTGCCGGATGTATGGCGCGCACCTGGCCAGCATCAGCACGCCCGAGGAACAGGACTTCATCAACAGTGGGCGGGGGCCGGGGCAACCAGGAACCCTGCCATCCGCTCGCTCACTCACTCATTTATTCATCGATTCACCCCTTTAAGCATTAGTTCTCGCACTTATTACCTGGCTCACTTCATTCATTCACTTGTTTGTTCTCTCCCTCCTTCTCACTCCACACTTGGGTAGCAGGGCTTCAGGCCCGGGAGGGCTGGGTTTCACGCAGGAGATAACGCCAGTAGGATCCTGGCCATGGCTCAAAGGACCTGTCTTCCTTCTCGGGTTCTCGGCTCTCCTATCTGCTATTCCAACTTTGACCTTATTTAAAGTTAAAGTTTTACTCTTTCCCCAGTTTCCCCTCTCTAGCCCTGGTTGGCATTCCCCCTACTTCCACTTCCGCCCTTGCCTTCCATCAGGTCAATATTCAGAGGTTGGAGTGGGGAGAGAAAACTGAGAAGCGCGGGTTTGGGAAAGAGGGATGGACTTCGAAAGGCGGGCTCCTTACTGACCGCCCGATAACGGGGAATGGCTGCCATCTGCTGGCAGGTGAGCTCACTGCACGCCTTCGTCTCCCCTTCGGCCATTCCCCAGATGGATACCGGGAGTACCAGTGGATCGGGCTCAATGACCGGACCATCGAAGGCGACTTCCTGTGGTCGGATGGGGTTCCCCTGGTGAGAAGCCCCAGATTCCCCAGATTCCAACCCCAATTCATGTCTTCTAGATCGTGTCCTTGAAGCAATTTGCCCTCCATCCATCCCAATGACTCCTTCTCCTCCCTGGTACTCACTCACTTCTCTGTACCTCTTGTTTCCCTGTATTCCTTCTCTTTCCCTTCAGCTCCCATCCTTTCCCCATGGCCACTTTCCTTAACTTTTCACCTTCCCTTTCTTGGTGCCCACCCCTCTCTCTTCCTCCCAGATCATCCAGACTCCTTTGCTTTAATGTTCCTGGTATTCCAGAGTTGCTCACCATGTGCTTTGTCGTTCACCCCTCCCACCTACACACGCTCCAGCTCTATGAAAACTGGAATCCTGGGCAGCCTGACAGCTACTTCCTGTCTGGAGAGAACTGCGTGGTCATGGTGTGGCATGACCAGGGACAATGGAGCGATGTGCCCTGCAACTATCACCTGTCCTATACCTGCAAGATGGGGCTGGGTGAGGGCAGACAAGGGCCCCTCAGGCAAGGGGAGGGAAAGATGGGGGTTAGGGAACCCAAGAAACTGATATGTTCATAGAAGATGGTAGAAAGCTACAAGAGTCAAAAATGTGTTCCCGAATATATTAGAGAGAGAACAAATGTGGGTCTACTAGGAAGTCCTGCTCTTTTTTGTGTCAGGTTGTGTCTCACTCCTCTCCTCTCCATCAATTGTATGCTTCCTTCAGTGTCCTGTGGGCCCCCACCAGAGCTACCCCTAGCTCAAGTGTTTGGCCGCCCACGACTACGCTATGAAGTGGACACAGTGCTTCGATACCGGTGCCGGAAGGGGCTCGCCCAACGCAACCTGCCGCTGATACGCTGCCAGGAAAACGGTCGCTGGGAGCCTCCCCAGATTTCCTGTGTGCCTCGAAGGCCCGTGAGTGTCCAGTGGTACTAGCCAACAAGAACCCTGGGTTCCCATCCCAGATGGCTGTGTAACCTTGGAGTAATCACTGCCCCTCTCTCTGCTCTGGACCCTCTCTGCGAAGGGAGGTGGGCTGGAAGCTTACAAGGCCCTTCGGTGCTAATATCTGAGAACAAGCTGCGATATTCTGAGCTTTTAAAGGCTGAGCCAGGGCTAGTGTTTTGATGATGTTAGCAACCAAGGTGCAAGAGGACCTAAGCTCAGGCTCTGAGAGTGAAGGGTAGTGTGCATGTCTTCTCCAGGCCCGAGCTCTGCACACTGGGAAGGCCCCAAGAGGACACCAGGAGTGGCTGCAGGGACACTGGAAGGCACTATTGACCCCTCCTTCCAACCCCAATTCAGGTCCACGGGGGGCAAGGCCTTGAACACTGCTGCCCCAAATACTGCCCTCTCCCCCAACCCTCCGTCACCCACAGGCAATGGTGACAGAAGGAGAGGGGTGGAACTGGGGTCCAGGTCACATTGCCTGAAAGGTCTTCAGAGAAATACCCAGTTCGCTCTACTCAGCCTAGGCTCTCTCTCCTCCCACCCGGGGTATCAGGTTTTTCCCTCAGGGCAATGGGTAAGTCCCTAAGTGCCTCAACTGCTCTCTCCTTGCCAGCTATCCTGCCCTCTCCATTCCCCTAGGGGGCATTGTGCTCACTCATTCTTGGTTTCCAAGAGAATGGGATTGTTGGGTGATATACTTTAAAATTAGAAGGAAATAAAACTGGGTTTGAGCCCAAGAATGTTTGATGCCTGTGTATGTGTCTGTGTGTCTGTGAGTGAGAGAGAGAAAAATAGGGTTGTACAGGGCTGTGAACCTTAAGGCCAGCAGTTCGAAACTACCAGCCGCTCTGTGGAAGAAAGATGAGGCGTTCTGCTCCCATGAAGATTTACAGCCTCGGAAACCCTGTACAGGGTCACTATGGGTCAGAAACGACTCAACGGCACTTAACAACAACAACAACAACAACAACAGGGCCTCATGATTCCTGCTGTGGTGCTGTGGGTCTCTAGACTGCAACGTTGGTCTGAACCTCAAGGTAGGTGGTTCGAGCTCACCACCAACCAATCCTCAGAAATACAGGGTCACTATGGGTCGGAACTGACTCAACAACAACTTAACAACAGCAGCAAGCAGGGCCTCATAGAATAAATACGGCTTCTGTGTTTATTGACTTCTGAAGGTAAGAGAAATCCTCAAGATGTCAGTGAATAACACAGTTGTTGTTGTTAGGTGCCATCAAGTCATTACCAACTCATAGTGGCCCTATGTACAAAAGAACGAAACACTGCCCAGTCCTGGACCAACCTCATAATCGTTGCTATGCCTGAGCCCATCGCTTCCACCACTGTGCCAATCCACCTCGTAGGGGTCTTCCTCTTTTTCTATGACCCTCTATTTTACCAAACATGATATCCTTCTACAGTGACTGGTCCTTCCTGAAAACATGTTTGAAGTATAAAAGACGAAGTCTGGCCATCCTGGCTTCCAAGGAGCATTCTGGTTGTACTTATTCCAACACAGATCTGTTTGTTCATTAGAGTGTCCATGGTACTTTTAATATTTTCTTCCCATACCATAACTCAAATGTATTCTATGGTTTTCCTTACTCAATATCCAACTTTCACATGCATATGAGGTTATTGAAAATACCATGGTATTGGTCAGGCGCACCTTAGTCCTCAAACTGACATCTTTGCTCTTCAACACTTTAAAGAGATTTTATGCAACAGATTTGCCTAATGCAATACATGGTTTGATTGACAACTTCAATCTTTTTGCTATTTATACGGATGCTGTTTTTAGGTCCAGTGGTGAGGATTTTTGTTTTCTTTACATTGAGATGCAACCCATACCAAAGGCCATGGTCTTTGATCTTCATCAGCAAGTATTTTAAGTCCTCTTTGCTTTCAGCAAACAAGATTATATCATCTGCATATAGCAGATTGTTAATGAGTCTTCTCCAATCCTGGTGCTATGTTCTCCTTCAAATAAACCAGTGTCTCAGTTTATTTGCTCAACATACAGATTGAAAAAGAATACAACCCTGGCACACTTTTCCTAACTTTAAACCATTCAGGGTTCCCTTGTTCTGTTAGAACAAATGCCTCTTGGTCTATTTACAGGTTCCTCATGAGCACAATGATGTGTTCTAGAATACTCATGCTTCACAATGTTATTCATAGTTTATAGTGATCCACACGATCAAAAGTCTTTGTGTAGTCAATAAAGCAGAGATAAACATCTTTGTGGTATTTTCTGCTTTCAGTCAAGGTCCATCTGATGTCAGCAATGATGTCCTTCATTCCACATCCTCTTCTGAACCAACTTGAATGTCTGGAAGTTCTCTGTCAATGTATGGTTGTAGCCATTTTGGATTATCTTTAGTAAAACTCTACTTGCATGTGATATCAATGATATTGTCTGATGATTTCCACATTCTGTTGGTTTACCTCTCTTTGGAATGGGCACAAGTGTGGATCTCTTTCAGTCAGTTGGCCAGGTAGTTGTCTTCCAATTTTCTTGGCATAGACTAGTGAGTGCTTCCACTACTGCATCAATCAGTTTATTGAAAGATTTCAATTTGTATTCCATCTATTTCTGGTGCCTTGTTCTTTGCCAATGACTTCAGTGCACCTTGGACTCCTTCCTTCAGGGTCATTGGCTCTTGATCATATGCTTCCTCTTTAAATGGTTGAACATTGACCATTTCTTTTTGGTACAGTGACTTTGTGTATGCCTTCCATCTTCTTTTGATGTTTTCTGCATCATTCAGTATTTTGCCCATATTGGTGGTGGTGTGCTGTGGAGTTGGTTCCAACTCATAGTGACCCTGCATAGGGTTTACAAGGCTGTAAATCTTTACAAGAGCAGAAAGCCTCATCTTTCTCCCATGGACCGGCTGGTAGTTTCGAACTGCTGACCATGAGGTTAGCAGCCTGACTCGTAACCACTATGCTACCAGAGCTCCTATTTTACCCATAGAATCTTTGAATGTTGCAAGTTGAGGCTTGAATTTTTTCTTCAGTTCCCTCAGCTTGAGAAATATTGAGCATGCTCTTCCCTTTTGGTTTTCTAACTCCAGATCTTTGCACATTTCTTTATATTTGACTTTGTCTTCTCGAGCTGACCTTTGGTATTTTCTGTTCAGCTCTTGTACCTCCTCACTTCTTACATTTGCTTTAGCATCTCTACGCTGGAGAGCAAGTTTCAGAGTCTCTTCTGACATTCATTTGGTCTTTTCCTTTTTTTTTTTTTTTTAATCTTCTTAATGACCTTTTGCTTTCTTCTTGTGTGATGTTCTTGATGTCAGCCCAGAACTCTTCTGGTCTTCGGTCTTTAGTATCTAATGCATCAAATCTGTTCTTCAGGTGATCTCTAAATTCAGGTGAGATATATTCAAGGGCATATTTTGGCTCTCATGGACTTGTTTTAATTTTCTTCAGCTTCAGCTTGAATTTGCATATGAGTTATTGATGGTTTGTTCCACAGTCCACCTTGGCCTTGTTTTGGCTGATGATATGGAGCTTTTTTATTGTCTCATTACACAGATGTAGACAATTTGATTTCTGTGTATTCTGTCTGATGAGGTCCATGTGTATAGTTGTCTTTTATGCTGTTTAAATAAAGTATTCACAATGAAGAAATCATTCGTATTGCAAAATTCTATCACGTGATCTCCAGCATCATTTCTATCACCAAGACCATATTTTCCAACTACTAATCCTTCCTCTTAAGGAACTCTGGTAGCATAGTGGTTACGAATCAGGCTGCTAACTTCAAGGTCGGCAGTTTGAAACTACCAGCTGTTCCGCGGGAGCAAGATGAGGCTTTCTGCTCCCGTAAAGATGTGCAGCCTTGGAAACCCTGTACAGGGTCGCTATTTGTCAGAACCGACTCCACAGTACTTAACAATAACAACAACAATCCTTCCTCTTAGTTTCCAACCTTTGCATTCCAATCATGCACTCAAGATGTATTGATAATCATTGATTATCAGTACATCTTGAGTGCATGTCATGTTTGATCAATTTCAGACTAAGTAAGTTGGTAGAGTTCTTTAATTTCATCATCACTGGTTTAGTGATTGGTGCCTAAATTTGAATAATAGTGGTATTAACTGGTCTTCCTTGTTGTTGTTAAGTGTCGTTGAGTCGATTCCGATCCATAGCGACCCTGTATAGGATTTCCAAGGAGCAACTGGTGAGCTTGAGCCACCGACTTTGCAGTCTGATGCATTAGCCCACGGCGCCACACCAGGACTCTGATCTTCCTTGTAGGCGTATGGATATTATCCTATCACGGACAGCGTTATACTTCATAATTGATTTTGATATGTTCTTTTTGATGATGAATGCGACGCCATTGTAGTGATGAATGCACAGCTTTGTTGTTGTTGTTAAGTGCTATCGAGTCGACACGGACTCATAGCGACCCTATGCACAGCAAACGAAACAATGTCCGATCCTGGGCCAACCTCACTACTGTTGCCACACTTGAGTCCATCGAGGCTGCCACCTGGCCAATCCATCTCGTTGGGGGTCTTCCTCTTTTTCTCTGATCCTCCATCTTACCAAGCATGATATCCTTCTCTAGCAACTGTTCCCTCCCGATACAGTTGTTGTTGTTATGTGCCGTAGAGTCGGTTCTGACTCATAACGATCCTGTACAGGGTTTCCAAGGCTATAAATCTTTACGGGAGCAGAAAGCCTCATCTTTCACCCACAGAACAGCTGGTAGTTTCAAACTGCTGACCGTGAGGTTAACAGCTCGATTCGTAACTACTACGCTACCAGAGCTCCTGGTATACAGTAGCTGGCCTGAAATCGGTATCAAGTAAATTATTTGTGGCCTGAAGGAACCCACAGGGTTTGGAGGATGATTGGAGGGGTGCAGGATGTTTAGGAGATGGAGGCCCTGGAGTGCCCAAGTCAAGCAGACCTTGTTGTTGATGTTATTAAGTGCCGTGGAGTAGGTTCCCACCCTGTATAGGGTTTCCGAGGAGCGGCTGGTGAGCTTGAACTGCCGGCCTTGCAGTTCAAACTGACCTTGCAATCCAGTGCATTAGCCCACAGCACCACACCAGGACTCCTCAAGCAGACCTAGCCATCAGGAAAGCAGAGACGATGAAAATGTCCCAATGTCAGGGTTCTGAGGCTGGTTCTCAGGTGATGTGAGGATAAAGGGAAAGCTAGACAGGCACTGCAGTAAAAAGATGGAGGGCTAGACTGCAAGATTTGTGGCTTGCAGAGAAGGCAAAGATCAAAACAGGAATCAGGAAGTAAGATAGGGACATGAAAGATGTCCCAACCCTGGGGTGGGATGGACTCTGGAAAATATCCTGAGGGTCTTCTAGGCTGTGACCAGCAGAGGGAGCTGCGGGTGTAGGCACGTCGTCCTGAGAGTGCCGTGTGCGCGTGCGTGTATGGAGATTTGTGAGATGATTGTGGAGGGTCCCAGAATACCACCAGGAGGCGCCCGGGGTGGGAAAGGAGGGTAGTTGGGTGGGAGGAAGGGTAGAACTTCCGGCCAGGCTAAGCTGGTCCAAGAGGTTGTGAGTCAGCAGAGGATAAGACGATGAGGTCACTCACTGGAATTGGAGAGTGACCAAGGGGTGTGGTGTACACAAGTAGCTAAGTCTTCTGTGTACTTCATCAAAATGTACAAAAGTGCATCTTATGGCAATGTGTGTAGGATGTGGTGTGCGTTTGTGAAGGGGATAAATCTTCTTGCTGCATATTCTCACATAACCATACTCTGTCACACATGTGTATATGCTCCTGCTTGTGCCCACTCAATTACACCACATTCACCCACACAGGTAATTCTTACTCCACTTCCTAAAAGTCAATAAAACCTGATAAAACCAAGAAATAGGGAAACAGATCCAGAGGAGCAAAAGCCTAAGAGAAATATGAGCAACCAAGAGATGGTGAGGTAAGATTGGCAGAGAGACAGGTGCATGTGGAAGGGAGCTGGGGCCTCTCCCAGACCATCCCTACCAGTCCTGGGGCCTTTCCCCACCCTGTAACTAAACCTCAAACCAGTTGGTTTGAGATGCCAGTGCTGACCTCCCAGACTCCAGCTGCCCAACTCCCCCACCTGCCTCCACATTCCTCTTCACACTCAAGGACTCTCCTACCTACCTTTTGTGCTCTCCACACAACACATTTCAGCATGGCCAGAGAGGGGGCGCTGTTTCTTGAGGGAATACAGGGAAGAAGATGATCCTAGGACCAGAATTGTGTTGCTACGTGCCATTGAGTCGATTCCTACTCATATCAACCCTATGCACAACAAATGGAAGCACTGCCTAGTCCTGTGCCATCCTCACAATTGTTAAGTTTGAGTCCATTGCTGCTGCCACTGTGTCAATACATCTTGATAAGAGTCTTCCTCTTTTTGTTGACCCTCCACTTTACCAAGCATGCTGTCTTTCAGGGACTGGTCCCTCCTGATAACATGTAGAAGTATGAGCGATGAAGTCTTGCCATCCTTGCTTCTAAGGAGCATTTGGGCTGTACATCTTCCAACACAGATTTGTTTGTTCTTCTGGCAGTCCATGGTACTTTTAATATTCCTCTCCAACACCATAACTCAAATACATCAATTCTTCTGCAGTCTCCCTTATTTATCATCCAACTTTCACATGCATACGAGGCTATTGAAAATACCATGGCTTGGATCAGGTGCACCTTAGTCCTCAAACTAACATCTTTGTTCTTGAATACTTTAAAGAGGTCTTGTGCAGCAGATTTGTCTAATGCAGTAAATATGTTGTTTGATTTCTTGACTGCTGCTTCCATTAGTGTTGATAGTGAATCCAGACAAAATGAAGTCTTTGACAACTTCAATCTTTTCTCCATGTATCATGATGTTATTTATTGGTTCAGTTATGAGGATTTTTTTTCTCTTTGTTGAGGTACAACCCATATTGAAGGCTGTAATCTTTGATTTTCATCAATAAGTATTTTACATCTTCTTTACTTTCAGCAATCAAGGCTATATCATCTGCATGTTGTTGTTGTTATGTGCCGTGGAGTCGGTTCTGACTCATAAGCACCCTGTACAGGGTTTCCGAGGCTGTAAATCTTTATGGGAGCAGATCATCTTTCTCCCGCAGAACAGCTGGTAGTTTCAAACTGCTGACCTTGCAGTTCACAGCCCAATTTGTAACCACTACACTACCAGAGCTCCTTATATCATCTGCATATTGCAGGTTATTAATGAGTATTCCTCCAATTCTTCTTCATGTGATCCAGCCTCTCGGACTATTTGCTCAGCATACAGATTGAATAAGTATGGCACACACCTTTTCTAATTTTAAATCATTCAGATCTCCTAGTTCTGTTTGAATGATTGCCTCTTGGTCTATATTTAGGTTCCTCATGAGCACAACTAAGTGTTCTGGAATACCCATTCTTCACAGTACTATCCATAGCTTTGTCAAGATTCACACAGTCAAAAGCCTTTGTATAGTCAATAAAACATAGATAACCATCTTTCTGTATTCTTGTTTTCAGTTAAAATCCATCTGACGTCAGCAATGATATCCTCGTTCAATGTACTCATCTGAAGCCAGCTTAAACCTCTAGAATCAAAGCAGATCTCCACTTTAGTCTGTATTATTTTGCTATTGCTTACTCACTAAATTTTTAGGTATGTAAGGGCAGTTTGCTGGGAATGTGAGTAGAAAATCAAGATGGGCCTTTGAAGGTAAGCCCTGAAGAGGAGAAGGCTGGGGAAAGGGACATTTGTCTAATCAGTTTTTCATTCAACAATTCATAATCATTTTGGTTCATCTCATTTATTACAATCCCCACAATGTAGTATCACTTATCCCACTTCCTTCCTGTGTTTCCTGATTTCATTCCTCCATCTTTCCTAACCCTTCTGAATTTTGTCCTTGAGTAAATGCTGTCTTTTTTATCTCAACTAGTTAATATTTGAAGGTGTGTGTACCTCACTAGCGCTATTGTTTTCCTTAGGTTGTTGTTAGGTGCCATTGAGTCAATTCCGACACATAGTGACCCTATGCACAAGTGAATGAAACACTGCCCAGCCCTACCCCATTCTCACAATTGTTATAATATGTGAGTCTGTTGTTGCTGCCACTGTACCAATTCATCTCGTTGAGAGTCTTCCGCTGTTTGCTGACTTTCCCCTTTACCAAGCATGACGTCCTTCTCCAGGGACTCCGCCTTCCTGACAACATGTTGAAAGGGCCAAAGTACAAGAGATGAAGTCTCCCCATCCTTGTTAGAACTGTCTATTGTTTGGCTGAAAATTGAGCCATGGGGATGAGTTCATTTCCAGACCTGAAGGACGACTGAGGGCTACAGTCTTAGGGTTTCCACTAGTCTCTATCTGACCAGTAAAGCTGGTCTTTTATTTATGATTTTGAGTTTGTTACACATTTTTCTCCCATTCTATCTAGGACCTTCTAATGTGATTCCTTTCAGTTGGTAGTGGTAGGTGAGCACCACCTTGTTCTAGTCCACTGAACTCACTATTTCCATGTGTCTTTGATTTTCATCACTCTTCTTTCCTCCAGACAGGGAGACCAATAGTTGCACTTTAATTTAGATGGCCGCTCAGGAGCTTTTAAAACCCCAATTGCTACTCACCAAAATAGGATGTAGAACATTGTCTTTGTGAACTATGTTATGCCCTGAGACTATGAACCTGAGCCCCCAGACCCAGTGACTCAAACCAAACATGTTTGGTTTGCTTCCTCTAGGCTCCACCACATACATGTACAAATCTCCATGTACAAATGTGTCAAACCTTTATAGATTTGTGGGTATACGTGTACTGTCCCTCCCACACCCATTCAGCCTGCATGTCTATCCTGTCTTTAGATCCTTAAGGGAGGCTCTCTGAGAAACACATACTCTCAGAGATAGTTTAGCTAACATATCTGATTTCCCAGAGAGACCCTGAAAGGGTCTGAGTTTCTCAGCCATGTCACCACACTTTTCACTGAATTCCCCCATAATAGTAGGCAGGGATCTACTATCTTCTCTGATTTGTGGATGTGAGTTGCAGAGGTCAATGTGAGACTAGATGTAGAATCCTTTTGCCATTTCTGACACCTACTGGGCTGCCCAAGCTGGGCCGGAAATGGAAGTTTCTCCTGGCTTTGTTGGGCTTCCTGGGGAAGGGTGAGCTGGTCCCGGATGACTCAGCACCCTGCACAGAATCCAACCCCTGACCCAGTGTGTATGTGTGTCTGTAGGAGATGAAGTGTACTGTCCTGGCTTTGGGCAGGGAGAAAGTGGGTCTTTCATGGAGTGTCAGCCCATCTCTTTGAGGGGGCTGGTGTGGGGGCCAGGCTAATCTCTGCCTCTGCCTCTGGCACAGCACGGTTCTGATCATGTGTCCCTGCTGCTAAGCCCCTGGATGTGTGTGTAAGTTCTTAGTCTCTTTTCCACATTGCTAAAATGGAGTTCCCCGCACAGGGTTTCTCATTTTTTGGAGGTAAGAAAGGTCAGAATGTGTGGGTGTGGCCAGAGGAGGAGACTTCCAGAGATCACCCACCTGCCAGAGAATCCAGCTTCCCCTCAGGCTACTCTGATGCGAAAGCACACCCCCAACTCCTGCCTCCCCAGTCTCCACCCCCCACCCCCAGACTCCCACAGCTCTGCCCTGACTTCAGTGGGGCCTTTGTTGGTCCCTGAGGCCCTTTCTGTGGGCCAGTCTCCTACATAGATGTAGAATGGGTCCCGTTGTTCTAACTGCCTGCTGTGACATAGCCCCCAAAGACTTCCAAAAATGCTCAGTCATTGAGACCCCTGTGGGTGGGAGGGTTCTCTGAGCTGGAAACACCATGCCCAAGTGCTTGTTTCCCCAGTTGTGCAAGAGTCCCTCTAGCCACAGAAGAGAGCTGTTCTTTCTGAGATCTAATTTCCACTCTGTTTGCTGCAAAGGAAATATTGGGGGCAGAACATGAGGAAAGCATTGGAAAGGAGAATAGAGAAAAAAGAGAAGATGGGAAGACATTTCCTCATGGTTAATTGGCTGAGTGGGTAGAACTTGTGGCCTCAATTTCCTGATAGATTTTCTTTAGTACTTAGATGCTTTGTTAACAGAGGGGAGTTTCTTGTCTACTCTGGACTGCATTATTTAAGGGGAGCACCGCACAGTCCCTGACCCATGCTCTATAGACCTCAAGGATCTGTAGGTCCTAGGATCAGATCTTTAACAAGGTAAATGAGATGAAAGGAAAAGGGAGAGATAAGGGAAAGGTCAAGAAACTGAGGAGTTGGGAAAGGGCCAGGGAATAAGTAGGTAGAAGATAGAGGAGAGCTGAGAAAGGAGAAACAGCTGGGTCCATGAGTGAGGGGGAAGATGAAGTCCAGAGCACCCAAGAGAGGCCCAGAGGCAGCTGGGCATCCTCCTAATGCCCCAGGATTCCCAGTCACCATTTCTGGGGCTCTGGGGCACCAGCTTATAAGCAGCTGAGCCCACAGTTGCTGAGAGGGGGTTCCTCGACAGAGGCCTCCTGGTATCTGCCTTGGTCTATTTCTGAAGCCACAGCTGAGCCATGGTGGGAGGGGTGTTGAATGGGATTAGAGGTTGTGACTAGGAAGGAAGATAGATAGCTGAAGCGGGAGAAAAGGGGTCTAGAACCTTGGATGTTGGTGTGTAGGGGGTGATTATTAGGATCCATCCTTTTGGGTAAGAGGGGCTGATGCTATAGCAACAAAAAAGGAGCTAGATTATAGGGGGTACTTCTAGCCACACTGAAGTCCAAGAATAATGTGGAAGAGTGGGGAGCGGGAGGTAGAATCTGCTTTTCCTGAAGTAGCCTAACCTGGGGGTGGGTAGGTGGGTAGGTGGGTGCTGTCTTAGAGATGGAGGAGAGTGAGAAAAAGGACCCAGAAGAGTGGAGGAAAGCAGGGGTTTGCATGAGGCTCTCAGCACCATGACAGAAGAACTAGCAAGGACCAGGGTTTCCTTGCTTCCAATCACAGACTCCGTGGGCCCTCACCTGAGCCCATTCTGTCCCTTCCTTTGCCTCTAAACTCCTTCCCTGGTTTGACCACTTAAGACTCTCATCTTGTCTTTCTAAGGTGGGCCTGAGAACTCTGGAATAGGGTGCCGAACTCCTTTCTTTCTCCATGAGAAGCCTTCTCTTCTCTCACCTTCCAGGAAACTCTCCCAGTCTAACTTCCATCCATCTTGCTGCTGGACCCATTCTGGAACTTAGCCTTCCCTGTGAGCCCTGTGAGGAGAGAATGTGGACCCAGTTGAGGCCCAGGGGCCTGTCCCTAAGCCAGGAGCCCCCATGACTTTACTGGTCTTGGGAAGGATTGATTTCCATTCCCTCCAGCTTCAATGGGCAGCAACAGGGGGCACATTCCAGTTGAAATTAAATCACATTCCTCCTTCCCTGTCTGACATAGATGGCATCCCTGACAGCAGCTGTGCCACCACAGGATCAAGTGGCAACAGCTGGTTCCCCAAGGAGGAGCTGAGAAGGGGGGCTACCAGGGCTCCTGGAGCCAATAAATGAGCTTGTATTATTTGATCTCAAAAGGCTAGAGCAAGAAGGGATAAAGGTTAGCCCACAGAATAGTGTAGCTATATGGTACCTCAGGGAGTGATCAAGTCCAAATGGTAATGTACAGTTGGGAAACCCAGGCTGCATTCCAAAGGAGTTGTCCACCATCACCTTCTGAGAGGAACCTGAAGGATACTCTCTCCGCCCAGCAAACATGAAAGTGGAAAGGGCCCTTTAAGAGCCATCTTGTGCTTGGCCAGAGCCCAGAACCTAGGCCTTTGATTTCCTCAGAGTCTCTGGCACTGGCTGCAACAGCAGCCGCAGCCAGAGGAGGAACTGCAGCAGGCTGGGCTGAATGGGGAGCTCAGCCTCTGACCTCACCCTCTGTGATGTCTCAGCCTGCACAGCCTTATAAGGAAGTGCCCCAAACAAACCAAGGAAGCCATCTCCGGCCTGGCCTCCCACCCTGCCCTGCTGTCCCAGGGCTATATTTACCCAGAGGAGGCCCCAGAATAACCTCCCACTTGTCCTCATGCTGGGGTAGGGGGTGCTGCCCCTCCTCATTCCCTCCCCTGGGTTCTCCTCCCTCAGAAGAGCTTCCTGTTGTCTGACCTCATCCTAGATGACCATTCAGTGCATATTTAGCGAGTACCCACAGTGCCCTAAGCACTATGCTGGGCTCTGGAAGATAAACAGAACAAAGTCTTTGCTTTCCCTGGAACTTTCTAAAATAACAGGGTCTTCTGAGAGGTCACAAACACTGCTTTCCCTCTTACTCTCTTGCCTGTTCCTTTGACCTGGGTTCTCTTTTCATCTTATAACACTCTTACTAGGTGATCTGTACGTCAATGGTACCTCAATTCTTATCTCCATTCTGCTCCTCGAACCTGAGTTCCAGGTGCATACATTGGAGTCCTGACGTGGTTCTGTAGGATAAACACAGGACCAAAAGGTTGGTTTGAACCACAAGGTCTGCTGTTCAAACTCACCAATCACTCCTTGGAAACCCTATACTGGGTCACTATTAGCTGGAACCAGAACCACTCTGTGGCACTTAACAACAACAACACCCCCCTCCCTCAAGAGGTCACAATTTCCCCTGAATGCTTGGTCTCAGAGAATGGCCCCACTATCCCCCAGTTGCCCAGGCCACACCATCCCTATCCTGTCTCTGTCTCCCACAGTGGATCGCCTGGTTCTGAAAGTGGACTTTCCTTATCTCTCTCAAATCCATCCCTGTCTCTCCATGCCTACTGCTGCCATCCTCCCCTTTCTGGAAGCCTGCAGTCACCTCCGTGACTCACACAGCAGCCAGAAAGTTTTATTTAAAATGCACACCTGGTCCTGTCACATTTCTACTTAAAACCCTTAAGGGGATCCCCATTTCCCTTAGAAAGAAGTTCATATCCCCTGGCTGCCTGCTGACCTCTGATGCCCCTTCAGTCTCACTGTGAACCCTCTTCCCCCTCTTTCTGTGCTTCTGAGTCACTCATGCCTTCTTTCTGCTCTCAAATGCCCAAGCTCTCTCTTCTTACCTCTACTTTGCACATGCTGTTCCCTTTGATTACAATCCTTTTCGTCTCCCCTCTTCCCCTCTCCTCTGTCACCAACTAGCTCCTGCTCATCCTTCATGTTCTTAGAGCAGCCTTTGATGACCAGCCCCTTCCACCCTCCCCAAGCCAGATTAGATGAGGGCCCCTGTTCCATGCTGCCACAACCTTTCTGTTTGCAAGTATGATTTCGACTTAGAAACACTTGTTCAATTAGAAGGGAAAACCCTCTGAGCTAGGAAGTATGTTTTCAGCTGCTTGTGCCTGTGCAGTGCATAGCACATAGTGTTTGCTGAAAAATTATAATCACTCCTATTCCTACCACCAGGAATAATTCTGTTACCATCTAACCCCATGTCTCATGACTTCCAAAGAGAATATGACTGCCACTAAACATTCCCTTTGGAGTCCTGGTGTGCCACTGTGGGTTAATGAGCTGGACTGCAAAGTTGGTTTGAACTCCAAGGTTGGCAGTTCAAGTTCACCAGTCACTCCTCAGAGACCCTATACAGGGTCGCTATGGGTCAGAACCAACTGGATAGCACTTAACAACAAGTATTCCCTTTAGGAAAGTTCTCAATTTTGTCTAACTTACATCCTTCCCCCTATTTGGACTCTGTTTGGGTGTCCCTGCATGGTGTAAATGATTAAGCATTCAGCTGCTAATCAAAAGATTGGTTGTTGATATTTTGAATTGACCCGTTAATGACAAAAGTCAGGAAATAGAGGTTCTTTAGTTTCCATTACTTTTCCAGGATTCTATTCCTTTTGTCTTATATTGGTTTCCTTATTAAATAGAGCCACTCACTGCTGTCTTGCAATCTTTTATATTAAAATGTTGGGTCTTTAATATCTATGATTTAATAAGTAAAAAAATAATTTGCAAGATCTCTTGATGATGGTCATGGGAAAAGACACAAAATTGAAGGTAGTACATCACAATGTTCTGAAAGTGACTGAACAGTATCTTCCAAGGGCTTCTTTGAGTTATAAGCAAAAATGACTGTATGACAGTGCTAAGATAAAAAAGCAATTTTTATGTAAATCTTATTACCAATGTTTTGTATGGGTTTTTTTGTTTTGTTTTTTGAGAACCCCACACAAAAAATATTTGTATTCTTGATTTCAGGCTGCCTCCAATAATGAAGATCAATAAAACTTCCCAAGAATCTAAAAAAAAAAAAAAAAAAAAAAAAAAAAGATTGGTTGTTCAAATCCCCTCAGAGGCATCTGGGAAGAAAGTCCTGATGATCGGCTTCTGAAAGGTCACATGGATCACA
Organism: Chrysochloris asiatica; assembly: GCF_000296735.1. NCBI lineage: Eukaryota > Metazoa > Chordata > Mammalia > Afrosoricida > Chrysochloridae > Chrysochloris > Chrysochloris asiatica. The sequence goes on from NW_006408560.1 coordinate 15,580,025, forward strand.
ATTCTACTGTGACACACAGGGTCACCAGGAATAGTCATTGTGTCGATAGCAGCTGACTGGGTGGTTCTGTAGAGGACCAGAGACCCTGGAGTGGGGTAGGATGGGCACTCGGACATAGGAAGGACTGTTTGACTCAGCCTCTGTACTTGGCTCTTACCCAAGCAGACGTGCCCAAGGGCTTGGAAGACCAAGCACAGGGTGTCTCTGTCCCTGTGAAGGGGCAGGGAGGACCCCTACTTGCCTGAATGGCAGCCTGGTGGGATCAGACAGGGCCTTGTTAACTGGGGATACAGGAAGGAAAGAGCTGAAGCCTAGGCTGCCAGGAGGGTGGGGTGAGGAGAGACAGGATCCTGGACCCTGAGGGAGGGGGTATGCAGTGCTGGTGAGGTGGGTGTCTGGGTGCCCAACAAAGAGACTCCTAGGTGGACATGGAGGAAGGCAGACAGTGAGATACAGTCTGAGAGACTCTTGTCCACCTGTCCTTGGTTTGGGGGTATGAGTGGAGGTCCAAGGGGCTAGGACTTCAGCCTTACATCTTTCCCTGGCCTTTTGCCCTTGGGCCCAAGGGGAGGAAGAGGTGACTCCCGGATTTGGGATTATCTCCAAATACGGAACCTTTGTTTGGTAGGCCTCTTTCCCATCCCCACCCAGGATATTTAGAGGTGTTGCCAGATTTTCCTTCCCTGAAGAATTGAGCTGAGAAATGATCTCTATTTGGGTATCCTGACTTCAAGGCCTTCATCCCACCTAATCCAGGAACTCCTGGATCTCTCCCTGCTCTACACAGGGCCTCAGGGAATTACCAGGAAGCAGAGAGGGATGGGTGAGGGAAGAGTCTGATTGGTGGACCCTGGCTTTAACCCGTTGTCAGCACAGCTCAGTTCCCAGCATGCCCCCTGGCTCTCACCCTCACAGCATCGGTCCAGTGTCCTCCCACCCCACCTTCTCCTGCTTCAGTATGTGGGAGAAGTCCTATTATAGACCTAAGCTGCAGCCCTCTGGCTTCTCCTACCTTCCTCCTGCCCTCCCCATCTCTGAAAGTCCCCCAAATCACCTGGTTCAGCCCCCTCATTGTGTGGCTGAGTCTGAACTCAGAAGAAGCTGAATGACTGAAACCTCCCTCTCCACTCACGGTGCTCTGACCCAGCCATTGCAGGCTAGACAACTGTTTGGATTTGGGGACTAAGGGCTTATTATGCTGGCGGCACAGATGGGCCAGTGGAGCAGGCATGCAGGCACAGGGGTGGCCCCACGACCTAATCTCTGTAATCAGCAGTACTGTGGGCAGAGATGATGGCAGGCTTGGCCAGGCACTGAGGTCACCTGGACAGGCTTCTCCAGGATCCCTCCATTGCTGCCTGGAGCCTTGGTGTGTTGCCTCCATGCCCCTCATGAGATCCCCCAGGTCCTTCTCTCCTCAGGAAATAGCCCCTCCCCAACACAGGCATCTCTCATCTCCTCCCCCACAGTTCTTCTGCTCCTGTGCTGACCCTGAGAACACCCTTGTCCCCCACCCTCCATCAGAGAAGAGTCTAGACTCAGTAGGAGGAGGCATCACTTTATTCAGGCAGAGATGATCCAATCAAGAATGAGGAGGATGAAAACCCCCCTCACCTCCCAGACGGCCCAGGCCCAGGAGTGAAGGACTGCTGCAGCCAGGAGTGGGCAGGGCTGGTGAGACAAACACAGCCCCCTCCCCTCAGAGGAACCACTGGGCCTCTTGTTTTCCCCAAGTTGATGTGAGGGGAAGGAGATGGGTACAGAAAAGGGGGCCTAGTGCTATAGGGCCTCAGCTGGTTTAAGCCTCACAGTGCAAGCAGGATGTCCTACTTTGCAGGGTCCAAGGGGCAGGTTTTCATTCCTAAAGGATCCATTCTTGGGAAAATCCCTTTGCCACACCCCATTTCACCTTGACCAACACCCAGACCTCTTGGACAGAAACCATAAATCAAGAAATCATAAATTAAGGGTGCTTTTCCTGAGCAGGGAGGGGACTTGGGGACAACCCTCCCCCTCAGCCCTCAATGTAGGAGGTCTTTCTCTAGTCCTCCCCTGAGGACCAGGAATCTCCATCTTCTTCCCTCTGAGTGAACTTTAGGAGCTGGCCCTGTCCCAGGCGAAGAGGAACCCCAGCCCATGGGGCCTTTAGGGAACTCCCATCCTCCACCTCAAAGGGGCTTCCTTGGTCCCCCTCAGGAGCTCCTGGCTTCCCTGGACCACCTTCCTCTGACTGCTCCAGACTGCTCACCAACTCCCCATTTACGTGCTCCTCCTCCCCCCAACTGGGACCTTGGCCATTGACACCAAGGGTTTCCCCAGCAACCTGGTGGCCCGTGTTCTCCTCCCTAATGGGGTTCTCTGTGGGGCCAGAGACTTTGTCCTCCCTTTCCAAGGCAACCAAGTCAGATGCCTCCTCTGAACTGGAAGGCTCAGCACTGTCTTGGGACTCAGTCTTCAGGGCAGTCATGGGGGTATCAGCTGTCATGGCCTTTAAGTCACCATCCCAGGGAACACTGACCCCCACAGTGTCAGATTCCACGAGGTCCTCACTCTGAGTCTGCAGGCTGCCCACAGAAGACCCTGGTCCCCAGAGGCCAGCCCCTAGCCCCCTCCCCTCCTCTTCCTCATCATCCGCTTCCCCCTCCTCCACACTCTCTTCCTCATCTGCAAACCCATCAGACTCCTCATCCCGATCCCAGGCTGCAGGCTCCAAGAGCAGCTGGGCCACCTGTCTCAGAGGTTCTGTTGCCTCCCCCGGTACCCCAGGAAGAAGAGAGGCCTCTGTCCCCAGGTCCTCAAATTCCTCAGACAGATCAGAATCATGGCTGTGCCCCTCCTCCTCATCTCCCTCCTCCTCTTCAGAGGGTTGGACCTCAAGGTCCTCAGAGGCCAGGATGGTGGGATCATCATTCTCCTGTCTGGCCTCCCCCTGAGGGGAGGGCCTCTCCTCTCCAGCAGGATCCCACTTGGAAGAAGCTGGGGACCCAGTAAAGAGCACCAGGGGAGTGGAGTCAGGAAGGGTCTCCCCTAGCTCATCTGCCTCACTCTCTTCTCCACTCTCTTTCTCCTCCTGATGGAGACCCTCAGGGATCCCCCCAGAACACAACTCCTGTTCACTCTCCAGATTTTCGGAGGCCAAAGCTTTATCTTCCCGGCCCCAGCTAGCCTCTTGGTTCTCCTCAGTCTGGGGCTCGGTCCCAGAGATATCTTCAAGGAGTGAAGTAGGCTCCCAGGGTTCAGGGGGCCTTAGGCTGGGGGGCTCCAGCACTAGTTTTGCATCCCCTTCAGCCTCCTCTAGCCTGGACTGAGGGACATCAGTTCCATTAAGGCACAGGGTCTCAACAGTGGCACCCTCCTCTGTCCCACAGGCTGCCTCAGACTTGGACTCGTCCCATCCCTCAGATTCCTCCTCAGATTCCTCATGCTTCTGGGGATCTCTGCACTCCCTAGGCAGTTCGGAGAGCTCTGATTCTAAAGCATCTGCTTCCTTTACGTCCCTCCTAGATTCTTCCAAGTCCTGTACTTTCTCTTCCTCCAAACTTTCTTCCCCTTGGAGAGGCTTCTTCACTTCCTCCTTGGCCAGGTGACCTGGGTCCTCTAACCTTACCACCTCAAGCTCTAGTCCCTCCTCAGTTCCCACAGCAGACTCATCCATGGCTGTCTCTGACCCCATGGTGATCTGTGGGGAGACTGGGTCACCTCTTGGAACCACATACTCATTTTCCAACATGGTTTCTACCACCTCTGGTATCCCCTGGGAAGCTTCAAGGCCTGAAGCCCCAACCTGATCTAGTTGCCCTGTGAGGTCCTGGAGATCATCAGAACCTGCTTCCTCCTTGGCTTCCTCAACTGAGACCCTCTGCTCTTCAGGCCCAGGGCTCCCTGGGTGCCTTTCACCTGTGTCCCATTTGTCCCCTGCAGCATTCAGCTGTAACTCTACCTGCTCTTCAGCCTTTTCCTCCCCATCAAAGCCATCCTGCTCCCTCAGGCCCAGTTCTACTTCCTTCTCATCTTCCACTTCAGCCCTCCCAGGTGGTGAGTCCTGGCTCAGCTCTTGGTCCCCTCCCACATTTTCCCATCTCTGCTGATTTGCTGACATTGGCAGCTCCTGTCCCTCCTCTTCCAGATACCTCAGTGAATCTTTATTCTGTCCCTTCTCTGGGTTCTCTTCCTCTTCCAGATATCTTTGACTTTCCTTGTCCACCTCTTTTGAAGATTTCAAATTTTCTAGGTCCCACTCTTCCAGGGGTCTCTGTGGTTCTTGGTTTTCTTTTTCTAGGGCACTCAGTGTCTCCTGGGTTTCTTTCATAGACCCCAGTGGTTCTTGAATTTCATTTTCTAGAGGCTTCATTGTCCCTTGATTCTTTTCTTCTAGAGACCAGAATAGCTCCTGAGTCTCTGAAGGTTTTAATATTCCCAAGACCTCTTCCTCAGACTTTAATGATTCTAGAGTCTCTATTTCTAAAGATTTCACTGCCTCTACACACGCTTCTTTTAGAGACTGCAGTAACTCTTGATTCTCTTTTTCAAGAGGCTTAGATGTCTTCTGGTCCTCTTCCCCTAGGAACCTCAATGGCTCTTGAGTCTCTTTTTCAAGAGATCTCAATGTGTCCTGCTTCTCTTCTTGAGACTCCAGTGGCTCCTGGTCTATATTGTCTAGGGTCACCTGATTTTCATCTTCTAGAGACTGTAGTGACTCTTGATTCTCTTTTTCTAGAGGTCTCAGCATCTCCTGGTCCTCTTTTTCTAGAGATCTCTGTGGTTCTTGGTTCTCTTTTGCTAGTGGTTCCAATGTTTCTTTGTTCTCTATTTCTTGAGATCTCAGTGGTTCTTGAATCTCCCTTTCTAGAGCTCTCAAGGACTCTAAGTTCTCATTTTCTAGAGATCTCACTAATTCTTGGTTTTCCTTTCCTTGAAATAAAAATGTCTCTAGATTATCATCAAGAGACCTCAGATGTTCTTGATTTTCATTTTCTAGAGATTGCAGTGTCTCTGAATCCTCTTTTTCTACAGATGTAAGTATTTCTGGAGTCTCATTTTCTATAGATGTGACTACCTTTTCTAAAGGTTTTGATAGCTCTTGATTCTCCTTTTCTAGAGCTTTTGGTGTCTCTAAGGTATATTTTTCTAAAGACCTCAGAGAGTCTTGATTCTCCTTCTCTAGAGAACTCAGTATCTCATGGCTCTGTTTTTCCGGAGACATTAGTGGCTTTTGGATTTCTTCCTCCAGAGACTTCAGGTTTTCTTTTTTCAAAACACGCTGGGGTTCCTGGATTTCCTCCCTATCCAGATCTCCCTCTTTTTGCCATGTTTCCTGCCTTAAGCTGCTAGGGAGCAGCTTCTTTACCTCTATGGTTGCTTCTTCCTCTGCCAGTCCCCATATTTGCCCTTCACCTTTTTCCTGAGGTATACTGGGCACTTCAGATCCACTGGGCTCACAGTCTTTGGCCTCTAAACTAGGGTGATCAGAGTTAAGGGGTGGGGCCAAGGAGACGTGATCCTCAGGAGACTGGCCTGGACTGGCCTCTTGCTGCTTGCCCCCAGGCTCCTCTGGTCTTGGAAGGATGTTAGCAGGAACAGTCACTGTGACTTCAGCCCACAAGGGCTCTGGAGCCTTTTGCTTCCCCCCCTGTGACTGGAGGAGGGAGAGTGGGGCTTCCTGGGCCTTGATCTCTGTATCTGTAGCAGGGCAGGGAGTCTTGGGTGTGGGTAGGATGGGGGTGCTAGCCAGGGTGGGGGTACAAGCCTGGAGGAATTCTTGGCTCTTCAGAAAGGTTGGCATAGGTGTCCTAAGGGTATCAGGCAAGGGTGAAGCAAGGGAAGTTGGATTCAGGACAGGAAGCAAAGGTCCCAGACGCCGGCTTTCTGAAGTCCCAGGAAAATGCATCTCTGACTTTGGGTCTGGAAAGGCAGAGGGGAAAGAAACAGTCAGTATGTATGGTCAGGGAGGAGAGCCAAAGAGCAGCTACCCCACTCTGGCAAGAATGTCCATGGGCACTGCTCCTGACCCTTCACTGGCTGGGCTGAGTGACTTCTCACTGCCATTAGGATCAACACTAGGACCGGTTCAGCTCAAAAAAAAAAAAAAAAAAAAATCACAAAACTAGATCTGGGGTATGAAGAGCAAGGAGGGACCGAGTTTCAGAGAGAGAGAACCCATCCCCTCCTCTTACCCTGGAAGCTGAGGGAAGCTTTGGAACCACTGCCAGGTGTCTGCAATCGGGTATTCTCAGCCTCCAGCAGGGTCCTGGGGATGAAGGGGGAAAAGCTGGGTTAGCCCTCTGCCCATAAGCAAGACCACCTGGAAAACTCAGCCTCTCCTCAGACTCTGGCACTGAAGGCTCCCCCTTCACTTTACCACTAACACACAAAAGTCACACATGGGTAGATTGGCTGGGCAGCAAACACCATTGCATAGCCACAAACTTCACACAGTCACACACATATTTGAGACACAGAGTTTGGCTCATAATCATAGTGACAGATACACACACACACACAAACACACATCACTTAGACATGTCTCCTCCTCCTCACCCCAGGCCAATGACCTCATCCTCAGTGTGGGGGACTGATTCTCATGCTAATTACTACTGCCATTGTCCAGACAGCCATCTGGAGGGTCTAAGAAGGGGGGCTTCCCAGGGGAAGTGGGAATTCTCAGGCCGTTCCCATGGGATGGGCTCCCCCCTCCTTCCCTGGGGGGTACCCAGAGCTGGTCACAGACAAAAGCAAATGAATTCAGCCCCTTCTGGCCAAATCCTTTTCATGTCTCAAAAACCAGTGGCTAAATTCCTTGGGGCCTGCCCAGCCCCTTCCCCTCAGTGCTTGATTAGGGGTAAAGGCTTTCATCTCAGGATCTCAGAGTACTCTAGATCCCAGGCTCCTTAGGGTAATGGATGTCTTTATGTCCATGCCCCTGCCTCAGTATTCCACGGGGCTGGCTAGGGGTGGATAGTCAATTCAGTAAGTTGTGCTGAACACTCACTGTCTGTTCTTCTGAGTCTGACTAGTTCTTCCTAAGGTCTCACCTCTGTCCTTCCCAAGTAGGTATGTCATTCCCTCTGAGCTCTCTCTTCTGTGGAGGTGGAGCCACTCTTTTTCTTTTTCCCCCAGATTGTCACTGATCTTCCTTTCTCTGGACCCTCCCCTCCTGAACTTGTCCCCCAGGTTCCCTAACTTGTTTGCCAATGGATTCTGGGGACACCATCCTAATAGCTTATTTGGCCCTGGCTCCCTCCCAGAGCCCTTCCTGAGTTGCAAAATCCCTTCCCCAAGTTTAAACTCCATGATCAGATTCTCCCTACAGTTAACTTGCACAGTTTCCCTGATAGACTGTGCATTTACTCCAGGCCACATAGTCAGTGAGAAGCAGTGTCTCCTCAGTGGCAGCAACACGGAACACAGCACAAGGACTTGAGAGGGGCCAGACCCAATCTCCATGCTGGAAGGAGCTTTGGAAGTCACCCAGCCCATCTCTCCTCCTCCAGATGAGGAAACTGAGATCCAGCTTAGGTGGCAAGTCAGTGCCACTACCTAACATCGCAATCTCTCTTAAGCCTCCATCACCTTAGTATGAGCACACACAAAAACATGGGGCCTTTCAGCTCTTCAGGAAAGGATTTGGATGCAGATGTGCTACACTTGTGCCATCCCCTTTCCTGAAGCAGCTCCACTCAGCAATATCATGTCTCCTTGGGTGATTTTCTAAGCATGGGACATCTCTCTCTGGTCCTTAGTCCATGGAGAAAGCAGGTGGGGCTCAGGTGGGGCATGTACTGGTATGGAAGCGACTGGTCTAGGTTCACAGAACCTGGTGGTGGAAGAACTGCCACCACCCGTGGCTTTGGGCACTTGTCAGCTAAGGAGTCTATGCCCAGCATATGTGCAAGTCTGTATGTGCCAGTGTGCTTAGAGTTCATCTGCACCTGTATGTGGCCACTTCCAGGCTGAGGGACATCTTGAGATGTGCCAGCTGCTGCCGACCTTCCAGGACCTGGGCAATCTGGTTCTGCAGTCCCTGTTTCTCCTGCTCCAGGGCCTCCACTGCCAGCTGCAGAGCAAGCCAGAAGCAGTCAGTGAAGGGGGAGGGTGCTTCCTGCTAACTGTCTGATGCCTCTGTAGAGACCCCCTGTATCCCTTATCCCAGCCCCTGCCCAGAAAACCCCCTCTGGAGCCTCAGAGATGAGCACAGTGGCCTCTCTCAGCCCTCTCCCACGGTCTGGCTCTTCCTTGAAAGATGCTGATTAAATGGTAGCACATGCTGCTCAGAATTCAGTTCCCACAGGAAAGGGGAGGCAGGCAAGGGAGGAGAAGGATGGGTTACAGAGTGGAGGAGAGGGGGAAAAGTGGAAGCAGAAGGAAAAAAAGATTAATCAAGAGGCCTGGAGCCACAGGACTGAAAGTCAAACAATCCAGTCCCATCACTATCTCCTATCTCCTGCTCCTTGTCAGGCCCTCACCCCCTCCACTTCTCACAAGTTCTGGAATCTTTCTCCTCTCTGAGAAGAGTGAGGAGGTGACCATGGGGAGACCTCTGTCTGGCTCAGGCAGGAGGCTGTTTTCTCAGCTGCTGGTCACAGCTGTGCAGTGTGAGGGGGAGCAGCTGTCCCAGGCCTCTGGAATGCACTCCAGGGAGCTTAGAAGTTGTAACATGGGAGAGGGGATGGAGCCTGATCATCTAGAGCCCCTCTCCACTTCCAGTCAGAGGGAGGAGGGCTGTTAGAAACTTGGAGATTCTGAGGAGCCAGGCTGAGGGGGAAAGTCTTAGGTATCTTCAGAGTGAGAGCAGACCCAAGGGAGGGGTCCAAGAGGCCACCAGAGTAGAAGATGCCACACAAGTGCTGAGTAGACAGGATGAGGGGGCCGCTGCAATGGGGTCCTATCCTAGTCTGGGGAAATTCCTTCATTTCCACTCCATTCTAGAAGGAGCTGTGAAAGTTTCGTCCTGCAGTACCAGGGATAGGGTTTCTGAGAAATGGTCCAAGAGTAAGCATCCACCCTTTCCTCCCTTCCCCACAGGGACTTTATTCAGGGAGCCTGGCCTAGGCCCAGGACAGCCTCACCTGGAATTTCTCAGTGGCATGAAGCCGCTCCTGCCAGCGGCCCTCCAGCCTTTGCTCCAGCGCAGCCCTGCGTTCCTGGAGCCCCCCACGCTCCGCCTGTAGCTGCTGCAGCTCCAGGCGACCCTCGCGGGCGCCCTGCACCGCACGGCCCAGCTGCTCGCGGACCTGACCCAGCGATGCCTCCATGTGTGCCACACGCTCCTGGTAGCCGCGCACTGCCCCGCGCCACGCCTCGCCCAGCCGCTGCGCCAGCTCCTCCACCTCGGGGGCTGACGCGGGGGACCCGCGGGACGGCGGGGGGCCACGAGGCGCACAGGCAGCTTGGGCGTTCAGGCTGGCGCGCTCCTCCTCATGCGCTGCGCGCAGGACCTCGAGCTCACGCTCAAGATCAGCCGCCTGGCTGCTCAGCCAGGTCCCGGAGCATTTCTCGGCCTCAACAGCCCGCCGGCTGCGGGCTGCCTCCTCTGCCGCCCGCTCCCGGGCCAGACGCTGCTGCTGGCACCGACCCGCCACATCCTCCAACTCCTCCGCCAAATTGTCGCGCGCCACTTCGGCCGCGTGCTTCTCCCGCCAGCGCTGGTCCACGAGGGCCCGCAAGACCGCCAGCTCTTCATCTGCTCGGGCCCTCCAGGAAGCGTCTGCAGACTGTGCCCGGAGACCCCCGAGCTCTGCGCTCAGCAGTTCATTCTGCTCCTCTAGTGCCTTGACCCGGGACAGATAGATCTCCAGGCGCCGGTTGAGCTCCCACATCTGAAAAGACTCTTCTCCCAGGCAGCCCTCCATTCTGCTCATCTAACCCACCGAGGGTAGAGAGATACGGGGCACCGGAAGACCAGAGCAGCTCTAAGACCTCTTAAAGTCAAAGGGAAGAGAGACCAACGGCGGCAAAGATGAAGCAGGATGGAGCGTGGGTAGTAGTGGGGCGACTGGAAGTCTGGAGAGGAGCGAGGCTATTCATACTCCCGCCAGCCCTGCGGGAAACGGGGCGGGACTAGGACATTAACTCTTTAGAGTTCAGAGGAATGGTGGCAGCCTCTGCCCTGTGTCACCAGAAAGTTGAGAAGTGGGACCAAAGGAGGAGCCAAGGGCTGGGAATCATCCGATGACATGGCTTTCTGCTGGAGAAGGTCGTGAGGAGGGGCCATAAAAGTGATAAAAGGAGATGATGAGCCCTTGAAGGGCATGCCAACGGATTCAGGTCTGGGGAGGGAATTCTTGTCAGTTACTCGGCACAGGCAAAGTCACCAGAGCAGTATCACTTACTCAATTCCTCAGCTCCTTGTGCATAAAATGAGAAAAATGATGGAAACCTCATGGGACTCCTGAAAGGATGGATGTGACCACATTTTTTGTAAATAGCGAATGTTCACCCTTGTGAGATACTCGACAGTATTCAGAGAGGCTGAGCGACACTGCCTGGAAAGCAAGAACAAAATCTGATATTGGGACACACTATTGCCTCAAAGTCTCCAACAGGAAATAGAGACCAGGTATAAGGACTATATTCCCATTATTCACCATCATTCTTCCTACCACTCTTCTAAATAACCCAAGGCTCATACATACCCACTTCAGTAGTGGATGGCCTCCCCCAGTTCTCAAAGAAAGACACCTCATCCTGTCCCCCATGTTAGGGGCTTTTTGGGAGCATAGGGTGCCCCCTCGTGGCTTACAGATCAGGCCACCTAGAGGAAGTAGAGAGAAGGGACAACTGTTTCTTCACAACTTGCCCATGTTTATTGAGCCTTTGTGATGTGTTGTGGCACTGTGGATTAATGTGATGAACTGCAAAGTTGGTTTGAACCACAGGGTGGGTGGTTCAAGCTCACCAACTGTTCCTTGGAAACCCTATACAGGGTTGATATGGGTCGGAATTGACTCAGCAGCACTTAAAAACAACACATTCCACGCTAACATTTTACTTACATATCTAACTTAGGAGTCCTGGTATGTAGCACTGCAGGATAAGCACTAGATCACTAACCCCAAGGCTGGAGGTTCAAACCCACCAGCCACTCTTTGGAAACCCTATTCAGGATTGCTATGAGTCAGAACCAACTGATGGCACTAACAACAACAGCCCTTAGAGAGTAGTACAGTTCTGAAAATGGAGAGCTCTCCATTTTCCCAACTACTCCAACTAAGGATGGGAGTAGTTGAGAAAGCTTTGTAAGGAGGAGGAGGTCCTTGAGCTAGGCTACAAGGGGCAGATGAGACTTGGGGGTTTGTAAATGGGGAGCAGGAACAGGAGACTCAGAGATGAGACAGAGGGGGCATATGGGGGCAGGGATCCAATTGAGCACCTACTATGTGTTAGTACCACAGCAGAAGCAGGAACTCTGCTACAGCTTTGGAGGAGCTCACCATCTGGTGATGTGAAGTCAGCAGTGATGGTGATTTCATAGTCTGATGGTGGAGGTAAACATAAAACGATGACTACAATACTTAGGAAGGAGGGGGTTTTCTGGATAAAGTGTACAGTATGAGCAATGTCCAGGAGGTCACATCACCAACCTCTTACCCACCCATTGAGAAATCTGGCTCCACCCCATCCCTGTCCCCAGGCCAACTGGGCTTCAAAATTCACCACCAATATGCAGAATGAGGAGTCCTGGTGTGGCACTATGGGTTAATACTCTGGACTGCAAAGTAGGTTTGAACCACAAAGTTGGGGGTTCAAGCTCACCAACTTCTCCTTAGAAAGTCTAAACAGGGTCACTATGAGTCGGAACCAACTCGAAGGCACTTAGCAACAACAACAACAACAATGTAGAATGAAGGCCTGGGAGGGTCCAGTGGAGTATGGAGTGGGAGGATTGTCTGAGGGCTAGTGCAGATTCAGAAACTGAGGAGCCAGCATACCCAGGCTTCTCTACACTCATTTCACAATCATGCTGTTTAGTTTGGGCTGGGTACCTCCTATGGTCAGGAGAACTGACTTGAATGGGCTTTCACCTCCTGGCTGTACGAAGAGGGGGCTGAATATTTTTAAGTCCCTGGGATCTTGAGGGGGTCCCCTGAAAAGGAGAGGTGACATTGGGGTGGGGATTTCTCCCCTAGGCTCCTCATTCTCACCCAGAAAGAAAGCATTTGCACTGTGTTTCATGCAAAGAGCATTTGGTCTGGCTTTTGCATGTTCTAATTGAATGACCTTGGACAAATCCCATAAACTTTCTGAATAAGCCTCAGTTTACCCCAGACCAAAAGTCTATTCTAAGTCATAATGATCCTGTAGGACAAAGTAGAACTGCCCCATAGGGTTTCCAAAGCTGAAATGTTTACAGAAGCAGATTACTACAACTTTCTCCTGAAGAGTGGCTGGTAGATTTGAACTTCTGTATTTCTGCTTAGCAGCCAAAAATGTAACCATTGTGTCACTAGGGCTCCCACCTATTTGATAAAGGGGATTAATACATACCCTTATGTTTGTTCAGAGGACCAAATAAGACCAGGTAGAGATGGAGGCCTTAGTACAAAGCCTTTTTGAGAACCATTATGAAGAAAGCCCTTAAGCTGGAGGAAGCTCTCCCCCATGAACCACTCTTGGTGAACTTGGGGAATGTGGGGAGCAGAGATGGTTTAGAATGCTGGGGAAGAGTGTGGTATTGATTTTCTGAAGGCAGGAGAAGGCGGATCCCAGCAACCACAGCCTGGCGGAGCTGACAATGATGCTTGTTAGGTACCATTGGTAGGTTCCCACTCATAGAGACCCTGTGTACAACAGAACAAAGCATTGCCTGGTCCTTTACCATCCTCACAATCAATACTATATTTGAACCTATTATTGCAGTCACTGTGTAAATTCTTCTTGTTGAGGGTCTTCCTCTTTTTCCACTGACCCTCTACTTCACTAAGCATGAGGTTCTTCTTTAGGGATTGGTCTGTCCTGATAACATGTTCAATGTGTATGAGATGAAGTCTCACTATCCTCGTTTTTCAGTCTCACTTTTCTTCTGGCAGTTCATCATGCTTAGCAAATTCAAATAGGTAACAAGCTCTTTGAAGTAATTAGAAAGAAAGAAAAAACCCAAAACAACAAAGCAGCCTCCCTGGGGCCACCAGGCACTCAATGGGCATAAAATGGGCCAGGTGACAGACTCCCTTTCCTCCCCAGAGGAGGGTTACCAGGACTTTTGTGGGGCCTTGACAGCATCTCTTATCATGTCCCTGCATGATACCACAGCGGGTTGATACAAAGTAGATTCTGTAGTCATCCTCAGAGATGTCCCTGAGCAAGCTGAGGAAGGCTCTGTGGGCTAGCCAGAGTTCTGTCCTTGGTCCTGACCATTAACACCTATTATTAAAGACTTGAATGAAAACATAGAGAACATATTTATCAAGTCTACAGATCAGGCAAGACTTAAAGAGCTAGAGTTTGACAGAATAGGAAAAAAACAAACAAAAAAAAAGAGCCAGATAATTTTAATGAGGATAAATGTAAAATTCTGCATTTTATTTTTAAAAAATCAACTGCATAAGGATTTGTTGTTGTAAAGTACTGTTGACAGTGTACAGGGTATCTAAGGAGTAGCTGGTGGGTTTGAACTGAACTGCTGACCTTGCAGTTAGCAGTCCATTGATTATCCTGAAGCTGTTACACCAGGATTACTGCATAAGAATGGGAGTGTGGAAAACCAGCAGAAGAGCATGTCTAGTGAAGATCAGGGGGTTTTAGGAGACTACAAGCTTGGTATGGATCAGCACTGTAAGGTGGTCGAATAAAAAAATTAAAAGGGTCTAAGTGATGAATCCTGGCATGCCTTTAAACAAGGGGGAAAAAAGAGATGGGAAGAGGAAGACCAGATGTTAGGAGGATGACAGCTTTGAGATGATCTGGACTAGTGATCTAGTAATATAGAGGGGGAAAATTGAAGCTTAGGAACCTATCAGAGGAGCAGAGGAAGGGCTCAGTGACCCCTCCTGGGAAGTCTGGTTTGGCTGGAGCGTTTTGGAAACTGGCAGGACCTTGCTCTTCCCGAGCCACATGTGGGAGAAGGTTTGGATCTGGCGCTGGCTCTAGAAGGCAGAAATGTTCCTTCTTGCTCCTCCACTTTTTACCTCTCCCCACTGAAAGGACAATGGGACTGGCTTTTCTGTCATCTCTCTTCCCTCATGTCCACAGCAGGGAAAATTATCTCCCCTTTCTCCATCCTGGGAGTAGGGACTGAAGGATGATGCAGTGGGGCGGGAAAAGCACTGAACAGGAAGCCTTATCTTACGATGAGAGCTTGGACAAGTCAATTTCATCCCTCTGAGTCTTGGTTCCCTTATTAATTTATTCAAATAATATTTTAAGCAGATATGGAAAGCCAAAGAGACCTGGTGGCACAATGGTTAAGAATCTTGCTGCTATAAATGAAAGTTTGGTGGTTCAAACCCACCAAATATCACTAGTGTTGTTATCCCTCCTGTTGTTGTTAAGTACCATTGTTGTTATATGTGACTCATAGTGACCCTATATAGGGTTTCCAAGGAGCGGCTGGTGAGTTTGAATTGTCAACCTTGCAGCCAGCAGTCCAGTAATTATCCTATGATGCCACACTAGGACTCCTTGGAAACCCTATAGGACAGTTCTACTCAGTCCTTTAAAGTTGCTATGAATAAGAATCAATCAACAGCAATGAGTTTGGTTTGGTTGGTTATTAAAACCACAGTTGACATCTAATTAGTGTTTGTCGCAAAGGAATCAAGAAGACTAATAAAGAACCCTGTCCCCCAGGAGCCTATGGATGTGTGGGAAGATAGATGTGAACCATAGAGTATGATGGAGGTACCAACAAGTGTCTGGGTGGGTAGGTGGAGAGATATCCGATATGGTTAAGAGAGGAGTTTGGACCATTGTCTTCAAGGCAGAGAATCCATCAGAGGGTCTTAACCCTCCACTGAAGGGGTAATGTGGTCAGATTTGCCTATTAGAAATATGACTATGGAGGACTGGGCTGGGCTTGGGGAGACAGAGTGGATGGTCAGTCAGGAGGCAGTTGCAGCCATAACTTTTTGAGGGTGGAAATAAGGGAAGGGATGTGAGCATGTTTAGGATGTAGGGGTTCCAGAATAAACAATTAGTTAGATGTAGGGATGGAGGGAAGGTGCAGGGAAGACGCCCATGGGTAAGCCTCCTTTGGGAGGAGATGAGATGGTGATACTACTCTACTGAGATGAACTACTAGAGAGCAGGACCAGGTTTAAAGAACCTGGTGGTGGCCATGTTGATATGAGGGGCATGTGGGTTCCCCCAAAGGAGGGTGCCCAGCAGGTGTGGAGCTCAATACTGGGGTTCAGATATATCAATATAATACATGGGTAGGATGGGTAACGGGGTTACTGTGAGCATGGTCGAGGTCATCCATGAAGAAAGGGTAAGGACACAGCATGCTGAGTTATTTCCTTTTATCTCTGACCCTCTGAGTTTGTGGTTTTGATGAGCAGCTTCCATAGAAGCAACCTGTCTGCTCTTTAATCGGCACAATGTAAAAGGAGTGTAGTGGGGCATAGCCACCAGGGGACGCTGTTGCCTCAAGAAACGCGACATTGCTGGAACTACTGAAGTTTTTGGAGTCTTGGTGTGGTGCTGCAGGATAATGCATTGGACGGCAAGGTCAGGTTGAGCCACAGTGTTGGCGGTTTGAACCCACCAGCCACTCCTTAGAAACCCTATACTGGGCCGCTATAGGTAGAACAGACTCGACAGCACGTAACAACAAAAACAGTGATGTGAAGCAGGTTTTATCATTATCAGCATGGTTTTCTACCTGGTGAGAGGATTACTCAGAAAGGTTAAGTATCCTATCCAAGGTCACATAACTAAAACGTGATCTCAGAGTTCTCTCAGACTGTACCTCCCTGAGTCCGGGGAAGAGGTGATGGTAAGGGTCAGAGGGTTAGACAGAAATCAACTGAGAGAAAGGTGCTTAATCTTGTTTCATACTTCTCCTACCATTTTACCTCACTCAGGGCTACTTTTTGCCCACACGGAACCAAGAAAGGACCAACTCTGGACTCAAAACCCTTTCCCCTGGTTAAAATCTACTATCTTCCTCCTGTTTATCCCTACCCTCTACCCAATTTGGGGGAAATATGCAAAAAATGAGAGAACTACAAGCCAGCTGGGTCTGTCCTGGGACTAGGATTAAGAGACTAGGGTTGAGTTTGGACTGAGCTAAGAGTGGAAATACGGAGTTTGGCCTAGGATGGGCTGGAGGCTGGGCTGAGCTGTGCAGAGGCAGAGCTGGGTTGAATGTGACCTGGGCTGAGACTGGGCTGAGGTTATGCTGGGCTGGGATACCAGAGAAGAGACAGAAAGCCAGGGCTCTGATTAGCAGTACCTGGATTTCTGTCCTCAGTTCCTGTTAGGTATTTGCTGACTAAATGTCCAGCCCCATGCTGGTCCTGATCACACCTCCAGGACAGAGTTTGGCGGTGAGCACTGCACTAACAGAGGACACACACACCAACACACTATACTGTGCCCATGAGCAAAGGATACATTACCCAGAGGCAATGTGGTAAGGTTTTTAAGAGTATAGGCTCTATAGACAGACCAGAGTTTGAGTCCTGGTAGGATATATAATCTTTGAGTCTCCGTTTCCTTATCTGTAAAATGAGGACACTGATACCCACCTCATCTGGGCACAGGGGTTGCGTCTGTGTTGTTCAAATTCCCAGTGTCTGGCCCTTAATAGATGTTCGATATATGTCTGTGGAATGAATAAGTGAGTGAATAAGGTAGAGGCTACCAATCAAGCAAGGAAATATGGTAGCGTAGTGGTTACGAGTCAGGCTGCTAACTTCAAGCAGTTCGAAACTACCAGCTGTTCTGCGGGAGAAAGATAAGACTTTCTGCTCCCGTAAAGATTTACAGCCTCAAAAACCCTTTGCAGGGTCGCTATGATTAAGAACCTACTCCACGGCATATCACCAACAACAACCACACTGCATGAACACATGTGATGTCAATCTCTCAGGTGTAATCTGGCAGTGAGATTGCTGGTTATCAGGCTTTCACCCTTACTGATAATGCCATATTGCTTTTTTTTTTTAAGTGGTAGTACCAGTTTATGCTCCCAAAAGCCACGTATGAAGAGTTTATGTTGTTCCACATTGTCTCCAACACTTTTTGTCCTGGCTTTTTTTTTTTTTTTTTTTTTAAGTTATGCAGACTTTTTCATTTTTGATGACTGGGAGGAGTGTTATGGTTGCTGTTAGTCACTGAGTCTGTTCTGAACACTGACCCGTGTCATTCGGTTGTACGTCCTCACAATTGCTGTGTCTGAACCTATTGCTGTGACCATTGTGTCAATCCATCATGCATCTCACTAAAGGTCTTCTTTTTTGTTGACCCTCCACTTTACCAAGCATGATGTCCTTTTCCAGGGACTGGGCTCTCCTGATAACATGTCCTAAGTATGAGAGATGAAATTTCGCCATCCTCGCTTCTAAGCATTCTGGTGGTAGGTCTTTCAAAACCAATTTGTTTGTTATTCTGGCAGTCCATTGTTAATTTCAATATTATTTTCCAACACCATAATTCAAATGCATCAAGGCCTCTCCAGTCTTCAAGATACTATATGACAATGAAATACATCTACACGGATGAACCTCACAAATAACTTGTTGAGCAGAAAAATAAACTGCAGTAAAATATACACAGTAGGATGCCAATTGTATAAAAGTTTAAAGCACTGCAGAACCAAATAATGTATTACTTAATAACACATATGCCACATTTAAAAAAATAATAAAAATAAAGGTGAGGACAGTATTCCCCTAGGGAGAGAAAAGAGAGAATTCCAGAAGGGTGTGCTCAGGAGTTTTCAGAGAGTTGAGAGGTACACAACTCTGCAATAGAATTCTTTTTTTTTTTTTAAGGTTTTTATTGTGGATTGAGTGAAAGTTTACAGGGTATATCATCCGTTTTACATTCAACAAATCATATACCTTGTTTAATTACAATGATTATACTCCCCTCCATGTACCATCAGTTAACAGTATTTCTCTCTATCCACTTTAGCTTTTAAAACAAATAAACAACAACAACAACAAAACCCACTCAGACATATATAATAATTTACATCTCCAAAGGGCATATTCTGCAAGTCTGCTCCTGGCCACCAGCTCTTAGTCCCTCTTTTCTTAGTCCATGAATCTAGAATCCTCAGCCACTCCCCGTCTCCATGCCCCCATCTCTGCCTCCATCTCTGGCGCTGCTGCTTCTCTGGATAAGGTCCCGCATTCTCCTTGTGTGTTCCTCTCTTGATGGTCCTAGGGTCCTCTGTTTCTGGACTCCCCTTTTTTTGTTACAAAACTTCTACCTTTATAATCGTGACAGTCGCGATTAGTCATGGTAACAATTATTCACCATTGAATCTTACGAATCTTATCCCCATCTCTTTTCACCAGACCATCTAGACAAGATGACAGCTATTTAGTGGGGACTCTTTCTTTTCCCCCATACTCTTGAAACCTTGTAAGCTAGTCACTTTGTGCCTTTAGTACCCCCTCATTTTAGGTAACCAATGTCTAAGTTGCCTGTGTACAGAGCGGATAGCATTGATACTTGATTTGAAGACTTTTTCCTTCTCTGTTGGTATTTAG
>NW_006408560.1:15618903-15620055 GCF_000296735.1 Chrysochloris asiatica
GTTTCCTTGCCATGGTTACAATCCCTCCCATGCATCATCCATCAACCAAAGGGTATACCCCACAAGCCTGTGTGTATTCTTACTACCAATGAAATGAATACATGAAAGATTGTTTTGTTGAGTGCTGTGGAGTCAGTTCTGGCTCATTGTTGTTGTTGTTAAGAACTGTGGAATCGGTTCCGATTCATAGTGACCCTGCACAGGGTTTCCAAGTCTATAAATCTTTACAGGAGAAGAAAGCCTCATCTTTCTCCCATGGAACAGCTGATAGTTTCAAACTGCTAACCTTGAGGTTAGCAGCCCGATTTGTAACCACTACGCTACCATAGCTCCGATAAAATGAATCCATGAAAGATTGTTGTTGAGTGCTGTGGAGTCAGTTCTGGCTCATAGTAACTTGTATAGGGTTTCTGAGAAGCGCATGGTGGGTTTGAACCACAAACTTTGTGTTTATTAGTAGTCCAGTGCTTATCCTATAACACCACATCAGAAGTTATAGTCTAAGAAACTCTATGGGGCAGTTCTACCTTGTTCTCTAGGTTGTATGAGTTAGAATTGACTCAGTGGCAATGGATTTGGTTTGATTTTATGGGAATGCTATGTTCAAGTTTTTGAGGAACTGCCTAACTGTTTTCCAGAGTGACTATCCCATTTCCAAGAGCCACTCTTGACCCCTTAACCACATGGCCTCCCTCCCCACCCCCACCCAATACAGCTTTGGGTTTTCACCTTCCTCAGTATATTTCTGCCCTCTACCTGGAAAACTTCAGTCTCCCGTAGTCCCTTCTTTCTCTCCTCCCTTTCCACCTTTGGAAAGTAGATCATCAGGCCTGTCTTCCAAGGTGCCACCCTCACCCATTTCCACTTGGCAGCCAGAGGGAATTCTTAAAAAGCATTAATGGGATGCCATCTCTATTTAAAATTCTTAATTGTCTTCTCATTGCTCTTAGAATAAAATACTTACCTTAACCTTCAAGTCCATCAACTTCTACATCATCTGGCCCCTGACCACCCCTCTAGCAGCCCTACATTCCAACCTCCTGGACCTTGGACTTTTCTGCCTTAGGGCTTTTGCAGGGTGGTTCTCTCAGCCTGAAGCACCTTTCTCTGCTCTCTTTATCCTGTCTTTTCTTTGTTGTTGGGTGCCATTGA
>NW_006408560.1:15622340-15640399 GCF_000296735.1 Chrysochloris asiatica
TTGAAATGAACAAATCATTGGTTTTGCAGAATTCTATCATGTGATCTCCAGCATCATTTCTATCACCAAGGCCATATTTTCCAACTATTCATCCTTCCTTTTTGCTCCCAACCTTTGCATTCCAATCACCAGTAATGATCAATTCATCTTGATTGCATGTTTAATCAATTTCAGATTGAAGAAGTTGGTAGAATTCTTCTATTTCATCCTCACTGGCTTTAGTGGTTGGTGCGTCTTTTCTTTAGGCCCCACCTTAAGTGCTTTGTCCTTCAAAACACCATCTTACTTGACACTTCTGCTCCACCCCTAATCTAAATGAGTTTCCTCTAGTGCTGTGAGTTAATGCACCAGACTGCAAAGCCATTTGAACTGCAAGGTTGGCAGTTCAAGCTCACCAGCTTCTCCTCAGAAACCCTATACAGTGTCACTATGGCTTGGAACTGACTCGATGGCACTTAACAACAACAACAACCCTTCTATCTATACCTACCCCTGTTGTTTCTTCAATACACTTATCACAATATGCAGCTATATATTTATTAGTGCTTTTTTATTTTTATTTTTTTTGTGTCCCTGGATGGCACAAATACAAACCCACCAAGTGGAACCTTGGAAGATAGGCCTAATGATCTGCTTCCCAAATGTCACAGCCTTGAAAACCCTACTGAGCAATTCCACACATGGGATCACCACAATTTGGAGCCCACTCAATGGCAAGTAACAACAACAGCTCATGTTTTCATTGTCTACCTTTCTGCATTATTAGTCTGTTTTCTCCCACAGTCCCTATGAGGGCCTGGGTCTTATTTGTTTTATTCATTGCTGTGTTCTCATAACCTAGGGAGGTGCCAGGTACCAAGCTTCTTAGAAACCCATTTTGTTGTTGTCATTGCATCAATTTCTATCTACAGTGACCCTATAAGATAGAATAGAAATGCCCCAAAGGCTTTCCAAGGCTGCGAACCACAGGTTGACAGTTCAAACCCTCCAGCTGCTCCTCAGAAACCCTATACAGGGTCACTATGAGTTGGAATCGACTCGTTAGCACTTAACAACAGACTGATCTTTATAGAAGCAGACTGCCACATCTTTCTCCCTGAAACCAGCTGGAAGGTTTGAACTGCAGACCTTTTAGTTAGTAACTGAGTGCTTAACCATTGCATGATCAGGGCTCCTTGGAGGCTATTGGAAAAGAATTGTTGGATGAATAAATGAGAGGGTCACCTTCTTTACCCTGCAGTCAAAGGATCAGCCTGTGGCCTCCGGTCAGTGGCAGAGGGCACCTGGTCTTGTAGGGAGAGGAGGCTCCTCTGTTCCTCTGCTGACACAGAGGCTGTGAAGTATGACCACTGGCCGTCAGCTCTGATGGAGGGAGAGGTTGAGTCAGGCTTGAGAAGAATTGGTACCAGTGGGTGGAGAGGGCAGTAAACCATCCAGGAGTAGTTTGAGCAGAGGCTTGCCCAGAAGAGGGTGTGCAGTAAGGGATGGGAGCCATGTCTTGAAAGACCTATAATACAAGTTTGGACTTTATTCTGAACAAAAAGAAGGGATGCGGGCAAGAGGAACTTTTGTATGTTTAAAACAGAGCAATAATTTATGTTTTAGAAAGATTGCTCTGACAGTATTTTGAGGGTGATTCAAAGAGATGGGACTGTCATTTTTTGAGAACTTACTATGGTTAAGTGGCAGAATTCTTGACTTCCATGTGAGAGACCCAGATTTGATTCCTGGCTAATATACCTCATGCATGATCACCACCCAACTGTCAGGGGGAAGCTTACATATAGCTATGATGTTAAAGAAGTTTCAGCAGAGCCTCCATACTGAGACATGCTAGGAAGAAAGGTCTAGCAATCTACTTCTGAAAATGAACCAATGAAAACCCTGTGGATCACAATGGTCTCATCTGCAACTGATCACGGGGATGGTGCTAAACCTTACTGTTGTACGTAAAACCCCCATAAGTCGTGGGCCAACTCAATGGCAGCTAACAACTACTTGTGAGGTAGATGTTAAAATTGCCATTCTATAAATTGGAAGATTATAACTTATAGTGCCCCTCTTCATTAGAAAACCTCTCATTCCCAACCCATGAGATTCTGGTGGGATTATCAATCACAGTGTTCGGTTTCTTGATAGGTCCAGGCCTAGCCAATCATTGGACTCCTTTCACTGCCAACTGCAACTAGTCTAGGGATGGTTGTATGATCCAAGGAGGACCAAACTGAGTTAAATATATGACCCTGGGAGATATTTCTTTTTTGGATTTCAAGGTATAACCATATAAACTTGGGATGTCAGAAGCTGATTTCCATGATATGGAATAAAACTCTGTGACAATATCGAATGTCATCAGTGCACAAAAGAAACAGAAGTGAGGGGAGAAGTTGATGATCTTGTTGGAGTTTCTGGATCCCACCACATCTAAAGCTAAGTTCTGCTGGAACTTCGCAATACATAAGCTATTCAATTATGTTATTTTGTGGGGATTTTCTTGTTTTAAACAAAAATTTTTTTTAAAACTAAAACTTCTTAAACATAACCAAACACCTCGAGGAAATGAGTCATTGGGCCTGGGAGCTCAGGATCATAGTCTTTTTTTCTTTTTTTGTAAATTATGTGATAATTTACATGGGAGAATATTAGCTTTACATTCATCCTATCATATATCGTTTCATTGCCATGGTTACAATCCCCTCCATGCATCATCAAACAACCAGAGTATACCCCGCAAGCCTGCCACCTGGTCATCTGCACACAGCCCCTCTCCTTCTCTGGGTCTAGAGTCCCCAGCTGCTGTATCTCTCCACGTCTTTGTCTTTGCCTCTATCTCTGGCTTCACTGTTTCCTTGGGTAGGGTCCCACACTCTGCTCTTCTCCCTTCAGGATCACAGTCTCGAAGAACACCAAGGTCAAGGTCAACTGGAATAATATAGCCCACAAAGAAAATGTCCCACATCCTACTTGGAAGAGTCACAGCTGACATTTTGAAAGTTTGTGAGCAGCCATCTAAAGTGCAACTAACTATTGGTCTCTCCCTGTCTAGAAGAGTGATAAAAACGGAAGATGTATGGAAAGAATTAGTTCAATGGATTAATGGAACATGTGAACATCAGTCTCCATGACCTTGAGACCAGAAGCACTAGATGGTGCCTAACTACTGCTAACAGCTGTACTGAAAGGGATCACAGTAGAAGGTGCTGGATAGAGTGGGAGAAAAATGCAGAACACAACTCAAAATCATAAAAAAAAAAAAAAAAAAAGACCAGGTTTACTAGCTGGATAGAAATTGGTGGAACCCCTGAAACTACGGTGCTTAATCACCCTTCAGGTCTGGAAAAGAACTCATCCTTGTGGCTCAATTTTCAGCCAAACAATAGATAGGTCTATAAGGGGAACAGAGTCCTGGGGTGGCGCTGTGGGTTAATGCGCCAGACTACAAAGCCATTTGAACTGCAAGGTCGGTGGTTCAAGCTCACCAGTCACTCCCTGGAAACCCTATACAGGGTCGCTATGGGTCAGAACCGACTCGATGGCACTTAACAACAACAACAACAAATAAGGGGAACAATAGCACTAGTTAAGTAGGTACAACTTAGAATGATCAGCCATTTGAGATCAAAAGGTCAACAAATGGAAACAGGAAACACCAGGAGGAAATAGGATAGTAATGTTACATGGAGGGGACTGCAATCCGTGAGATGAAACTTAATGTGTATGAATTGTTGAATGTAAAACTGATGATCTGCTCTGTAAACCTTCACTCAGTTCACAAAACAAAACGAAGGCTCACAGAGACTACATAACTTGCCCAAGGTTACACAACTGATAAAAGACAGAAACAGGATTTGAACTCTTTCAACACCCGTATACATCTTACTCTATTATGCCATAAAAGTGGGGTGAGCAGGGCAGGCAAACCAGTAGAAGCCGTTATATAAAACCAGGTGAGCAACGAGAAGGTCTGGATCTAGGGCAAGTGGCCTGGGGAAGGAGAGGAGGAGGGGTTTGAGGGAGATCATGAAGGAACTTGAGAAGACGTAGACCTGACTATTAGACCTTTTTTCAGGAGGTTAGGGGGAACTCAAGGGACCTGGAAGATCTAGGCAGGGATGAAGACTTCAGGCAGGCAGGAAGGACACTAGCAGAGATAGCCTTGTCTTGGACACAGAGGGCTGACAGGCAGGATAAGACCTCTTACCAAGAGACAAGGCCAGCTTGTGGGCATGTATGAGCTTATTTGGGGAACCATGTAAAAGACTGAGGCCAGGCCTGGGATTACCCACAGACTGAGACTGGAGGAGAAAGAAGAATTGGAGGAGAAGGAAAACTGTCACTATCTGGAAAACCTGAGAGGAGATGGCAATGTTTAACTAGTGCCCCTGCAGGAGGTCAGGAGGAGGAGATATCTCCCAGTTACCTTAGAAGGCAGAGTAAGGAGCCAAGGAGGCTGGAGGAAAGGAAGTGGAGGTGATGCTTATGAATTAGCAGTAAATAGGTGGTGATTAGAAGGATGAAGGTAAAGCTTGGTCTATCCCTGTTGCATATTTCAAATCCATGCTGCTGAAACATCTCTTCTCCCATACTACATTTCAAAGGCCAAGTTGAACTCAGGCAACTTATCTATCCCCTCTTCCCACTGAACCAGAAACCAGTTGTTGTTTTTTTAAAACATTTTAATAAAATTAACAAATAAATATTCTAAACTGTATTGGCTACAGGGACAAAGAACGGAAACCAGAGGGCCAGTCTTGCCCACTCTGGTCTTTAGGTCCCTCCCAGAGAGAGAGAGAGACCCTGCTTTGGGCTGGTTTGGGGCTGGGACTGCTGACTTGGGGAGAGGGTAGTGATGCCAAAGTGGGTGATCTGGGCTTCTGCACTTCATCCCTCTTTGGTGGTATGGGGATCAGAGAAGGGGTCAAAAAAGCAGAGATCCTGCAAGAGGTATCCCAGCAACTCCTAGAAGTGACCAGGGTGAGGGGAGAACTAGTCTAGAAGGAGGGAGTGGGAGGGAATGGGAGCAGGGTGGTGAACATAGGCTGGTGGTGGACTCAGGCAACTCGGACCCATGGCCACTCACTCTCGAACATAGACCCTGGTGCACACAACGTCGTCCGCCGTCATGGTCTGGAAAGACAGAAGCAGACGTTAGCCTGGGAGGCCCCTGGGGTTCTGTGGCTTTGGAAGAGGAGGTGTGAATGTCCTCCAGTAGGAGATGGTCCTGTTCAATTCTTCAGTGCTCCTGTAGAAGGTCAGGAGGGGAAGGAGGCCCTGATGACCTTGGTGTAAACCTGTTTCTTGGCTCAGGACCAATAGGTAGGAGCTAGTCTCAATTCCTGGACACCATTGGAGGGATGATAGCAATTGAGTCCCAGGGACCCCTCCCACCTCTTCCTCCCCAAACCACGAAGATTCCCTGGAGAACTTGCTGGGGCCCTGCTGATGGGAAATTCTGACTTTCTGGTGACAAAGTGTCGCCTTATGTATTGTGAGCCTTTGCTCCACACAGAAGGGAACTATTTCTAATTCCCATAATTCACTGTAACCAATAGGGACAGCTTGATTCCATCCCAGAAGCCCCTAGGGAAACCAGTCATAGTTGTCTCCCAGATAATCATCCAAGGTAGGACTGGGTTTGCTCTTAGCTGGGAAGAAGGGCTCACCAGGATCAGCTCTCCATCATTGGTCAGCTCTCTGGTCCATGAGGTCTTGGGGCCCTCTCCCTTCAGAAGCCTCTGCTCACAGACCAGTTTGTTCTCACTCTCCCATTTCACCAGGCTCTGCAAGGGAGAGGTGGCCAAGTGAACTGGAGAATTCGATTTCATCAAGGACATGCAGTGGGAGGAATACAGGTTGGGTCCCCTTCCCACTTCCAACCCTACAACTACCTAGAGACTTCCTCCACTGGAATGGAGAAAATACCAGGAAAGTTTGGGAACTAGCAGGTTGAGAAAAAGGGCAACGGATCCAAGATGCTTTCCTGGCACTCACCTTACAGGGTCTCCCATCCACAGTCTGCTCCTCAAACTCATCCCCGACCTTGAAGTTAATCTCAGTGGTTCGCACAGTGGTAAAGGTTTTGATGTAGAAAGTGTCTCCTTCCTGTTTGATCTCCACTGCTGGCTTGGATGCTGCAGCCACAGCTATCTTCCTCAGCATCACATTCACTCCTGTAAAGGAGAGAGGTTCACCTTTTGGGGTGCTCCAGACACCAGTATCATACTTCTCAGCTGGAGCAGGCTGTTCTATGGGTAGCTGGTGAAGGTAGGGATCTGCCTGGGTATCCAGGAAGGTGCTTGGGCAGAGACAGCAGGTACTAGTAGAACCCAGTTAACTACCCTCAGGGGTCTTGTTCCTGCTGTGGTGGCCCCACTTTGTTGAGTCAGCAGGCCTGGAGGGGCATCCCAAGTCTTAGCTCTGCACTCACAGTTCTCTGAGGGAGCGCTTCTGTATGCCCCCACCCAGAAAGCATTGTGCTTGCTGCTGGCCTCACTTCCAGCCCCTTGTCCTCCCTGGCTTGAGACCCTCTGCTGGGGTGGGTTTGTCTAGTCACTGTATCTTTATTCCTTTCCAACCAGGCTCCACTGATCATATCCTGGAGAGTAGGGGCCACTTCTCTGCTTTATTTACGCAAGCCTAAGGCTAAGAAGTCCTCTGTTTGCACAATCTCTGCCCATCCTAAAAATGAGGGAAAAAATACAACCAAACCCATTGATACAGAGTCAATTTCATCTCATGTTACAGAGTAGAATAGTTTCATTGTGTTTTCTTAGCTGTAATCTTTATGGAAGGAGACCACTACATCATTCTGCTGCAGCAGCAATGGATGGGTTCAAACCACCAATCTTTAGGTCAGTAGTCAAGCACGAATTTTCAGCAGGTGACAACAAGGAGCAGCTGGCTGTTTCCCTCTATGGTCTACCCAGCAGCCTGGGAAGTCAGAAGCTCTGGAATCAGATCTTTTAGACTTCTTTCTACCTGGCTTAGCCCTCTTACCAGCTGAGCTATCCTAGACAAATAGCTTAACCTCTCTGAGTCTTAGTTTATTCAACTGAAGAATCACATAAAAGCCTCCTCAAAAGCCTTATCAAATGGAATGGTGTGTGTTCAGGACCTTACACATATGTGCCAGGCAGACCTCTAGGTTCTTGGGGAACAGTAACTTTCCTATTATTTATTTATTTATTTTAACTATTTTTGCTATTATTTTTATGGATAAAAGGTAAGGCAAAGAGAAAACCAGTGCTGGGACTCAAGCTCCTGCATTAGACCTCCTGCTCACCTGCTCTCTTGGAGGGCTCCCATGCCCACCTCTCCTGCCCCAAAGAAATGACAGAAAGGGACACTTGCCCCCCCTTACTCCAGGATCTTCTACCGCACCTCAGGTGGGTCAGACCTTCTCATTCATTCTCTGTGAATTCAGAGTCCGTGTGTCCCCTGTGTGCTCCCCCAGAATGGACCCTTTTCTGTGTTCCCTAAGTCATCAGGGTGGCTGGGAGAGGCAGGAGAGAACCACTGTGGCAGTGGGAAGACCAGCAGGGAGGGAGATGATGCTTCTGGCCCAGGTCCAGGGCTAAGCTCCACACCCCCGCTTCACCTGGCCTGGCCTCCTGCCCTGAACTGGAGCAAAACCCTTCAGGGAAGCAACAGGTGGGGAGAAGAGGGCCAAGTTTGGCTGGGGCAGGCAAGCGGGATTCCTCTGCCCCTGATCTGGCCCAGATATCCTGGCTCTGGCTGGGCCCATACATGGCCCTCCTCCAGGTCTGGTTTCCTAGAGTAACACCAGTTTTCTTCCTCCACAGCACCAAAGTAGACCCTCCTTGTTTCAGACACAGGCAGAGGGAGGGAGCCCCTGTCCCTCAGGAGACATAGAAACCCCATCTCCTGGCTGTTGATCTCTAGGGACCTAGCTCAGGTCTCCATGCCCAATTGACTTGTAGAGGAGACAGACCTTATCCCATCTTCTTGGCCTAAGTAAAGGACTATTTTGCTGCTACTTGGGAAGTCCATCCTATCTTAATAACATCCACCTGCCTTGTTATAGTATCAGAATCCATCCCACTGCATAAGAGAGGTATCATTCAAATACCTGAGCATTTCTCATCAGGAGAGGAGCCCTCCAAAAGGCAAATGGGAATGAGAGGGGACAGGTTCCTGTGGAAGCAAGGCTGGAGTCAGAAGGGATAGCCTTCCAACCAGCCTACGGAGCTGGGGACTGACTCAGCTGACCATGGCTGAATCAGGACTGTGTTTGTCTAACAGGTCTGTTTTCAATCAGCAGGGACTGAGGAGGGCACGTGGCTCTAAGAGACCCTGCAGGGAGGACAAACAGACTGAAGACACACAACAGGGTTAGGATTTGGTCTTACTCTCCAGCTGACACCTGGGGGTGTGCCAGACCACCCCCTCATCCACCGGGGCCAGGGGCCAGAATCCAGAGAAGATGGCGGAGGGGGAGTGGCATCTAGACTTTCTGAAGGGAAAATATCTTTAATTTCAGCAAGGGCTGACATAGCTACAATAAATACTGTGGTTAGATTGTCAGAAGAACTCAACAGTAAGGAAAGATGGAAATTGCTGTTATCCCCATAGCACTTACAGCCCCTTCCTTGATCCAGATGAAGGTTCCATAGCTCCCTGGCCCACGCATAGCCCTATAGGATAAGCATTGAACTCCAAGTTGATTTGAATGGCAAGGTTGGAAGTTCAAACGCACCAGCTGCTCCTCAGAAATCCTATACAGGGTCATTATGAGTTGGAACCAACTTGACGGCACTTAACAACACCAGCCCCATATAGGGTGTTCCTGCATTCCAACCAGGGTCTGTTCAGTCCAGATATTAATGCCATGGAAATGGTCTGGTGACTCAGGCTCCAGGACTCTGCGGCCCTCTCCCAATTGCTGGGCATCTTGAATGGATTCTAACCTTCATCTCCTCCCAGACAGTCTCTCCAGTCATGGAGGCCTGGTTCTCTCTCCTCCTCAGACCCTCCAGCTCAGTCCGCCCCCAGGAACCTGGAAGGCTGCAAGGGCAGTTTGGGATGGTACTGTTTCTATCACCTCAGTCCAATGTACCCAGCTGGGCAGGAGCCTGGTCTCAGGAGACAGAGAGGAGGGAACTGAGATTTTCGGAAATAGAGGGGTTGGTGCTTAACACGAAGCCATTTGCTGAAATTCAAGAAAGTGATAATTATCCACAGCGATTTTAGGACGCTAGAGTTGCTCTCTGTAGGAAAATATTTGACTCTCAGAGTGGGGGAGAAGAGCAGGCAAAGTGGAAAGAGCTGAAGGAGGTAGGAAACCAGGGGCCAAGGATCACCTGGTAGTTGGATGGTGAAGCCGAGTGGTAATAAAACTGGGGATTGGGCTTGGGGTGGGGGGAGGAGGAAGGAAGTTGGAATGTCTCTGAGGGACTTGGTTGGGTAGGGACCCAGGCTCTCAGCCTGGATGCACAATTTGCAGCTCTCCCAATGGTCGGCCTCTGAACTGCGGCGAGCCAGGTGTCCTGGTTAGCTCGACCAGCTGCTGTGGCTAAGCCCCCACCTCCTCTGGAAACCGACCTCGTGTTTCTGGTTTCTACTTGATTCACATGCTCTGAGTCACCGCAGGAACTGGCACCCGTGGACGCCTTCCAGGTGAAAGCAGGATTTAGGTATCCCGGCTCAGCGTCCCTGGACTCAGGTGTCCGGCCCCTGTTCCTGAAGATGCAGGCTCCCAGCCTCCGACGCCCTGACTCCGATTGATTCCCACCTTATCTGACCTCCCTTTCTTTCTCACTCCCATCTCGCAGGACTCCGGCGACGCCCCTCTTGCCCATCCCGGGCGCTCGGAAACCTCCTTACCTAGCACTTTGAGCAAATCCTCGAAATTTTCTGACCGGATGATCTTCCAGTTGCCGGAGAAGTTAGACATGGTGGCAGCGCGGTTGACTGGAGCACTGGACACTGAGTCCTCTAGTAGAGAGAGACTTTACAGCCTTCGCAGGATCCCGTGACTCTCAAACTAGGAAATGACCCAGGCAACCCCAAAATCGGCCGGGGCGCCAGTGCGGGCAGCTTTTATACCCCGCGCCTGGCCCGCCCCTGCCCAAGAACGAAGTGGCCCCGCCTCCCGTCCCGCCCCCACCCCACCTTGGGGGGCCCTGCACCCAAGCCCTGCATTAGTACCTCCCTTGAACCTCTGGATCTAGCCCCCTGGGTGGATCTAGCTCCCAGGGTACCCTGGGGTCCGAGACAGCTTTCTCCAACGCCAGTGGGTGGATAGGATAGGAAGGCGAACCGAAGATGAGTAATTGGATTGCCCGAGAAGGGGGGCCTCCGGGACCCTGGCATTTGCGCAGGGGTCCAGCGTCCAGCAGCCCAGGTCTCAGGGACACTTCGAGCCTGTTTCCCAATCTGACTTGGTGCACTCGATTCTTTGAAGTCTAACACCCCGTGATTCCAGCAGTTGGCGAGCGGGCAAAACCCTGGTTCGCCAGCCGGCACTAGGGAAAGAAACAGACAGTCGTTTCGGTTCCTTCGAAGCCTGAATTGATTCAGTGGGCCAACTCAGAACTCCGCAGGGAGCTGGGGGGCACTGGGGCACCCAGGTTAGGCACCTGGTGAGGTAACGGCACCCCCTGCTGTAACGACTCGAAGTGAGTGGTATAGTATCCACCTTTTTCTTCCCCTAACCCTACGCCGCTTTGGCCTGGGGACGCTGGAAATCCGCGCAGTGTGACTCACTCCTAATGCTCTAAGCGGGTATCGAAGGGTTAAACAGAAGCCAGGGGCGCGAGGCAGGGGGAAGACAGAGGTCACAGTCAATCACTTGACACAAGCTCTTTATTGCTGCGCTTTCTGCGTCCCTCGGCTCGCCAGACCCCAGAGGGGGTCGCGCGGTAGGCGGCGGGGACCGGAGGTGGGGACAAAGGCGAGGAGCCCCGGCGAGCCACGCTGCCACCTACATTGGGAGGAAGCTGGGTGCTTGGAGAGGGGGTGGGGCAGGGTCTCAGGTGTCACCTTCCCGAGCCGTAAACTGGGCGGAAGGAGCGGCTCTAGGAGCGGCTTTGAAGTTGGAGATCAAAGGAGGGGGAGGGGCACGACTCTAGAAGGAGCCCCAAGTGGGAGTGGACGAGACCCCGATGGCTAGGACCCCGAGACAAAACCAGAAATGAAGATCAGGCGCGGCCCTCGGAGACAGACTCCGAGGCTCAAGAATAAAACTTCAAATGCGCAGAGCCGGGAGGCATGCGGTGTCCCGAACACGCAGATTCTTTGACCTGCCGGGCTCTGAGAGACACCTCCGCCTGGTAGTCCTCGGTGACCCAGCGCAAGTGGTTCAGTTTCCCGAAACACCCTCCTGGAATCCCTCTCCCAGCTCCTTAAGAAATGGGGACAGAAATTGCTGCTTCTGGTCCTAGCTCAGGTT
Organism: Chrysochloris asiatica; assembly: GCF_000296735.1. Taxonomy (NCBI): domain Eukaryota; kingdom Metazoa; phylum Chordata; class Mammalia; order Afrosoricida; family Chrysochloridae; genus Chrysochloris; species Chrysochloris asiatica. Next base: position 15,633,751 of record NW_006408560.1, read on the forward strand.
CTCAGCCCTGGCCCCTCCCTGCCAGCGTGGCCAGGGGTGGAGCAGACGACCAGCTCCAGGAGATCTCTAAACCCCATATACTTAGAGCTTGGGAACGGTCTAGGGTTTGGGGGCCCTGGCAGGAGCTAAGAGGAGCCTGGAGGAAAGAAACCAAAGGAGAGGGACTGTAGAATTTGTCCTCTGTGTTGAGAACTGAAGACTGGAGAGCTCTTCAGTAGGCTTCTGGGTTGCAATGGGGTAAATCTCAGACTAATGGAGTGTGTAGAAAAAGATGATAAAGCGGCTAGGCTGACTGCAGCAGGAAGGATAGAGGTTAGACTGTAGAAAGAACTTCACGGGGCCCCACCTTAGAGCAGTCAATAAACCTTTCAGTTTGCAGAAAAGTTGGATGCTTCCGCGTGATTTGGAGGTTCAGGTTTTGTGTGGGAGAGTTTATTTGAGGGTGTGGAGGGCTTGGGCTTCTTTCTGGAAGTAAGAGGGCAACAGGTTGAGGAGCTTTTTGAGGAATGACAGACAGACAAAAGGCAGGGTTGGGGGAAGGAGAAGGTTCCCTTGGGGGTGCTTAGGGCCTGGGGTTGCAGGCATTGCTGGGCCCCCTCCCCCACCCACCCTGCAAGCTCCACAATGCTGTAGGTAAAGGGAGGGGGATTCATTTTGACAGTGCAATCAGGCTCCTAGCCAAAGGGATGAGGAGAGGCTGGGGGAGGGAACATGGCTGAAACCAGACTCTTGCTGCCCCTCCTTCCCCCTCACTGCCTTCTACCTCTCCCACCCAGGGTATTATGTCCATGTACGCTCCACTCCAGCCCTCTTAAACCTCCAGCCCAAAGGGTCTGGTCTCCTGCTCAATAGGCATCCCTCCTATTGTAAAAGTAAAGGGTCTGTATTGGCTGGCTCCCCGGGACTAGGATGTTACAGCCTCACGCCAAAGATGGTCACCGGGATGTGGGAGCTTAAACCTTCAGAAACCCGAGGAGGGATGTGGAGGGATCTTAACACTAGAATGGGGGAAGGGGGGAAGGGATACACACAGTAGGGAAGCAGGGAGGGGCAGGCTCCCTGGAGTGGGGCAAGGAGACCTGGATCCACTCCACTCCCCTTCTTCCATTTCCCCACTCCCCCTACTCCCCATTCCCAGCCAGCAGGCCAGGATTTCTAAAGAGACAGAAGTGAGACAAAGGGAAGTGGGTCTGGAAGGCGAATTCTTTCCAGATATGAGTGTTTGTGGTTTGGCAGCTCTGGGCCTGAGCTCCAGGCGGTAGGCACCCCAACCCTGACTGAAGGAGGTGGATAGAGTCCGAGCAGTATGCTGAACAGCTGGCGCTGGAGGACAGTCTCCAGCAGCCCTGGTACCCGGGAGCAGGGAGCCATGGAGGTGGGGAACGGGGTCAGGGAGGAATGGGCTGGGGGTGGGGTGGGGAAGGGAGAGGGAGTAGAGGAGGATGGGGGAGCCTAAGGGCAAGGGGCAGGGGATGGGGCCCTCGAACCAGGTGATGGGGAGGAGCTTCAGCCAGCATCAGCCACTCAGTCGCAAACAACTGGCTTTAATTTCCCGCCGGGATCAATAAGGAGAAGGAATTTCCCAGTGTCGCTGGCCTTTTAATTATGACCAAATGTGCTACAGATCTGCCCAGGGCGACCCCTTCCCCCTCCCTAGGAGCCTTGGTCACACCTCTCTCGATGCTCTCACTGGAATTTGGAGGCTCAAGAGGGGGTAGGGGGTAAAGTTGGTGAAAGGAACTGCAACAGGGTTGGGGGTGGAAAGGGTAGGAAACAGAATGAAGCTTGAGAGTGTTGAAAGAAACATTTTGGGGCTTTGTTCCCACTGTAGTGTGCCTAAGAGGAAAGCAGTGGTTTTACACCAGAAAGAATGGAGATGGGCTTTGGGATGGTAGAGGGGTAGGAAGGATTGTGGATTTATGTACAATTTAGGGGTCCAGGGGGCTTAGGAGGAAGAGACACCCACCCAGCCCTCTTAATCACTCCCTTCCAGGCTGAATTGGAAGAAGAGACCACCCAGCCCAGCCACATCCTGGGGAGGGAAAAGTTTCAGAGATGAGGACAGTGGGAGAGTCATGGGCCCCTCCCCTTCCCCCCAACTGAGACAAAGGAGATTCTCTGGCCAAATTCAGCACTTGTAGAAGAGCCTCACCCGAGTTGTGTTATTGCATCTGCTGGGTTAGAGTTTGTTGGCTGGGAGTCACATAGAAATTCAATCCAGGTGGGACTGGACACCTGGGTCTCTGCTGCCCCAGCACAAAGGCAGAAAAGAAGTCAGACATCTCCAAAAGGTGGGAAACCCTGAGATAGAAGACAGGGGTTGCTAGCGACTGGGGAAAGGCAGCTGTTCCCATGCCATCCCTGAGCCCAGTGGTATTCCACTCAGCACAGCTTGGTCTTATCCTCAGTATAGAGGGAAGTGATCCATGTTTGTCTGTCTCCCAGGCTGCAGGAACCCAGTCCTTTTCAAATCTGATAAGGTCAGGTTCTGACTTTCCCCAAATGAAATTTTCATTGTAGCAGGATGGGTGGGAGTTAGACTAAAAAGGTTTGCAGAAAACTGAAGTTGGGGAACAGGGTCTGAGATCTAAGAAGAAGGCACTTATTCCCCAGGAACATGTTCCTGCAGGGTGGAGACCCTGAGAACTAGGGAAACATTGAGCAGAGAATCCTGAATGACCTGGAGAAAGAATTAGCTGGACCCCAAAGCAGAGGATGACAGTAAGTTCCAGGGCCAGCTCCAGGTCTGGCAAAGGGAAACAGGTGTGGACCAGTAAGGTCAGAACACTGGACAGGAGGAGGGGGCTGACTGTAACAGGAGGGATTGCAGCTAGACCAGGAGAAGTTCTGCCCAGCACCCAAGCATCCAGGCTACGCCTCTGTTGTTCTTGGCTCTGTACCTCTTTCCCAGCTCCAGCTGCCAACGCTCTCCTCAGGGCTGGGCTGGGTTAGGCTCAGCCGAGGGAGGGAAGAGGGAGATGAGGATGCACTGGCTGAGGACATGTTTGGACCATGTCTCTGTCCCCCTTGAGAGGCCCCTGGCTCTGATTGGCCTTTTGAGGGGATGCACAGAGGTTTGGGCAGCTGTTGAAGGATCTGGAGACCATGTAGAGGGACAAGTAGCAGCTTCACTTGTCCTATCATTGGACTCTGGGGCCTTTCCTTTGCTTCTTGGTCTTTCTGCCCTGGTCAGTCTCCCAGACTGGTGCTCCTTGCCAACCTGACACACGGCTAATCTTTCCTTGCTCAGACCCCTGCTGTTTTTCGCCCTACAGTGAAAAAGTCCTAGTGTGGAGCACTCAACCACAAGGTCGGGGGTTCAAATTCACCAGCCGCTCCTCTGAAACTCTATACAGGGTCCCTATGTGTTGGAACCAACTCGACAGCACTTAACAACAACATAGTAAAAGAAACCAAAATTATATGCCTCTGTCTCTGGACCCTCACCGCTTTATGGAGAACCTCAGATTGATGTGGGGATTCAGTGGCCCAGTCTGTTGGTGGCAGCTGCCAACTTCTGAGGATGGACGAGCCTGGGCCTGACCCTGGGCCCCCTTCTCCTCCTCTGAAAGGAATCCCCCCAGGGCAGCAGTGCAGGATGGAGAAGTCAGTCAAACTCCTTTAGGTTTTTATGATCCAGTTACTAGGGCCAGACCCCTCTCCTACTCCCCCACCCCCTGTTCTGTCTCTTAACCCCAGGCAGCCCAGGGTAGGAGGGAGAAAGTTGTAGTTGTAGCAAGTTTGGCAGGCTGAACACCTGGGTTTATGTCACACCTGGGGAAAGTGACCTATCCTGGGAAAAGATGAACAGTCTGTAGTCTTGCCCTCACCCTTTCCACTGCTACTCAGAGTGCTAGGTCTGAGTGCTGAACTCAAGTCATTTCCCAGATGCCTTTTTGCCTTCGCTGATGACGGAAAATGGAAGAGCCAGAAGTTTGGAGGACTTCTTTTGCCCCCACATTAAATATGACCTGGAGTTTCTGGAGGAAAGGAGAAGAGATCAGGGGTGCTGAAGACTGAGTAGAGAGTAGAGACTTTGTACTTTGTACCCCCTCTAGCCTCAGTAGCGGAAGGTGAGCACTAATCTAGAAAAACAGATTCTGGAATCAAAAAGGTAGGAGGCAGGAGAGAAGGGGTGGGGGTGGGGAGGGCAGGTCTCAAAGAAGACTATGTGGTGGGGGGAAGGGGCAAAGCTTGACTTGATGTTCTGAAATGGGTCAGAAAGAGGGTATTGAACACACTGTCCCTGAGGTGCAGGTAGCCGGTAGGACAGCCTCAGGGAGGAGGTAGCTAGCTTAGGTAGAACTTTCTGAATCTTCTAATGCTCTGATTTCCTTCCTGTCTAGCCCCCAAATGCAGTTACTATCTCCAGACAATGAAATCTAGTAGTCTAGCTCACAGCCTGGTTCCAGGGGTCTTTCATCAGGGAGGCTAGAGCCCTAGGAATTGGCTAATAAGGCCCAACTTCCCCCTACCCTAGGACCCTTCCTATTACAGAACAGACCTGGGTCTGTCTGCTCCACAGGCCCTTGGGACCATTGGGCCAGACTCTCTGGAGACAGAGTTAGAAATGCAAGGGGATTTGAGCAGAGTAGGAGAGGGCCCCAGGAGTTCCCACCCCCACCCTCCCATCTTAAGCAGGCAGGGAATTAAGAAGGGATGCAAGAGTTCAGAGTCTGGCTCCTTAGGCTGGGGCTTTGTCCTTCCAATGACCCACCACCCCCACCCATCCTAAGAGCTGGCTAGAGAGATGGGCAGGCCCCAGACTGACCTAGCCCTAATGGCTTTCTCTGGGCAACAGGAACAAAATGGGAAAAAGATGTGTGAGGTGGGAAGCTCTGATTTCCTTTCCCCTGCGGGCGCCAGTTCTGGAAAATGTCAGCTGTCAAAGAAGGAGAGGCTAGGCAGACCCTCACCCCCACCCCCAGCATCTCTACTCCACCCCACCCACTGGGCCCCCCAGCTTGTCTGGATTCCTAGAGGGCCCTGAATTACCCATATATATTTCAGAGTTAGCTAGGCTGAGAATGCCCCTACCCTGTTGAAGAAGCTTCAGACCAACAGTCGCTGCCTCTCTCTATCCTGCCCCTCCTCTACCAACATAGGGCAAAGTGTTCTGGCTGAAGCTGTGGAACTTGAGGATTCACATGGACACATCCCTGGGGAATCAAAGGAGCAAGCAGCTCCTGGATTTCACAGTTGCCAACCTCCCTGCCACGGTCTCACACCTCCTGAATCCCAGGTTTCCAGATGATCTGGATTTGTTAGTCTTCCCACAAGTTCATGGCAACTGGCTTGGAAAGCTGCCCAAGTCCAGGCCACTCACCCTGTGCTCCATGTGCACCCTGTGCTGTTTGTGATACCTGTGGTCTCAGCAAAACCAAGAAACCCCACCCACTACGGTTGAGTCAATTGGAACTCATAACCTATCAGACAGAGTAAAACTGCCCTATGGGGATTCCAAGGCTATAGAATCTTTTGGAAGCAGACTGCCACATCTTTCTCCATGGAGTCTCTTCTTATAACTTTGGTGCTAGTTAGGCTCCCAGGAACCCTAAGGAATTGATTCCAAGACTAAGAGGAGGCAGCCCTACCTTGGAGTGGACTAGATGGAGAGGGAAGGTGCAGCTCTATCCTAGCAGGAAGCCACAGGAGCACTCTGCCCTCCTCAGTCCTGTCCCCTTTGCTCTCACCCCAGCTCCACCCTCCTCTCCTTTAGAAAAAGTTCCCAGATCTATCCACTCAGCCAGCCCAGGACTCAGCCCCAGCGCTTAGGTTGAGAGCTGCCAGGCTGGATTAGCTGCCTGGGTGTGGGCTCCATTGCCCTCCCCTATCACCCAGCGCAGGGGCAGCCTGTCTGCTTCCTCTTCTGGGTATGATTTGGATCCTTCTCATGGAAACTTTCCAAAGAAGCAACTGAGCAGGATTCCACAGGGTGAGGGGAAGCTGCCTCTAGCCTAGGGGTGCTGCTCTCAGCTCTGTCAGAGGCACCGCCGCCCTCCCTTGGGAAAGGATGGCACTGTCTGTGGGCCCACCACTGTATGAAAGCTTTAAATGTACTTCTTGGATCGGTCTAGTTACAAAGCTGTGCTTTAACCACAATCAGCCCTATGTGTTCGGTGAAAGGATTTGTATAATACTAGAAAACTGCAAAAAGTTCATGGAAAAACTCCATTATCTTTTCATTCTATTTTTCCATGAACGTTTTGAAGTCCCCTTATATGAAGGATTTGGGTAAAGAGGAAGAGAGGGAAGGTGTCTGTAAGAATCTGGCATTGAAAAGTAAGACCATAATCCTCTTCCAGGCTCAACCAAATTCCATTCTAAAATGTTTTTGTCCTTAATAAGGCAAGAGCCTTTAAAAAAAAAAAGAAAGAAAGAAATAAAATCAGTAAGTACAAAGAGAAGAGTGGAATAAAGACCTCTGCAGAAGTTCACAAAGGACAGGAGGTAGGGTAGTGAGGGGTTGGGGAATGGGAGGCCTGGCTCACTAGATGTCAATTAACCATTTACTCAATGCGGAAATCATCGGACAATCTCTTTGATATCTCAAGTGAGTAAAGTTTTGCTGAAGGTAATACAGAAACGGCTACAATCATACATTGACAGAGAACTTCCAGAGGTTCAAGCTGGATTCAGAAGAGGCCGT
>NW_006408560.1:15641999-15645777 GCF_000296735.1 Chrysochloris asiatica
CAGAGAAAAAGAGGAAGACCCCCAACGAGATGGATTGGCCAGGTGGCATCATTGATGGACTCAAGTGTGGCAGCGGTGGTGAGGTTGGCCCAGGATCGGACATTGTTTCGTTCTGCTGTGCATGGGGTCGCTATGAGTCGGTTCCGACTCGATGGTACCTGACGACAACAACAACAACAACATATCTATCTGGAGTCCTGCTATGGCGCTGCGGGTTAATGTGCTAGACTGCAAGGTCGGTTTGAATCGCAAGGTCGGCAGTTCAAGCTCACCAGCTGCTCCTCAGAAACCCTACACAGGGTCGCTATGAGTCGGAACTGATTTGACAGCACTTAACAACAACAATAACATATACACCTAATGAGCTCTGGTAGCCTAGCAGGTTAAGAGATGGTCAGAAGTTCTAATCTACCAGGGGCTCCTCAGGAGAAAGATGAGACCTTCTGCTCTGGTAAAGATTTATATCCTTGAAAACCCTCTACAAGGAATTGACTCCATAGCACACAACCACCACCACCACCATATATATGCCTGGTCTATCTCCTTACTTTTGTTCCTATCACATATCACTCCCCTACTAGAAAGTGAGTCCATTCATATAGGCTTCACTTGCCTACAACAGTGTCTGTGTGATTAGGGCTCAATAAATGTATGTTGAACAAATGAATGAAATGTAAATGAATAGATTTTTCAGACAACGCTCAGCAACCACTCAATATCTACTAAGGCTCAGAGGAATATTTGCTTCTGCCTTTTGTTTGTTCTGATTTAATCATTTATTTAATTGTCCTTGTCAGGAGCTTTCACGAATTCAAGAAGAACTTTGGGGAAAAAAATCAGGTTTGTTGTGGCTCAATTTCCAGCCAACTGGTGCTGTAGGATAAGCACTGGGTCACAAAGTCAGTTTGAACTACAAGGACATTGGTTCAAACTCATCAACTGCTCCTGAGAAATCCTATTCAGGGTTGCTATGAGTGGAACCGACTCAAAGGTACTTAACAACAACAACATTAGGTATCTAGGGGTCCTTGGTGTTGTTAAGTGCCGTTGAGTAGGTTCTGACCCATAGCAACCCTGTATAGAATCTCCAAGGAGTGGCTGGTGAGCTTAAACTGCCGACTGACCTTGCAGTTCAAATGACTTTGCAGTCCAGCACATTAACCTACAGCGCTACACCAGGACCCCATAGGGGCTCTGATAGGGCACTATAGGATAAGCACTAGACTGTTAACCACAAGGTCAGTGATTCAAACCCATCAGCCGCTCCTTGAAAACCCAGGGTCACTATGAGTCAGAATTGACTCAGTGGCACTTAAACAACAGGGGAGAGGATAGCAACGCCAGTGAGGTACACACACCATTGGAGAGTCAAAGGGCAGCATTGGGAAAGGAGGCAGAACGGAAACAGGAAACACAGGAAGGAAGTGGGATACGTGATGTTACATTGAGAGTATAGTATGCAACATTGAGATGAAGTGTGTGATTTGTTGAATGTAAAATTGATCTGCTCTGCAAATCTTCACTCAATTCACAATAAAAAGTTAACAACAACAAAAATCAGTTCTGAAAATAAGAGGGACACAGCCCTAGTCAAGACCATTGCTTCTTGCTGGGCCTATGCTTTTATGCTTTATGCTTCTGACTGATGTGTCCTATGCCTTCACTGCCCTTTCATAAAACTCCTCACCCTACTTTGAGGCCCATGCCTTGTCCCTGTTTCATTTTTCTACTCTTCATTGACTGCGCATCTACTATTGCAGATCTAGTTCAGGCTTCAAATCTTTCTCTGCCTCAATTCTCCAGCAACCTGAGGGACTCCAAGTGTTTTGCCTCTCAATTCCTAGCTCCCTGAATGCCAAGTTTGTCTCATTGCATTTCAGACACTTGCTCTGGGACCACACCCTGTCCTTCCATTGCCACCTGCACAAGTCCTGACCATTTAAACTCTCCACTTCTGTATTTGTGCTGTTGAATGATGCTAAAGAAAAAACTTCACAGCCAGCTTGCAGTGCCCCTGCAAATTCAGTTTCTGACCCTAGTCAGAAACTTCAGCATTGCTCAGCAGTCCTGACTTGTGTTCCTGGTCAGCTCCCTTTCCATTCTTCCCAGTGTTTTCTTGTAAAAAATTGCTTGAGGGAGGTATATGACAAAGGAGCTCTGGTAGCGTAGTGGTTATGAATCGGGCTGTGAACCACAAGGTCAGCAGTTCGAAACTACCAGCTGTTCTGCAGGAGAAAGATGAGGCTTTCTGCTCCCGTAAAGATTTACAGCCTCGGAAACCCTGTACAGGGTCGCTATGAGTTGTAACTGACTCCACAGCACATAACAACAACAACAAGGGAGAGAGAGAATCACCACCAGCATATGCCCCTCCCTGGCCCTTGTCCTTTCAGCCCCTTGGGTCTCTTGGGCCTGCCCAGCCTCTACCCTGCTCAGACAAGTGTTACAAAGTTTTTAGTTCCAAGGGTAAGTGCCCAGAGGCTCCCCACCCTACCAGTAAGCCTCATCCCCAAAGTGCTCAGCTTTCTGGCTCCGTTGGTTAGTAAGGCTAGTTCTGCCTACAAATGCTCAGAAGCACCCTACTCCACCAGCAAGCCTCCCTGCACTCCGGATCTCCTGGTTTTGTTGTCTCTGTTTCTCTGCCTCTACTTCTGTCTCTGGTCTAGGAGGTCCTCACTGCAGGGATCCTGGGTCCAAAGAACAAACTCTTCTTTCTTGGCGGTAGTAAGGTCCACTTTGTCTGCCTCTGAAATGGCTCATTTTAAGGCTAGCAGTATGATCTAATTGTGGTCTATAGTGTGGCACTGTAGGATCAGCATTGGACTGCAAACTACAAAGATGCCACGCACCTTATTTGCATTATTATTAAGCTGTCCAGTCCTTGGTGGACCACAAGCACCTCATTTGCATGCTGTTGCTATTAAGTGCCATCAAGTCAGTTCCAACCCAAAGTGACCCTGTATAGGGTTTCCAAGGAGCAACTGGTAGGTTTGAACTGCCAACCTTGTGGTTCACAGTCCAGTACAGATCCCACCCAATCATTTGGTGGGAGTTACAAAATCATGGCTAGAAAGGCCATATAAAAGTAATCAATCTCACTGCAGGGTGATAATCACTTTATTCTCTCATGGCTCAGAAACATATCCATCTTGCCCTCACTCTGTTCCTCTTTCCTCTGCTCCAGAAGGCAAGCTGTCCGTTTTGCTAACCAAGGCTAAGCTTGGGATCCCATCTCCTCTACTCTTTTGGTATCTAATATAGCATTCATCTGCCCTCTCCTAACACCATACCTTTGCATCTCTCAACCTTGTTATGTTGTTGTTAGGTGCCATTGAGTCGGTACCCACTCATAGTGACCCTATGCACAACAGAACGAAACATTGCCTGATCCTGGGCCAACCTCACAATTGTTGCCACGCTTGAGCCCATTGATGCTGCCACTTGGCCAGTCCATCACGCTGGGGGTCTTCCTCTTTTTCTCTGACCCTTCACCTTACCAAACATGATATCCTTCTCCAGCGACTGGTCCCTCCTGACAGTATATCCAAAGTATGAGAGATGAAGTTTGGCCATCCTGGCCTCCAAGGAGCACTCTGTCTGTACTTCTTCCAACACAGATCTATTGGTTCTTTTGGCAGCCCATGGCACTTTCAATATTCTCCTCCAACACCATAACTCAAAAGCATTGATTCTTCTATGGTCTTCCTTATTCACTGTCCAGCTTTCACATGCAATTGAGGTTATTGAAAATACCATGGCTTGGGTCAGGCGCACCTTA
>NW_006408560.1:15646117-15698913 GCF_000296735.1 Chrysochloris asiatica
GTTGTTAATGAGTCTTCCTCCAATCCTGATGCCACATTTTTCTACATATAACCCAGCTTCTCGGATTATTTGCTCAACCTTGTAGCTTCCCTCATTTGCTTCCTTTTGGAGCTATCCATACCCATTTTCTCTCCTTCCTCACCTCCAATTTATTCCTCAACCTATTCTGTGACTCTTCCCCAATCCACCTGCACAGATAGATGAGAGGCACCAAATAGCTACAAGTAGACAGATCTTTCCTTGGTGTTACTAGCTGTCTTCCCTCCTGAGACGTCTCCTTGGTTTTCCTCTTATCTGTTTGGTGGCCCTCTCTTAGGCTTCTTTTCCTTCAGCAACCTGTTTCATGAGTTGGTTCTGACTCGTAGTGATCTTGTATAGTGTTTCTAGGGCTATAAATCTCTGAAGGAGCAGAAAGCCTCATCTTCCTCCTGTGGAGCACTTGGTGGGCTTAAACCATCTAACTTGTGGTTCATAATCTAGTGCTTATCCTACAGAGTTACCACACTCCCACCAGCAGCCTATGAGTACTGGTATTACTCAAGATTCTCATCTTAACCTTCTCCTCTACTTTATATACCCTCCCTGAGAGGCCTCATCCCATAACTACAACGTTGGCCCTAAGCCTGTTTCAGGCTCAGATTTCTTTGTTCCAGTAAGCTCCATTCTAATTTATCCAGCTGCTGACTGGACGTCTCCATTTAGGAATCTTCATGCAACTAAAAATCAACCTGATCAAAATCTAATTCCTCTTCTTTCTCCCACTTTACGCTCCATCTTTATAAATGGCACCATTACTTCCTGCTCACCCTAATTCAGATATATCAAATCAACTTTTTATCCTCTTGTTTGGTGTAGCACTGTGGGTTAATGTGCTGGATTGCAAAGTCATTTGAAGCTCAAGGTTGGCGGTTCAAGCTCACCAGCCACTTCTCGGAGACCCTATACAGTGTCACTATGGGTCAGAACTTACTCAACGGCACTTAACAAGAGATGAAGTGTGTAATTTGTTGAATGTAAAATCGATCTGCTCTGCAAATCTATGGATCCTACTTTCCCATTGATGCTCGTATGCATTCTATCATTTCGCTGATTCAGGCCTCCAGCATGGTTCATCCAATTTATCCCAGCAGACTAACACCTCTCTTGGTCCTTCTCCAGTACAGCTTGCATTTGGCTGCCAGCATCATCTTCCGACACCATAAATTTGATCACATCATTCCCGTGTTTAAATCCATCAGTGACTCTGGTCAGCATTTATCAGTGTTCTTAGTTTACTGGTTTCTCTTCTTCAGGTTGTTGTGACTCCCTAGACAGAAAAATGGCCTGTTTCCCTACTGCTTACCAAAATGCCTGGCACATAGTAGGTACTCAATATTTCAGTGTAAGGATACCAAGTCTCTTAAGACACCACTTGGATGTGTTGACAGCAGAAGAGAACAGTGGTTAAGACAGTCATATCCGTCAGGTCTGAATGTCAGCACAGCCAACGTCCAGCCAGTTGACCTGAGAGTTTTTCTATTTTAAATGTTTATTGTGAGTTATGTGATAGTTTACATGGGAGAACATTAGCTTTACACTCATTCTATCGTATATAGGTTCATTGCCATGGTTACAATACCTTCCATGCATCATCAACCAACCAAAGGGTATACCCTGCAAGCTTGCCCCCCGGTTGTCAACATACAGCCCCTCTCCATCTCTGGGTCTAAAGTCCCCAGCCACTCCATCTCTCCACGTCATTGTCTCTGCCTCCATCTCTGGCGTCACTGTTTCTCTGGGTAGGGTTCCACACTCCGCTCTTCTCCAGACCTCTGGTCCTGGACTGCAAAGTCAATCACTCCCCTCCTCTTGCTATAAAACATCCACCTTTACATGTCCAACCCTCACAGTCAGTCCTGATAACAATTATTCACTATTGTACCACAAGGGACCTATCCCCATCTTCTTTCATTAGCACCACCCCCTCCCCCAGACAGATTGGATACTACTCAGTGGAGATTCTACCTTCCTTCACGCCCTCTGGATCTAGGCTCCCTCTTGAAAGCTTATAAGCCAGTCACTTCGTGCCTTTGTAGTTCCCCATTTTGGGTAGCCAATCTCCAAGTTGTCCATCCCTGTCTACCCTGTGTATGGACGGGGTGGGAATGATCCTTGCTGTAAAGATTTGTTCCCTCTTTTGAGTTACTGCATCCATAGGTGTAGGTTAAGTTCATCAGATTGTATCAGATTACTCTTTTTTTTTTCTTCTTCTTCTCTCTACTTCTAGTTGAGCTCTGATCATCCAGTCATTGAAGCCAGGTCAAGTGGGTATTATCTGCAAGTGTGGGTGTTCTTATGCATATGCCCTCTCTTCTTATCAACTGGACACTTCACTCTGACCTGAGAATTTCTTACCTTTTGTTAGCTTCAATATTCTGAACTATAAAATGAGGAAAATACCATGTACGTTACAGAGAATGAGATAATGTACATAAAGTGTTTAACAGTGAGAAAACAAAACAATTGAACCAGTTGCCATTGAATTGATTACAACTCATGGCAACCCCATATGTATCCAAATAGAACTGTGCTCTATTGGGTTTTCAATGGCTGAGTTTTCGTAAGTAGATTGCTAGGCCTTTCTTCCAAAGCACTTCAGCATGGATTTGAACTGTCAACCTTTTGGTTAGTAGTCAAGCATTTAGCCATTTGCACCATTTAGGGACTTCTAGCACAGAAGAACACTCAATAAATGGCTGAGATTATTAATTATAGAAACTATCAGTTAAAACATCAAGGTGAGAAAGAATCCCAGGATGTTGATGCTACAATCAATGAGGCTCCAAGAGGCAAAATGACTTACTTCAGAAAGTCACAAATTTGGGGTCTTGGTGTGGTGCTGTAAGATAAACACTGGATTGATAACCACAAGGTCAGCAGTTCAAACCCACCAGCCACTCCTTGGAAACCCTATACATCTCAATGATTAAGAACCGGCTCAATGGTACTTAGTAACAACAGTCACAAATTTGTTGTTGTTGTTAAGTGCTGTCGAGTCGATTGTAACCCATAGCGACCCTGTATAGGGTTTCCAAGGAGCAGCCAGTGAGCTTGAACCACTGAAGTTGCAGTTCAAACAACTTTGCAGTCTGGTGCATTAGTCCACAGCACCACACCAAGACTCCATCACAAATATAGTCAGCGGGAAAAATCAAACTTTGAACCTAGTATCAATACCAACATAACTTGCTATTACACTGTCAGCTGTTCAGTGGAGTTGCTCGACAGACTAAAGTGAAAGTACTCTATAAACCCACAACAGAGACTGTAGATCATAGCTACACCTCGCAGAGTGCATACATGAGTGTTTGCCTCTCTAAACTTGAGCTTGGGCTAATGTGCCCTGGGGCAAGTTCATAATTATAGTACTGTTGATCTTTTCTATTGTCAGCTATAATCATCTGTTAGAATTAGGAATAAGTTCCTCCATGGAGCCTTCGCTGGATCTGTGACGCTCTAAGGGTAGGAGGGGCAGCACTATCACCTAAAATTCCAAATCACAAGCCTTCCTCCCTTTTTGAGATCTTTTATGTTAATGAAGGAGTCCTGGTGTGGCACTGCAGGGTAATGTGCTGGACTGCAAGGTCAGTTTGAATCTCTGCAAGGTGGGTAATTCAAACTCACCAGCAGCTCCTCAGAAACTCTATAGATGGTCACTCTGAGTCTGAACTAACTGGACAACACTTAACAACATATTAATGAAGTTTTATACTATCACAAAGGAGCTCTGGTAGCGTAGTGGTTAAGAATCAGGCTGTGAACCGCAAGGTCAGCAGTTCGAAACTACCAGCTGTTCCGCGGGAGAAAGAAGAGGCTTTCTGCTCCCGTAAAGATTTACAGCCTTGGAAACCCTGTACAGGGTGGCTATGAGTCGGAACTGACTCCACGGCACACAACAACAACAATACTATCACAAGTTAGTCTGGATAGGGTTGGTTCTCTCACCATTTGTCCCTTCCCATTCTCACCTGCAGCAGGTCTTTTAGCTTTAGAAAACATCATTATGCTATGAAAAGAATGAATATTAGCAAAAGATTTTCTTTTGTCATGTATTTGTGTATGTTTCTCAGAAGGACCTTAGATTAAAACAAAATAGGACTTCCTTTAGATTTATACAGTAATATCAAAGGGAGTCCTGGTGTGACGCTGTAGGATAAGCACTCAACCAAAAGGTCAGTTGGCAGTTCAAACTCACCAGACGCACCTCGGAAACTGATATAGGATCACTATGAATCTGAACCCACTCAACAGCAACAATAACATATAATAATAGATTGGCACAGTGGCAGCAGCAATGGGTTTAGCATAACAAATGTGAGATGGTACAGGACTGGGCAGTGTTTCATTCTATCATGCATGTTGTTTGTTAAGTGCCATGGAGTCAGTTCCGACTCAGCAACCCGAGGAAGTAGATGGTGGGTTTGAACTGCCTACCTTACGGTTCGAAGTCCAGTACTGACAGGGTCACGGTAAGTTTGAACCAACTCCATAGCACCTAGTAACAACATAGAATGATAGGAGTCCTGGTGTGGTGCTGTAGGATAAACAAGAGCTGCTAATCACAAGGCAAGATTGTATCATGTGCATATCACAAATTGTTAATGAACCTTCCTCCAACCCTGATGCCAGGTTTTTCTTCATACAATCCAGCTTCTCTGATTATTTGCTCAGCATACAGATTGAATAAGTGTGGTGAAAGAATATAATCTTGGCGCACACCTTTCCTAATTTTAAACCATTCAACGTTCCCTTGTTCTGCTTGAACAACTCCCTCTTGGTTTATGTACAGGTTCCTCACGAGCACATATAAGTGTTCCAGAATAATCATTCTTCGCAATGCTGTCCATAATTTGCCATGATCCACACAATTGAAAGCCTTTGTGTACTCAACAAAACACAAGTAAACATTTTCCTGGTGTTCTTTTTCAGCCAAGATTCATCTGACATCAGCAGTGATATCCCTCATTCCATGTCGTCTGAAACCAGCTATGTATGGTTGCAGCTGTTTCTGTATTACCGTCAGTAAAATTTAACGTGCATGGGATATTAATGATATTGTTCAATGATTTCAGATGATACAACCTTGCTTGCTGAAAGCCAAGAGGACTTAAAATACTGGTGAAGATCAAAGACCACAGCCTTTGGTATGGGCTGCACCTCAATGTAAAGAAAACAAAAATCCTCACCACTGGATCTATAAATAACATCCATATAAATGGAGAAAAGATTGAAGTTGTCAATGACTTCATTTTGCTTGGATCAACCCTCATTGAAGCAGCAGTCAGGAAATCAAACGATGTATTATTGCATTGGGCAAATCTTCTGCATAAGATCTCTGCATAAAGTGTTCAAGAGCAAAGGTATCAGTTTGAGGATTAAGGTGTGCCTGACCCAAACCATGGTATTTTCAATATCATATGCATGTGAAAGTTGGGTAGTGAATAAGAAAGACCACAGAAGAATTGATGCATTTAAGTTATGGTGGAGGAGAATATTGAAAGTACCATGGATTGCCAAAAGAACAAATAGATCTGTGTTGGATGAAATACAGCCAGCTTGATCCTTGGAAGCTAGGATGGCCAGACTTCGTCTTTCATACTTTGAACATATTGTCATGAGGGACCAGTCACTGGAGAAAGAGATCCTATTTGGTAAAGTAGAGGGTTGGAGAAAAATAGGAAGACCCCCAACAAAATGGATTGGCACAGTGACAGCATCAATGGGTTCAAATGTAGCAACGATTGTGAGGTTAGTCTAGGATAAGGCAGTTCTGTTGTGCACAGGGTCACTATGAGCTGGTATCGGCTCCATGGCACCTAACAACAACAACAATCACAAGGCCAGTGGTTCAAACCCATCATCCGTTCCTCAGAAACCCTATACTGAGTCAGACTGACGTGATAGCACTTAATGGCATACAATGGTGTGTGTCCACAGCAGCTGAAGGAAGCCAGGATCATGAGGACAGAAAAGGAAGGAGGCTCAAGTACAGGGGACCTCCATCCAAGTACCCTTGAAAGGGGAGCTGGGCTCTGACCAGAATGTAGTGAGGAGAAACAGTAAGGAAATAGCTGCAAAGCTCCCCTGATCTCCCAGGTTCTTGTTGGGGAGCAAAAGTGAGACTGAGTACTTTCCAACACTAAAACTGAGTGAGGCCAAGTGCCTTTCTGAATGTGGGGATGGGTGGAATATAAAAGCCATTTGCTACTTTACTAAAACACAAAGCTATATTTGTTTCAGATGACAAGTACCCTACAAATGAAGAATTTTTCAGTTGTCTTCCCAGTTTTCCAGTAACAATCAGTACTTGGCTTTGATGTACATTCCCACTTTTTGGTGTGGACTTTCTGAATTACTTAACCCAGAGTTGTATGAGGGTGCCTGGCACTTCTTTTGTATAGTCATGGACATTACCTATGTTGGGTTCAACAGGAACCAACTTGCTCAGTGCAAGTTGCCTGTACAAGCAGATCCTGCACTGCAGGACATGACAGCAAGGTCACATCTGGGTTCTGGTCTGTCTGTCCGCAGAAAATTCCTTCTATAGACAGCCATAACCGTGACTCTGGCCCTGGTCCCAGACCAGCCACTCAAGAGAACACAAGTCCTCATGTATCCACAGAGACTGCATTCTCTCAAGACAGTGATCTTGGACATAGGTCAGAGCAGTGACTCACCTGCTCAAGAGGAAGCTGTGTACACTGAGGAGAGCTGGTAGACAGGGTGGTGTCACTGAGCACCTGTCCTCCCCCTGCTGTCTATCCCTCTCGCATGCCCACTGTCTGATTCATTCTCATTACACAACCTCTTGTGTAAGGAAGTCTATATGGCTTGAAGTGTCATTTTGGGTGTGCTCACTGATTTGTGTAGGGATGAGGACAACATGCCAGGGCACCTGGGTCAGCACTTCTTGATGAGTTCCAGAACACAAAGAACCCACCCACAGAGACCCTGGGAAGTCCCTTACAGAACTACAGCCCTGGGACGAAACTATTGAACACATTACAAATGAAACACCACACAACTGTTTTCTGTTATAAAATTTTATCAAAGGAATAATTTGTATTTTTAGAGGCTTGGCTCCGTAAGGTAAAACTAAAATCTATTAAAACACTTTAAGTTCTTTTTTAACCTCAGAGAGGGACCTAAATTAAATAAATCCATATGAAAGAGACTACTTCCCTAAATTACAACAGTTGGTTTCCAAGCTATGCTCTTACTTCTGCTGCCTGTGACCCTGTTGTTGTTAAGTGCAGTTGAGTCGATTCCGACCCATAGCGACCCTGTATAGGGTTTCCTAGGAGCAGCTGGTGAGCTTGAACCACCAACCTTGCAATTCAAACGGCTTTACAGTCTGGCGCATTAACCCACAGCGCCACACCAGGTGGCCCTAAGGAGAACTAAATTTCATAAGGGGTTGGTTCTTTTGGAAGTCAAGGTGGCAATGTCTAGACACACCAGGCAATGTCTAGACACAGGACAGATGGAGACCGAACCAAGAGTATAAAGTCTGTGACATGTAACGTGACCATTCAATTTATCCAAACCAAGAGACTTCTGGGAGTGAAGAGCTGTTGATGACTAGAGGACAAAAGGCATAAACTGGGGCATATGGCTGGCTACCCCAGAGATAAGGCAGTTTGGAAAATTACATTTTGGCACGCCCCGCCCCTTGAAAGTCAAAAAGCTTTGATTGGAGCAAAGCGCTCTGGTCCTGTGGTTAGCACCATTTAAGAGGTAAACTGTATAGGGCTGGGTTCTGACATAGAGGGTTCCCACTTTCACAGTACACTTAATCAGACACAGAACACAACACCTGAGCTGAAATTTCAATGGATATTAAGTCTGGGGAGCCTGCCTAGTTCCTGGAAATGTTGTCCATTGGTCCATTCTGTCTCTCCTAGGTGCCTTCTCACATCATTGGTGTCCCCACTGCTGCTAGTCTTTTGGAGGATTCTGGGCCAGGTGCTGTTCCCATTCAACTTCAACCAACTTATACAGCTCCATGGTGGCCTGGGCGTCTTCCACAGAGGAATGTCCGCTTTTCCCAACCTGAACAAGGCAGGAAGACAAGATGATGAAGCTACAAGGAACTCTCTATGTCTTCCCCCCACCCCTAACATACATTCCATACACTCACAGATTCTTCTGCAGAGTTAGGAGGCTGCAAAAATGACTCTGGTGAAGCCCTGGTCCTACTCCTATTTATTTAATTTCAGAAATTTAACTCCTAGGAAGCCATCTATTTCCATCCTTTCTGGCAACATGTGTATGCTACGTTACTCTATGGTCAATGGAGACACAGCACAGCAGATGGACTCCCCTAGTGTTTTTTATTTTAACTGCCTCTTTCTAAAGGTCCCTGTAGCTCTGAAGGCCTGGGAAGCAGGTCGTTGTTGCTAAGTGCTGTCAAAAGTCAGAAATGACTCAGAGCGACCCTGTAGAGGGCTTCTGAGGAGCAGCTGGTGGCTACGACTAATTTTGCAATTAGTAATCTAATGTTATCCTACAGTGCCGAAGGATTCTGTAAAGGCTGGTGATGATTCTCTACAACTGTGAGGAAGAAGCTCTGAGCTGGAAAGGACAGTGGAGAATCACAGAAGCTGAACAGTGAAGCAGTCCTCCCCAATAATACCTATGTAAGAACAGTAGGACATTCCTTGTTTTTAAAAGGTGTCCAATAAGAATTAGTCATAAGACAGCCTTCCTTATTACTGGCTCCAACTGTTGGAAAGGTCTTCCTCACATGGGACTGAAATCTAGCTCCTGGTTATTCTGTCCGCTCAGGTGAAACAGACAAAACAGAATGAATCTTTTTCTTTAAATCGGGCTCGCGAACCCCATGGCTCAAGTTTCAGCCAACAATAGACAGACCTATAAGGTGAACAATAAGGTACCCATCACTCCTTAGAACAATCAACCATACAGAGCAAAAGGTAAGCATCTACCTAGAGATAAAACTCAGAAGGGATAGGAAAGAAGGATGAATAGAAAAGGTAAACACAGGGAGGAAGTGGGAAGAGTACTGTGGGACTAACATTCAATGTCACGAATCAGCATGTGTATGAATCGTTGACTGGAAAATCAATCTGCTCTGTAAATTTTCACCCAAATCACAAAAAGTTAAAATAAATAAATAGGCCTCCTGAATCGTCCACCGTCTTGAGGTTCCTTAATTGCTCTCTAAATGTTCTATATATGAGGAAGCTTCAAAAATCTCATGGAAAAATGGAACGAAAAGATGATGGAACTTCCCATGAACAATTTTGAAGTCCCCCTCATGTGCCCACCTCCTGTCAAGCAGGTCACCCCTTCATTGACTGCCAAACATGGGGAATGCACCCACAATGTGGTCTTTTAGCGACCATCTTCCTTTCTTAGTTAGGGTTTTAGATCTACTTAAGTTTTTGTTTTTTCCTTTCCCAAACTATCACTTCATTTAGTGCCCAGAAAACTGTACACAAATGCAAAGAGAACACTGGGCCCCTACACTCAAAGCTATTTCCATCAATGAAACCCACCAGGATCTCTACAACCAGAGGAACTCTGGGGTCAGAGCCTGGGCAGAGACAGCAAGAGCCTCCGCAGCATCCAAGCCTGAGGCCCAGCAGCAGCTGGGGAGAGGAGGCTACCTGAATGTCCCGGTTCAGCAGCTTCTGGGTAAGACGCTTCAGAGATACGGTAGCATTCTCTGGACACTCAGCTTTCCGGTTGAGGAGGGGGATATGGGAGGTGTCACGGGTGAGGGACTTGGGGTGAAAGTACTGAAGGGCTTTGAAGTCATTGTGGATGGCATGACCCACCACTATCTTGCCTGTGAGTATCTTCAAGATCTGAAATAGGCATGAAAGGAAAGATGATGAGAGGCACCATGTTCTGAGTTAAACATGGCCACCAGTCCTTCTAGGTTGTTTTCACCAATCATCTACCGACCTTATCCTTTAATTGAAATACCCACTTCCCTAAGTTTTCCTTCTCTTGAAACTCCCCTTCTTTCCTGCAGGTAAAAGCAGATCATTTCCATGGTATCACCCTGACTGGACTCTCATTGCCAATGGCTCCTTATTTTCCCATTCATTTCTACTCCAATGTGAGACTAATTTGCTTTCAGTCATAAATCACACAAGAACTAGTTCAGCACTGGTGTGAGCTACTTGTCCACAGGGAAGTACTTAACCATTACCATTATGCTGGCCTTAGACATGTGACCTATGCAGACGAAGATGGATTTCAGGGAGGTAATGGAAGTCCTAATTCATAGGCCCATAGGCATTTGTACAGGTGTTTAAAGGAGGGAGAGGGTCGGTGCTTTCATCAAATTCTCAAAGAGTTCACAAGTCATAAAAGATTAACAATCACTTATAGACTGAGGTTACAGAGGAAAGTGATCAGGTTGACCACGCTTGTGCTATTTTTGCAGAAAGCCAGTCCCACTGCTTTATAGCACCTCCTGCTCATAACCACAATGCGATTACCAGCTGGGCAGGAACCATAGTCACCCGAGTTTTGGAGCCAAATTATGTCTTAATGCTTCAGAAACTAAAACAAATGAGGATATACTACCAGTGAGGACAATCAAAAAACACAACATGGACTCAGAAGACCCTTCCCAAAATGTATTTCCAAATAAGTTATGAACAACAGCTATAGTCCTGGAATAAGTACTTGGACTTCCAAAGGGACCCCTTTGAAGAGGTCAGACTTATCTGGATGTACCTGTCTCTCAACTCCAGCTTGGGCATTGTGAAACTGGACGTAGTCCAATCAGCTAGTTGTTTTGTTGCTACAGATTTCACCCACAGTCCACTGTCCACCACCACCTTTACTTTTTTTTAATTTCAACGTATCACCCTCATTAAAGGTTTGCTCTCACACTCACTCCGCTTTGCACCTTATGCACTGGATATTCTTCAGCTTTCCATTCTACGTCCTTTCTAAAAACCAGTTACTATTACCTCTGATGAGCCTCCCACAACTGACTCTCCTGGCATATAAAGAATTCTTGGAGCAGAGTGTGTTCAGACAGAAGAAGAAATTGGAAGGTGAAAAGGCAAATAAATGAACCAAGGGCACCCTCTAGAGGCAGTTCAAGGTTCATTGGTGATACTCACAGAATTCAGCAGGAATTTTCTTTTTCTTCAAACACAGGGCTTTTTACATGGTTGTCTGGTCCACTTACATAAATATGACCCAGTTCCTTCTGTTAACTTGATAACTTCACCTTCCACCAACACTTCCTCTTAGGCTAGGAAGCCCTTCCCACCTCTCCGCTCTGTATAAGGCATTCCAAATTTGAGCCCTTTTACCAGACACTCAAGTCTGCTGCTTGGTCCAGACTGCCTGTTATTTCTCTATGCAGATTCCCAGCTGCCCAGATCAGGACTGCATTTGGATTAACTGAAGTCTAACCTAAAAAATCAATCAATGACAACCCTTTGAATCACAACCAATCATGGGGATGGTACAGAATCAGAAAGCATTTCATTGTTGTGCATGGGGTCGCCAAATTGGAAGCTGACTCAACAAGCAAATAACAGATAAGTTTTTTACACCAGCTAATTTCAACTATCCTGCCTTTCAACACTTCTCACCCCAAATAGAAGCCTTCATCTTCTAACATCATTTAACATTCTATCATTTTTTAGTACCGTCCCAAGGCAATATCCTTTACTGAAAAATGACTTAGATTTCTCCGAAACCACCTTATGGCTAGCTGTATGCCCCATGCCTCATGCCCCTCACCTGGCTCCGAGCAACCTTGAAGGGTGTAGCATTCACCATGTGCTGCTTCCGGATGCCACTCCATCTGGTTCGGTAGTCCACAATGTGACACGGGGGAAGGATGTACTCATCATATAGCACATCACCATTGTAGTTGACAATGCTACATCTAGCCAAGGAACTGACATGCCCCTTGGGCCCTGTGCCCACCATTTCACAGTCAACTGCCACCATCTTCCTTGGAATCTCCTGAGATAGTCCTGAGCTATTTTCAGAGTGAGCATGAGTGGAGTTCTGTGAGGCATTCTTCTGAGCAGGGTTCTTCTGGGGACGTTTATTCTTGGAGCAAGCTGGCTGGCTCTTAATCTTTGGAAGGGCACTCTGGAATTCTCCCAGCAAATCTACTTTCGCCGCAAGAGAAAGACCCTTCTGTGAAGAGGCAGGGGTCAGCCAAGGCACTGCAACTTTCTTACTCAAGGACTGCTCTGACCCACTGCTGGAGGCAGCTGTCTCTTTCCTTTTGGGGAGGTGATGGGCCCTCCCAGTGCGATCTACCTTAGAAGTCTCCTCTTTTTTTGGAGGGTCTGAGTGCAACCTAGACATCTTGCTAGGGGGCTGCTTCTTCTTATTCAGCAAACCTCTCCGTTCCAAAAGTCGCCGCTTCTTAACAAAACTTTGGTGCTTGGAATTCCCCTGTAAGGCCTTTTTAGGAGGAGGTTCCCCAAAATCCAGGTTGAGAAGTAAGGTAGACATGAGGACTGGATGCTGGGAGAGCAGTTGGAGAGCAGTTTACCGTTGAAAGGGCAATGGGGGACTCATTCCCTGCTGAATTCCCCAGAGCAGCATCTGGATGTTCGTTGTACAGCCTGGGGAAGACAGTGATCCTGATAATTGAGCTCACAGGCCTAGAAGAAAGGAGATACAGAGCTCTGCAAGGCAGAAGGGAGGAAAAGTTAAGATATCAGAGCAA
This sequence comes from Chrysochloris asiatica, assembly GCF_000296735.1. Classification (NCBI taxonomy): domain Eukaryota; kingdom Metazoa; phylum Chordata; class Mammalia; order Afrosoricida; family Chrysochloridae; genus Chrysochloris; species Chrysochloris asiatica. The sequence continues at coordinate 15,658,848 of NW_006408560.1, forward strand.
CCCCTAGTATAGAAGGGAAATGACCTTGCAATGTGAAATGACAGGAGTGTTGGCCAGAGTCAGAAAGCTTCGATTCTAGTGAAGACCCAGAAGCCCCACAATTTACTAATCACACGGTCTTAGGAAAGTCATTCCCATCTCTTTTGATCGGTTTCATTTGCAAACTGAGGGGACTAGACAGTGCATCGTAGCTCAAACTCTCTGTGTCTGGAAAGCCAAAATAGGCGAGCTTTATAAACTAAGTATCCTTAAAAGCAAGGAAAGTCATGACACAGATGACCTCTAGATTGCCCAGGTATCCCAGGGGCCGATCCCATGAATACAAATCTAGGTATCCCTTTCCCTAGGCTTGAGGCGGGGGGACTCTCCACATCCACCTCACTGAAATCCTTTCTTCTCCCAAGAAAACACCCTAGAGACCACATATTGGCGGGGAGGTGGGGTGTGGGATGTGGGGTGTCAGGCTCGGGGGAGTACACCCCGGGAAGCACATGTTGACAGCCCCGGAAGCGGAGACGATTCCCAGGTTGGGACCAGAGTTTATACACATACCTCCTCAACGGGCTCCGCTAAGACCGGAAGCGTCCGAAGCCGGATGCGGAAATCGGCGCGCGTCGACGAGGCCCTGGACGGCAGGCGCGCGGGTTAGAACGCGCGGAGGGCCGGCGCCCACGCGCCCCTACCTCCGGAAGCGAGGCCAGGGATTCAGAGTGTGTGAGGATCGGCAGTGGCGGTGGCGGAGGGGGCGGTGTGGGCGGGGGCGGGGGCGGGATGCGCTCCCCGGCCCCTCTAGCCCCGTGGAGGTACAACTCGAAGGTGTAAGGAAGCCTCCACAAACAAGAACTGAAGCGTGCCGAGGATCTTGGGCCCTACTTCCGGGAGAGGAGGAGCGTGTATGGGAAGAGGCAGGATCTGGAACTTGGTCCACCCCTTCGCGGGCGTGGCCATGCGACACGGTTCTGTGGCGTCATTATACTGGTGCCCCTCCTACCTGCCGCCAACACTGACACCATAGCGCTGTGAGATGTCGTGACCTGTGACGTCAGCTAGGTACCTCTTATCTTCAACCCCAGAATGGGATCTCGGAAACGCCACGCCAGGCACTGGACCCGAAACCGTTGCTTCCCATCCCGTCTGCAGAGCTGAGCCCAACTCCGGTCTTGTACCCGCGTGGTAGTGACCGTGGTTCCCTCACCGCATTCTCGCATCCCTCTCCACCGCAGGACCCCGGCATGCCGGGGGTCTCCGCCCGCGGCCTCTCTCTGGAACAGAGGAGGCAACTAGCTGTGAACCTCACCCGTGTCCTGGCGCTCTACCGTTCCATCCTGGACGCCTACATCATCGTGAGGCCGCAGGGGTGTGGGCTGGGTGCAAATGTTGGTCCTTTGGTTAGCTAGGAGCCCACGACAAGGAGAGAAACTGGAGACTTGATCTCTGGTCCTGTTTCTTCTATAGGTTTCAGTCATTAAAAAACAAAACAAACAAAAAACATCTATTGTGCTTTAGGTGAAAGTTTACAGAGCATATGCGTTTTTTGTTTAGTAAGTCATACATAAATTGTTCCATGACATTGGTTGTAGTCCTGGCAATGTGTCAGCACTCTCCCCGCCATTTCCACCCTGGGTTCCTCATTCTTCCAGTTTCCATATCCCTCCCTGCCTACTCATCTTTGCTTATGGGCAAACGTTGCCCTTCTGGTATAGTACAGTTGATTTTTCTATGGAGCACACTCCTCTTGGGTGGTATTGACTTTTATATATGGAAAGGGAGCCTCCGGAGTGGCGTCAGTTCCAAATTTAAAGAATATCTTAGGGCAGTAGTCTCAGGATTTCCTCCAGTCTCTTATTTAGTCAGTAAGTCTGGTCTTTTTTTTTTTTTAATTTTTGCGAATTGAGCAAAGGTTTACAGACAAAATTCAATAGCTAATCTCAATGATTACCACTCCCTCCATGCAGCAACAGTTATCCTGCTTCCTTTTATGGTTCGTATATGCATTCCACCTACCCTCCCATCCCTTCTCAACTTTGTTCTTAGGATTTTGAATGATTGACATTCCATGATGGGCATACCTTTCTAGTATTGTTATCCCCACCCCCACCCCATAAACCTTTCCACTGCTTGGCTGAAAATTGGGCCACAAGGGAGAGTTCGAGTTCCTTTCCAGATGTGAAGGGTAGTTGAGGCCATAGTCTCTTTCTCATCAGTAAAACGGATGTTTTGTTTTTTTTCAGTATTTAGTTTTGTTCCACATTTCCTCCCACTCTTTCCAGGACCCTCTAACGTGATCTCTTTCAGAGTAGTTGGTAGTGATAGCCGGGCACTAGTTCTCACCTCTGAGTCATGGAGACTGATGTTCACATGTTCCATTAGTCCATTGGACTAATTGATTCCAAACCAAGTCTGGTCTTTTTATGAATTTGAATTTTGTCCTACATTTTTCACCATTCTGAGATCATATATTGTGTGTTCCTGGTTAGAGCAGTTACAGTAACAGTAGCCAGATACTATCTATCTAGATGGTCTGGTTTTAAGCTAGAGGAGGCTATAGGTTCATGTGGACCTTTAGTCTTTGGGCTAATTGCTTCCTTGAGTCTTCGGTTTTCTTCACTCTCCTCTGGTTCACACAGCCAGAAATCAGTAGTATCTTAGATGACTGCTCACAATCTTTAGAACCCCATACTACTCACCAATTAGGATGTAGAACATTATGTTTATGAACCAATATATGTGCCAATTGACCAAGATTTCCCGGGACTATGGTCCTTGGCCCTCAAATCCAGTAGCTCAGTCCTGCAAGGTGTTTGATTATATCTGAGAAGTTTTCTTTAACTGTGCCCACTGTGTGTTCTGTTATATGAGGAGGTTTCAAAAAGTTCATGGAAAAATGGAATGAAAAGATAATGGCATTTTTTCATGTAGCCACTCACAAATGTTTGATATTCCTGTTGTTGCAAGATTGGTTGACTGTATATGTTATAGTATTTACCGTAGTTGCCTTTTGTTCCTGCATAAGTCTCAGTATCTTCCTTTGCCTTCATCACACTTTGCTGACTTACCCCATATTGTGTATTGCCTTTCCCCACTAGAATTAACACGTCTGCTATCTAGTGAGTCTCCCTCCTTCTCTCTCCTATCAAAGAGAGTTTCTTTCTTTGTGTAAACCCAATCTTGAATTTTTATAATAGTCTTATACAATATTTGTCCTTTTGTGATTATTTCACTCAGTGTAATGTCCTCCAGATTCACCCATTTGTGAGATATTTCACGAATTCATTATTATTTATCATTGTATTGTTGTTGTTGTTAAGTGCTGTCGAGTCGGTTTTATCATTGTATAGTATTCCATTATATGTATGCACCATAGTTTGTTTACCCATTCATCTATTGATAGACATTTAGATTCTTGTTACTACGAATAATGCCACATTGAACATGCATATGTCTATTTGTCACAGCTCTTATTTCTCTAGGGTATATACCTAGGAGTGGAATTGCTAGAGCACATGGTATTCCTGTTTTTAATTTTTTAAGGAAGTACCATACTGTTTTCCATAATGGTTGCACCATTTTATTAACTGTAGGGTCGCTATGAGTTGGAACCGATGGCACATAACCACCACCACCACCAGCAGCAATATATGGAGTGGCTCTGTGAGTTAATGTGCTGGTCTGCAAGGTCGGTTTGAACCACAAGGTGGCGGTTCAAGCTCACCAGTTTCTCCTCGGAAACCCTATACAGAGTTGCTATGAGTAGGACCAGACTTAACAACAACCAGCTGTGTGTATATAAGACTTCCAATTTCCCCACAACCTCACCGTTATTGCCAGGGAGATATGGTAATTCATTGTAGTTTTCATTTGCATCACTGATGGCTAATGACTGTGATCATCTTTTCGAGTGTTTGTTAGCCACTTGAATGTCTTCTTAAGTAAAGTGCCTGTTCATGTTCTTTGCCCAATTTTGGATTTTATTGTTGTCTTTTTGGTGTTGCGATATTGCTGTTTTCTATATATGTTAGTGACTAGTCCCTTGTCATTACCAAAAATTTTTTCCCAGTCTGTAGTTCTCTTTTGATTCATTTGGTTAAATCTTTGGGTGAGCATAAGTATTTTATTTTTAGTAAGTCCCAGTCAGAAATCCTCTGCAGGGTCACTATGAATCAGAATCAGTTCGACAGCACTTAACAACAGCAAAAGTTATCTCATTTATCTGCTGTATGTACTTTTTAGGAGCTCTGGTAGCATAGTGGTTACAAATCGGCCTGCTAACCTCAAGGTCAGCAGTTTGAAACTACCAGCAGTTCCGTGGCAGAAAGATGAGGTGGTCTGCTCCCGTAAAGATTTACAGCCTTGGAAACTCTATGTAGGGTCACTATGAGTCAGAACCGACTCCACGGTACTTGGTACTTAACAACAACAACATGTGCGTTTTAGTTTTGTTTAATAGTCTATGCCATAAATTAGGGTCTCTAGCTTTGTCCTTATGTTTTCTTCCATGAACTCTATAGTTTCAGGTTTAACATTTAGATCTTCCCTCCATTGTGAGTTGATTTTTGTGTGTGGTATGAGGTTAGGGTATGAATCCGCTTCATTTTTCTGTAAATGGATATTCATTTTTGCCAGCATCATTTATTAAAGAGATTAGAGTTTCATGCTTTTGTCTGGGATGACAAAAACTAGGATTAGTCCCCGCTCCTTTTCCCCAGCTGACATTAATATTTCTAATATTTAGAGTTTTCAAACTTGCCCAAATGCAAGGTAATAAACTGAATGGATGGGAGCCACGCAGTGGCCACATTGAACTTTGTAGGAGTGTGTGATGATGTCCATTCAGCCAAGCTTTGATTAAACGGTTGTTGTGATATAGTGAGCAGTTGTGGCTTTAGAATCAAACAGACTAGAATCCTGTCTTAATTATTTTAGGCCTAAGCATTTTTATTCATTTTATTCCTTGCTTTCCTCAGCTAGAAAATGGATCACTGTCTGAAAGATTACTATGAAGATTAAATAATGTGTAACATCATTAATCATTGTTACACATCTCAAATCCAGACATTATCCTTGATTCAGCAGACCTTCAACGTATCCTGTTGGCTCTACATCCAGAAAAGATAGCCAAGTCATCTACTTTTCTCCATCTCCAGTGCCCCTACCTTGGGCCATGCCACCACCATCTCTTCCCTGAACTACTATAATAGCTTCTTAATTGATCTGTGTTTGCTTCTGCCCTCCATAACCAACCAGTTCATAGAGCAGACAGATTGACCTTTTTAAAAATGTAGCTTATAAAACCCTACACTGTCTAGCCCTTGCTGCCGCTCCCTCCCTATCATATTTCCTCTCACCCCACATTCTCTATACCTCACTTACATTAGCCTGATTTTTGTTTCACAAATATGGCAACATCTGGGCCTTTGTATTTACTACCCTGCCTGGAATGTGCTTTTCTTCCACAGTGAAACAGAGCAGAATGGTTAAGAGCAGGGACACTAGAGTCAAACTGGTTTCAAATTCCAGCGCTACTACTTACTTTTTTATTGGGGCAAATTACTTAATTGTTGTGCCTCATTGTCCTCACCTGTAAAATGGATACGAATAGTACCAATAGAGTTGTTTTGAGGATTAAATGTTAAGAATGGTGCCTGACATACAAAAGTATTATGTGTTTGCTAATATCTGTATTTTCTTTATTTGTCTGATTCCTGTTCATCATTCACATGTCTCCTCTCATCTTCCTATCCAAAATAATAATCTCCTCCACTCTCCTTTACATTTTTATTTCATTAGTGTTTAGTATTTCCTGAATTTTTTTTTTTTTTTTTTGATGTAAACTCAACAGGAACAGGAATCTTGTTTGTCTGGTTCACTGTTGCATCCCCTGAGCCTAGAATAGTGCTTAGTGCATAATTAAAGCTCCAGAATTTGTGTTGAACAAACAAATGAATAAACATACACAAAGGTTTGGCCCATATAATGATAGGTTACTAAATGGTAACACACTATTATTGTGTGTTAGTTATGACAGCAAGTGCTGGGGACACAGATGTGAGCAAGACATTATCTTTTCTTTAGAAATTCAGTTGAAAGGAGAAAGTAAGACACCTTATAAATAAGTGGGGGAAATAGCTAAAAGAAGAGGAGCATCAAGAATGCCAGGAAGAAGCAGTCAGCCACTGAGGGATAGTCTGGGAGAGGGGTAGTGGAGCTGGAACAAGAGGTGACTTGAATGAGTAGAGGTCCTTGCTGGTTGCAGCCAGTGGTCCTGTGTGGCAGCTGTGCTAGGAAGCCACAGGGGATAAGGTGGGGAGGGAAGACTGGAAATGGTAGTAGTCTGCTGATTTCTTTTCTCTTCCTTCTGCAGGAATTTTTCACAGACAACCTGTGGAGCACACTCCCTTGCTCTTGGCAGGAAGCACTAGATAGCCTGAGCCCACCACAGCTGGCCACACTGCTGCTGGGGATGCCTGGGGAAGGGGAGGTGGTCAGGTATGGACCAGCGGGGGACTTTGGCATTGAGCCCTTTAGCTAGTCATTGTTTAGAGTTTCACAGGGGTTTCCTTGGCTCCCTGGGTGGTAAACTGGTATGCCAAGGATGCAATGGAACTTCACTGAGGCATGACTGGGCTATCTCAGGTACAGGTCAGTGTGGCCACTCACTCTGCTGGCCCTGAAGTCCACAGCCTTTGCCTTGGCTTTTACCCGAACACCTGGGTTCCAGACTCCTTCAGAGTTCCTGGAGAACCCTAGTCAGAGCTCCCGACTGACTCCTTTGTTCCGGAAACATGTCAGGCCCAAGAAGCAGCATGAGATCCGGAGACTGGGCGAGGTAAGGTGGCTGGGGGTACAGGTGATATCTGGGAGCCCTTGAACCCCTTAAATCCATGGGGTACAAATATGTGTGTGTGCCCCTTCGCTCACATGCAGGACCAAAAACCCTAGAAGGTCACTGTCTCAGCAGACATACTATAAGCATATTTCAATGCTGGTATTTTTTTCATCCTCTTGCTTGGTTGATTGGTGACTATGAACCACTCTTACTCCTCATCTGTCTCCCATTTCCACAGCCTACTCAAAGGGGCTTCACAGCAAGACTCTTCTTTCTTGTTCTCTGGGGGAGGTTGAATCACTGATCCAAAGGGAACAAAGAGTGGCCTGAACCTGATGTCAGCACTCACCCTCCTCTCACCCCCCATTTTGGTTTCCATATTTCTTGCCTTTTTGGCAGTTCCCTCTCTACCCATCATCCATCCTCTACCATCCTCAACATTTCCACCCTCATTATGGATGCTTGCCCCAGGAGTCAAGGAACAATGGACCAAAAACCTCTGCTTCCTCTGCTTTCAGTTGGTGAAGAAGCTGAGTGATCTCACAGGCTGCACCCAGATTGTGGACGTGGGCTCAGGCCAGGTGAGCCAGAACCCTATCACGGTTCTTTTGAATCGTGGAGACAAAAAAGTTGGATAACAAGGTGGCTATCGATCCTGAGAGGAGCAGGATTTAAACCTGTGAGGGTTCCACTCCTCACCCGAGTGTGCTGGCCACTTAATAGGTAGGATGACAGGACAGGCTGCCAGAAAACATTGCCTCTGCCCTCCCTCTCATGACTCCAGGGCCACCTCTCCCGCTTCATGTCTCTGGGGCTGGGGCTGCTGGTGAAGAGCATTGAAGGGGATCAAAGACTAGTGGAGAGAGCCCAGCGCCTGGACCAGGAGCTCCTGCAGGCTCTGGAGAAAGAAAAGAAGAGGAATCCACAGGTATGCCATCCCTTCCCAGGACTGCAAAGAGCAGGGTCCACTTGACTGGCATCAAGCACCAAGGCTGAATTCCCTCTTTCAAGTTTCTCAGCTTGAGATGGCATGGTCCTTATTCCTGAGGCCCCCCGCCAAGCCTCCCACATCTCAAGGGCACTTTCTAGGTTATCCAGTACTTTCCACACGGATACGTCCTTCCCACAGCAACCTGTGATATGATCAGGCAAGTATTACACACATATTACAAATGAGGAAACAGACTTTAAGATGAAAAAGTTTGCAAAGTTGTTAATGATAGACCCAGAATTTCTCTTGTCTCTTGGTTAATAGCCCGGGTCTCTCCTGACCTTCAGCTTCTCTCCCACCTTCCTGCAAGGTGGGAGAGGATAGATCCCTTCCTGCCAAATTTCCCATCTGCTCCGTATCCTTTTCTGCTTCCACAGGTCCAAGCTGACTCTCGCCACCCCCCACACCACGTGGTGAGGTGGGTAGACCCCACAGCTCTGTGTGAGGAGCTGCTGCTTCCACTGGAGCCCTCACCTCAGGGTAGGGCCCGCTTGCTGTTAACAGGCCTCCATGCCTGTGGGGATCTGAGTGTAGCCTTGCTGAAGCACTTCTCCTGCTGCCCTGACGTGACAGCCCTGGCCTCAGTGGGCAGCTGCTACATGAAACTGAGTGATCCTGGTGGTTACCCACTGAGCCACTGGGTCGCTAGCCTGCCTGGCTATGAACTGCCCTACAGGCTTCGGGAAGGGGCCTGCCATGCCCTGGAGGAGTATGCTGAGCGGCTCCAGAAAGCAGGTCCTGGCCTCCGAACCCACTGCTACCGGGCAGCCCTAGAGACTGTCATCCGGTGTGCCCAGCCTGAGCTCCGTCGACCAGGCGTGCAGGGGATCCCCAGGGTTCACGAGCTCAAGATTGAAGAGTAAGATTCAGGGAAGTAGGGGTGTATGTGTGTGTAAAGGAGGCATCACCAACTAGAGGTCTCTCACTCTCATTTGTTAGCACGTCCTACAAAAAGTCTCAAAGTGCACAGGAGAGGGATTTTGAGTTCTCTGACTGGGAAGCTCCTCCAAATTCCTTTAAAGGGGATTATCACTCTTTAGGAGTCCTGCTGTGGTAGGCACTAGAATAAGCACTGGGCTGCTAAATGCAAATTTGGCAGTTCAAACCCACCAGCTACTCCTTGGAAACAGTGCTGTCGAGTCGGTTCCAACCCATAGCCACCCTGTATAGGATTTGTGAGGAGCAGCTGGTGAACGTGAACCACCAACTCTACAGTCTGGTGCACTAACCCACAGCAGCACACCAGGTCACTATAGATTGGATGACACTTAATGACATCACTCTTTTATCAGAAGAATTTATCAAAAAATACCGAGCTTTTAAAGTGCTAAAAATATGGCATATAATTGGATAGAACTAGCTGATAGTAAAATTTTGGATTCATTTATCCCTAGTTTACAGAGAAACATTTAGAAATGTCTATTAGTATAGCAAATCAAGCAAAGTTAGAATTTAATTAGGAATAGGTAAAGTTTGTGTGTGTGATCCCTGAAACCAAACTGCACACTGTCTATGGCTGGCTCCACAGATATGTGCAACGGGGGCTGCAGCGAGTGGGGCTGGATCCCCAGCTGCCCCTGAATCTGGCTGCCCTTCAGGCCCACCAGGCCCAGGAGCACCGAGTGGTAGCCTTTTTCAGCCTGGCCTTACTGCTGGCCCCACTGGTGGAGACGCTGATTCTGCTGGACCGGCTGCTCTACCTTCAGGAGCAGGGTGAGGGCGCAGGGCCAGAGGGACGAGTGCAGGGGCTCCTCCTGTAAGCCCCAGTCCTCACATCTGCTGGGACTGGCTCTTCACTCTGTCATTCCTGAACTTCCAGTCGGGTAGGAGTGGGGTTTTTATTAAAAAGGCAGATTCTTCCTGAAGCAGCCTCTGGGGGATCCATCCAGTAAGCCTCCCAGGCTGAGAACCTACATGAGGGCTTCTACAAGTCAGGGCCTAGAGCACCCATGCTTCTTAACAGAGAACTGGGTCTCCTTAGCCCTCTGGGAGCCTCCCCACTGGAGGAGAGGGGCTGTGTCTACAGGCTGTGCAGGAAGTGGCTGTGTGAGGCTTGGGCTTGTTTCTCACCTTCTGAATAGCCTGCCTTTCTCCCAGGCTTTCATGCTGAGCTGCTGCCTCTCTTCAGCCCTGAACTCTCTCCCAGAAACCTGGTTCTGGTGGCCACCAAGACGCCCCTGGGTCAGGCCTTCTCTGCCCTGGAAACTGAGGACAGCTGACAAAGCCTGAGGAAGAGCACATCTCGGATCCTGTCTGAAACCAACCGCACCACGGTGGGTGGCAGAGTCTGTACCTCCTCACCCAGAACACTAGCACCTTCACCCTCCCTGAAACATTGGTGCCCTACAAGTCTTGTGTTTCATACCCTTCTCTCCATGTGCTATAGGCTATGATGTAAGATTATCTTTTTAATTTATTAAAAAATTGTCATTTTTATTCCTTCCATTTCTCTAATATTAAAAAAAGACAGACAAGCATCCTTCCTACAGAAATCCCATGGAGGCCATATGATTAAATCTAACACCCCAGCCCCCACTGTCCTCCTAATGGGGCTTCTGTTACAAAATGGTCTCCAAAAGAGAAGCTATCCCTCCCTTTAGTCTCCATCCCAGAATCCACAGGCCCTGCCCTTAGGTGGGCTTTCTTAAGGCTGGCTAGCTTCCATCCAGATTTTGTCCTATTGGAAACCTAGGTGTTGGGGGTACCAGTCTTGTCAGACAACAAACAGAGGAAGACTCTTGGTTCTTTATTGCAATCTAGAGAAGTGGTAGCCATAGCCTCCAAGGTTAAGACAGAGAAGTTGGGGAGAAGCTCTCTCCCCAGGCTCAATACCAATAGACTTTCTTGTGTTTCCGGGTCTCCTGGATCCCCATTGCCTCCATCACCTCTTCCTCCAGTGTCTTTAGACAGGGCACATAGGTTCTTTCAAGAGCGTCTTCCACTGATGTGTCTTTGGGGCCATCTATTGGACCAGAGGAAAGAAGGCAGTGGATGAACTTTCCAGTTTCAGTCTTTTAACATCCCTTCTTTTCACTCCCCCATCTTCCTGCCCCTCACCCAGCCTCACCAGTCCATGTTTCAGGGACGATGCCATCAGCTCTAGGAAATTCAGGCTTTGGGATAATTCTTCCTGATCTCGTGGAGACCCGTACTCGCTCTCCTGCCTCAGTGAACCTCCATTCTATCTCAGTGGGTTTCCTGGGGGATAGGAGAAGTGAGCTTGGTCTAGGAGCCAGGTCCCTTGCTATCTTCCTCCCCAATAGTAGTCAATGGCTGAAAACACCAAGAGTGCCACCTTACTTTCTTTGCTACTTCTACCGGGGTTACCATGAGATGGCCCCTTCCAATTTCCAAAGCATCCAACCTACTATCTTATCTGCTGATACTGCCTCGACCTCTGTACCCTCTCCTTTTCTACTGGAGAAATTGTCTGTCCCCTTGCTGTGTTCAAAAGCTAGGCTGACTCAGAGGATACTAAACCCTGACCCAGAGCTCCATTTGCTTGCCTGTCCACAGGATCCACAAGTGTGACCTGGCGGTGAAGTAGTGGGGCTTCACTTGGGATCATGGTTCCCCGGTAATTCTTGGTCTTGCCAATGAAGCGATAATGCTGTCCAAAAGAAGGGGGGAAAACCAGAAACTAAGGGATATGAAGGGGCTTCCCACTACTACTCAGAGCATGAAGCCCCAATTGAAAAGTAGAAGTGTTCAGTCATTCTACCGTCCCTTCTTCCAGTCTCCCGCCTCCCTGCACTGCTCCTAATAGAGAGGGACAGATGAGACAGGCTTCTCGACCATTCCCATCTTCCCCCTTCACTTACTGTGTTCAGCCCCTCCAGGACAACCCAGTTTCTCTGCCGGATAACTTGAACCACTCTGCCTTGCTTCCCAGCATCCTTCCCTTCTAAGACTTCCACCTGTGGGAAGACAAGACTCTTTTATCAGGGAGGAGGACTGTTGCCCAGGAGCAACTTACCATTCTATCTCCTGTCTGAGGTGCTCACCATGTCCCCACAGAACAAATGCCAGTCTTCATCAGAGATAGGTTCCACAGCTACTGGGCGCCTTCTGGTCCCCGGAGGGTTCTTCCTCTTGTCTGCCAGGGAACCTGGGCGGCTCATCCCATAGCGGTAGTTGGGAGGCAGATTGACCTTGGATGCCATGGCCAGCAGAGCAGAGAGACGCATGGCTGGAGGCTGGCTTAAATCTTGTATTATCTGATTCAAGTCTAAGAACAAATCAGTGAAGATGGTACTATAAGAATGAAGTCCTAACTTTGAAACTACAAATAAATGCATGGAAATGGTATAAATCACCAGGGACTGGGAGTCAGATGGCTTGGGTTCTAGCCCCTGCTTTGCCATCTTCTGAGCTTCAATTTCTTCATTCATAAAAATTTACAGGGTTGTTGATGTTATTTAAATATTAACAAAGCAAAGTACAGAATAAAATTAATAGTATAATCCCTTTTGGATAAATTAAAGTATGTATTTCAGCACAGGAATAGATATTTTGGGGAAGAAAACAAGAAGCAACTAAAGTCCTTGTTTTTGTGGAGACGAATTGTTTGGGAAGGCTGTTCCTTTCCATAATTTTCATTTTAAGCACTCGACCATAAAGTTAGTTTGAACCGCAAGGTTGGTGGTTCAAACTCACCAACTACTCGGATATCCTATGCAGGGTTGCTATGAGTCTAAACGGACTTGACAGCACATAACCACAACACACCATGTACATTAAAGAAATAGTTTTATCTGAGCAGTGAGATGTTGGCTCGTAAATACATTTTATGTTATTAGTGTCCTCTAGTCGATTTTGACCCATTAGCAACCCTGACAGGGTTTCTGAGAAGCAGCTGGTGGGTTTGAACTGCCAACCTGTGGTTTGCAGTCCAGTGCTTATCCTACAGCACTATACCAGTATATGTTGTTAGGTGCCATCAAGTTGGTACCGACTCATAGCAACCTTATGCACAGCAGAACGAGAAACACTGCCTGATCCTCAGCCAACCTCACTATCATTGCCACGCGTGAGCCCATTGATGCTGCCACTTTGCCAATCCATTTTGCTGGGGGGAGTATTCCTTTTTCTCTGCTCTTCCCCCTACCAAACATGATATCTACACATAAATACCAGTATATATACACACATATAAATATGTATATATGGTGCTATAGGATAAGCACTGGACTGCTAACCACAAGTTGAAAGTTGGCAGTTCAAAACCACCAGCTACTTGAAAACCCTATAGAGTCGATACTAGTCTGAACTGACTCTCCACAGCACTTAACATATATGTGTGTATGTGGTGGTTGTAGTGATTATGTGCTGTGGAGCCGATTCTGACTCAGAGCATTTCCAAGAATGTTTCATGGGAACAGAAAGCATCTTCTCCTTTGGAACAGCTGGTAGTTTTGAAATGCTGACCATGAAGTTAGCAGCCCAACTCATAACCACTATTCTATATTGTTAAGTGCCATTGAGTCAGCTGTAACCTATAGTGACCCTGTATAAGGTTTCCAAGGAGTGGCTGGTGAGTTTGAACCGCTGACCTTGCGGTTCTAACCAAACAACCTTGCAGTCAAGTGCTTATCCCACAGTGCCATACATATGCAGATATACATACATACATATATATGTTGTTTGTTGTTGTTAAGTACCATTGAGTCAGTTCTGATTCATAGTGACCCTGTATAGGGTTTCTGGGAAGTGGCTGGAGTCCTGGTGTGGCACTGCAGGTTAATGTGCTAGACTGCAAGGTAGATTTGAATCATAAGGCCAGCAGTTCAAGCTCACCAGCCACTCCTCAGAAACCCTATACATGGTCGCTCTGAGTTGAAATCCACTTGACAGCACTTAACAACTGTCTATAAAATGCCAGAACCTGTGTAAGGTTAATAACCTGTCAAAAAAGATATTTTTCAAGGAAACAAGTGATAGAAAAGTTAACACTGCACCCTGTCAACAGGAAACACCTGGAAGACCCAGAAAACAAAGCAGTCACATCTCATAAGGGCGCTCACAGGTTTCTCTGCATGTACTTGTATAATGCTGTAGGATCAGCACTGGACTGCTAAGCACAAGGTTGGTGGTTCAAACCCAGCAGCTGCTCCTTGTAAACCCTATACAGGGTTGCTATAACATAGTGGTTATGAGGTGGGTTGCTAACTTTAAGGTCAGCAGTTCGAAACTACCAGTTGCTCCACGGGAGAAAGATGAGGCTTTCTACTCTGGTAAAGATTTACAGCCTCAGAAACCCTATATGCAGGGTTTCTATGAGTCTGAACCAACTCCACAGCACACCTCCATCCATCCATGAGTCAGAACCGACTCTATGGCACTTAACAACAAACCTACCATAATGTTATTTTGAATGAATGCTGGTGACTATAAGCATCCCAGATACCCATTCTGATTAAAAGTTTCAAGAGCACCACTACGTGACAGACCTAGTCTGGAAACTTCGCTATTACTGGCATTTGATCTTCAAGGTGCCCAGTGAGAAAGGTTGCCAAGTGCAAGCACCAATATCATAAAGTTTGTTTTACAGACAAAAAAATCAAAGTCCTGGGAGTTGGAATGACTTGCTAGTTCATAGTTTGATAGGAGCAGGGCCAACCTAAAGGGCTCACTGTCCTACATGACTGCTGCCAGAAGTTAACCTCAGTCATTCTAGGTCTAAGGCTCTGGGAGATCATTCCACAAGCTAGCCCAGAGCACAGCGGCTTGCACAGCCACTAGATCTTCACCTTTTTCTCCACACCCTGAAGAAACTGGGATCCCTTCCACAGTGGGGCTTTCACAGCGTACCCTAGAGGCAAGTTAGTAGGGTCTTCCCTCTCCAACCCCAGCTCCAGGGGCTGCCTCCCGCCCGTCCCATCCTGTATGTGGATCCTGATCCCAAACACCGCCAGGCCCCAGCAGTATTCAACACCCACCCACTCCAAGCATCCGGTGTAAGGACACCCCAGGAAAGCAACTGAGCCCTCCGGCACTCGCTTCCTAGACGAGCCCCAGGGCTGCAATGCTTTGGGGCCACGCGGCCCTCACCTCTGTTTGCCGCGGAGCTACAACTTGTCACTTCACAGAACGGAGTCCGCAGCCCCGCCCTCCCCTTTTCCTCGGCTTCCTGGGAAATGTAGGTTAATCGTACAGCGGAAGCTCAGCAGTTAGTTCAGCTTCTGTGTCTATTGGGAGCTGTAGTCCGCCGCTACAAAGCACGCTGGAAACAGGAAATATGCCGGATGAGAAGTCAAAAAACGCAATTAGCACCGTGAAGCATATTGGGAGTTGAAGGCTGCGCTCCCTAGCACGCTTCTGTGTATGCGCTGCGTGAAGGCGACTGGGCGTTGTAGTTACTGGGAACGTGGCTCCATTTTCTAGCTGGTTCTCTTTTCCTGTTTTAGGCAAAGGGCCTCCTTTCCAGCCGAGACTACTTCTTGTATTCTTCTCGCCCTTCTATTGTGGAGGGGCCAGAACAGATTCCAAAACTGTCAAGAAAACTTCTAGAGGAAAGGACGAAACGTGGTCCCT
This sequence comes from Chrysochloris asiatica, assembly GCF_000296735.1. Classification (NCBI taxonomy): domain Eukaryota; kingdom Metazoa; phylum Chordata; class Mammalia; order Afrosoricida; family Chrysochloridae; genus Chrysochloris; species Chrysochloris asiatica. Next base: position 15,674,198 of record NW_006408560.1, read on the forward strand.
TCCAATGCTTGCTCATTAATTGCAAAATGTCAGATCTGGAAGGAATCCAGCCATCCATGCATGTAACATGGAGTTCTGGTACGGCTCTATAGGATAAGCACTGGACTTCTAACCGCAAGGTTAGAGGTTCAAACCCACCAGTTCCTCATCAGAAACCCTATATAGGTCGCTTTGAGTGGGAACCGACTCTATGGCACTTAAAAATTCAAGTTACAGATGGAAAGGCTAATGAGATTGAGAAAGAGTAATGAACTTGCCCCAAATCGTAACTACTGGCATACTTAGTTCAGGGAGTACCGGGGACGATTCCACTCTATCACCCTCTCTCCTGCAGATCACCAGTAAAGGACGACCTACCCACACAGTATAAACTCTGGACTGCTAACCACAAGATTGGTATTCCATGGATTTAAGCCTCGCAAACTCTGATGCCACACTATAGGTTGGTGGTGCTTCTAATCCACCAGCTGCTTCTCAGAAACCCTATACAGGGTGTCGCTATGTGTCGGATGTATTTGAATTATGGTCTTGGCGAAAAATATTAATACCATGGACTGCCAGAATGCTTAAGAGGCTGGGATGGCAAGACTTGATCTCTCATACTTAGCACATGTTATCAGGAGGGACCTAGTCCCTGAAGAATATACTTGGTAAAGTGGAGGGTCAGTGAAGAAGACCCCTCAACAAGATAGATGCACACAGTGGCTGCAACAATGGGCTCAAATGTAACAATTGTGAGGATAGTACAGGACCAAGCATTTTCGTTCTGCTGTATGAATGGGAACCTGTGACTATAAAACAGCACATCTGACAAGGTGTCAGAACCTATTTAATGGTACTTACTAGCATGAGTCAGAATTGACCTGATGACTTTTTTTTTTCCTAAGGCATCCCTAGGTCGATGGAAAAAAGATGAACCTTTCTTCTCCCGCAGATTTACAGCCTTGGAAACTCTATACAGGTCACTGCGAGCTGGAACCAACTGAAGGCACTTAACAAGGTCTGCCCTTGGGATCTGAATTTTTACCACCAGCCCAAATATTCCCATTTCCGATGTCATCTAAGGCTGTGGCTGATAACTTGCACTACTCCTTATGACTTATAGTAGGTTAAGCATTGGGCTGCTGGTTTATAAGTTTGTTGGTTTGAAGCCATCAACCATTCCTCAAAAGAAAGATGAGGCAGTCTGCTTTCCTAAAGAGTTACAGCCTCAGAAATGCTATAGAACAGTCTACCTTGTCCAATAGGGTCATTATGAATGGGAATTGACTCCATGGCAGTGGGTTTTGACCCCTAGATTCTCATGGAGGAACCAGTGTCAAACAGTGGCTGGACAGAACAATGAATGGTGTGGTATGTTCCGGGACTCTGTCTTCATCTAGAATTTTGAATTTCTAACACGGAGAATGGAGGAAGACTGGCAGCGCTACTTCATCTGAGTTGATCTGTAAATCATTTATATCCCCATCCCCCAAGCCCCCTCTTCACATAGCCAATACACTCCCAAAGAATCAGTCAGAATCCAATATAGTAATCAACAGGTTTTATTTTCCTAGAACTGAAATTGTCTACGGTTCTCAGAGCTAAACTTTTTCAAAGCTACAGTCAGCAATTTTTCATCAGAGCCCAAGGGAGAGGGGCAAGGGTGAAGAGACAAGACACGAAGAGAGGCATAGAGAGACCACAGGAAGAGATTGGGAGAGGGCACTTATTTCCCTATGTCCTCTCAGAGTTGGTTATAAATCGGATCTGTTGACAACATTGAGGGGCTAGGTCAGGGTGTGTGGATGGGGAATGACACTGGAAGGAACACCAAAGTCCCAGCTAGAAAAAGTCATCAAGCCCCAGATGGGGAGCCTCCCAGTGAACCTCAGAAATGGGGGCAATGGTGAGGAATAAAGGAGCAAAGTGGGGGCACACAAAGGGAAGGGGGAAATCCTTAAATTTTTTTTTTTTTTTTGTAATTTTCTTTTATTAAAAACATTTCCTAAAAAATGTGTTCTTTTCCTTTGTATCTGGGTGATTTATATGACTGTAGGCTGGCCTTGAGTGCTTGTGGGGAGAGGGCAAAGGGCAGCTAGGTTCTCCCCAGGGTGTCCCATCTCTGGTACCAGAGATGAGAAGGGGCAGATGCTTTTCACTCCCATCCAAGCTGAGTGACGTCAACCCTTTAGATCTCAGATTCTTGGCCCAAAACTTTTGATGATAAACTACAACTCCCAGAACTTCCTGGGTTAGCAAAAAGAAGAATGGGCATTTCCCAAGTGAAGGTAGCCCATCCCCCATAAGCTGTCCCATTTTTCTGAATCTAGGCAGCAGAGATAATAGGTGTGAGTGGGGACTGGAGCTCAGGAAAAGGCCACCTTCCTGCCCCTGACCCCTAACCATAACTTGAGGGTTATCCCATCCAGGCTCCTGGGTGTTCAACCCTGTTGTTTATCCTCTAGCCTTTCCATTTCTACCCCTGATCTGACCCAAAGTTTCAGAATGCCTGAGGGAGAGGGAAAGGGGTGTTAAGAGTTTGGAAAAACTGGCCCAGGTCCCCAAGTCCTGGGAAAACAGCTCTAGTCAAAGAAGAAAAATGATCTCCTCTCATCCCAGGGAGCAGATAGCATGGCCCTGACTTAGATCTCAGGGGTGTGGGGACACCGAGGTGAGGGCCAGGGGGCCTGGGGCTAGGCTTGGAATGGGAGAGTGAGTGGAAGAGGGGTGGGGTGGGGAAGGGGTTCCCAGTTTGCAGGCCATGGCCAGTTTCCCCAGTAGCACCCAGACAGCAGCAGGAACGGGGTAGGGGCTCCTCTTGAAACATTGGTGGCTACAGGCTGCAAGGGAGGGTTGGAGGGGAGAAGGATTAATGGTGTGGCCTTGGACTGGTCTTGCCCCAGTCAGTATCGGTCGGTCTCCTGGGAGAGCCCACCCTGCCTCCCTACAGGCTGACCACTGCAGGTCCTCCTCCTCCTCCTCTCTGAAGGTGCCTGGGGCCTCCCAGCCTAGCTGCCAAGGGGGCATGGGGCTCACTCACCTCTCATGATCTCTGATGCCTGGGGCCTCAGCATCTTCCTTGGCAGCTTCTTCTTCTTCCTCCTCTTCCTCCTCCTCCTCCTCCTGGGGAGCCCCCCGGCCAGAGCCAGGCTCAGACGGGGTGCTATTTTTCTCTACCTCTGCAGAGAGAGGCCTCTCACTCTCCAAGGCGGCTGCCTCCTTCTCCTCCCCTTCCAGGTCCTCAGCCTCCTTGGGACGTTTTGGGGAGTCCTAGGTAGAATTGGCAGAGACAAGGTAGGCTGAGGCTGGAGAGAGTGGAATGCCAGCCTCCCACTCCTCCTCCAACGCTCCCTCCTGGGCTGACTCTACAATCCCTTCCCAGCCATCTACTAGCTGAAATGCCTTCTTCAGGTGGGGACTCCGCAAGATTAAGGGCTGTATCATTCTCTCAGACTAGGTGTTCTCTAAGGCAGAGTCTGTTCCTGTAGGGATGACCCACAGAAAATGCTCAAGGGGGTCCAGGCCCAAACTAGGGAGCAGTTACCTCCAGCAGGTCTCCTGCTCGCCTCTTCAGCGCCCCCTTCTCATTCTTCTCCTTGGTAGGCTCATCGATAACCAGCTTCCCTTCCTCATCACTGCTGCCCTCAGCGTTCCCCTTCTTGTCACTATCACCCTCAGTGGCCTCGGGCTCGGGTTCAGGCTCTTCCACACGGCTCTTCTTCTGGGAGGACTTTGGCAGAGAGCAGGAGCTGAGTGGTACTACTAGTGTTGTGCTGGGCCACCACCCCAAGTCCCTCCCTTGGCCACTCACTCCTTCCTTTTTCCCACCTCTCCCCCACCCCCACCCAGGTGCCCAGTCTCACAAGTGATTTGAGACCCACCTCTGTTGGATTAGCCCCGGGGCAAACCCACTGGCCGGGCAGGCAGGGCTCTGTGCAGGAGGGGGGAGGGCTGGAGCAGGAGGCAAAACCTCGGGTCAACTTCTCCCAAAGGGAGCTGGGACCCTATCCCCGCCAAACCCCGCCCCCCACCCTCCCGCCTCGTCCTGCCCGGCTCACAAGCACCTCCTCCTCCTGGAAGCCTTTGAGGAAAGTCAGGGCCACAACCTGTACTTACACTGGGCCCAACAAAAGACCTGTTCCCCACTTACCGCCTTTATCCTGTTCTTGCCCCCGCCCCAGCCGAAAATTGTTGCCCATAACCATAACTACACATCAGGTACCCACACACAACCAACCCCACTCCGTTTCAGGAAGACACCCCCAGATGGGCTCCTACCCCCAAACCCTTGTGTTTGTTTCTGAAGCTTGATTCCTGAAGACTAGTAAGTACCCTCTGTGGGCTTTGGGCTCCCGGAGCCCATGATAGCCGCACCTGCTTTCCAGGGGGTCTCTGGCGTAAATGGAAACTCACCTGGTAGCCAGAAGCCTTGACAGTAGGGTTGTTCTCAATCTCCCACAGTCCCTCGCTGAACCCTTTCCTCTTGTTGGGCTTGCCGAACTTCTCCTTGGACTCTTCATAAGGGAAGAGGTCTTTGGGGCCCAGGAATGCCCTGATGAGAGATGGGAGACTGTGCTCTCTAGTGCCTCACTGTCTGTGAGCAGGGGCTTCCTCCCCAGTACTGTCCCACATCTCCCCCAAAGTGCGCATCCCATAGTCCTCCCCACCTCTGGCCCCTTACTCACGTTTCATGGGTCCCGAAAAAAAAGACTTGATATTTGTTGGCTGTTGATTTCACTGCAGCTTCAGGCATCTCGTCAATCTGCAAGTAAGATGAGGGAAGTAAGTGGGAGCTGGGGTCCTGAAGCCAGAAATTTGAGGCAGGGGCTGAATTCTAAGGTACATTTGTCTAAAACCAGACTGGGAAAGACCCAAAAGACAACCAAGGTGATTTCTGAGCTATTTTTAGCAGTGGATTCCTTGTTCAAGTGAAATCAGACATGCAAGATCAACCAACACTCAGGAGTTACCCTATCACCTTCACAAATCAAACAGCATCCATTCTGTCTCCCAACATGTCCAGAACCTCTTCATAAAGTTCCTTATCTATGCTGTCACCTAGAACCACCCACTGTCGACTTCTGCCTGGAATAAAATCATAACTTCCATCTCTTCTCTCAGTCTTCACTCCTGCCCATTACAATTCATTCTCCATACTGCAGCCAGAGTGCCCCTGGCTTGAAATGACTTTTCATGACTTTAGGACCTTCCTCATCTTCTCTGTGTCAGAATCCCAACAATGCCACCAAATGTGTGTGACCTTATGCCTCCATTTCCTCAACTACAAAATAGTAATCATCATAACACGAAGTCACGGGCTTGTGAGGATGAAATGCACACATAGCCTGGCACATAGTGGGTTCTGCACAGGTGTTAACCATTTTCCTCTTCTCCCAGCCCACTGCCCTTCCGCTCTCATCACTGCTGATCTTCCACCCTTCCAACCTCAGCTCCACCCTCTCACTTCCTCCAGAAAAGCTTCCCCATCTCTCCCAACCCAGTCAGTTCCCCAGGGAGCCATAAACCCTCTCTCCTCACAGCACTTTTTACAATCCCAATTTTACATACAAAAGGTGGGGGCTTCAAAAAGTTCAGGGGGGAAAAAATGCATTATCTTTTCATTCTATTTTTCCATGAATTTTTTGAAGCCCCATCATATTCATATTGTCATTTGATTTATGTCTATCTGGACCCTGAGGTCAGAGTCCAAGTCTGTTTTTACACACAGCACAGTGCCTGGCACACAGTATGTGCATAATAAATATTTACTGAACAAATTTATGAAATAAGTAAATTCTGGCTGCTCTGGTTGAAGTAGAGGGGTGAGGCCAAGGTACTGCCTTTTGAAGTTCCCCCTGTAGTAGCAGCCCTAAAAGTTTCCTGGAGGACACTCTGATAGACACTGATATATTCAAACTCCTGCATCTAGCAGATGAAGAAACTGAGGCCCAGAAAAGGATAGTGGTTTGTCCACGATAACAGGGAAAGGATAGGAGCCAAGTTTCAGACCTACCCTATTCTGGGGGCCAGAGGATCACTGACGTAGAGGAATTGAAAAGTAGAGGTCATAAGGCAGGGAAATGGAGGGAGCAGCTGCCTCTCCCAGATCAGGCCCTGGAAGCCCAGAACAGGCTGAGTTGTGGGAGGGGGAAAAACTACAACTCCCAGCAACACTTGCAGTAACCCTTAGTGGCTGGCTTCCCGCCGGACAGAGGCCAGGTGGCCATGTCGACTGGGGGCCCCAGGCGCAGATAGGAGAGAAATAGACAGGCCAAGGTAGTGATTAGCACACAGTGATGGGGCACAATGCCTGACTAGGGGCCTAGTGAGGCAGGGAGACTGGGAATGAGTTGAAACACACCCAGAGAAAGAGGTGGGGGGCCCAGGAATCAATCTGAGGGACATCTTGCCCCAGGCATAGAGACTTCAGGCTCCTGGACATTTTCCCCTTGCCCTATGGCCTCTGAAGGCAGAGGTCCAGCCCATCCCCCTCAGAAAGTCCTGGCACAAACTGGGCCCTCCCCACGACTAGGAGACTCTGGAGTGTGAGTGTAGGGGGTAGAAAGGCACGCTTATCCCCCTACAAACAGGATCTCCATCGTCATGACAACCCAACCCCGCCCCTGGGGCCACTCAGCAACCAGGAATGTGACTGCCCCTCCCCCCAGATTAGGGAGGAGGGGACACTAACACACCCCACCCCCAAGTCTGGAGTCTGGCACCTGGGTCCCTGGCTGTGCTGGAAACCACAGTTAGGACAGGAGGGCTGGGGCTCTACAAGCCAAACCTACGGTGGGTGGGCCAGTCCTTGCTCAGGACACCTGGGTCCTGTTAACCAGCAGTTCCCCACCCCCTTCTCAGAGAGGGGAAGCAAAAAAAGAAAAAAAAAAAGAGAGAGAGCCTCCAGGGCTTAGAGATCCCAGGAGACAGGCAAAGGACAATAATAGCAAAAGCCCTTCCCTAGGCCTCTCTTCTGGGTAGATCTACTGCACCAGGAACCAGGGGCGGGGGCGGGGTGTGCAGGGATCTAAGCGTTTGAGGCTGAGTGTGCGGCAGGGAACTTTGATCTCTGCATTTTCAGTGCCCAGAACTGAGCCAGGGACTTATTATGCCGGTAATAAATGTGTGATGAAAGGGAGAAACTGAGGCTCAGGAAAAAGGCTGAAGCGCCAGTGATGAGGAGAAACGAGGTTCTCTCAAGGCTTACACTCACTGCAAAGCAGCGATCTAGCCATCTGTCTTTTGCCATCCTAGCTTCCCGTGGAAATCAGGCCCACAGAAGTGTGGGAGCCACACAGTGTGGCAAGGGACCCAGGAGGCCTCCAGCTGCCCAGCTCCAGAGGTGAGGGAGAAACAAAAGGGTTAGATGGGAAATAAAAATAGAAGGAACGAGACACACCAGATATACCTGCTCTGCTTATTTCTAGCCAACTGAAGGGTAGGTGTAATGGGAAGAAGACAGGGGCCTGGGCAGATGGGCATCTACCCCACAGGGGGCATTCATTTCCCCAGCCTCACCTTAAGGGTAGGAACCTGTGGGGTGAGGGGCAGAAGAGGTGAACTTCTCCAAGCTCTCATTAAAATAAAAAGGGGGAGAAACCTCCATTGCAGTGGAGCCTTCATTGCTCAAGCTACAAAGGAAATATCTTTTCTTGCATTTGGAAAAGAGGTTCTTCCTAAACACGAATAATATGAAGTCTCATGGGACCCCTGTGCCCCCAGTACAGACATATGTCTCCCAGGCAATGTCTTTATATCCAGGCTGTGACTCAGAATGAGTGAGTCAAAGCTAAGTGGGTCAGGGTGGGGCCAGATAAATGCTGGGGACCCTACTCTATTGCCTCCACTGGCCAATAGGGAGGAGGCGCCAGTACCCTTAAGTCTAAGGGTCCAAAAAGTTATTCTCTGCTAAGTTATTCTCTGTTCAGGGGTGGGCCCAGGGCCTACCCCATCCCATCCGTTACTCCTACCCTCACCCCAGACCCTCTGCATCCGTCTGGCTCCATCAGACAGGCCTGAGAACAATAAACTGCCATCTTCCAGGGGCCCATGGCTACTCTTCCAGGTCTGAAGTTTTCATGTACGGACTGAACACCTTTCTCCAAACCTCACACCAAACACAGGCCCAAGATCACCTGCCCAGCACTAAGGAAAGTGGGGAAGACTAAACCCACACTGGCTGCCTGCCAAGGCTCTGACCACCACACCCAGGGCCAAGGGCCCAACCTGACCCAGGAACAGGAAAATCTGGGGCAGCAGACAGTTGGGGCCGGGAAAGTGTGGCAAGTCCGAGAGGCAAAAAAGAGGGAGGTGGTGCCTAGATGTGGGGGAGGGACAGAGATAGGGGAAAGAGGGGTGAGGCCCTCTTGCAGCTCAGGTTTTCTGGGATTGTGAAACAGGAAGCAGAGAAAAAAGGGAAGGAACCTGGGGGCAAAAAATCCTAGAGTCCTGGAGGTTAATTGTGAAGTGCTTTAAGAAATCCCCAGGAAGTTAGACTGGAGAAAAGAGGAGAGAAGTTAAGATGGAGGCACTCTAACCTTCCAGACAGGTCGTGCCTACCACGTGGCCCTCTTATTGGGCTCTCAGAGCACTCAGCAAATCTAGTCTTACTACCCATCTGCCCCTGAAATAAGGGACGGAAGAAGGAAAAGTGGTTTTTATCATGGCTGATGATTTTGGCCACCCATGGAGGAGGTTGGTTTGAATCGCAAGGTCAGCGGTTCAAGCTCACCAGTCATTCCTTGGAAACCCTATATAGGGTCACTATGAGTCAGAACCAACTTATAGACACTTTAACAACAACTGCTGACACTGTGGGTTAGGTGTTGAGCTGCTAAACTGGAGCTGTCTGTTCCCACATAGATTTACAGTAAAAACTGACTTGATGGCAGTGAGTTTGGTTTTTTGGTTTTATTAGATGGGGTACGCAGTAAGGTTCCCTCCTCCTCATCCATCTCAAGATGGGTCACGCCCCTCAGGCTCTGCTGCTCTAGGAACTAAGACAAAGTCCAAGAAATGGTGAGGAAACAGATTTGTCTGTTTTTTGGGGGCTCAAGGAGGATGTATCTGTGAGGTAACAGCTTGGGTGTACCCCTCCCTACAACTGTCACAATCAAGAGTGAGAAGACAGGCAATGGGTGGGGCCCTATCTCTTTAGGATCCAGCATAATCTCCCTCCCACCACCCTCACTTTATCTGAGCCAGCCAGGCTTCAAGGGTGGAAGAGACTCTACCACCCCTGTCCCACCCTCTGTCCTGGAGGCCCAGGTAGTAGAGAAGAAATAGATGTTATTCTCAGTCCCAGGCACTGCCCTCACTCCAAAGTCCACAAGAAACCTGATGATCTTGTTCACAGGAGCTAATGTGGGCCTCTACCCCCTTTTTCTCTTCCCTGATTCAGAAGGGGTTCCCTGTAACCCACATTCCAATTAATGCCCCCTCCCTAGGGCCTAACTCAACCTCTGGACTTTGCCTCACTCGCAGGAGAGCAGGGGCAGCAAAGACCTGGGTTCAGTTCTTACCCTGCCCACCAGGGCCTTGGCATCTGGGCCAAGAAGTCAGTTGGATCAAAAGTGTGGGGTAAAGTACACAAGTGTTCACACACCACACCATACATGTACATAGAAGGCTGGCTGTCACTGCTTCCTCACACTATCCCTCAGTCCCCCAGGAAGCCCTGGCCATTCAGAGAGCCTGCTTCTCTACATATTTCACTTCCATTCCAGAGGCTAGGTCTCACTTCGTCTATTCTGAGAGTTTCAGAACAAGGAGCTAAGGTATACTCCTCAAGAGAGGGTACAGAGAAGAATCTCATGGGTTTTCTCAGAGTAGCCTCCATGTTTGGCTGGTACCCTGAGCTGGACCCCGGGGAATCTGTGATAACTTCCTAAACTCAGTTGGGTCTTGGCAAAATGAACAGACAGGCTAACTCTGACAAGAGGAACCCAAGCCCTAGACAGTTTCATACTTGGGTTTCTCCACACCCTCCCCTCCCCAGAAGATCTCCTCCCTCTAGTCGTCTTAGCCCTAGGATTTCACTTTAGGAGTTTGAGTCCAATATGGAAAGGTCATTCTACACCAACTATGAAGTAAGCAGCCGGAGGGCAATACCCCTTGAGCCACCCACATTCTCCTCCCCACAACTGGCAACCACCTATGTGCTTACTTTTACTTAACCTGTCTCAGTCCTTATGGGAAACAATGAACACACCAGACTTGGCTTTTAGGCTCCACCCTCCCACCTGGCCAGGTGCTGGACAGGCGGGGGCCCAGGCCCCATATTGGCGGGCTGATCAACCACATGGTTGACTGAGCCGTTCTGGCGGTAGATACTCTTTACCTAGGGGAGGGGAACAGAAGCAACCCGACCCTTCCCCCATTCCTCTTCCCCATCCCCTACCCCCGTTGCCACCCTCACTACAAGGCAGACACAATCTGCACCAAATTTCCCAACTCCACAGGGGCTATGCCACCCTCAATCTCAAATTTGAGTTGGCAGTATATACAGGAATATTTTTGTGGGACTGACGGGTGAAGGGTTTTGGCGAATACTTTCGGAGCCAGGTAGACCCCTCCCCCCACCCATTACACCAGCTCAAACTACTACTCAACCCTCCCAACTTCGGACCTCTTACACACACCCCAAACCAAAGTTTCCTTGAAGCAAACTCCGCTTCCATTTATCCCTCTCTGGACTGGGATCTTTCCCAACCTTTTAATCTAAGAAAAGGAAAGTATCCAGAGAGAGGGCGACAATCAGGGGGACCCAAAGTGGGGAGGCGGCAGAGACTGGGGGTGGAATGGGAGGAGTTACACGACTGGCCCAAACCCAGGCTGCGCGCCCGAAACCGCCGGGAGTATGGGGGCTGGGGGCGGAACTGAGCACACGGAGCCGGGCCGGGAAATGACCCGCGCCCTCGGATCCCCACGCCGCGCACACGCCTCTACGCGCGGACGCTGCCCCCGCCAGGTGTTTGACCCCCTTTGCCTCCAACGTTATGTAACCAGCGGTGGGCTTAAAGGCGACAGGGAAAGCCCGGGACCCTGGCGCCCCCTGCACCCCGCCCCGTTCGGCGCGGTGCTCCAGCGCCCGCGCGGGTGTTATGCAACACAAACCCGGTGGGGTCAGGGGTGCGGGGTATGCGGCTTACCCGGGCCGGCCAGTGTGGGTAGCCCTTCATCTTGGCGAACACCAGGTCCCCGCATTTGTACTCCTTCTGCCGATTGGATCGCGACATGGCGGGGCTCCGGGCGCCCCGGGCTCCGCGCCGGGCCGGGAAGCGCGAGCCCAAGTTTGCGCGTGCGGCGTTGGCAGCGCCGCTCCGCTCCGGCCCTCGCGCGGCCCCCGCCTCGATGGTGGCCCCCGGCCCGACCTCCGGCGCTGCCACGGCGACTCCGCCCGCGCGCCGCACGGACGGGGCGGGCGCAAATCGGGGGCAAAGCTCCGGCCTGGTGGGTGCGCGCTCGTGCAGTTGTTTGTGTTTGAAATTCAATTGCTCCCTCCTCAGCGCGAGGCCTCTTCCTCCACCCCCCCGCCCGATCCCCACTCCTTCTCTTCCCTCCTCCCTTTCCCACTACTCCTCCTCCTCTCAGTCCCCCGCCTTCGCGCTCCCTCCCGCGGCGGTTCGATGCTTGCAGCTTCTTGACGCCCTGTGCCTGCCACTACCCGTCGCCCAACCTGGAGCCGCCTGGCGGCGCGCGGCGACACAGACGCGAGGAGCCGATCGCCGAGCACGCCGAGCAGGCTTTGTGTGCCCGAAGTCGGTGGGTGCCCGCCTGCTCGGGAGGAGCTGGCGCCCGGCTGGACGGAGCGGCCCTTGCCCCTCCCCCGGCCCCGCAGGGCGCTCACTACCACTGGTCAAGTGTCGGTGTCGGCATTTATTTGTAGGGTTTCCTTTCGCTCACTCTCTGCCCCATCCCAATCCACTCAACACTCGCGGCACTTGACAGCGTGCTGGGCGTCCGTGGCGAGAGGTGGGCACCGCGCCACTGAGCGCACAGCTGTCCTCCCCGAGCCTCGACGTGTAGGGTGGCTGGGGAAATGTCGGGTCTAGGTGTCCAGCTTGGGCCTTCGTTGCTGAGAGAAGGCTCGAGTTTAATGGCCAAGAGAGGTCGGCGATATTGTGGCCACAAAGTGGTCACATTCCAGATGCATAAATTATATCTTCGTTCTCTATGCTACTGCCTGGCATAGAACTGGGCTCCATGACTAGCCAAGTCCGTAAAGATGAGCTGTATTTTAGTGCGGAAAGACGGTACAATGTTAACAAACCCAAAACTTTGCTTAAATCCTGAAGATGGGAGGAGCCAGGCTCTACCTCTCTGTAGGCATTGGAGTGTGGGGCAATCTGGAGAGGCTTCACAAAGGTGGTGATTTTAAGGTTCACCTTAAAGAAGATTATTTTGCCAAACTCTGAGAAACTACATTTTTTGTCTCGTTTAAATGCCAATAAGTAATTAGAGCAAAAACAAACTTAGGTCTCTTCTCATTAAGCCAGGCAAGACTTTATTATAATTACATCTTTTCTTTACTGCCTCTGTATTGGTCTTAACTTTGTCCAAATTCCAGATACTTAGGGTCTCTTATAAAGAAGATACTTTAATTTTAAACTTATAGCATATCTTAAAATTTTGCAACAAAATATTCTAGATTTGGATAGGTAACCTCATGTATGTTTATCTTTCCACAAGTTTCCTGATCCAATTTCAAAGCATATGCAAAGTTTTCCTCTAAGTACAGCTTGTAGCCAAAGGCCTAGGCTGAGTCCTTTTGCTGTTCCCCTGTCATGAGAACTTGAAAGACCCCAGAACTTCTCTAAGCCCCAATTTCCTCAACTGTAAAACAGGATAACATTACCACTCCCTCCGTCAGGACGTTGCTGAAGCATCCAATGGCTACTTATCATTACTGGAGGCTGCAATTGTTTCCTACATTCCTGTACAACAGTTTGCTGTCCTTTTGCCTGTAGCAATATATTTCATAAATCTTGCCTTTATAACAGTGTAACGTCTCAGTATAATTCCCCCTCGTGATAGGAGTCCCTCTTGCCTGGTCCACAGCCTATCCAGGCCACTGGCACAGTGGGGCACTCTGCAAGGTCCTGTTGCAATAAAGAAGCCATACACACCCTCAGTCACAGGCTTTTCAATTCGTTTCAATAGCAAATAACAAACTTGTTGCAACAGAGCAACTAGATTCCAGTTAGTGTTTACTCTGCAGTGCATTCCAGTTTGAAATGCTGTCAGTGTAGTAGTCCAGATTCTATCAGGCAAATGTTTTTCTCTATTATATTGTTGTTAGGAGAAAATCTTGTCATCATGAGACCTTAAAGATGTTTCAATGGCATGTCCCAATGTCATAACACATTTCTGTGTCTAGTCCAGTAGTATGAATATGCAGTTTCAGTGCAGCAAACATAGTTTAAAACTATTTTCCAATTTAGCACCACCCGATTCAGTTAAAACCAAGACACCTACCCATTTCCCCACTTTGTTGCATCATTATAGTCAGTTTGGAGAATGACAATAAGAATTAAATTATTGTAAGAAATCTCTTGGGCCTCTCATTCAGTTCACCATGCAGATGCTGGTTGCAATAAAACAGCCAGGGTTCTCTTTGTTGCCATAATCTCCAAGGCCTTGGTTGCAATTTAATATCCAAGTTTTTCCTTACAATAGCATCATCAACCAACTCACAGCTGCCCCTAACAACCAAGCCAAGAGCCACAGAGGGTCAGTTACAGGGGCAGGCATATGCCTGGTTCCTCTGGGATTCAGGCCTAACTTAGTGCTTTACAGGCTTTAATGTGCAAATGATCACCTGGGAATGGTCTTAAAAAACAGATTCTAATTTAGTGGCTTTAGGGTGCCTGCATTTCTAACAAGCTACAAGGGACTGCTGATCACAATTTGGGTAGGTAGCAAGAGTCTAAACTAAAATAAACTGGTCACAGGCTCCAAGCATGCCAGTTCGGCTTTGAACCAATTAATAAACATTTCAGTGAAATGATTCACTTGATGTGGGCGCTGATTTTACATTTTGTATGCAGAAGACCAGACCAGAAGTTGGAAAACTTGGGACCCCAGAGCAAAGAAGGCTGTGGGCATAGATAGATCTGTCTCCAACTCCCTGGGAATCTGAAGTGAAATCACCAGAGGAACAAGATCAGGAAAGATGATGTTAGAAGCAATCTGGTTTTGTGTATCAAGGGACTTGGGTTGATATCCTGATAGTCACTTAGTACTGGCTTTAGGACTTCAGGCAAATAACTAAACTAAAATTTCTCAGCTTGATTTTCTTGTTCTGTAAAATTAGAATACAAATACCTTATGGGGTCATTGTGAAGTATGGTGGTGGTGGTTATGTGCCGTGGAGTTGGTTCCAACTCAAGGCTGTAAATCTTTACGGGAGCAGAATGCCTCATCTTTCTCGCGCGGAACAGCTGGTAGTTTTGAACTGGTGACTTTGTGGTTCACAGCCCGATTCGTAACCACTATGCTACAAGTATAGAGGAGATAATCTGTATGAAAACCTCACTTGCTCTTTAAGTTTAAGGCCAATGTCAGCTTCTCTTGAAGTCCAAGGGTGGATGCAGTTGGGGTTTGGGATCCAGCACCAGTTCTTACCACTTCTTGATCCCCTTTACTCCCTCTGTAAAATGGAGACAAGGAGAACCAATAGGTTTCAAAATAGAGCTTCCATTGCCCCCTTTCACTCATGCTGTTGTTGTTGTTGTTAAGTGCCGTTGAGTCGGTTCCGACCCATAGCGACCCTGTACAGGGTTTCCGAGGGTGTAAATCTTTACAGGAGTAGAAAGCCTCATCTTTCTCCCGCTACCCAGAATAAAAAAGCAGTCCAGTTTTTATGCATTTTATGTAGAGTCAGAATAGCTAAAGACAGAAGCTGTAGAGTCTGAGATAACAAGGGTTTAAGTACTGAATCCATCACCAATGTGCTGGGTAACTTTAGGAAAGCTATTTAACTGCTCTGAGTCTCAATTTCCATGTTTGCAAAATGGGGCTGAGAAGAAGAGTGAATGAATCAATGTACTAAAGTGCTTTGAACAGAGTCTGGAACATAGTTTTAAGTGCTTGATGAAATTGGTTATCACTATATTGTTATATTAAATTTTGAGTAAAATTTAATTTGGAAAAAAAAAGAGGGGGGATTCCTTTAAAGGGAGTTACTAAGGTACTGGCATTATACCCTGCATGATAATGGAGTCCTGATGTGGCTCTGTAAAATAAGCACTGGACCACAAGGTCGGTTTGAACTGCAAGATCAATGGTTCAAACTTAACCAGCCGCTCCTTGGAAACCCTATACACAGTATCTCTATGAGTTGGAACTGACTCAATGGCACTTAATGACAACAACAGCAACAACGTGATGATAATACCACAATACGTGAGAGTGGCTAGCATGGGTTTGGAAGTCGGATTACCTGGGTTTGAATCTTCCAGATCCACCAGTTACCACCTGTGTGACCTGCAGCAAGTTACTCATTCTTCCTGTGCCTGTTTTGTCACCTGTAAAAGGGAATGTTAATAATCAGTCAATATAGATAATATATTAAAATGCTTAGAACAATGACACATGGTTTTAACTTTTTTTATTATGAATTGGAGGAAGGTTTACAGAGTAAATCAGTTTTCCTTTTAACAATTCATACGTATTTTGTTTGTGTTCTGGATTGCAATCCGCACAATGCCACAGCACTCTCTACTTCCTCCCTGTGTTTCCCATTTCCATTTCTTTTTCTTTCCTAATCCCTCTGCCTTTCTGAACTTTGTCCTTGGGCAGATGTTGCCCTTTTGATCTCTAATGGTTGATTGGTCTAAGGAGTGTGTACCTCCCTCCCTAGTTGTTAACATTTCCCTTTTATAAAGAAGCTCGGGTAGTGTAGTGGTTATGAATCAGACTGCAAACCTTAAAGTCAGCAGTTCAAAACTACCAGCCACTCTGCAGGAGAAACAGGAGGCTTTCTGCTCCCGTAAAGATTTACAGCCTCAGAAACCCTTTACAGGGTCGCTATGGGTCCGAACTGACTTGACGGCACTTAACAACAACAACATTACTTGGCTGAACTGAGAACTCCACGGCACTTAACCACCACCACCACCATTAATTACTTGGCTGAAAATTGGAGCAGGGGTAAGTTCAGTTCCAGACCTGAAGGGTGACTAAGCCCCATAGTCTTGTGGATCCCATCTGTCTCTATTCAACCAGGAAGCTTGTTTTTTATTTTTTAATGATTTTGAATTTTGTTCCATGTTTTCTCCCATTCTATCCAGGACCTTCTCTTTTTATTTTTCTATCAAGGACCTAACGTGATCCCTTTTAGAGTGAATAGTAGTAGCTAGGCACCATCTAGTTCTTCTGGTCTCAGGGTCCTGAAGGTTGAGGTTCATGCAGTCCATTAGTCCCTTGAACTAATTGTTGCTATGAATCTTCCATTTTCTGCCTGGCACACGTTTTGTCATGTGCTGTCAAGTTAATTGCGACTCATAGCAACTGCAAGTGTCAGAGTAGAACGAACTGCCCCATGGGGTTTCTAGGCTGTGATCTTTATGGAAGCCAATCTCCTGGCCTTTTACCTGATGAGCTACAGGGTGGGTTCACACTGCTGGCATTTTAGTTAACAGCCAAGTGCTTAACAATTGTGCCACCAGGAGGCTCCTTGCTTGGTACATTGTAGGTAGTATTAGCTACTCTTTGTTAGTTATTGTTATTAAGTGCCACGGAGACAGTTCTGACTCATAGCAATCCTGTATAGGGTTTCCTAAGAGCGGCTGGTGGGTTTGAACTGCCAGCCTTGGGGTTATCAGTTCAGTTTTATCCTACAGCTCCACACTAGGACTTATGTTAGCTATTGTTGTTGTTAAGTGCCACTGAGTCGGTTCCCACTCACAGTGACCCTGTATAGGGTTTCCAAGGAGTGGCTGGTGAGCTTGAACTGCCAACCTTGCGGTTCAAATTGACCTTGTAGTCCAGCATATTAACTCACAGCACCACACCAGGACTCATGTTAGATATTAGCTGTAGTGTAATATTAGCTATTTTTCTTTAAAAATGCTGTTTTATAGCTCTTCTGTATGTATGCCATCCTTGACAATAAAAAGGTTATTTAAAATTTTTTTTTAAAAAAGTGGAAATCACTGGACTGAGTCTCTAAGGCTGTACTGTCCAATAAATGTGGCTATTTATATTTAAATTGATTATAATTAAATAAAAGAATTCCTTCAATGTACTAGAAACTGCTCAATAGTCTATGTGGCCAACTGCTACTGTTTGGATACTGCAATGAAACGATGAGTGTAAAACCAATGTTCTCCCATGTGAACTATCACTCAATTCACAGTAAAAAATTTAAAAATATATATATATAAAATATGTAATTTATATTATTTTTGTTGTTGAGAATATGCATAGCAGAATATGTAATGGTAGGCAGGTATGCACTTTGCTTTTGTTACTTAACAAGATATCCTGGAAATCATTCCAAATTTAGTATATGAAGACTTGTACCATTCATTGTAATGGTTGCATAATAGTTCACTAGGCCTCTGTGTCATGTATTATTTAGCCAGCCCTCTATTGATGAGCATTTAGATGGTTTCTTTCCTTTTGCTAACACAAATAATGCTGCAGTGAATAACACCGTACACTTGTCATCTTTTTCGGGGTTGAGGGTCTATCACCATTTTTTCTCTTCAATTTGCAAAATGACAAGGACATTCACAGCAACATTGTTTTCAGGAGTTCACTGATAAGCAGTTCTGGAAGTAGCAGACAGAGGTGCTAAGGTTAAATGAGAAACACACTGTTCTGTATCATCACAAACCCCAGGCACCTTCTGCTCTCTCCTTGGTCACTGGGGCCTACAGTAATGAAGCCCTGGGTCAGAATCAGGCAGACAGAAGTGCCACAGCTATGAGTTTGTCTGGCCATACTCAAGCCCTCTCTCACTGGGAGTACTACCTCTGAGACACCAGGGACAGAGGCCTGGAAAGGAAAGGGCATGGATTGATAAGACTGAGTCCTAGTGTGCTCTCTGCCCTCCTTCTCAGTGACAAGATAGGCTTCCTTCCCCATGCTGGGCATCAGTTCTGGCCCTGCTAGAGAAGGCTGATTGTGGCTTCTGCAGATGGCAGTATAATTTCTGAAAGACCATTTCTGCTACCACATTGCCTGTGGGCTCTGGGCTTCATCCATTCATTTATTCCTTCATTCATTCACTCCGCTATTAGGTGCTGTGCCAGGGTGATTGTTGGGGGATGGGAGTAAACCCAATGATAAGTAAGACAAGTATCTGCCAGGACTTTAAAGGGACTTCCATGAGTAGTTTGGTTTCCAGCCTTGTCTTGTCAGCCCACACCCCTAATCCTGCTCCAACTCCAGTGTTCCAGTTTGGAAGTTTCTATTTCTTCTCACTCCAAGTTCCACCCTTCCTGCCCTCTCCCTTTGTTTTATTTTTCTCCCCCTCCCCCAACATAAATTATGATTACTTTTCTTTTCTGCACAACGTTTTGTTTTCTCTAAACTGTTAACTGTTTTTTTGTTTTGTATTATTTTAAAATTCATTTTCTAGGTTCCTAGTCCTTATTCAAGGAGCTCTGGTAGCATAGTGGTTACAAGTTGGGCTGCTAACCTCAAGGTCAGCAGTTTGAAACTAGCAGCGGTTTCACAGGAGGAAGATGAGGCTTTCTGCTCCCATCAAGATTTACAGCCTCGGAAACCCTGTTGGAACTGACTCCACAGCACATAATCAATCATTCCTAATTCAGCCTCTAATTCTCTACCAGTTGTCTCAATCTCTTTTCAAAATGTTTAGACACATCAGATAATCTTATCACTTCAAGTTCTTAGTAATATCTCAGGATCCTTGGTGGTGCAGTGTTTAAGTGCTCAACTGCTAACTGAATGGTTGGTGGTTTGAACCCCAACTGCTCTGTGGGAGAAAGCTACAACAGTCTAGCAGTCTGCTTCCGTAAAGATTACAGCCTTGGAGACCCACTAGTGGTGTCCTATAGGGTCACTATAAGCCAGCATCAACTTGATGGTAGTAAGTTCAGAGTTTTTGTTTTTTCTTTGTTGACATCTCTCCCAAATCTGTCAGACTGGTCCAGATCCAGTCTGACTCAGTCTGACTGGTGGCTCTGTACGTCCAAGCACAGCTTTCCTCCTGGAATCTCCCTTCCCTATCATCCTGGGGATTCCCTTCACCCCTTTCCTGGGCTGGAGGCTATGTCTTCTATACCCAAGGTATCCCTCTCTGTTGGTTTAATCCCTTTTGCCGACTGGAGCACATCCTCTGGTAGCTTTCTGAGAAAGAGTGCTTAGAATATAAAAAAAATTGGACGCTCCATGTTTAAAAATGTCTTATTTTACCCTCACGGTTGGTGTTAAATTCTAGGTTGGAAATAATTTTTGTTCAGATATTGAGCCCTTTGTTCCATTGTCATCTAGTTTCCAGTGCCCTATTAAGTCTGAAACCACTTTGTCCTGATTCACTTGACTGATCTTTTTGTTTCCCTTGAAGTCTTGCAGGATCTTCTCTCTGTCTCCAGTGTTATGAAATTTCATGACGGTGAGAGACTTTTTTTTATCTGCTATGCTGGGATCTTCATGGGTCTTTTCAATCCAGAAACTCTTGTCCTTGAGTTCCAGAAAGGTTTCTATGATGATTCCTTGGATGATTTCCTCTTCTCTGTTTTTTTCTGTTCTCTTTTTCTAGAACTCTTATTCAGATATTGGCCTCCTTGGGCAGATTCTCTGATTTTCTTATTGTTTCTCTTTTAACTCTTCCAATGAGAATTTTATTTATGTTCTAATATTTTGATTTTTCAAGAGCTCAATTTTGTTCTCTACACAGTGTTTTTATGACATCTTACCCCTGTTTCATACATACAATATTTTCTTTATCTGAAAAAATTATTGATGGTTTAAAAAAAAAACTTTTTCTATTCTTGGAACTGTATTTTTGTTGATTGGTTGATTGGTTTTGTCTTTATTACTCATGTCAGGGGCTTTTATTGGTATCTGCTTATACTTGACCATTGTTGGTAGTGTGTGCCATGGAGTCACTTCTGATTCAGGGTGCCCTGCATGCAGTTTCCAACGCTGTAAATCTTTACAGGAGCAGAAAGTCTCATCTTTCTCCCATGGAACTTCTGGTAGTTAAAAGCTAAACAGCCATTTTGTACCTCTGGGCATGTGGTTGGGCATGTTAACAGAGAACTTCATGTAGGGTTATCTGGTTGGGAAATCCTTAATGTCAGTCTCCATAAGTCTTTCCTCTTGGGCTGAAGATTTTCCAGTGCAGATTTAACAGTCTCCTGCCTGGAGGTTAAATGTCTCTTGACCCATGTTGTGAGAGAAATAAAACTAGGAATGGGGGCTTCAGTATTCCAAGTATATAACTTGCCTAATGACTGAAGACTAGAGGAATTGTGGGAGGACATCAAAGACATCATACATGAAGAAAGCAAAAAGTCATTAAAAAGACAGAAAAGACTCAAAATTCCAGTGGGAATGGAAGGATTCTTCATATTAAGGAACACTCTTGTTTTTCCAGTGCACTGGGTTGATAGGGACGGACAATCTAGACACTGGCTATCAAAATGGGAGGCTATAGAGGTATGAAGTGGCTGGCTTATAAGCTTTCAAGAGTATGCTTAGTTTCAGAACCAAGGGGCAGGTGGAGAAATAAGGTAGAATCCCCACTGAGCAGTGTTCCTCTTTTCCAGATAGAGCTGGTGAAAGGGGATAGGGGATTATGCTGATAGGATTTTATGATTCAGTTATGAGTAATTGTTCACGGGATTAATTGTGATTTCCATAACTATAATTATAGAAGATGTGTAAGTAAAAGGGGGAAGTAGTTACTCTTTCATTTCTGGAACAGACAATCCCATGACCATCAATAAGGAAGAGCATAAGAAGTTTGTGAGATCCTGCTCAGAAAAGTGGTGTCAACAGAGATGGTGATAGAGGCAATGGCATGGAGAGATAGAGCAGCTGTGGGCTCTAGCCTCATGGACAAAGTAAAGCTGTGTGCCTGTGGGCAGGAGGCTTGCCCTTAGAACATTTAAATGAGTGTTTAAAAAAAAAAAAGACCAGAAAGAAAAATAAAGACTAAAGTGAATGTCAAAAGTGACTATAGTTTGCTCTTGAATGTAGAGTAGCTGAAGCAACTGAAAGAAATGATGAAGTAGAAAGCTGACCAGAAAATTTCAAAGGGCAACTCAAGAAGACAAAATCACGTATAATGAAATGTGCAAAGACCTGACTAGAAAATCAAAAGGGAAGAACACACTAAACATTCCTTAAACTGAAAGAACTAAAGAAAAAATTCAAGCTTCAACTTGAAATATTGAAGGATTTTATGGGCAAAATATTGAATGATACAGGAAGCATCAAAAGAAGATGGAAGGAATACACAGAGTTACTGTACCCAAAACAATTGGTTGACATGCAACCATTTCAGGAGGAGGTAGCACATGTTTAAGAACCAATGATATTTAAAGGAAGAAGTCCAAACTGCACTGAAGCAATTGATGAAAGACAAGGGTTCAGGAAATGAAGCAATGCCAATTGATATGTTTCAACAAACTGATGCATCCCTGGAAGCACTCACTAGTCTATGCTAAGAAATTTGGACAACAACTACCTGGCCAACCAATTGAAAGTGATCCATATTTGTGCTAATTACAAAGAAAAGTGGCCTAATAGAATGTGGAAATCATTGAACAATATTATTAATGTCACAAGCAAGTAAAATTTGCTGAAGATAATTCAAAAAATGGTTGCTGTAGCATATTGACAGGAAGCTGCCAGAAATTCAAACTGGATTCAGAAGAGAAGGCGGAATAAGGAAAATTATTGCTGACGTCAGTTGGATCGTGGCTAAAAGCAGAGAATACCAGAAAGATGTTTACTTGTGTTTTATTGACTGTGCAAAGTCATTTGACTGTGTGGATCATAACAAACTATGGATAACATTGCGAAGAATGGGAATTTCAGAACACTTCACTGTGCTCATGCGGAACCAGTACATCGATCAAGAGGCAGTCGTTAGAACAGAGCAAGAAATACTGTGTAGTTTAAAATCAGGAAACGTGTGCATCAGGTTTATATTCTTTCACCATTTATTCAATTGGTATGCTAAGCAAAAGGAACCCTGGTAGTGTAGTGGATTATGAACTGGATTATGAACTGCAAGGTCCGCAGTTCAAATCTATTTGTTGCTCCATGGGAGAAAGATGAAACTTTCTGCTCCTGTAAAGATTTGTAGCCTTGGAAACCTTTACAGGGTTGCTATGAGTCAGAACTGACTCAGTGGCACACAATCACCACTACCATTATGCTAAGCAAATTATCTGAGAACCAGACTATGTGAAAAAAGCACGCCAACAGGATTGGAGCAAGGCTCACTAATAATCTGCAATATGCAGATAACAGATTATTGCTTGCTGAAAATGAAGAGGACTTGAAGTATTTGCTGATGAAGATCAAAGTATACAGCCTTCAATATTGATTACAACTCAGTGTAAAGGGAAAATATCCTCACCATTAACATCATGATAAATGATGAAAAGATTGAAGTTGTCAAGGATTTAATTTTACTGAATTCATTATCGAGGCACATGGAAAGCAGCAGTCAAGAAATCAAATAACATATTGGGCAAATCTGCAAAAAAAAACCTCTGTAAAGTGTTAAGGAGCAAAGATGTCGCTTTCAGAACTAAGGTGTGCCTAACCTAAGCCATGATATTCCAGTGTCCTATTACGCATGTGTGATGTTGTAGGATAAGCACTAAGACTGCTAACTGCAAGGTCGGTGGTTCAAACCCACCAGCTGCTTGTTGAAAACCCTGTGTTGTTGTTGTTAAGTGCCATGGAGTCAGTTCTGACTCATAGTAACCCTACATAGAGCTTCTGAGGCTGTATATGTTGGCGGGAACAGAAAGTCTCATCTTTCTCCCACGGAGCAAGCGGCTGGTGGACTTGAACTGCCAACCATGTGGTTCACAGTCTAGTGCTTAGGAAACCCTATACAAGGTCACTATGAGTAGAACAACTTAACAACAACAATATACACATGTGAAAGTTAGACAATGAATAAGAAAGACCATAGAAGAATTGATGCATTTGAATCATTGTGTTAGGAAACAATATTGAATATACTATGGACTTCCAGAAGAAGAAACTAACCTGCCTTAGATGTACAGCCAGAATGCTGCTTAGAAATGAGGATGGCAAGGCTTTTTGTCTCTGGTACTTTGGACATATTATCGGAAGGGACCAGTCCTTGGAACAGGAGGACATCATGCTTGGTAAAGTGAAGGGTCTTCGAAAAAGAGGAAGACCCCCCAACAAGATGAACTGAGTACAGTGGCTGCAACAAAGGACTCAAACATAACATTTGTGAGGATGGGTCAGGACTGGGGAGTGTTTCATTAGTGTTACTAAGAGTTGGAACTGACTCAGTGGCACATAACAACAGCAACAACTTGCCGTAACCCCCTGCCCTCCCCCAACTGGGCCTCTTTTTCCCTTTGATTTATTCCCTCTAGAGAAAAAAAGCAATACACCTCCCTTATTTCTTCTGAGTTGGGGACAGTATGAATCACACTACCATGAAGTGGAAGAGAGGATATAGTAATCTGTATCTTAAACAGCTTTTAACCAGTCCTCATGTTTGTTCTCATCCTTTCTCATTCACTTCCAGGAGTACTTGGTGCCACCACTTTGAGCCTTTTGAGGCTTCTACAAAATAGAACAGATCAATTCTCATCATTCCCAAAGGCCAACTTGCTTCTCAATTCTCTGGGGTCAGCCATCAATTGCCATTAGAATATCTACTTTCCAGTTTCCAAAATGTTGCTTTTATATCTTTTCCTGATCACCTCATGCTTGTTAAGTCTTATCAAAAATTCTTTTTAATGCTTTTGCCAAAAAAAAAAAAAAAATCTTTATTGAAATTTTAGAATGGTTTCAGTAGGTATATCTGTATAACTCACTATCTTTTACTGGAAGAAGATGATGATGATGCTTATGAGGGGACTTCAAAAAGTTTGTGGAAAAATGGAATAAAAAGATAATGGATTTTCCCTGAAAACTTTTTGAAGCTTCCTCTTACAAACACTGGTTACAGATTTCTAAAGGTACATAAGTGTTGTTTATTAAGTGCCGTTGAGTTGGTTCTGACTCATAGCCACCCTGTATAGGGTTTCTGAAGAACGACTGATGGGTTTCAACCACTGGCCTTGCAGTTCAAACTGACCTTACAATCCAGTGCTTATTCTATGGTGCTACAGAAACATGTACACAGTGAAAAAATAACGTATCCTAAAGTTTCTATTACTAATTTCTTCATGAAGACAACCTTTTTTAAAAATTTAAGTTAATTTTGTTATTTTTGTTGAGAATATATACAACAAAACATCTACCAATTCAGCAGTCTCTGCATGTATAATTCAGTGACATTGATTGTATTTTTCAAGTTGTACAATCATTCTCATTCTTCTTTTCTGAGTTATTCCTCATCCATTAGCATAAACTTACTGCCCCAGAAGGTTCCTATTTCATTTGTCAGGTTAATGTTGTCAACTGGATCCCATATAGATAGGTCTTTAAAAAATTACAGTTCTCTAAGCAGACATTCATTAGATAAGCTAAGCTATTGTTTGGCTTTAAGAAGAGTTCATGGCGTAGTTTTGATTTAAGATTTA
>NW_006408560.1:15699354-15700988 GCF_000296735.1 Chrysochloris asiatica
CAAGCTATATGAATGGTTGAATGTGAAGCTGATGATGTGCCCTGTAAACTTTCACTCAATCCAAAATAAAAACATTTAATAAAAAAATAAAAAGATTTAAAGATGATCTCAGGGAATTAGATGATCAGGGGTTCGTCCAACCTTCATGGCTCCAGAAAGTCAGAAGTACATAAGAATTTGAATTTCTGTTCTGCATTTTCCACCTTTTGATCAGGACTCTTCTAAAGAATGTTTAAGCAAACTGTTCAGGGTACCTTCCAGTTCCTTTAGTTTCATGGCAAAGGAGGGAGTTGTTTGTGGAAGCAATTAGCCACACATGTCATTTCTTCTTTCTATTCCTGACTCTCCTCTTTCTCTGTTGCTCTAGGTCAGGGGTGGGGAAGGCCTATAAGTCCTCGAAATCATTTGATCTGGCCCTGCCAAGGCAACCACAGTTCTAGCCATCATATTGTTACTGTTAAATGCCATATATACAGTATGTTCTAACTCAGAGCGATCCTGTATAGGGTTCCAAGGAGCAGCTGGTGAATTTGAATTGCTGACTTGCAGTTCAAACCGACTTTGAGATCCTGTGTTTAACCTACAGCGTCACATCAGGACTCCTGCTATCATGTTGTTGTTGTTGTTGTTGTTAAGTGCTGTCCAGTTGATTCCGACTCATAGCGACTCTGTATAGGGTTTCCGAGGAGCAGCTGATGAGCTTGAATCACCGACCTTGCTGTTCAAACCGACCTTGCAGTCCATCACGTTGTTGTTATTGTTAAATGCCGTTGAGTCAGTTCCGACCCATAGCACCTCTGTATAGGGTTTCCGAGGAGTGACTGGTGAACTTGAACTGCCCACCTGCTGATTCAAATGACTTTGCAGTCTGGAGCATTAACCCATAGCACCACACCAGTTGGTACAAGTCAGACTGTACCAACCTAACCACAAGGCCAGCAGTTCAAAACCACCAGCTGTTTCAAAGGAAAAAGATGAGGCTTTCTGCTCCCGTAAAGATTTACAGCCTCGGAAACTCATACAGCATCGCTGAATCAGAACCAGCTCCACAGCACATAACTGCCACCACCAAACCTCCAAAACAAATAACCAAATATCACGAGGTGTTTGTTTTTAAATGAGCAACCTCAGCAGTTGTTGTTGTTGTTGCAATCATGTCTATCACACAACTTTTGCCACTTCCACTTATTGACATCGTAATTGGCTGTGCAATCCTATCCTTAATCAACGCAACTTCTCCATCATTGTAAAGGGCGACTCATTTTTTATAGCAGTAATACCCTCTTCACTCCCCACCTCCCACTTTCTGTCCCTGACCATCACCAATAAACGTTGGTCTCTATATATTTGCCTTTTCTTTTCTTTTTATAGATAGAGGCCATACAATATTTATCCTATTGTAACTAATTTATTTCACTCAGCCTAATTGTAATAGGGTTTCTATGAGTTGGAATCAACTCTGTGACACCAAATATCTTCAAAAGGAGCCCTGAAACAAAAGTAAACAAAATAGATGAGTGGGGCATACTAAAAATTAAAAACTTATGTGCATCAAAAGACTTCACCAAAAGAGTGAAAAGGGAACCCACAGAATGGGAAAAAATCTTTTGTAATGACACATTGGACAAGGGACT
>NW_006408560.1:15701969-15703349 GCF_000296735.1 Chrysochloris asiatica
AACACCATAACTCAAAAGCATCATTTCTTCTGTGGTCTTCCTTATTTACTGTCCAATTTTCACATGTATATGAGGTTATTGAAAATACCATGGCTTGGGTCAAATGCACTGTAGTCCTTAGACTTGTGTCTTTGCTCTTGAGCACTTGAAAGAGGTGTTGTGCAGATTTGCCTAATGCAATATGTTATTTGATTTTTTGACTGCTGCTTCTGTAAGTGTTTATAGTTGATCCAAGAAGAATGAAGTCTTTGACAACTTCAATCTTTTCTCCATTGATAAAAATGTTGTTTATTGGGCCAGTGGTGTGGATTTTTGTTTTCTTTACATTGAGATGCAATCCTTACTGAAGGCTGTGATCAGTAAACATTTTAAGTCCTCTTCACTTTCAGCAAGCAAAGTTGTATCATCTGCATATCGCAGGTTGTTAACAAGTCTTCCTCCAATCCTGATGCCACATTTTTCTTCATATAACCCAGCTTCTTGGATTATTTGCTCAGTATACAGGTTGAATAAATATGGTGAAATAATATAACCCTCTCATACAGCTTTCTTAATTTTAAACCATCCAGTGTTCCCATATTCTGTTCAAACAACTGCCTCTTTGTCCATGTACAGATTCCTCATGAGCAGAATTAAGTGTTCCAGAATATTCATACAGAAATACTGCATAGGACCACTATTATAAAAGACTAAGAAAAAGAACCCATACTAAAAGGGGAAAAAACACAAAATTCTTTGCTGGTTACCGGGATTTGGGAGGTGGGGTGAGGAGAGGGAGGGGAAGGTGGAGCACAGGGTAGGGAATAGACCCAGGACAGTTTGGATGCTGGGAGGGGGGCAATACACAGGAAGGAGGAGGGAAATAGAAGAATAAGGCAGAGGGGAGAACAGTTAGGCAGGTTTGCATGGACTAAGTGGAACAGAGGTAAATAATTATGTATGCACAACCTTGGAACATCAGGGTTCTGGGATACAGTGATTAAGGCATGGTTGGAATGGGCAAAAGGGGGGAAACAATGTTAAGATGCTTGGTTGTCTTTTTTTTTTTTTTTTAATGTTTTATTGTGAATTACATGATAGTTTACATGGGAGATTATTAGGTTTACATTCATTCTATCTTATATCATTTCATTGCCATGGCTACAATCCCCTCCATGCATCATCAACCAACCAAAGGGTATACCCTGCAGGCATGCCTCCTACACTTTCCCCCCCCCAGTCTTCAGCACACTGTCGCTCTCCCTCTCTGGATCTAAAGTCCCCAGCTGCTCCATTGCTCCATGTCATCATCTCTGCCTCCATCTCAGGCATCACTGCTTCTCTGGGTAGGGTCCCGCTCTCTGCTCTTCTCCCTTGATGGTCCTAGGGACCTCCCCTCCT
>NW_006408560.1:15705395-15707412 GCF_000296735.1 Chrysochloris asiatica
GAGAGGGGCTGTGTGCTGAGAACCAGGGGGCAGGCTTGCGGGGTGTACCATTTGGTTGGCTGATGATGCATGGAGGGGATTGTAACCATGGCAATGAAACCCTATACTATAGGATGAATGTAAAGCTAATGTTCTTCCATGTAAACTATCACATAATTCACAATTAAAAACTTAAAAAAAAAGGAGCCCTGGTGGTATATTGAGTTACACATTGAGCAGTTAGCAGTTAGAGTCCACCAGTCACTCCACCAGCGAAAGATGAAACTTTCTGCTCTTGTAAAGATTTACAGCTTTGGAAACTCTATACAGGGTCACTATGAATCAGAACTGACTGTCCAGCACACAACCATCACCATCACCAATGTTTCAAGCTACTTCCATATTGTAGTAAGTATCAAGACTTCAATTCTCCTATTGACTAAAATTCCATTGTACATATGTACCACATTTTGCTTATCCATTCATCTGTTGATGGGTATTTAGATTATTTCCATCTTTTGGCTGCTGTGAATAGTGCTGTCATGAACATTGGTGTACAAATCTCTGAGTCTCTGCTTTCAAGTCTTTTGGGTATCTATCTATCTATATCTAGAAAAAGAATTGTTAGGTAATATGATAGAGGACGTGGAACTAGGACTATCATTGCTAACATCCGATGGATCTTGCCTGAAAATAGCAAATGCCAGAAAGATGTTTACTTGTACTTTATTGACTTTGCAAAGGCTTTTAACTATGTGGATCAGGACTAGTTATGGATAACAATGCCAAGAATTCCAGGTATTCCAGAACACTTGATTGTGCTCATGTGGAATCTGTACACAGATCAAGAGGCAGTCATTTGAACAGAACAAGGTGTGCACCATGGATGTATTCTTTCACCATACTTATTCAATCTGTATGCTTAGCAAACAGTCTAAGCAGCCGGATTATATGAAGAAGTGCATGGCATCAGGATTAAAGGAAGACTTATTAACAGCTTGCAATACAACCTTGCTTGCTGAAAATGAAGAGGACATAAAATACTTAGTAATAAATATCAAAGACTGCAACCTTCAATATGGATTGTACCCCTATGTAAAGAAACAAAAGTCCTCACAACTGGACTAATAAATAACATCAAGATAAATGGAGAAAAGATTGAATTTGTCAAAGACTTCATTTTGCTCGAATCAACCATCAACACTCATGGAAGCGGCACTCACGAAATCAAATAACATATTGCATTAGGCAAATCTGCTGCACAACACCTCTTTCAAGTGTTAAAGAGCAAAGACACAAGTCTGAGGACTACGGTGCATCTGACCCAAGCCTTATATACATAGGAAAGTTCAACAATGAATAAGAAATACTATAAAAGAACTAATACATTTGAGTACAGCCAGAATGCGTCTCACAAGCAGGATGGTGAGACTTATTCTCTCATACTTAGGACATATTATCAGGAGGGACCAGTCCCTCGAGAAGGACATTATGCTTGATAAAGTGGAGAGTCAGCGAAAAAGAGGATGGTCCCCAACAAGATGGATTGACACCCTAGCAGCAGCAGTGGGCTCAAGTGTAACAATTGTGAGGATGGTGCAGTGTTTCATTCTGTTGTACATAGTAGGGTCTCTATGAGTTGGAACTAACTCAACAGCACTGAAAAACAACAACATGGTAGTTATATTTTTAGTGTTTTTGAGGAACTGCTACACTGTTTGTCCCAATGGCTGTACCATTTTTCATTCCCACTTGCACTGGATAAGGGTTCCAAGTTCCTCACATTCTTATCATCATCTGTTAATTTTTTAATTCATTTTTTTTTCCTTAACCATCCTAGAAAAATGAACTAAGTATATATCTATCACACAACATTTGCCAACTGAGCCTTTTTTTTTTTTGATGAATTGGCAAAAATGTGGTTTTGATGTGCATCTCCCTAGTGGCAAATGGCATAACCACAGAGGACTAGAGTGGAGAGTGAAGCATCCAGCTGATAAGAAGAGAGGGCATATGCATAAGAACACCCACACTTGCA
>NW_006408560.1:15708702-15719084 GCF_000296735.1 Chrysochloris asiatica
ATGGCCTGGATCAGGCGCACCTTAGTTCTCAAACTGACATCTTTGCTCTGTGCTTTATTTATTATGTGAAGGCTTTTAATTGTGTGGATTATGACAATCTATGGACAACATTGTGGAGAATGAGTATTCTAGAACACTTAATCATGCTCATGAGGAATATTTACATAGACCAAGAGGCAGTTGTTTAAAGAGAACAAGGGAACACCAAGTGGTTTAAAATTAGGAAAGGTGTGTGTCAGGGTTGTATTCTTTCACCATAAAGATTTACAGCCTTGAAACCCTATATAGGGTCACTAAGAGTAGGGATCGACTCAATGACAGCACTTAACAACAGTACCCTCTCCCTTAAGGATCTTAAGATCCCTGATAGCCTAATGTGGTAAGAGTTGGTTTGCGTTTTATAAGGTCAGCACTTCAAATTTACCAGCCATTCCATGGGAGGAAGAAGAGACTTTCTGCCCCACTCCCCACTCCCCTAGTTTCTTATTGTAACCAACCTTAATCAGGGTTACTTGGTGTTGAGCATCACTACTAACTTGACATATATAGGCTCATTACAGTTGCATGCAAGCACACACAGATGGACTCTGCTCTTGTCTAAGGCTTTGGCAGCTTTGTGAATTTCATGTGCTAGGCCATAGTGAATGGGGGCAGTATTTAGCAACTCTGGTAAAGCAGGATCATGTCCATCCCACATCTAGCAGCATGGCCCGTCTCGGTGGAGCCACATTTTGAATGCACTTCTACACAACTCTGCAGCAACAGGGAAAGAACTTGAATTTATTTTTATGTATGGTGTGAGGCATGGATTCTGCTTCATTTTTCTGCATGTGGAAATCTGACAATTCAGCTTTTTACAAGTGTGTAACTTATGACGGCAATTACAATAATTGGATATCTTAATCAGTATGATTTTTCCATTATTGCTGGCCCTTCTTTGCCCCTCCCTCCTGTACCTGGTAACCACTAGTAAACAATAGTTTCTATGCATTTGTCTTTTCTTGTCTTTTTACATGAATGAATCCATACAATAAATGTCTATTTGTGATTGACTTATCTCACTCAGTATAATATCTTCATACTCCATCGATATGTTTCAATATTTCATTTCTTTCAATAGCTGAGTAATATTCCATTTTATGTATGTAGCACATGAAGACAGCCTTTTCTGAAGGCAGGGTATAGAGCTAATGTTGTTGTTAAGTGTTGTCGAGTTGGTTCTGACTCTTAGAGTCCCTTGTATAGGGTTTCCAAGGAAAGGCTGGTGGGTTTGAACCACATACCCTGAGATTAGTAATCAGTGGTTATCTTACAGTGCCATACCAGGACTCTGTATATCTAATAAGATGAATTATTAATTTTTACAATATCAGAGTTCAGCTTAGAAAGTATTTGTTAAAGACAGATCTCTGCCCTGGGCAGCAGGATGTATTGACCAATAACTAAGACAGGCATTTCCTTTTGAACATTTCCCATTCTGTTTGGTGTCTAAAAGGAGCCCTGGTGGCACTAGGCATTGGACTGCTACCTGCAAGGCTGATGGTTCAAACCTAGCATTGCTGTCTAGGGTCGCTATGAGTTGAAACTGACTGGATGGCAATGTGTTTCCTTTGATTTTTAAAATACTTTCACTGTGTGTTAATTTCAGGTGTTTCTCACAAAAGTAGGATTCCAACTCAAAGCAATTTTATAGGACAGAGTACAACTGTTCCATAGCATTTCCAGGTGCAGCTCCTCCGTGGGAGAAAGATAAGGCTTTCTGCTCCTGTAAAGATTTACAGCCTCGGAAACCCTGTACGGGGTTGCTATGAGTTGGAACCGACTCCACAGCACATAACAACAAATCTTTACAGAAAGCAACTGCCACATATTTCTCCTGAGGAACTAAGTGGTTTTAAACCGGGGATGCTTTAGTTCGCAGCGGAGTGCTTTAACCACCGTGCCAGCAGGGCTCCTTAATGTTCTAGCCATTTCTCAAAGGAGGAATGTGAGACCCAGAGAAGGGACTGGCCAAAGTCACCAGAGAGCAAGTTGGGGAACCTAGATTCCAAATTAGCATTGTATCAAGCATACCAGCTGTGAAGTAGAACTTGAAGGCCTGGTTTCTCATTGTCCTCAGTGCTCTTGCTTTGTAATCAGCTGAGGTGTTTATTAAAAACTGACGCCTGGCCTCCACCCTGCACCTACTGAAGAGTAATTTCTTGGGCTGGAATTTAGCCATTAGCCTGTTGATCAATTATTCCCAGTGATGCTTATGCACATTCAAGTTTGCCAACTAGTGCACAGAAAAAAAATGCTCTGACATCCAGAGCGGGGAACAGGTAGATTTGAGTTTTCATGGAAAAGGTGTGCATGAGTTTGCTTATGAAGGCAAATGGGATCTAGACACAGGTGAGAGTGGGGAGGAGAGGGACTACAGCATACTAGTCTGGGGGAGCAGTCAAGTTTAGGCCTTTCCCTTTTCACTGTTGTTGTCTTCACTGTCCTCCTCATCCTTTCCATTTTTCTTTTAGCCTCCTCTCAAAACCTCAACATTCTTTCCAGGGAGTGAGCTTAGTAGAATTTTCTGCTCTCTGGGAGCAGGGAGGTGGTATCCACACAGATGTGGATTATTAGCCTGTAAAGGACACACAGATAGAGTTGATAAGTAAGGGCATCTAGTCAGAGGTAGATGTTGTTAAGTGCGGTGGAGTCGGTTCCAACTCATGGAGACCCTGTATGGGGTTTCCAAGGAGTGGCTGGTGAGTTTGAACTACCGACCTTGCAGTGCTTATCCTACAGAGAGACAAAGATGAATAAACAAGAAAGGCACAAAATCCTAGGCAAACAGGGAAGAGCAGGTACAGAGCATATGGTCACAGGAAGACATAAGTGAGCTGGAAAAGAACACAAATTAACTTATAAATGATATAAACCTGGGTGGAGACAGATGTAACGACATAACACATAATCAAAGGCATAGTAAATACCACCCATAGACATGTTATTGTTAAGTGCTGTCTGGTGTAATAGAGACCCTATATAGGGTTTCTGATGAGCTGCTGGTGGGTTTGAACAGTTGACCTTGTGGTTAGCAGTCTAGTGCTTATTCTACAGCGCCACACCTGGACTCCTCACACAGACATATAAGGATCTGCCTATGCCCTCCACCTGTCCATCTGCATCTGTCTTTTGCATCCTTTTTTCTGTCTGTGTGAGACAAACATAAAAGACAGACTCAGAAGGACAGGTGGGCATAGGCAGTTAGAGATGGACCCGGGTAATTCCTCAAGACTTGTGATGGTATCAGAGCCTAGTTGAAGTGAAGAGATTAATGTCAAGTACCAGAATCCTGTGGTGCTGCTGGATAATGCACTGGACCACAAAGTGAGTTTGAGTCGCAAGGTCAGCGGATCAAACCCACCAGCCACTCCTCGGAAACCCCAT
Organism: Chrysochloris asiatica; assembly: GCF_000296735.1. Taxonomy (NCBI): domain Eukaryota; kingdom Metazoa; phylum Chordata; class Mammalia; order Afrosoricida; family Chrysochloridae; genus Chrysochloris; species Chrysochloris asiatica. Next base: position 15,712,129 of record NW_006408560.1, read on the forward strand.
ATGGGGTCTCTATGAGTCCGGTGCTGTGGGATAAAGCACTGGGCATCAAGGTCCATTTGAACCACAAGGTCAGCGGTTTAAATTCACCAGCAGCTCCTTGGAAACCCTATACAGGGCTGTTATGAGTCGGAATTGACTTGAGGGCACTTAACATCACCACCACCAGACCCTGGAAGGGGCCATGGCTATGTAGTGGTTAAAGCGCCAGGCAGTTAGTTATCCAAAATAGCAAAAGGTCGGCGTTTCCACCAGCCACTCTGGGGGAGAAAGCTGTGTCAGACGCCTTCCTTAGAGATTTACAGCTTTAAAGTTGTTCGCCTCTGTCTATACGGTTGCTATGGGTCCGAATCGACTGGACGATAGTGGGCCTGGTTTGGTTATAGACCAGGCCCTGGCTTCTAAGTCACTGGTTGCTGCAGGAGGCAAGGCCCCAGCCTGGCAGGGCGAGGTGTATTCCTGGATGTGCTCCCTGGTCGCCTCCGCCCTCTTATGCCACATTTATTTCAGCTTTCAGATGTTTATTATTAGGTCTGCAGCCTTGCTTCTTTCTGGCTTGCAGCCCAATTTCACAGAGATCCCTTGGGTACAGGCTTTTTTTTGTGTGTGTGGTCTTTCATCCTCTCAGTCCCAGCTGACTCGGAAGCTTCTATTCACTTACAAATCACTTCCCCTTTAAGTTATTTTCCTCACTGCGCCACCTTCCCAGATTCCCTCTCATTCCCGACATCACTTGCAGTTTCTAAGAGCACCACATCTCCCATAAGTCACAGCGCCCTAGCTGCTACTCTAGGGAACTTCAAGTACCGAAATGCTCTTCTTCCCGTCTCCGTGGCTACTGCGGTGCCCTATGGGGCTTGTAGTCACTAAGTAATTGTCAGGCGACCAAAAAAACTACTTATCCCAGGATTCCTCGCGTCAGAGGCGGGTTTCCTCATATCTTTTTGCTCAGCCTTTAAATCTTTCCTCGGACTCCGCCTCCCGCTGTGCTCTGCGCTAGGTTCCCTGAGGCGGAGAATGGGTCTGTGGTCAAAGTGTTCTCTGGGAGTTGTAGTTCCTATATTAGTGCGGCGAAGAGGAGGCGGAGTGACTCGGCGGCCATTAGCTGTGTGTAGTTGCACGGGACTGGGAGCTTAAGTGAAGTGGGATCCCTTATTCGGTAGAAATCCACCGTGGTCATGGGCTCCTACCGGGAATAGCCCTAGAGTACGGAGCAGGCGGGCTCTTCGGTTTCCCGTCCTGCCGAGTGACGGGGCCCACTAGGCCGCCGGGCATCCCCGGTCTCGAGTAGGCCTCATTTGCCAGCAAGGGCGCCCCAAAGGCGGGAGGCGCCATGTCACTGGTTGCTTACGCCAGCAGCGATGAGAGTGAGCCAGATGAGGCTGAGCCGGAGCCGGAGGAGGAAGAGGCGGCGGCCCCTGCCTCTGGGCCCACTTTAGGGGGCTTATTCGCGTCTCTACCCGCGCCTAAGGGTTCGGCCTTGCTGCCCCCGCCTCCTCAGATGCTGGCCCCGGCCTTTCCTCCTCCGCTGTTGCTGCCCCCACCCACAGGAGACCCCCGGCTTCAGCCTCCGCCCCCCTTGCCTTTCGGCCTGGGAGGCTTCCCCCCACCTCCAGGCGTGAGCCCGGCGGAGGCGGCGGGAGTTGGGGAGGGACTGGGATTGGGGCTGCCCTCGCCCCGAGGCCCTGGCCTCAGTCTGCCCCCCCCTATCGGCGGTGCCGGCCCCCCCCTGGGGCTTCCCAAGCCAAAGAAGAGGACAGAGCCGGTGAAGATCGCGGCGCCGGAGCTGCACAAGGGGGATGTGAGTATACGGGCGGGTACACCCCATACTGTCTGTCGGGTTCGGACGTGCTGTAGGAGGGACTTGTAAAGATTAGGGAACTTCCGTTTGTAAACACATTCATTGGTGCAGAGCCCTTGAAATCCTTAGTGCGTTAATTGAAAATGGAAAAGTCTATCAACTTTGGGAAGTTAGGGTATTTGTGAACTGGGCTTTGCCTGCGGAGGGCCACACAGCCCCCACCCTCCCCCCACTCCTCCCACCCACCGGCCTGACAGGCCCGGCCTTTCCGCATCATCCGCTCAGGGTTTCCCTCTTCCAGTGTGAGCTCTGAATGAAATCTGGCAAGTGGAAAAGTAATAGGAAACGGGACTCCTGAGCGTCCCTGAGCCTCTGCTGAACCTTCAGGACCAATTTTGTCTTTTGCCTCTGAATTGAATCCTTTTGTAGCATAGTAAAGCTCAGTGATGACATTTATTGTCGAGAAGCAGCAGGGGATGGAGGAAAGAAAGAGGGGTCCCAGATTCTATACTTGAGGGAGTTTAGGGAAGAAACAGAGTATCTGTTGAGTACAGATCTTTTGCCAGACCTTGGTTCTTTCATTGAGTAATTGCAGAACTTTGGCAGATAGTATATCAACTTTACGGGGAGCAACAGGCATCCACTGTGCAAGGGCTTCCCTGGAGAAGGACAGAGTAAGAATTAAGAGCTGGACTGTCTAACCTGCAGACCTGTGCCTCAGTGTCACCATTTAGGTATCATCAAGCCTACGTGATTGAGGACTATTTCTCGAAGAACTAGTCGAGCTTATGAAGTTTCCTATACTCAAGGGGCAGACAATACCATCAAGCCCCTTTGGAATGAGGGCTTTGGGGTTAAAGGGGACATTAACTCTAGGAGCAAGACGCATTTTAGAGTTACAGGAGCTCTTTCCTTTCTCTATCCTCTGTGAAATTAATTGACCACTCCCTGGCTCACCTTTTTAATAAAAACAAAACCCCTCAAAAACCCCACACTTTTTATTGTGAATTGGATGAAGGTCAGAGCAGATGAGTTTTTCATTCAAAAGTTCATACAAGTTTTGTTTTATGTTATTGTCTGCAGTCCTCTCTCAGTGTAACATCTCATCCCACTTTTTTCCTGTATTGCCTGTCTCCATGCATCCTTCTTTCCTAACCCTTCTGAACGTTGTCCTTGGGTAAATAAATGCACTTTTGACCTCAAATGGTTGATTTCTAACAGATCTGTCTATTGTTTGTCTGGAAGTTGAGCCATGGCGAGAATTTAGTTCCAAATCTTAATGGTGACTAAGGGCCATGCTCTCTCAGTGGTTCCACCAATCTGACCAGAAAGCCTGGTCTCCCTTTGATTTTGAGTTTTGTTCCACATCTTTCTCCCACTCTATCCAGGGCCTAATGTGATTCCTTAGAGAGTGGTCAAATAGTGGTCAGTAGTGGCAGCCAGGTCATCTAGTTCTCTGGTCTCAGAATTGTGGAGTCTGAGGTTCTCGTTGCCCATTAGACTAATTGTTCCCAGGTGTCTTCAATTTTCTCGTCTCTTACTTTCTGCAGACAAGGAGAAACCAATGATTGCACTGTAGATGGCCACTTAGAATGTCTAAGACCCTGGTTGCTACTCATCAAAATAGCATGTAGAACATTGTCTTTGTGGACTGTTAGATTCATTGGCCTTGGTGTCCCCGAGACCATGATCCTGAGCCCCCAGTGACTCATTTTTTCTAGGTATTGAGTTATGGCTAAGAAGTTTTCTTAACTTTGCTCTCATGCTCTGTCACATTCATGGACATATATGCAGCAGAGATAAATGCACATGGACAAATACTCTCTAACACATATATGTATTCATGGGTATACTCTCATTCTCCTTCCACACTTCTTTAGCCTGTGTGTCTATCCATGCATCTACTCATAGATGACTGTTAGTGCAGGAGTGTGTATGTAGCAGTATTTACCTCTGTGGCCTGTAACTCATGCACTCCTCCCAGTGCCTTCCCCTGACACATCATTGTTTTGCTCACTTCCCTCTCATTTACTACTGCTTTCCCTTTTGTCCAAGTTAACATGTGTCCTGGCTCACCTTTCATAACCCTCTGAGAGAAGGTTATTCTTGCCCTTGCTTTTATTAAGATTTTAGCCAACTCTGCTTAGGGGCCATTTCCATTTTTTTTCACTTGTTATTCCCTCAGCTTTATCTCACAGATATCCTAATGATCTTTCTTTCACCTCATTCAAATCTGGGCTTAAAAGTGGTGCTCTAACCTACCTATTTAAGGAGCTCTGGTAGCGCAGTAGCTACGAATCGGGCTGCGAACCTTAAGGTCAGCGGTTCGAAACTACCAGCCGCTCCGCGGGAGAAAGATGAGGCTTTCTACTCCCGTAAAGATTTACACCCTCTGAAACCCTGTACAGGGTCGCTATGGGTCGGAACCGACTCGACGGCACTTAACAACAACAACCTACCTATTTACATGGCAACCTTCAGTCACTCACAGGTGGTACTGTGCGTTAAGCAGTGGACTACACTAGCTGTTCTATGGGGAAAAATAAGGGTGTCTGCTCTTGTAAACATTTACAGGGTAGGAAACCCAAAGGAGCAGGCTTACACTGTCCTTGTGTGGTTACTATGAGTCAGAATCCACTCTAGTAGTGAGTTTGGTTTGGTTTTATCATCCACTAGGAGTCCTAGTGGTGCCATAGCTAAATTACTCAGCTGGCAATTGAAAAGTTGGAGATTTGAACCCACCAGTTGCTCTGTAGGCTTCCATGAAGATGTACAATCTTTGAAACCCTGTGGGGCAGTCCTACTCTGTCCTTCAGTGTCACCATGAATTGGAATCGACTAGACGGCAATGGGTTGGGGACCACTTACTGCTCTTGATTGCTCTTCTGTGTTCTGTTTTACTCCATAACTCATAACACCTTAACACATGCTTTGATTTGCTTCTGTCCTTTCACTAGTATATGAAATGTTTCAACAGGTTCATGGAAAAATTCCATTCTTTGTCATTTCTGTTGTTCCACAAACTTTTTGAAACCCCCCCCCCCCCCCAACAACAACAACAACGTGTAAGCTCCATGAAGCCAGGGGCTATTTATTTTATTCACTGCAGTATTCCTAGTGGTCAAGACATGTCTAGCATATTTCAGGTACTCAATACATATTTTCTGACAGAATGAACTTGAAAGAATAAGGATTCTTCATGGAAGAAGAGTCTAGGATCTCCTTCACTATCTTATTCCATACTTTCTTCCATATAATTTTCTCTTCTTTCTTAACTAGGTCTGTCATTTCTAAGTCTAGGATCCCCCCAAAAAAAACAAAAACTGATGTTGTTTCATCTTAGCTTAGCTTGGCTGTAGTTTAAGAGGAATGTCCTTGAATGAGATCAAGGAGAATAAGCTGATTTCCTTGTCATTCTCTTAATTCTCCTCTCTTCTCCCCAAACTTTATCCTGACCTAATTTTGATGTTTAAGTAGCTCCGGTAGCGTAATGGTTACGAATCGGGCTGCTAATCTCATAGTCAGCAGTTTGAAACTACCAGCTGTTCCGTGGGAGAAAGATGAGGCTTTCTGCTCCCATAAAGATTTACAGCCTCGGAAAGAAACCCTGTACAGGGTCGCTATGAGTCGGAATCGACTCCATGGCACATAACAACAACAACAATTGTGATGTGTGGGTGAGAAGTGGGGAAGAGGGCGCTGTGAGCCAGCCTACTGCCCTCCACAGTGACAGTGGGAAGGCTCATTTCTAGCTCTTCGCACCAGCAAAAAGTTTCTGGTAGAGGCTCTAGAATCTTCCATGGCGACTGGCTGAAGTTGTGGGAAACTGAGAATTCCTACCTCCATCCCTCCTTTGTAAGTAGAATTCACTAAATTCCTTAGGTGAACAACGACATGAATAATTCAAATAAAGCAAAATCCAAGCCTTCAATCAGTTCTGTTTCTTGGTTTTGTTCTGTTCAAGTTGTTACTTTGTTTTCTGAGCACATAATTCCTGAAGAAAGCTAGTTAGTCTGAGAGTGTTCATGGTGGCCAGGTGAGGGCGATTTTGATCTCTAAAGTTGTGCCCCCTCCAGTTTGAAACTGCTCCATGTTTTCCCCTAAGTAGGTTCTCGGTCAGTGTTTGAAGGAATGCATTAGGTTTCTTTAAATAGTTTCCCATTGGAGTATGGTACCAAAGTAGAAGATAATGAACTCTGAACTCCTTTTGAAATTAATTAATTAATTCAATATTGAACTGCTTCTCTGTGCCAGCAGCTGAGACTACAGTAATAAACATGACAGGTAGGCCTTGCTTAAAAGGAGCTTATGGTCTACTGGGGGAGACAGGCAAGGAAACATTTTTGGTTAAGTCAGAGAGGAATCATGATTGAGCGGATACCCTGGGAGCACATTAAACTCATTCAGTCTTGGGAAGTCAGAAAGGCTTCCAGGAGGGAGAGATGTCTCAGTAGCCAGAAAATAGAGGAGTCGGAGGTACCTGGAGAGAAGGAGGTAGGGTGGGGAGGAGCAGAGGAAACCTCAGGTGGAAGGAACAGTGTGTACCAATGTGTGAAGGCAAGAGAGTGAAAATGCTTCTGGGGAACCTCAAGTGAGTAAGTCAGAGTAGCTGGAGTAAATGGAGGGCTGTGATGAGAGACAGGCCAAGACCAGTAGGCTTTATGCCAAGCTAAGATCTTTATTCTTAGTTCTGGAGTAGTGAAGAGTGCTTAAGGTTGAGCTCAGGAACTCTCTGGTAATAGAGTACTGGATGACCAGGAGGAAGCAAGACTGGCAGAGTCACTAGGTGAGAGCTGATGGCAGCCTGGGTGAGGGAGTAGCAGAGAATGGAGAAAAGCAGAGGTGCAGGTATTTTTAGGGATAGAGGTGATAAGACTGGGAAATTGACTAGATGCTGCAGTGGATTGACAGGAACAGATTGCCTGGTCTTTTCTCCTGTGGAATTGCTGATATGTTTGAACTGCCAATCTTTCGATTGTTGCTGTTAAGTGCTGTCGAGTCAGTTGTGACTCATAATGACTCTGTGTAGGGTTTCTAAAGAATGACTGTTGGGTTTGAACCATCAGCCTGTGATTAGCAGTTCAGTGCTGATCCTATAACGTCACACCTTTTGGAATTAAAGGATAATGGGATACTTCCACTTACTTTTTTTTTTTTT
>NW_006408560.1:15723299-15770504 GCF_000296735.1 Chrysochloris asiatica
AGCGTTCCGGACTAGAAAGCAATAGATTTCTAGCTTCTGCCACAAATTCCCCCAGCTGTAAGCCTTCCAACCTTATAAATATTCCTTTATATGTGGTTCAGAGTTCTGGGACCATCCCCTGAGCCTGCTTGGTCTGGTATTTTGTGTTGTTGTTGGCGGAGCTCCTTTACTGCACTTCCACCTGATCTGCCATCTTGTTTGTTCCTCCCCACACAGTTACTTTTTGTACATTTGACTCATTCTTTCTCTACAGACCAGTTTCCTCTGCTTCTTTACCTTTGTTACAGGGGAGAGATAATCACCCACAGCTTCTTGACTTTTATGGTCTTCTTTCTAGCTCCCGGGTGGTGCAAATGACTAACCCGCTGGGATGCTAACAGAAATTATGGAAGTTTGAATCCACCCAGTGGCACCATGGAAGAAAGGCGGAAATATAGATTGAAATCCCTTTGGGGCACAGTTCTACTCTCATGTACGAAGAATTGATGAGTTGGAATCACATGAGTTTAAAGAGTTCAGCCCAGACTGAACTATAATCTGAGTTCTAATTCCACTTTAACAAAAGAGAGAACCAAATGGATTTGATTTGGGTCAGGTTGTCCAATCAGCTGCAGTTGTGGGGGGAGGACAGGATAGTACCAATTAATCTTTCCGAGTGCATTTCAAAACCAAATTCAGTCAGTTTATGATTTATGTGAGGAATTGGCAATCACTCATAAAATGGACAATCATCCCCTCTCCTTTTCTCCCTTGTATCTTCTTGTGCCAAACATTAGTCAATTTCATAGACTCAGAGGATGCAGACTCTGAAATTAGGATACAAATTAGAATAAAATTAGGTGTAAGTTTTTTGTTATACAATGTGAATTTCAAATAAAAAAGCATTACTACGGTGGACTTGGTGGATTTTTCCTGAGGATGAAAGAGAAAGGGGCGTGTACGCACATTTGTGGGACACTTGCTTAGTTTCTGCAGTGCAGTGATTTACTTCATAGGGTTCTTGTGCCCATAGTTTTTGTAACTCCTATCAAATGACTGAGACCATGCAGAGTAGGAGTATTTCCTCTTTTCCTGGTTAATCTGGGTAAGAGAAGGTGTGAGAAGATTACTTGTGGGTGATTGTTAGCAGGGTTAATTGTGATTGTTAACAGATTACTCACAACCTGGAATTCTAACGTGGGGATTGGTCAGTTTTGCCATCCTCAGGTTTAAAATGAGCCATCTCAGAAGCAGGAAGGGACTCTAACTAACATCAAGAAAGAAGAGCCAGGAGCGGAGCATGTACGTCCTTTGGACCCAAGATCCTTGCACATTGAACCTCCTTGATCCAGGAATAGAAAGTGGTGACAAGAGAAGTAGCAGAGGAACGGCACCAGAACCAAGAGCCAGAGCATGAGCCAGTGGTGATAGAGCAAGTAAAGCTGAGTCCCTTTGGGCAGGAGGTTTGCTTGTTGAGTGGGGTGCCTCCAAACACCTAATCTGGGGAGCTAGGCTTGCTGATCTAGTGAACTAGAGCTGAGAGCCTTTGGGCTGAGGTGTATAGTGGTGTGGCGTGTCCACCAGGCATTTTTATCAGCAGTCCTAAAAGAGCTCGTAATATTGCCCGAGCAGGGCTGAGGCCAGGCCAAGGGCCAAGGGCCAGAGATAAGCTTGCCTCCTGCATGCAGAAAAGAGGCTGTCTTGAGCAGTTAATTTGTTGTTAGGTGCCATCAAGTCAGTACCGACTCATAGCAACCTTATGCACAGCAGAATGAAACACTGCCCGATCCTTGGCCAACCTCACTACTGTTGCCACGCTTGAGTCCATTGATGCTGCCTCTTGGCCAATCCATCTCGTTGGGGGGTGGTCTTCCTCTTTTTCTCTGACCCTCCACCTTACCAAACATGACACCTTTTTCCAGCGACTGCTCCCTCCTGACAATATATCCGAAGTATGAGAGATGCAATTTGGCCATCTTGGCCTCCAAGGAGCATTCTGGCTGCACTTCTTCCAAAACAGATCTATTGGTTGTTTTGGCAGCCCACAGCACTTTCAATATTCTCCTCCAACACCATAACTCAAAGGCATCAATTCTTCTACAGTCTTCCTTATTCACTGTCCAGCTTTCACATGCATATGAGGTTATTGTAATCATGAGTATGGTGAGAGTTCTCTGAGGCTACTGCAATGAGATTTCGAACCCTTGATAGAATAGAGTGCCTTAGGGAGGGTTAGTATCAGAATTGGTAAGGAGGGTTGGAGTGTGGAGGCATGTCTGACCTTTGCCTTATAGGAATTGAACTTGGATGATAAATTTGATTTTCCTTCCCCCTTGTGAAGTCAGAGGTCAGATGCTGCCCCCAAGCTGTATTTTTTTGTTGTTGTTGTTTTTTAACAATGTCAGAGACTGTGCTAGGCACTTTAGTGACTGTTCAAACAAAGTATTTTTCCTCAGTTGACAGATGAGACAGGAATGGAGAACAGAGATTTTCCTAAAATTGCAGTTTAGGAGTAGCTCAGGTCGAAGAATTTTGACTCAGATGTATTTTATTCTCTCTCTTGGAGTCCTGGTGTGGTGCTGTAGGATAAGCACTGGGCCACAAGGTTGGTTTGAACTACAGGGTCAGTGGTTCAAACCCATCAGTCGCTCCTTGGAAACCCTGTGGTCGTGGTGGTGTGCCGGGGAGTTGGTTCCGACTCATAACAACCCTGTAGAGGGGTTCCAAGGCTATAAATCTTTATGGGAGCAGAAAGCCTCCCAAGGAATGGCTGGTAGTTTCAAACTGCTGACCTTGAGGTTAGTAGCCCAACTCATAATTGCTACGCTACCAGAGCTCCTTGGAAACCGTCTTCAGGGTCGTTATGAGTTGGAACCAACTCCACGGCATTTAACAACAACAACAATAATGCCTATGGCACTTAACAACAACAACTAGAAAGATAGAAGGAAGAGCCATGGACAACCAGAATAAGAAAGCGTCTAATGAAGAGTGCAAAAATGGGAGAGAAGATAATATGAAGGACAGATGTAAGACTTAAAAAAGAAAAAGTTGATGAATCTAGTTAATTGGGATAATGGCAGAGAGGAATGTAGTAGTGATTAGAGCTCAGAGACCTGGCAGTGAGAGGCAGGGGTCTGTTCTTGGACCTTTATTTCTTCCTTGGCTTCTGGCCCTGGCAACTAGTGATTGCTTTTTGGAGAGGGAGACTCTTGGAACCAGAGGCTGGAAAGATAAGAGGAAAGCTGCCATGGGGAATGAGGCTCTGATAGATCAGCAGATCCCTCTGGACTTGGCTTAATGGAAAATGTCTGTTTCTGTTCTTGCTCAGCAGTCTGGATGTGTGTGTCTTGTCACTCTTGGCAGCTGAAGCAGAGAAGACAGTGGTGGCCATTGAGGCTCAAGTTTTCGTGAAACTGAGAGGAAATATACTTTCTGGCCCAGCATACTGTCTTCCAGCTCTGTGTGTTCTGGTGTTTCCACATCCTTCTATCTTGGTGTAATAACACAGATCCACTCAGAATGCCACTCACTGATGCCTCGGATTCTCCAATTCACTCCACAACCTCCTTTGAATATGCTCCTGCACCTCTCATTATCAAGAAAGCTCTCTCTTAACATCTAAATTAAATCTTGCTTGCTTAAGGCTAATCATTTTACCTGTAGCCCAATTTTTATGTGTATGTGTGTGTGAAAATATATACAGTAGAAATACATTCAGCAATTTTTACATGACAGTTTAATGACATTGGTCACATACTAAACCTAAACACTGAGTCACCATTCCCCTTATTGTTTGCCACCATGAACTTAGAGACCCTGTGCCTTAAAGTTCTCATCAGTGCTTCAGCGTTAACTGTTGTCAACTTCATCTCATATAAAGAATTCTTTCAAAGAATGCCATGGTCAAGGCAAACCATCATAGTTTCATTTAAAGATGAGTTTATGGCATAGTTTTGGTTCAAGGTTTAAAGAGTATTCCTAGGCAATAGACTCATAGGTTCCCCTGGTCTCAGTGGATCTAGTAAATCTGGTTTCCATCAATATGTTTGCTCTGTTCCACATTTTTCTTCCTTTTAATCAGGATTCATCTATTGGATCTTTGATTAAAATGTTCAGTCATGGTAGCCAAACAGCATCCATTCATGGCAAACAAGATAATAGAACATGTATATAACCTGATTCTTAATAGAAGGGGAATTGATTTTCCTTTCAAATGCTCCAAGATAGCTGTACTGCCTTTTTTGTCCCACCACCAGTAAGGAGGACTGGAAGATAAGAATATCACATCTTTTAGCATATGGATTATTCCTCTCTCTGCTTTCCATTACTCTGAATTGAAATTTATATTCTTTCATGAAGTGTTAGGTTAATTGCTTGCTGAGCTTTTATTCTGTTCCATCTCCATTTTTAGTCAGGCTCTCTTATGCTTCAGAGTGCTTTGTGTGACATCTAACCTATTTCCATAGTGAACTAATGAGTTCCAGGTTTTCAGCCTCTTCTAGGATGGAGTTGGCTAGAGTTAGTTCAAGGAGCAAGTCCTCCTTGACTTTTCTGTGGCCTTGGGTAGATTATCAGATGTCTCTGAGCCCTGCTTGTTAGCTTTAAGAGAGAAAGATTTATTTCTATCGCTCTCAAAAGATGTGTAGCAATTACGTAACAAGGAGCAGACTGTCTGTCATATATAGTAGAATTCCTGGGTGGTGCACATGTTAAGTGCTGGACTTCTAATTGAAGGATTGATGGTTTGAACCTACCCAGAAGCACCTTGGAAGATAGGCTTGGAAATCTGTTTCTAAAAGATCATAATCATAAAAACCCTGTAGGAGGGCAGTTCTTCTCTGACACACATGGAATCACAATGAATTAATCAACTTGATGGCAGCTGGTTTGGGTGTTTTAGTTTGATTGTGTCAAGAGATGATTTATAATGTCATTGAGTAGAATGTTAGTATGATGGTCAGAGAGAGCAGGATGGTTGTGAGTTGCCATGGCAGTCATCTAAATGCTGTGTTCCTGAAGGCTTCATAGAGGCTATTTTCTTGTGCTTGTAAACTTAAACTTAGGTTGTCAGTATAATGGAAATAACCTGTGACACTTAAAGAAAAGGCGGATTTCTTCCCACAGCTGACCTGGCCTTCAGTTCTGTTAGCCATAGAACAGATTGCCTACGTTTTTCACAGTAGTCTTTTTTTTTTCCAAGTTTTTTTGTGAACTGAGTGATAGTTTACATGGGAGAACATCGGCTTTACACCATCGTTTCATTGCAGTGATTACGTGCATCATCATTCAACAGTATTTGCTTCCATTCCCTTTGTTTTTGTTTTTTGTTTTGGAGGCTGGGGTGGGGGGATGACAGTAGCCACTTTTTGTTTGTCACAAAATCTGAAAAATAAGAATATGTATGCTCAGTTTTATAAATGTAATCATCTTAAACTTGAATTATATTTGTTAATTTTCAGATTGTTTTCATTGGGTCCATTGTCTAAGGTGTTAAAATTTAAACATGCCTGGGACTTCATAGAAACCTTTGTATGCCCTGTAGTGCTGTGGTTCTTTGTGGCCTGTTGGAAAAGAGTTAAGTCTTCATGGTTAAAAGAAAATGGAACAAGAACACCCATACTTGCAGATAATACCCACTTGACCTGGCTTCAATGGCTGGATGATCAAAACAACTAGAAGTAGAAAGAAGAGGAAGAAAAGCGTAATCTGCTACAATATGATGAACTTGATCTATACCTATGTATGTAGTAGCTCAAAAGACAGAACACATCTTTACAGCGAGCATCATTCCCAGCCCCTTGGTACACAGGGTTGACGGGGATGGGCATCTTAGATATTGGCTACCCAAAATGAGGGGCTACAAAGGCAAGAAGTTGACAGGCTTATAAGCTTTCAAGAGGGAGCCTAGGTCCAGAGGGGCCGGGGGAAGATAGAATCTCCACTGAGTGGTTTCCAATCTGTTGGGACGGGGCAGATGAAAGGAGATGGGGATAAGACTCTTGTGGTACAATAGTGAATAATTGTTATCAGGACTGATTGTGAGGGTTGGAAATGTAAAGGTAGACATTTTGTAGCAAAAGGAGGGGAGTGAATGACTTTGCAGTCCAGGAGCGGAGGTCCCTGGGACCATCAAGTGAGAAGAGCAGAGTGCGTGACCCTACCCAGAGAAGCAGTGATGCCAGAAATGGAGGCAGAGACCATGACATGGAGAGATGGAGCAGCTGGGACTCTGGACTCAGGGAGGGAGAGAGGCTGTGTGCTGGCGGCTGGGGGGCAGACTTGTGGGGTGTACCCTTTGGTTTGATGGTGCATGGAGGGGGATTGTAATCATTGCAATGAAACGAAATACGATAGGATGAATGTAAAGCTGGTGTTCTCCCATGTAAACTATAACAACATAATTCACAATAAAAACTTTAAAAAAGAAAATAAAAAAGAAAAGGGAGGTGGTCCACAGGCTATAGAGAGCTTTGAACAGAGAGAAAAGATAGAAAGTGGTGTAGGTGTTTGGGGCAAGAGACTTTTCCTTGGTCAAGTTATGTTTAGAATTTTAGTTCCTGTACATTTTTAGGTGTACTAACTTGTGTCATCTTCAAACACACACTATTGTAATTAATGAGTGCATGGAAAAGTATTATTTCCAGCTGAGACTTGAAGAGGTTAGATGGCTTGCTTGGGGATCCCGTAGTCAGTAAGTGGCAGAGCTGAGACTCAAATCTGTGTTTCTGATTTTGTGCCTCAGGCTTTCTTGGCTGTGTCACATGGGCTGGAGTATGATACCCTCAAGTGTGTGTCTCAGGCCCAGACAGACGCAGCTCAACTTGGTGACACTGCCAGAGCACAGGGCCAGAGTGGGTTCTGGATCTGTTGTGTACTAGCGATGTAGCCTCTCTGAACCTTACTCTTTTTCCTTATAAAATTGAGATAATAATGCCTGCTTGAAATGTTATTGTAAGGAGTAGATGGAAAACTGTGTGTAAATTACCTGATTTACATAGTAGGTACTCAATAGATATTTTTCTTTTCTTTTAACACCCTCTCTTTTATCCCCCACATTTAGTTACCAAGACACATTTCCTAACATTGGCAGCGGTCATTAAACACCAATGTGTACTGAGTACTGTGAGGACATGCTGAACTAGAAGATATAAGGGAGCTTCAGAAAGTTCATGGAAAAATGGAATTAAAAGATGGAATTCTGCTATGAACTTTTTGAAGCCCTTTATTATGCTCTTTGTCAGAGTAAAAGTGAGAATGCATATGTGAAAAATACACTATTAGCAGAGCAAGCACAAGTGAACCAGAGTTAAATGCCATGCAAAACAGATGAGTGATAAAGGGACACAGTGAAAAGAGCAAGGTGAGATTCATCAGGAAGACAGATGTCTTGAGTTTGAGTCAGGAAGTACAGAATACTGATAGATAGGAGAGCGAGCGGTGGCAGGCGGGGGCACTTACATGAAGGCAGGCACAAATGCAGGAGCTCCAGATTCGTGAGCATGTTTGAACCACATGTGATGCTATTATCTTGTTAAGTGCCGTTGATTTGGTTCTGACTCATAGCAACCCTTACGGGGTTTCCCCGGAGTGGCTGGTGGGTTTGAACTGCTGACCTTGGGGTTAGCAGTCTGGTACTTCTCCTACAGTGCCACACTAGGACTCCGCTCTTCTCTTATACTGTCTTACATTGCAGTGATTATTTGGGTACTTGTTATACTTCCTTCCAAAAACCCACTGCTATCGAGTCAATCACAACTCATAGTGACCCAATATATGATTTTTGAGACTATAAATCTTTATGGGAGCAAACAGCCTCTTAACCACTGATTTTGTGGTTAACAGCTCATGCCTAATCCACAGCACCACCAGAGCTCTTGTATTGTTCCATTCTAGACTATAAGGACTTTTCTGTATAATGACACACGTCGGAACTAATTAAAGTACACTGGGGTAGATGGTCCATGCTGTACCTCTAGCAACTAGTACCCTAGGACTCCAGCTGCCCCAAGTCCTTCTTGGTTCTCTGTGGACTCAATGGATCGGAATCATCAGACTTATGAGCCAGTCAAGGTTTCACGTATTAGAGGTGACCAAAAACCAGAAGAGTTGCGGGATGATATCAAGAATGCCATATATGAAGAAAGATCATTAAAAAGACAGGGAAGAAAGAAAAGACCAAAATGGATGTCAGAAGAGAGTCTGAAACATACTTTTGAGTGTAGAGAAGCTAAAGTAACTGGAAGAAATGAAGTAAAAGCTAAACCAAAAATTTCAAGAAGACAAAGTCAAGTATTACAAGTGAAATGCACAAAGACCTGGAATTAGAAAACCAAAAGGGAAGAATACACTCAGTGTTTCTCAAGCTGAAAGAAGGAAAATTGAAGCTTTGTGTTGCAATATTGAAGGAATCTATGGGCAAAATATTGAATGATGCAGGAAGCATCAAAAGAAGATGGCATGAATACACAGAAAACCAAAAAGAATTGGTCAGTATTCAACCATTTGAAGAGGTAGCATATGATCAAGAACCAATGGTATTGAAATCTAAGCTGCACTGAAGGCATTGGTGAAAAACAAGACTCCTGGAGTTGATGGAACAAATTGAAATGTTTTAACAAACTGATGCAGTGCTTAAGGTACTCAGTCATCTATACTAAGAATTTTGGGCGACAGCTACCTGGCCAGCTGTTTGGAAGAGAAACATATTTGTGCACATTCCAAGGAAAGGTGACCCAATGGAATGCGGAAATCATTGAACAATATTATTAATGTCATATGCAAGGAAAAAATTTTAAAAGAACTTTAAAAAATGGTTGGGGCTAGAGACAGGGAACTACCATAAATTCAAAGAGGATGTGGAACGAGGGATATCATGCTGACACCAGATGAATCTTGAATAAAAGCAGAGAATACCAGAAAGATGCTTACTTGTGCTTTATTTATTATACAAAACATTTGACTGTGTGGATCATAACAAACTGGATAGCACTGTGAAGAATGGGAATTCCAGACCACTTAATTGTGCTCATGAGGAACCTGTACATAGACAAAGAGGCAGATGTTTGAATAGAACAAGGAGATACTGAATGGTTTGTAATCAGGAAAAGTGTGTACTAGGGTTATGCCCTTTTACCATACTTATTCAGTCTGTATGGTGAGCACATAATCCAAGAAACTGGATTATATGAAGAAGAATGTAGCATCAGGATTGGAGGAAGACTGATTAGCAGCCTGCAATGTGCAGATGACACGTTATTGCTGAGAGCGAAGAAGACTTTAAATACTGATTAAGATCAAAGACGATATAGCCTTCAGTATGGATTGCACCTGAATGTAAAGAAAGCATAAATCATCACAAATGGACCAAAATATAACATAAAAAATAACATAAACAGAGAAAAGATTGGAGTTGTTAATACTTCATTTTACTTTAATCAACAATCAACACTCATGGAAGCAGCAGTCAAGAAATCAAATAACATATTTTAATGTGTTAAAGAACAAAGATGTCAGTTTGAGAACTAACATGCACCTGACCCAAACCATGGTAGTTTTAATAGCCTCGTGTGCATGTGAAAGTTGGATAATGAATAGGAGGATCTTAGAAGAATTGATGCATTGGAATTATGGTGTTGGAGAAGAATGTTTGAAAGTACCATGGACTGCCAAAAGAACAAATCTGTCTTGAAAGAAGTACAGCCAGAATGCTCCTTTGAAGTGAGGATGGTGATACTTGTCTCGTTCTTTGAATATGTTATCAGGAGGGATCAGTGTCTGGAGAAGGATATCATGCTTGGTAAAGTGGAGGGTCAGTGAAAAAGGAATACCTTCAATGAGTTAGATGGATTGACACAGTGGCAGCAACAGTGGGCTCAAACATAACAATTATGAGGATAGCACAGGACCAGGCAGTGTTTCATTCTGTTGTGCATAGGGTTGCTGTGATTCAAATAGACTGGAAGACACTTAATAGCAATACAACTCATCCATGGTATATTAGAGGGAAACTATATAGTATCTAGGACAGTGTCTTCCACATAATGAGTTCTCAGTAGTTGTGACTGAAAAATCTTTCAACACACGAGTCTATAAAGGAACTTGTAAGATGTAAGGATTAGTTGAGAAAGGCAGTGGACTTGAGTTCATGTGGAACCTGGAAGATAAACAGGATTCTGTTTAATCATCTTCATTTATAGATGCCCAGACTGAGGCCCTGGAACAAATGGAAAGCTTTAAGTTCCTTGGTTTGGATAGTAACTTTTTTTTTTCTGTTCTCATGCCTTACATCTTTTCTGTTGTTGAAGACACTGGGTAGCTAATATTGTTTGTTGTTGTTGTGAAGTGCTGTTGAGTCGGTTCCAACCCATAGCGACCCTATATAGGGTTTTCTAGGAGCAGCTGGTGAGCTTGAACTGCCGACTTTGCAGTCCAAACGGCTTTGCAGTCTGGCACATTAACCCACAGTGCCACACCAGGACTCTCAGCTAATGTTGTACTAAGGTATAAATATTTTCCAGTGAGAGAACCTGCATTATTAACAGTTCTGATGAGTCAGAGGGCTAATACAATGACCTGTCTTGCCCCAAATCCTCATAGTCATCATTTGCCTGCCTTCTTCCTGGACATGAGCAACTCTCTCTGGCAGACAATAGATCATACTTGGAGAGGGAATGGATTTACTGCAATGATTTTGACCTTTAATGCCTCATAGAAGAGTAGTTAACACACCACTTAATCCCACTGGAATTCCTCAGCCCTGTGGTTATGTAGTCTATATAAGTGGTTTTAGAAGTGAAACTGAGATTGGGTGAGATTGTGGGCCAAATCCCATTCATCTTCTGGTGGACAGATATATAGGAAGAATATTGGGTAAAGCTTTTTCTTTCCACCAAGGACCAAGTAGGAGGAAAATAGTCTAAATTTAAAAAATAGGTGACCAAGGGAGGTTGCAGCATACCCTCTTTTCAAAAGATGAGATCAGGAAGGAAGCTGTGCTGTTGCGCTGGACTAGGTCTGCTCAGACGTGTGCCACAGACAAGATGGCCTTTGTCGTCCAACCCTTTATATGTGTTTCATTTAATGTGAATGTTTTCTCCAAAGTGAATCCTAAACAGTGAGATCTTATGTCATTTCTTTTTCTCTTAGTCAGATTCTGAGGAAGATGAACCCACAAAGAAGAAACCTGTCCTTCAGGTAAGCTTTGTGAGATCATATAAGCCATTTCTTCTCCTACACTGTTACCTTTAAGAGGACTTCCAAACACAGGTATTTGAGGACTGATCATTTAAGTTTAGTTGTTTTCCTCTATACCTTCAGACTTGGTCCTCCTGTCCCCTCTCCTTGTGCCCTGGCTTTTAGCCTGGTGGGTGTAGTTACATCTCTCAGAGATCAGGCAGTGGCAGGGAAATGAATTATAACTCAATTCAACTCATTACGTTTTAGGTAAAAGGATTATTTAGGGAGTGTAGAATGACTGGATTG
The DNA here is from genome assembly GCF_000296735.1 of Chrysochloris asiatica. Classification (NCBI taxonomy): domain Eukaryota; kingdom Metazoa; phylum Chordata; class Mammalia; order Afrosoricida; family Chrysochloridae; genus Chrysochloris; species Chrysochloris asiatica. The sequence continues at coordinate 15,734,763 of NW_006408560.1, forward strand.
GTCAAAATGAGGTTAGGGGTCATCTGTATTTTAAAATTCATCCATCTTCTCCCGGTCTCATTTTTAAACTGGAAAATAAAGATTTGAATAGCACTTACTTTGCACTGTTCTAACTGCTCTACCAGCATTTAATTCTCATAATAGTGCCTAAGTCATAGCATTTTATTATTATCCCCATTTTGTATATGAGGGAACCAGGAAACAGAGAGGTTAAGGAACTTGTCCAAGATCAGACAGTGAGTCAAGGCAGAGCTGGGATGCAGACCCAGGTGGTCTAACTCTAGATGCCAAGCTCTTTACCACTGCTCATGACAGTTTCTCCATAATCCGGACCAGAAGTGCTCACCTGAGTGGCACTTGTACACAGTCTCCCTGCTGTTTTCCCTAGTCTCAGTGCCTTTATTCTGGCTCCCAGGAGTTTCTTCCTGTTCTACTCCACAAGGTGATTTGTACTTTCTGACCTCATGTTGATCATATATCTCAGAGAAAGCAAAAGTGATCCTGCCATCTATAGAGGCGGTTGTCTTGTAATTCAGGTGTGCTTCACTGAAGCCATCACTCTGTTAGGACATCACTTCCACCATCTGAAATATCTTTAAAGTGTAGTCAGAGCTCTGCTGACTGTGGCACTGCCTCCTGGGATCTGGTTCTCACTGAATTGGAGCCTGTGCTCTCTGGGTTGTCTCAGAGCCTGTGTGGGAGTTAGAAAGATGACTTGGTGATGGTGAAGTTGTGTCCATATTTATAGTAGGTAATGAAGGAAGACACGTGGAAGACATGGCCATGCTGAGATTGAAGGAGGCCAGTCTTGCCTCCTGTGTTCAGAGTGGTTTCCTGGAGGAGCGGACTTGCCACAACAGTGCTGGAAGGCTACTGGCTCAGAAGGAGTGAAGAGCAGTCAGTCTTCCAGCTAAGAGGGAGGATGAGTGGGCAGAGGAAGTCAGAGCTGTTGAGGCAGAGTGGAGACCCAGCACTGCAGAGGAGCCTGATCATGACTCCAGACTGTGGTCTGAGAAGTAGAACACTTCAAGTAAGCCTGAGAGTGTGTTCCACCAACACCTCAACCTGGTTCCTATGAGCCTGGGCCTCTTGGAGCTGCCAGTCAGTAAACACAGACAGCAGGGAAAGGCCCTCCTCTGGATGAATGGTTCTCTTCTGCCTGGCCCTCTTTACTGCTCTCTTTCTGGATAGTTCTTGGCTGAGAAGGCTGGAGTACCTGGTACTCCAGGACATTGACCTTATTCCACTTTCCATTTTCAAATTGGAATCTCCATTAGCCTCACAGTTAGAACAAGCTGGCCCTTTAGCATCCGGAAAGTATAATCAGAGATTCTTATAAGTAATAGGAACTCTGGATGAGCTGAGCCAATTCGCTTACAAACTGATAAGTTAAATGCTTGACTCTGGCATAAACAAGCGGAGTATACCATATCTAGGGGATTTTTCTTGGGTAGATCTATGAATGTCTTCTTTGCACAGCACCTGGTTCTTGTCTCTGCATAGCAGTCAGAGGAAGGAGAGATCCTGAGTGACAAGGGCAGAGAGTGCACCCTTCAGGACAGGGAGAGAAGGCTGTATGGTCAGCTAGAAAGTTCTGAATTTTGGGGGAGGAAGGATGTTAGATTAAGAGCAAGGTGTAATTGCCACAAACATGGAATGGTGAGGAGAGGGAGGATTTGTGGTGGAGACGATGGAGCTGGATTGGCATGGCATTGAGAACAGGGATGGCAGTTCATTCTGGGAGAAGTGACTGGCAGAGTGACTGAAGACCTAGATCACATAACTTGAATGGATGGGGGTAGAATGGAAACGATTGGAAGATTTTAGGTAAGAGTCCCTATCAGTAGTTATTGTTCTGGATGTTGGTAATACTTACTCTCTTTCTTCCCTCTACCCTCAACCCGGGCTCACCAGGGATCTGGCGAGGGCACTGGTTTGTCAGCCTTGCTTCCTCAACCTAAAAACCTGACTGTGAAAGAGACAAACAGGTTGCTTCTGCCCCATGCCTTTTCCCGGAAACCCTCGGATGGCTCCTCTGACACTAAGCCCTCCAGACTGGCTCCTAAGACAAAGCCTTCCTCTCTTGCCCCAGTTGTGGGCACCACAACCACCACTCCATCACCCTCTGCCATCAAGGCTGCTGCCAAGAGTGCTGCCCTGCAGGTGACGAAGCAGATCACACAGGAGGAGGACGACAGTGATGAGGAAGTAGCCCCCGAGAACTTCTTCTCCCTCCCTGACAAGGCTGAGCCACCTGGAGTTGAGCCATACCCTTACCCTATCCCCACTGTCCCTGAAGAGCTGCCTCCAGGGACAGAGCCCGAGCCAGCCTTCCAGGACGATGCAGCCAATGCCCCCCTGGAATTCAAGATGGCAGCAGGCTCAAGTGGGGCCCCGTGGATGCCTAAACCTGGGGACGACTACAGCTACAATCAGTTTTCCACATATGGTGATGCCAATGCTGCTGGTGCTTATTATCAGGTGGGTAGGAGGTATGGAGGGAGGGCAAGCCAGGGAGGTTGTACCATGGCGATTACGGGGATCTTTGAGCCAGTGACAGAGCCTCTGTGTTGTCATTTTGGCCGAATTATTGAACCTTCTAATGCTTTTGATTTTCCTATCCTTATTAGGCCTCAAAACCTACTAACTATATTCTGAACCATATTGATCTAAAGTTGCCCAAGGCTTGAAGTCTGACAGAGACTGGTAACTTCATTATGAAAACAGAATGGTGAGGGCTGTTGAGAACAGCTGTAGGGAGAAGGTAGAATAGGAATGTGCTCTAACTTAAACAAGATCCACTTCTCAGTGTGGATGATGAGGGTTCAGTGATCGATGTCGTAGATTTCTAGATAGCAGTTAGTCAGAAAAGAGGTTCTGGAGATGGGGAGTACTGAGAAAACCCAAAGGAAGGGGGAGCTGGGGCTGAGTAGGAAAGGAGAAAATCTGGAAAGGGGAATAAGGAAAATGGTGGGAGTCACCAGAGGTTGAGGCTGAGGCAAGTCCCGAGAGAAGAAAAGGTCAGGGACAGTCATCTGGGCAGTGACAAATGGGTTCTGAGGGTGGTTGGGTTTGCATCCCAAGCTCTGTGAGTCTGGGCATATTTTCAGTTGGCTCTCTTTAGTAAGTCTCTGACTGGATAGCAATTAACAGCAGCAACAACTTTATCAAGTCTCAGCTTCCTCAGTTATAAAATGAGAATTATAACAGAGTTGATTGGAGGATTGCATTAGCTTAGCAGTGGTGCCTGGTACACGTTGTTGGTAAGTGTTGTCAAGTCAGTTCTGACTTATAGTGACCTTGTATAGAGTTTCCAAGGTGTGGCTGGTGGGTTTGAACTGCTGACTAACCACAAGGTTAGTTTTACTGGTTGGAAAACATCAGCCCCTGTGACTCTGTGAATGGTCAGCATGGGTATTGGGCAAGGGTGGGCTTTGAGGGGACCTTGTTCTGACCAAAGCATTTGAAAACAGTTGTGTTTCTTAAATCTTTCCTGTTAATGTGAGTTGTATCTTGTAGGCTGATCAGGGACAGTATTATCTCCCCTAAGGGCTATTGTTAGAAGGAATGAGGTAGACAATTGATAATAAAAATGTTTTGACCTTGCTGGGGGGAAAACAGCTATTTATATCTAAGAAAACACTGGTATACATCAAACAAATGAATTACAAATTGGAATTCTGTACATAGCTACAAATAGCACTGAGGCAGTATATGCAAATTAATGCACGAGTTGTAGTTAGGTGCAGGGGTCCATATTGACACATAGTGACCCTGTAGGACAGTAGAACTGCCCCATAGGGCTCCTAGGCTATCAGTCTTTATAGGAACAGATTGCCAGGTCTATTCTCCTGTGGAGCCTTTGGTGGGTTTGGATATCTTATCTTTCAGGTGAGTGCTTAACCATTGCCCCACCAGTGCACCTTAAAATGAGCTAGAGTACCCTGCAATTTAAATATCTTATTGTCATACTTTTATAGAAAACTTACTCTAATCTCTGGGTTTTTATATATTATTTATATTTTGTTATTATTAAACTTCATTTTTCCATTTAGTTCACTATAAATGAATGCTATTTGAGGGGCATTTCATGGCATTTTGGACAAGGTGATAGAAGTGGTCAGGAAAAGTGTAGGCTAGGAGGAAGCAGTACTCAGCCTTGTGGTAGTCTCAGTTACCCTTGATTCACCTCGGCACCTGGGGTCATCAGCAACACCTGAACAGCTCACCTCTGAGGGAGATCACGAGATTCCTGAACAAAAAACCCTGTCCACACAAACCTGGTTTGTTCCCAGCTTTGTAAATCCTGTACACCCTTATAGTGGTTTATTTTTATTTTAAAGACATACCTTCCAACCCTTTTAAACACTTGCCCTGTGGTGTCCAGAGACCCTAAGTAGGGTGAGGAACAGGAATGTATACTCTCACACCTTCTCTTTCCTCTTTACATTTGGGGTTTGGGACTCTGGTGAGCAGGAGGAGTAGAGTAGGGCAGAGGCATAGGGATGGGCTGGGGATTCTGCTTGGGAAGCAGCCAAGGGAGGGAACAGGGTATATAGATCGAAGTAGGAGAGAAGGTGTTTATTCTTTGTCACCCTCCCCTGAAAAATACCTCTCTGTCTGGATATATGTATGAGGGAAGCTGCAGGGACTGCTCCGAGTTCCAAGGTTGTTCCTTAGGACCTCAGCTGGGAGACCTGCAGTGGGATTCTCCACTGCCTCCTCCTTGATGAGGGTTTTATCTGCCTCTGACAGAGCTTGTTCCCCTCTCCACTGTGCCCTCAGTGTGGTGTGTTTTTTCTTCCTTGGCTGCAGGATTATTACAGTGGTGGCTACTATCCTGCACAGGATCCGGCCCTGGCTCCCTCCCAGGAAATTGCCCCAGATGCCTCCTTCATCGATGACGAAGCAGTAAGTTAACAGAGCACTAGTGACCATCTTTCACCCAGATTCCAGGTTTCAAGTCTGAAGTTAAAAGAAATTAAAAAAAAAATTATATCAGTTAAGATTAAGTTTGTCAACATTTAACTGAGAAACTCCAAACAATTAGTGGCTTATATGAAGAAATGTGTTTTCCTTTCCTAAAAGAAGACTGGAGGTAGGCAGCCCAAGGGTAGTGTGATGACTCTACAAAGGTGTCAGGGATCCAGCTCCTTTCTGATAATATTTTTGCTGTCACTAGGTTGTGACCTTTATTCTCATGGTCAATGGTGGCTGCTAAAGCTACAGGCATTAACCCTTATCCCAGGCAGCAGAATGAAGAAATAAGGTGGGGAGTGCTTTCCCTCAACTTTTAGGAAACTTTCAAAGTTCCAAAGAACACTGCCACTTCTGTCTCAACCAGAATTTGGTCATATGGCAACATCTAGTGGCAAAGGAGCCTAAGAAATGTAGTCTTAATTTAGTTGAGTGGTAAAATGCCTAGCTAAAATTTAGGTTCATTCACATTAAAGAAAGATTGGATTTTGGGAGGCAATAAGTAGCAACTGCCACTTTAAATAATCCCTGTGTTTTACATTGCTGTATCTCTTTGCTGCTGAGTTTTTCCCTAATCTCGGCACAAGGGAAGATAAAGCTCTATGTCCTTGACCATCAGGCCCATATCCATACACAGCATTGTTCCATCCATGGGAAGGTGACAGCCTGTCAGGAGAGATTTGGAGATTTGTGGCATGGATGCTCTAATAAAAAGGAATTCTTTCCTGCTCACTTTTTCACAAAAGGATGTCCATTCCTTTGTGAGTTTCTTCCTGTGGTGAATGTGTTTATCCACTCCCCTGTGTGTCCTCCTCCCCATTGATAAGTTCAGTAGTTGGACTCTTTTGGTCCTTAGCCCAGGAGGCAGCTGGAGACTCACTCAGTGGCAAAAAGCACAGTTTCCTGAGGGCTGGGTGGTCCTAGGAGGCCATACCAGGACCTGGGTTTTGCTGAGGTTTCTGAATGCTTGTTTTATTCAAGTACCCTTCACTCACACTCCCCTCCAGGCACTTCTCTGGGCAATTTGTGGTGTGATCTGCATTGTTTTATGAGGAGGAGAAAGTAGCCGCTTTCTAGAATATCTGCCATGCCTTTTTATTTTATGAGGCTCCCTTTCTACACAGCTCCACAGTCTCCTCCTGTAATGGCCACTCTCTTGTAGGATTTACTGATTGTTAGTACTGAACTAATGAGAATAGAAATGTCAAAGGAGTTGATTTTTAGGGGAAAAATCCTTTTTTCTTTTTCTTAATTAAAAAATTATATGCAGTGCTTTTCGGCAGATACAATTAAGTTGTATATGATTTAAGTACAAATTTATACCAGTGGGTCCTAGGTCTATACCTCTTGCTTCCCTTGTCTGGATTCCACCAGGCCTTCTGATTCTGAGGAGAGTTGGTATTCATGTGGCACCAAGGGAGCTAGAGAGAACTTGGTAGAGGGCAGGGTGAAAAGATACACTGCCACAGAGGGGAACTGAGGATCAGTGGGACAGGTGAGTCTCAAAAGCATCCATAAATTCCAGGTCCTTAGGGGCATCTGATTCCTCTACCCAGATCTCCCACTCCAGCATTTTCTCTTTTCTTTTCCAGTTTAAGCGATTGCAGGGCAAGAGGAACCGAGGAAGGGAGGAAATCAACTTTGTGGAGATCAAAGGTGATGACCAGCTTAGTGGGGCCCAACAGTGGATGACCAAGTCTTTGACAGAAGAGAAAACCATGAAGTCATTCAGCAAAGTAAGGGGCAAAGGACTAATGGATGGCCATTTTAGGAGGCTCCCAAAGCAGAGTCCTATCCTCCTCATCCTGCCCTTACACTCCACTGTTGCTTTCCTCATACCTGTCGCCCATGGTACCCTGTTGTTTCCACGCACAGAGCTTCTCTCTCAGCTCCAGTTCTGGCCTTCCAGTATTCTGTCAGAACTTTGACTGCTCTTCATCTGGATGTGGTAGTGTGGTTACTGACACTGAAGGGTTGGAGCGGTTTCCCAACAATCTGATATGTCGTGTCTCCTTCCCTGACTCGATGGAAACCACAGCTGCTCTGAGCTCACCCTACTGTTAAGTTGAGACCTGGTTTAGCACAGCTTTGAGGTGTGGGCATAGCAGAGCCTCTGAAGTCCTGGGTTTGAGCATGCAGCCCTTCCTCTCGCCTCTCCATTATTTATTGTAGCTAGCTATGGTCTTTGCAACTGCTTTTATTCCTTATATTTCTCTCACCACACTCTTCCCTTCCCTGTGCTAGTTTTCTTCAGTCAGTATGATGAACGTGTCTTCACCTAGTAGCTGAGTGCAGCAAATGTGGACACTTATGAGCCTGCCACAGGGGGAGAGTGTGGGGGAAGCCCTGGATTTGAGCCCAGCACCAGCAAGGCCAAGGTTGAGGATTTGATTCCCTTCTTTTCCCTTACCCCCCGCCATTTGCTTTGCTTTGTTCTCTGGCCACAGATGGCCATCCTAGCCCCAGCCGTTTGTTTTAACTGAATGCTGGCGGTCATACGGGACAGAGCAAAGGATTGTGGTTAGATCAGCATAGATCCATCACTGTTTACTGGAAAAACCACTTAGGAGAGCAAGCTCTACTAACTGTGGGTTGAGAAGCATCTTCACATGGTAATAGCTATTGTTGTTAGTGTTCACTGTGGACCAGAGATGGAGTGGGATGTTTTATGTATGTCATCTTTAACTGTCACATTAAATGACATTAAATAACAGCAAGGAGGTAGAGTTTGCTATCTTCCCGACTCCCAAGTTTTCTTTCCACCACATCATTGTATTGGGCTAGATTTTGAAAAAGAGAAGAACAAAGATGTAATTTCTGTCCTCGAGTTTATAGCTGATTTGAGAAAGAGATTTAAGGACACTTGAGTGTGAATGAGTACAGCGCAGATTGATTACCTAAGTGCTGAGGAGACTCCAGAGAGGAGTGTTGGGAGTTGGGTGGGGCTGATTAGGAAGCTTCTAGTCTGGCACAACACAGGCAGAGGACAGAAAAACCGCAGAAGGGAAGGCCAGACCGATATAGACTCTAACAGTAAATCATCTGCATCAAAGTTGGGTTAGGGGTTCCATGCAGTTGTGGGTGGAGGCTGGACGATTGAAGAGAGGTGGAATGAGCATTAAAATTCTAATTCCAGGGAAGCTGCTGGCACTTAACTAGAACTGGGGGAGGAGGGGTTTCAGCCAAAGGTAATTAGTGAGAGAGCTTGGTAAGCACTATGTTGGAGACATGCTAGACATCTGGCCCAACTAGGGAGAAAGAGAACGAGAGATGAAGAGGATTGAAGGGGGAGATGGGCTGTGTGAGGGCTGCTGTTCTTAAGTGTTGTCTAGTTGATTCCCACCCATAATGACCCTGTATAGGGTTTCCAAGGAGCAGGTGGTGAGCTTGAACCACTGACCTTGCAGTTCAAACAGCTTTAGCCACAGCACCACACCAGGACTGTGAGGGGCTGTAGAGAGGGTCAAAGACCACCTGTGCCCTGGCACGTAAATTCTTTTAGACTGACTACAGGCAGTAAGACTGGTATCAAGTGTCAACCGGACTTGGTGCTGGGGGGAGGGAGAGGTTACCAAAGAAATACAAGACACAGTCCTGACCTCAAAGTATTTCCAGCCTAATGGGGATATTAGCAGGCTATTTCAGGCAAATATTCTGTGTTTGGGTTTTTTGCATAATGGCTGTAATAAAAAAGTAACTTTTGTAAGTTACACAGACATAAAAATAGCCCCAAGCTGATTCCCCACCCCAGGATTTCAGATGTGTTGTTGAATTCCCGATCCCCAACTTTGCATATGTGGCTGGGCACAGGGTGGGCACAGGGGAAGCATCTGCATTTCATCCTTTGGGTTAATGATTGTGTTCTCTTCCCTTACAGAAGAAAGGTGAGCAGCCAACAGGTCAGCAGCGGCGGAAACACCAGATCACGTACCTGATTCACCAGGTGAGAGGGTTGAGGGCCCCTGGAAACCTGGAAATATGAAGGGTGAGATTTGGACTATAAATTGGGGACCAGTTTGGAATAGGAGTCCTCCCCTGGTTTTCTGTGTGGCCACTAGGCGGGGCAATATCCCTCAGGATTATCATATTCCACTTCAACCTCACTGGTGCTTAGAATAAACTCAGTAAGTGAAAATTCAGTATTTGTTTGGATAAGTATAATTTAAGAAGAGGATGAAATGGCTTATCATAGGATTCTTTTAACTAGTGAGTTTATCTAGTAATTAAAAAAAATTTTTTTTGGTTCATCAAATTTTAGCAAAATGTCTACCCAGTGAAGAGGTTGGTTTTGTATGCACCACAACTGTGACAAAAAACAGCAACACATAATTCAAAAATGTCTTTTAGAATTAGAAAATGTCTTGATACTATTTTTGATATAACTTGGCAGATTTCAGATTTTCATTCAATCACTGAACAAACATCTTTTTGAGGCCAACTGTACTAAATGCTATGAAAGATAGACATATAAGATGTGCCCTTTTCCCTGGGGGGTGTATATGCTCGGAAATGTCAGTGGTAAATGTTGCTTTCATCATCCTTATCATATCTTCACCTGCCTTCTCAGGAACTTCTTTGCAACCTTACCTTATCTTGTAATTTATAGGAAAAGGATCTAAAGTTAGGGTTTTTTAAAAACCCACACTCTTAATCTTCCCTTCCTTCTTTTTCCAGGGGAAATGAGCAAGCATCAGATAACTCTTGTGGGAGTAGTTTGGGGTGCTCTTATCTCGGGTGGTGTTTGTACATTTCTAGAAGGCAGAAGAGCTAGGAGTGGTCAGGATCAGAAGAGAGAAGTCAGTATTCCAGAACCTCAGTCATTTCACAGCACCAGTCATTTTAAAGTGGTGGGACTGTCTAGGCTACAACATACATTATCTTCAATGCCACAGCCAAAACGCATCTCCAGACTAAATGGTTGTTGGTGTATGCCAATGTTGGCCTGCCCAACTCTTTGAAACTGCCCCCTCTCACTCTGATGGTCAGGTATCCCAGGTTGCTAATCTTCGTATTCTTTTCAGATGCCAAATCTTGGTTTTTATGTATTCATTTCTTACATGAGTGTTTTGGTTTTAATTCTGGCAGAGAAAGGACCAGGACACTTGAGTCTTTGACTTGTTAGCTCCCCAAATACAGAATTTTTCTTTATGCTTCTGGGGTCTTCCCTTCTACTGAAGTGTGAGAGATTAGATCTTCCAAGTGATTTGTTTGCTGTTCTGGGAGAAAGATTTTAAATTGGGCAGTTCACTGAAGCAGATGGGAAATGTCTCTCAGAATCTCTCTTTGACTGCTCTCCCCTTCTTGCCACAGGCTAAGGAGCGGGAGCTGGAACTGAAGAACACCTGGTCAGAGAATAAGCTCAGCCGTCGGCAGACCCAAGCCAAATACGGATTCTAGGGCTCTGGAATGGATGGATTGCTCCCAGGATCTCCTGCCAGCCCAGCTTTGCCTCTGGGACCCCAGCTGCTGTCAGCCCAGGATCTCTTACCCTGAGAACCCAGCCCTCGCCTCTGCGAGAATGAACATATTTGATAGATTTTTTTCTTAACAATGTTAGAAAACTCAGCTCCTCCCTGTCTAGGAGCTAGCACAGACTCCCTAGTGTCGCCTCAGAAGGGGCCTCAAGTTCTTGGATGGGAGCTTTGCTCCCTGTTGGGTGTGATGACATGTTGACCCCGTGACCCCCCCGGCCCCCTGCCTTTCACCTTTTTATTTTTTTTTTTAAGCCAGGGAGGGATGTCTGCTGAAATAAAACATTCAGTCTGACAGACGCTGCCTACCCTTACCCCGTTCCTACTTTTTAGTGTGGCCTCCTTTCTCCATTATGGACTCTCTTCGTTTGTTATCCTGTCCCTTGATCTCAGTTTTTACCTGTGTAAAGCACCTTCCAAACCATTTTGAGCTGACTCAATTATTGCTTTCTATCTAAACTGGGGTTTGTGGCTATTTAAGACCCTGTAAGTTGTATATAAAACTTTATGTAGAAAGTGGTGGTTTTATCAAGGGCCTGTGATCCCCATATCTGGGAAGTATTGCTGATCTTGGGTGTCTCTGAAGATGGGAAAATTAAGGAAGTTCTTTTTATGGCATGAAAGAGTTGTTAGACATGATAGATTAAGTCCAGGAGAATGTATAATGGTGAATTGTCTGCCTCTAAAGATGATTACAATGCACAGTGGTCATCATTGGCCTGGACTGGTTTAGAAGCTTTGCATAGAGCTTGGGAGCTAGACAGATTTCTTTGGAGACATTTGGTTTCCTAGAAGGGCACGTTGGGGAAGGAAGATGGCAGTGTCTATAGACTCCAGTGAGCTATAGGACACTGTTGTGCCCAGAAGTGACCAGATCGAAGGCATGACTCCTTCTTCAGGGCAAGGTTCAAGTAGGGATGCGTGGGACACTGAACAGCATGCTAACTGTACTGTAAACCCACCACTAAATAGGTTACTAAAGTACCAGGACTCTAGTAGACTTTACTGTAGTAGCTTCCTGGAGGAAGGGCATTGAGGTGTTGACCTTAAGCATAGATACTCACCCGAACAGGAAACACTGGGAGGAATTCCTTCTGACCATCAGGTAACAGAGGCAAGGCTAAGTCCAGAGGAACAGTTTGAAGAGGTTTGTGGTAGGGACTTGGGGATGGGAAAGAAGATATAGAAGGGAGGAATCTCACCATATTTCTGGTTTTGTGTGTAGGGTAAGTCAAGGAGTCTGTTTCTCATTAAGTGCAAAGGAGGGTTTCATCACTTACAGGAAAACCACCCGCTATCTGAAATCTGACCTACTTCAGGTTGGAGCCAGACAGGGCTCCTGCTATCCCACAGGGACACTCAGGCTGTCATTGTCCAAATCACTGCATCCAGCCAGTCCTCAGCAAGGAGCATCACCCCTGCCACCACTTGCACAGACATGGGGCTCAGGAATGACACTTGCTCCTTAGGATGTCTTAGATGATGAAGTAGGCTCACCAAGGCCAAAGAGTTTGAGATATAGTAAGTCAGAAAGGCTTTCTTCCTGTATCTGATATACTATAGATGGCATCGCTTACCCCCTGGGTTGCCACATCCTGGGATTCATCGCTTCAACTTTCCTGTTTTAGGGGCATCCTCATGATGTAGCTGGATGTACTACTCTGGGTTAGGAGGCAGGAGATGGTGGGAGTGGATGGAATCAAGCTAGATATCTCTTACGAGTCCTCTTGCCTCCCACTTCCTTTGGTTCTGTTAGTAATTTAAACCACTTTTTAGTCCTATCAAAGATGACATTTTGATGACTGGAGTTTCCTGGTTGAGGGAAATGCTGACAGCCTAGTAAATAGACAGATGGCATTTAGACAATGAGTCCTGGCTAAGTGAAAGTTCTATGGCTCGAATAGGAGAAAGACGTAAACTTTTACAGCCTTGGAAACTCTGTGGGGGCAGTTTTCTCTCCTATGGGGTCGCTATGAGTTGGGATTTCCTGGAGGAAACTTCTGTTCTGATAAATAGCTTCAAATTCTGATCAAAAGAAGACAGGGATGAGGGAACGATATGCAGGAATAAGAAAAGATACTTGGCCAAGATTGGCATGGTAACAACAGCCAAGGGGCAGAGGAGGAGGGTGAAGACATTTTTCAGAAATGGATCCAAATGACCCTGAAAGATGTCAGGACTAGGGCAAAGCTCATGTGTGAAGGTTTGCACTGACCAGGACAGCAGAACTGAGGAAGCTGTGGTTCACCTGGATCAGACTTCTGTGTCAAAGTCACTGGCCCCTGGGGAGGGGCCCCAGCCAGGTCTTCACACTGACTTGGACTTGTCTGAGAAGTTACAGTATGTTGAGGAAATGATTAAAATTCTGTGGGGCTTGGAAGTGGTAAGGATGCTAGAACGCTCTTGTTGCCTGTTCTTATCTGTCCTTTACACAGTCCCCACAGGAATGTGTTCCCTTTACAGGAACCCGTCCCCTCCAGCCCCCCAGGAGGCTTCCCCCTTCTCTGCCCAGACCCCTTAGGGGCCTCCCGCTCCAGTGCAAAGCTCCATGCTTTCAAAACGAACCCTAGTGGTGCAATCGCCTAGTTAGCTGTGGGTTTTGGTTTGGGCTCTCAGGTGGGAACAGAAGTTCTTAGACTGGGAGAGGTAATATTGGGACAGGGCTTCAGTGTTGACTGGCCCTCAACTCTGAGCAGGTTCATGGGAGGTGATATACTGTATAATCGGGAAATCTCTCCCTGAGCCAGAGTTAGAGGTCATCTTACTGAACTGTTGGATTAGCTGAACAGGAATAACAGCCCTCAGAGCCAGCCATGGTGCTGAAGAGGCTGGACCTGGAGGGAAAAGCTGACCAAGCTGACCATAGGGAAACCTTTCATGTGCTCTGGATCGAGGAGAGGTTGTCCTTTCATAGATCTAAAGAGTGGGCTGAGCTCAATAAGGCCCTACCTGGAGGCCACAAGAGAGTATAATGACCATCAGCAGACTAAACAAGCTGAAAATGCCCTCCAGCTTCTGGCATGGGTGGCCTCTGGCTGGGGAGGTAGCCCCACTCAGCATAATCACCCCACATCTTTCAGTTGTGGCTTGGGAGTGAAATCAGCAGGATGTTAACTAAAGTGCCCATAGTTGTCAGGCCTGTCACCTCTGGTCTCCTAGGCTGAACCTGAAGTTGGAGCTTAAAAGAGAACTGGAATGGGTTCCATGGTGGGAGGACCTGAGGACAAGATTTGGGCTCCACCTACTTTTACCTCCAACTCCCTGTCACCTGGAAAAACCATAGACCATGTTTGGCTTCACAAGTGGGAAAGAATCAGACTCAAAATCAGCCCAAGGCTGAGTCCTATGAAGTGGAGGTCAGACATGCCTCCACCCTACAACCTTCTTTACCCTATTCTGACACCAACCATCCCTCCATAGCACTCTGCTTCACATCTGAGTTTGGTAACCCATTGCAATGGCCACACAGAACTCAACAATACTCACAATTATGGGGTTTATTAGGGAAGTGAACAGGGTACAATTCTCAGGATCAAAACCAACTCAAGACACCACAGTTTTCCGGTTAGGAATGCCTCTTGTCAGTCCGTAGGCACTCATTTTCACTCAGTCCATGGGCCTAGAACCCAAAGCTACTCTGTCTCTAAGCCCTTGCCTGTCATCACTGATTATCTAGGTCAGGATCTCACACTCTACTCATGCTCTTCCTTCTTGATGATCCTGGGACCTTCTGTCTCTGCTTCTGAGATGGCTCCTTTTAAACCTAACTGGAGGGCAAAACAAACCAGTTCCAGCCTTAGAGTCCTGTATACCATATTTGCATGCTCCTAGAGGAGCTCTGGTGTGACGCTGTGGGTTAATGCGCCAGACTGCAAAGCTGTTTGAACTGCAAGGTTGGTGGTTCAAGCTCACCAGCTGCTCCTTGAAAACCCTACACAGGGTCATTATGGGTCGGAATCAACGGCACTTCACAACACTTCACAATAACAGAGGAGTCCTGGTGTGGCGCTGTGGGTCAATGTACCAGGCTGCAAAGCCGTTTGAACTGCAAGGTTGGTGGTTCAAGCTCACCAGCCACTTCTTGGAAACCCTACACAGGGTCAATATGGGTCAGAACCAACTCAACTGACAGCGTTTTACAACAACCAAAGGTTGCACAGCTCCACAAGCAGCTCTCAAGTCCGTTTTGATGACACAAAGCTGGATTCTCTCACCATCCCTTTGGTGTGTCCACCCCATTCTGGGTGCAGCATCAGAGGGAGAGAAAGGGCTACTAGGACCCTCTCTAGCTGACTTTGTTCCTCCACAAACATCATCCGGGTAGATGTAGGCATTTCTGTGCTATCTCCCCTCTACCTCACTCACTGTCGTATGCTGAAGTCTCAATAAACCCCTTCTATTTTCTAATACCTCTCTCTAGCTGCTTAGTAAGACTCTTATTCTTTTTTGCCTTCCCCACCCCCATCCCAAGGGACCAACTCTGGGTGAGTACTCTAACTTTGAGACCTTTCTTGTACTTTGAGCCTCCTCCCTGATTTGGGTGAAGCCATCTGCTCCTCTTTCCTCAGCCTCCCTCCCCACCTTCCCCCTTGTTCAGGAAGGAGTTTAGACCTACAGACAGAAGGAAGTGGACCCCCAACTCTGTTGACTCAGCAAACATTTCTCCTTAAGCTGATTAGCACTGGAGTGGAAAGGAGGAGAATTTGCTAGTCACTGGAGCTGGCGCCTGAGCCAAGCTGGAGGTGGGGTGGGCATGTAGCAGCACCCAGGCTTAAGGAACAAGGCTTGAAAGGAAGGTCTGGAGGATTTCTGTGCCTCAGGCAGGTACAGGGCTCCCTTGCAGGGAGAGGGACCCTGTCAGGCATTAACTGCCTTGAATGAGATCACAGGATCTGTTTTTGCAGCCTCTTGGATGTGGCCCTTGGCATCAGTCAGGACCCATTCCCTCCTTGTCTCTCATGAGGCATCCATCCCCCTTCCCTGCACAGACCCCTCCAGGGCCAGATTCCTGCTCCAGTACAAAGCTCCACAGTCCGGGAAGAATCTGCATGGATGGGAACATGGGTACCCAGACCTGTTCTGAGCCATGGGGACTATCCAAGGGCAGACACAGCTGTGCTTCAGAAAGTCCCCAGTCCGAGGCAAATATAAGACACAGGACAGATTTTTTCAGGCGGCTGGAGCCCCAGAATATGGAGCTTTGCAGTGGAGCAGGTGGCTGGCCCTGAAGGGGTCTGGGCAGAGAAGGGGGAAGCCTCACAGAGGGACAGGGGAGGGAATGGATCCTGATGGAGGCAGAAGGCTGAATGAAGCCCAAGAGGCTGGGAAAAAGAGTCCTGGAATCACTACAGGGAGGTCTTCACCCTCCTAAGGGGCTCAAATTGTCCCCCTCTGCAGTCCTGTGCTCAGCCACTCCACTTCCCTCCCTGACCCTCTTTCTCTACTAGCATCCCTCTGCTCCTGGCTACCTGCCCAGCCCACCCCAAGTAGGAAAGGAATGCTTTGCACAGTGATATCTGTATCCCTTGCCTTGGTGTCTTCCAGCCCCTAGTCCATAGATATGTCACCCTGCCTCCCACCCAATCAAATGTCTCTTAACCCCAGCGCCCCCTACTCCCCGCCCCCCCCCACCTGCAAAGGCAGTTCAATATCTTGCTTTCCACAATATGAGAGCGAGCCAGACACCGGCGAGCCAGACACCGAGAGAGCAGAAGCCTAGAGAACTTGGATCCCTGTGGGGGGAAGTGTTTGGTGATGATTTATTAGCCAGACAAGGATCAACAAACAAGTTCTAACATCTGTTCTCACCAAACCATTCCTCAGACAACAGCAGCATTGGACCAGGGCCCAGTCTCAAGGGCTCAGATGGCCAAGGAAATTAGACTCTGGGAGGAGAAACCAGGACAGCAGGAGCCAGCAGGGCCCTCCCAGCCCATTTCTTTGCCATCTTAGAGAACTGTCAAGCACTGGATCATCGGGTTCCTGGAGACTCTCAAAAGGGAACCAGTGAGTGTGTTCTCAAGAGGAAGTAGCCTTCACATTTGCTCTTCTGGCCTCCAGTTTTCTCTGGGGGACCCAGACCTGCCAGGGTCACAGGGCTAAACCTGGGATCCAAAGGAGAGGATCCAGCATCCAGGATCCCAAGCAGCAGCATTCTGAAAAGCAGTCAAATTTCCTATCTGAGGAAATCTCTGATGTTTCCTGTGAAGAAGAGTTAATGATAAGGAACAGAGCACTAAACCAGGGACATCAGGAAGCCAGGGTTCTAGTCCTTGGCATAGGCCAAGTCACTCTCCCTCTCTGGGTTTTATTTCCTGATCTGCACAGTGAGGTGACCATTAAGATAAAGTCTGCTGCTGATCCTCCTCCCTTCTGCCCTCATCCATAGCAGACATCACTAATCAATCAGTGTGTTCTTTTCTGCTGAGTTCAGATATGACCTTCACAGCCTTTCCAATGCAGCACTCTAGGCAGCCACAAACAATAGATTGAAGTTGGCATGCAAGGTGACACCTTTTTGCCATTCTTGCAACAGATGATGGCTGAAGTCCTTTCTAACTTTGATCACCTGCAGTTTGTTTCATCCATATTTCCTGACAAGGGTGCCCTAGTGTGTGTGAAGGTCTCTGTATTTGATATTCCAAGTTATCCTCCCCCAATTCAGACTTACCAGCTACTGAGGAGGTCCCAGGGGGAGCCATGTCTGTTCCTGATCCTGGAGCACTTGTTTAGAAAGGTTGTGGGGGAGGGTGTATACCCGAGGAGGCGGGGGCTGGTGAGGTAGGGGTGGAACTTGTCCAGTCCTAGAATTCTCAGAATGCAACTGTGGGCCACCTGAATTCTGGAGAGAGAAGGACAAGCCTTAAGTCACACCCTCCACCCCCTGCCTTTAGACCTACCTGAAGCCTCCAGGGTCAAGACTTCTGAACTTAACATACTGTGTGTGGCATGTAGACAAGCTCCTCTCAAGTCATTTATTCCACAAACACTTCCTGAGCACCTGCTGTATGTCAGCACTGTACAGGGTGCTTCAGATAAGTGTGCCCCAGTCCCTGCCTCACACTCTACTGGGGGGGTGGGGAGATGGGGTCCCAGGTGATAAATGATATGATAGGTGTGTTCAAAGCATAATGAGGATCTTTGTGATCAGGCCAGGGAAGTCTTTCCGGAAGAGAAGAAGGGTAAGCTGGCCAGGCAACTGTTTTAGAAAGACAACTCAAATCTTCCTTGGCAGACAGATCAGAAGTTGCAAGATTGGTAGCTAGGAGGCCAGGTAAGAAACTCTTGGGAAACCCTGGTAAGAGATGATTGGAACTTGAATTGGGGACAGGGAAAATATATTTAGGAGGAGACACAGAAATAATTTGTGACTTATGGGGGATGGAGAGGGAGCCCCTCAGCAGGAGTATGGGTGAGGTGAGCCAGTACAAGGGTTGAGGAGGGAGCCTGGGAGCCAGCAGGGAGGGAGATAGGGAAGGAGCTGATGGGAGCAGGAAAGCAGGATGTAGGTGGCAGAGGCACAAGGACCGGAAGTGGTTGGATTGGCCAGTGTGTTAAGATGAGGGATCCTCAGGTTGGGCAGAGAGGTATGCAAAATGGAGGGATGTGTGTGGAATTGGCTGGGGGCATGGGGTGGGCCTCAGGCAGGGCTGGAGAGGGAAGATCTAATGGATGAGGTGGGCACAGACCTCCTCTGCAGGTTCTGGTGAGGAAGGCTGAGGGGTGACCCTGCCTGGGACCTCTATTTTCTCTTTGAAGTAGGAGGGGATGATGTGCTGAGAAGTGGAGGGGGTGCTGTGATGGGGGCTTAACAAAAATGGGGCAGATCTGTGACATGGGAAGAGGGAAGGAGAGAGCAGTCTCTAGGCCTGGAAAAAAATTGAGCATAAAGCTGGCAATTGAGGATGTACTCTCCCGCCCCCTCAGCCTCTGACCTCACTGTGATACAAGTGTCCAATCAGTCCTCCTCAATCTAGTTTTCAGGAACTCCTCCTTCTTGTAGTCTAAAGTTTTCCTTCAACTTCATTTACCTGGCCTCCTGGGACAGGCCTGGACCGGCATTTCCGTAGGCCCAAATGCCCCACGATGGGCTGAGGACCCTCACCCCCTGAGGGCCCCTCCACCTCAGCATAAATGTTGCTTGGGGCTTCCCCGGGGCTGCCCCGGCCCATAGCGTAGAAAGCTATGGGCTCATCAAGCTCCTGGTAGATGGGATTGGAAGGTTTGGGAGGCGGGGCCGGGAGGGGTCGTGGAGCCGGGCTTGCGTAGACATCAGGGGACAGCCGAGGTTTGGCCGGGATGGGAGGTTTGGGTCTGGGCGGCTGGGACCTCTAGGAGAGAAGGCGAGGCAGGTAGGAGAAACGGGTCAGTGCAACTGAGTCAAGACCAGAGCCTGAACCTAAGCTAAAATGAGGGTTCTCCCCTTTTGAGCCTCTCACAGCATCCCCACCCTCTCTCCGCCTCAGACCCCGCCTCCTCCTTCCCCAACTCCATCACAGTACCTCCTTTGACTCCCCGGTCCCTTCTTTCTGCCGTGGGGTTGAGGCCTGTCCTTGTTTGAGGATTGCACTATATTGAGGGTTTGGGTTCTGGATTTTGCTTTCAGAGTCTGTTTCTTCAGTTCTCAAGGAAAGTCCTGCGGGCTCAGGAGTCTGCTAGGAAAGGAGGAGATCTTAGAGACTTGGTGCAGGGGTGTTCCAGAGGCAGGTGTTCCAGGAGAGCAAAATGACTAGGTCCAAGTGGAGGATGAGGGTCCGGGAGGCACAAAACTTTGGCTTGGGTTGGGGTCTGGGTTCCCTGGGTTAAAAAGGGAAGGTGGAGAGGGCAAGAAGCAGGAAAAGGGGAGGGGGGGTGTAGTGGTAGCTCTGGCCTCAAACCTTATCTAGTATTACATTTAATTTCATTAGGAACACAAAGCTTGCTCCCTCAGTCTCCATTTGTGCTTGTGGTTGTAAAAATGCAACAAGGCTTTAGAAGTCTTTAGCCTAAAACATTTCACAAGGAGAGGATCTTCATAATTGTGCCTGAGGTGTTTTTATGTTTTTGTTTTTGTTTTTCCCCAGATGCTTGGGTCTGAGTGAAGTTGTCCCCTTCTATGTCTTTATGGGTGTTGGCTGGTGTATGTGTGTATACTTGAGGTTGTGCATTTGCCCCATAAGCCGAAGTCTCTGTGGATCCCCTCATGCTGCCAAGGGCATACCTGAGATCCCTGGAGAAGCATACGCTATGGAGATCTAAGCCAGATTTTTTAAGGACCAAGTGACAGCCCCAGGAGAGTCTTAGGTTACTTCCTACAGTAAGTGTGCTTTTAGCCCAGCCTTTAGCCCTAGGTTCATGAATGTTTGTCACATGCCCACTGCTTCTGGTAAACTGAAACACCAGGGCTCAAATTAAAGTCACAGAACTTTCTTTGTGTTTCTGCAACACATCAAGTGACTATCTCCATATAAGGCACTACAGGCTTCCTGGGGCCAAAATTCTTTCAATCTTCTTAACCCCTGTCCTTTTTTCGACATGCCCTTTATAAATAAAAAGCAACATCTCCACCCTGCTTCTAAAATAGCACTGTAAAAGTCAACTTTTAACACCCTGGCTTCACTCCTTCACTCCCCACATCTAATCAAACACAGACCTTGCTCTTATACTGTCTAATAGTTCTTACACCTGCCCATTCCTCTCCATGCCCACAGCCAATGCTCCAGTTCAGGCTTTCATTCCCCGCTCAGTGAAAAGGATTGATCTTACAGAAACTATCCTAACAATCTTTCAGTGTCTTCCAGATGCTCACAGGATAAAGCTTAGTTACAAGATCCTTTATGGCTGAATCCATAGAGCCTCCTACCTCTACCATTCTCCCTCCAGCTCCCTCAGCTCTGGCTGACTTCCCCTCACTCCCAGGATTCCCTATGCCCCATTCCCGATGCTTGGGAAACTTTAGGTACCTGCCTATCCTCATAGCATTCCATAGAAGAATTAATTGCCCACAGGCACTATCCCACTTCTTGATGGGTACTCCAAACTGTTCTTGTCAAGATCACCAATGACCTCCTTTTTGCTAAATCCAATGATCAATTCCTGACCGACCGTCACTTCCTCTTCCTTGACTCACTTGGCTTCTGGTTTTTTCCTCTCTCTGGCTGCAGCTTCTCAATGTTCTTTGGAAGTTCCTCTGCATTTCTGCAGACTTGAAATTCTGGAGACTTGGTGGTCTTCTATCTACCCTCAGTTCCTGGGTGATTTCACCTTTCCTGAGGGCTTTAGATTCCATCTACCTGCTGATAACTCCCATAAGTTTCTCTCTAGGCCACACCTCTGTCCCAAGCTTCAGATTTGTGTATTCCACCTGCCTATTTAGCATCTCCATTTGGATGTTGAATGGACACCTCAAACAGCGCAAAATGAACTTCTCCTCTAACCTCCCTGATGACTTGCCCCTCCTATAGCCTTCCTGGTCTCAGTGAATAAACAACAACTCCTCACCCATTCCTGAAAAAGTCTGTCAGTTTCACATTCAATTTCAGCAGATTCAGCATTCCACCCTTTTCAAACCTCTACATTCATTACTCTTATCCAAGTCACCATCATTTCACCTGACATTTTATAGTATCTTCCATATGATTATCTTGCCCCTCCCAATTCTGCTCCTCAGCTTATAACTCTCTAGTGCCATTTTGCCACGTGCAGAATAAATTCCTAAATCCTTAGGGGAGTCTACAGGGTCCCCTCTTGCTACCTTTCTGATCTCATCTCTTAGCTCTCTACTCTCAGTCACCTAGCTGGCTTTATTTGTTGTTGTTGTTAAGTGCCATAAAGTTGGCTCCAACTCATGGTGACCCTGTATAGGGTTTCCAAGGAGCTGCTGGTGGATTTGAACCACTGATTTTACTCTTATTATTATTCATCAGTGGAGTACAGGACTGCTAACTGCAAGGCTGGCAGTTCAAACCCACCAGCCTTTAGTAACCCTATATAGGTGGCTATGAGTTGGAACCAACTTCATGGTACTTAACAACAACAACATTATTACTCAAACACATCAAGCATCTTCCTACTCAGGGCCTTTGCATCTGCTATTCCCTCTGCCTGGAATGCTTTCTCCCTGGTCATCTAAGGATCCCTCCCTTACTTCATTTAGGCCTCCATTCAAATATCCCCTTATTAGAGTGGACTTACCTGATAGCCCTATATAAAATACCTCTCCCTTTTTACTTTTATCACCGCTGGTTTTTTTTTAGTCTTACTTATCATTTCCTGATATATGTTTTATTTATGTTTATGTGTCTATCTTATTTTGGAGTCCTGGTATGGTGCTGTGGGCTAAAGCACTGGACCACAAGGTTGGTTTGAACCACAGGGTCAGTGATTCAAACTCACCAGCCGCTCCTTGGAAACCCTATATGAATTGGAACTGACTGATGGCACTTAACAACAGCAATCTTACTTTACGTATTCATTGTCCTTCCATTAGAATGTAAGCTCCGTGAAGGCAGGGATATTTGGTGCTGTGGTTAAAGCACTAGGCTGCTAACCAAAAAAGCCAGTGGCTTCCCCGAGGGAAAAAGATGTGGCAGTCTGCTTCTGTAAAGATGTATCGACTTGGTAACCCTATGCAGCAGAGTGTCCTGTGAGTCAGAAGTGACTACAGCAGTGGGTTTTTTTTGTTTGTTTGTTGTTCTTTTCCTGTATCCAGAACCAAGCCTGGCACAGGTAGCCTGGGAGAACTGCATGAACTCCCTTAAGGAGACACTTCTTGACACTATACCCCAAGTGAGCTAAATGACACCCCACCTTGTATTTCCCCTCACCACACCCTCCACACTTGATTCCTATGAACTGTTTAACTTTGTGTGAGTTTGAGACCACTTGTCTTATTCACGGCTCAATTCTCAGGGCCAGCCAGCTCCTGTCAGATGGTAGGCCCTCCAAAAATGTCTCTAAATGTACTTTAAAATGGACTGTGTGCCCCTCCTGTCTTAGCGTGGCTGGGCTGGTCTCTCTAGAACCGGTCCCCAGCACTCATCTTAATCCACTGGCTTCCCACTGAGATGTATAGCCAAGTGAGGCATGGCTGAACCATCTACTGGGATGAGAAAGTGCCTGGGCCCCCGCGGTCCCCTAGCCTGGGTTCTGTCTGGGTGAGGAGGGGAGCTGGCCTGAATCCTTGATGGAGGGGTTGTCCTCCGGTTAAGGTGGAGGAGGGGCGTACCTGGCGGGCACAGGGTTCGGTGAGCTTTTCTCCGTAGGGGCTGAGCGGGCACGCAGTGTAGTGTCGCAGCAGGTCCTGCAGTCGCGCGTGGGCGCTGTCCTCGCCCAGCACCACGTGGCGACCGTCCCCGAGCTGGGCCAGTAGAAAGTGGCGGCAGCAAGTCCGGCTCCTGGAAGGCCGTTTCTCCTCCTTGGTCAGGGCTACCAGCGTAAGACGCGACCCCTCCCCCACTTCCTTCAGGGTCTCTCACCCTACGCCATCCCAGGGACTCCCAAGGGACTGGGCGAAGAAACCCCTCCACGCCTTTCCTGTTGGGAGCCCGAAGCGTCGCCCCTCACCTGTAAGTCAGCACAAAGGTAATGGCGCTCTCGCTGAACCGCACCAAGAAGCATCCCTGAGGCTTGGTCTCAAGCAGTCTTTCGGCCTCCCTTTGAGTAGAAGGGACAGAAAGAACCCTGCTTAGACTCTCCTGGCTTCCCCCCTTGTGTCCCTGGAGTTCCTGGGGGCCCATCCCAACCCAGTGTGCTGAAGTGGCTTACAAAGGACCAGAGTGGAGATGGAGAAAGAGAGGACGTCAACACTGTACTTTGCTGCAAAGACTGGGGGTGGACAGAGGCTAGGGCCCCACTCAGGACACAGGAGGCTGGGTGGCCTATCACCAGCCCTGCACTCTCCCCTCTCCCCAATTTGCATCCTGAATGGGCATCCTGAAGGGGTTGGGGATGCAGCAACAGGAAAGGTAGTTAGACTTGTCTATTTCAGAATTCCCGAAGTGAACTAAGAGATACAAGGGCAGCAAGTCTGAGAAATAAAGGAGAGGGAGAAGGACGGAGCATAGAGAGAAGAAAGAGGAGAGGGCTGGAAAGAACCAGAGATAATGATGGAGTAAGTGATAGAGGGTCGTTATGGGTCGGAATCCAGTCAACAGCACTTAATAAAAACAACAAAGTGATAGAGAGAGAGATAACAGCTGTTATTATTAGGTGCTATTGAGTTAGTTCTAATTTATAGTGACCCTACTATGCACAATAGAACAGAACACTGCTCAATCCTGCACCATCCACACAATTGTTATGTTTCAGTGCAGTGTTACTGCTGTTGTCAGTCCATCTTATTGGGGGCCATCCTCCTTTTTGCTGGCCCTCCACGTTATTAAATAAGATGCCCTTCTCCAGAGACTGGTCCTTCCTGACAACATAGCCACGGTACAAGAAATGAAGTCTCTCACTTCTAAGGAGGATTCTGGATATACTTCCTCCCAAACAGATTTGTTTATTCTTCTGGCAATTCATGGTACTACTAATAATTTCTTAATTTAAATGCATCAATTCTTCTATGGTCTTCCTTAGTAATGGTCCAATTTTCACATGCATATGAGGTGATTGAAAATACCATAATTTGGGCCACGTTTACCTTAGTCCTCAAAGTGATGTATTTGCTCTTTAACACATTAAAGAGATCTTTACAGCAGATTTATCTAATGCAGTATGTCATTTGATTTTTTTGACTGCTGCTTCCATGAGAGACACAGAAGCAGAAAACATGAAGGAGGGGGGCCTTAAAGATAGGAGGATAATGAGGAAACTAAGGCACAGAGACTGTTGGATTGGTGGTGGTGGTTATGTGTCATGGAGTTAGTTCCGACTCATAGCAACTCTGTATAGGGTTTCCGAGGTGGTAAATCTTTACAGGAGCAGAAAGCCTCATCTTCTGCAGAACCATTGGTAGTTTCAAACTGCTGACCTTGAGATTAGCAGCCCAACTCACAACCAATACACTACCAGAGCTCCTTGGAAGCCCTATACAGGGTCGTTATGAGTTGGAACCAACTTGAACACAGCAAAGCTCCTAGAGCTCCCAGTTACACCCCCGTGTGTGTGTGTGTGTGTGTGTGTGTGTGTGTGTGTGTGTCCCCAAACACGGAGATGCCTTAGTGAAAGGGCTAGGCGGTGGGAGGTGGGAGTGTAGGGTTAGTCTGCCTGGATTGGCTGTCCCTCTCTGGACCTGTTTCTCTTCTGTGACTCACCTCCGGGTGATGAAGCCATGGAACCAAGTGGGGGCTGCCCCGTGTTGCAAGAGCCAATGGGCCTGGGTTTTCTGGAACCAAGCCCGGGTCTCGGCCTGTAGGGTCAAGCCTTCTTCCCCAAGTACATCCTCAGCCTTTCCAGCTCCTTCTGAACTGGAGGCAGCCCTCCGGGCATTGAGAGACACCTGCTAGAGAGAAAGTCCAAGGAGGGAGAAGCAATCATGATTGGCAGGTCTTCTTAACTCCAAACTAGTCATCCTCATGCCCAGTGTATCCTGGGTATGGGGTGGAACACTTCCCCCCACCACTGGTTGTCTATTGTAGGATGTAGTTGCCCAGAAAGTCCTTCTCAAGGTCTAACTTAAATTCTGTCTTCAGCTCTTAACTATTTTAGCTTCTAGCAGGGCTTTGAACCAATTCTTCCTAGTAGGTGCAATTGTGGTCAGCAAAGCACAACTAGAACACACTTTAATTTGTAAAATATGGGTGTGCCAGAACGATAACTGGAATAGGAAAAATTATGGGTTGACACCCTGCTAGAAATGTAATCTCCCTCTTAGAGAACAAGGGCAGTGTGTGTATTGCGTAGCAACCAAATCTCTTGATTGCCAGAGGAGGAAACAGTGGTGGCCGGCTCAAAGATGGCTGTCACTTTGTGTGTCCCGATCTATGGTACTGGCTGTGATCTGATCTCTCACATCAGACTCCTGAAAGAGCTTACTAGGCCTCTTCTAAGTCTCCCATTACAGAGCTTCAACCTATCATTTTTCCTCTACCAGTTATTGTCCCAGTACACCCACATTTTACACAGTCAGGTCTGTTTCAATTTCACTGTGTCAGCCATAACTGAACTAGGAAGAACTGGTTAGAAGTCCTAGTTTCCAAAGAATCTCCTTCCATTTCCTTTTGGGCCACAGGACCTTTAATCCAATAGCATCAAGCTGGTAAACAGCTTAAATGGGGACAAGACAGGAAACAAAGACTTCCAGAGGGGCTAAAGGTCATTCCCAGACCTGGGAGATGAAGGGAACCCGTTATGAGGGAAGGTTCCTGTTGACAGTAAGCGATATTGAAGCTGAGTTGAAAGAAGGATTTGCTATCCACTGGGAGGGATGAGGGAAGTCCTAGTGGTGCGAATGGCTGCTAATCGAAAGGTTATAGGTTCAAGTCCACCCAGAGGTGTCTTGGAAGAAAAGCTTGGTGATCTACTTCTGAAAAAAAATTATTGGAGCCCTATGGCGCACAGTTTCTATTCTGAGAGCTATACTGGTTTGGAAGGATGAGAATTGAGAGGAGACATGAAATACAAGGGACAAATGCAGGCCACTGACATACATTTATAGGTAATTTCTTATTGGATGAAATGTACTATTACCTATTAGACCGTGTACACAGTCTGAGCTTTCCAGGACCAGAGAAGCACTGTGTGGATGAGGGCACAGCTCAGCAATGAAGTAGCTTCTTCCTTTCTCCATCCCCTCCCTCGACTCCCCTATCCTTGTCCACAGCTCCAGACCACTCCTGCTCTGTCTTCTCATTGTCCATCTGTAAACCTTCACCCAAGGAAGGGTGGGAGCAGATGAAGGGGCTGCATTCCACCAAGTTTCCACTCACCAAAGCCTTGATAGCCAGAGCCCTGGGGCTGGGCTGGGTCTCTTCGGCCTCCAGAGTCTGGGATCTGGGCTGCAGAAGCATGTCCAAGTCCTGGCAGCTCCTGCTAGTCAAATCTGTAGATAGGGAGATGTTGAAGGCTGGGCCAGGGGGTTTAGTGGCTTCCTGTCAGTATAAAGAAGACTGCTGGGGTTTCTCAATGAAGGATTGTCTTTCCCTTTGCCTCTGAGAAGGGATCAGGAGCAATACAGGAGGGACAGCAGAGACATCTCTCAGGATTGAGGAGTAAGGAGCCAAGGAGACTCTGAAGGGCTAATGCTGTTAGCGAGGGACTGTCCGGGAGCTGAGAGCCAGGAAGAAGGATCTGGGAACTGAGCTGGCCTTTTGGTGGCCAGGAAGTCCCACCATCAGGGAGGCAGATCTCTTCTGGTCCAGGGCCCTCCTTTCTTTTTCTTCCTCCCAGCTCCCTTCTCTTTAACAAGCATTCAACAAATCCTGTTGGTTCTCAGGGATGAGTGGACCTGGAGCCATGGAAGAGGGACTGTGGATGCCCTGACAGTCACCCTTGCCAGCTCAGACTTGAGGTGAGGGGCTCTCATCTCTGAAGTGTGAGCTCAAATCCAGGAAAGACAACAGGGGTGTTGAAGGGTGTCCTAATGTTCCCTCTCCCCACATTCTTACACTTTCCACTTACCTTGGGGACTTATCTGAGCAAAGGGGAGCTCCATGGGAGCAGCCTAAGAAGGAGGCCTCTGAAGGAGGCCTCTGAACAGGGTGTGTGTCTGTGCTCTGGAAAGGTGTGCATACTCAGCAACTCATCTTTCCCCAACACCCGGACCCAGGGGCAGGAAGTGTCGTTTCACCCACAGCTCTAGCCCCAACAGAGATCAGACGTCATGGAAAACCTTAAGAAGGTTGTCCCTCCCCCCAGGAAGCCAGGCAACTGAAGGTGATGGTGGGTGGCAGATAGTTGTTTCACTCTTGTGTTTGGGTGTTGGGAAGTCCTCATTGCTATCTGACCTCCATTTCTCTTGATTTCTTTCTCTGCTCCCTCACCCTAGTCTGGGACTTCTTTTTTTCTGTCTCTAGGTTTTTGCTTTCTCCCTGGAAACTCTCTTGCCCTGGCTCATGGTCTGTTCTGAGCAGTGGGAATGGAAATACCAACCTCAGAAGGATCAACTTATAGATGCCCAGAACTCTTCAAGATTCATATTGGGGGTTATTCTCTGAGTGCACATGAAGAGGAGAAGGGCAGGGCTGCAGCAAGGAAGGATGTGGGCCAGACTTCTGGAAGGACTTTCTGGGGTCACAATAAAAACTGTTGAGATGCGGAGTAGAGAGGTGGGGAGTAGAGAGATAATGGAGTTGGGCTGGGACAAAGTCAGGCAATTCTGTAGAAAAGGAAGGGAAGCTATCTTCCAACTAAGCAGAAAACAACCCCAGCCTGTTGCCTCAAGTCTATTCTAACTCTTAGCAACTCTATAACAGGCTTTCCAAGGCTGTCATCTTTACAGAGGACTCCTGATATGCACTATAGGGTCAGCACTGGACTGGGAACCACAGGGTGGGCAGGTCAAACCCAACAACTGCTCCTCAGAAACCCTATACAGGGTTGCTATGAGTCGGAACCAATTCAGTGGCACTTAACAACCACAGCAGTCTTTACAGAAGCAGATAGGCACATCTTTCGCCTGCATAGAGGAGAGTGGGCTCAAAGCACTGACCTTTCAGTTAGCAGTTGAGCACTTAATTGGTACACCACCAGGGCTCACTACCAATTGTTGTTGTTGTTGTTATGTGCTGTGGAGTCGATTCTGACTCATAGCGACCCTGTACAGGGTTTCCAAGGCTGTAAATCTTTACGGGAGCAGAAAGCCTCATCTTTCTCCTGCGGAACAGCTGGTAGTTTCGAACTGCTGACCTTGAGGTTCGCAGCCCGATTCGTAACCACTACCAATTAAGCAGTTGTTAATATGACACTCTTAAGGAAAATCACTAGGCAACAAGGTCAGTTTGAACTGCAAGGTCGGCTGTTCAAACCCACCAGCCACTCCTCTGAAAGTCTATACATGGTCACTATGAATTGGAACTGACTTGACAACACTTAACAACAACAACTTAATAGTTATTATTAATGACATCAACACTAATGTGTTAAACTTGCAGAGTGCTTATAGTCCTCCTTACACTAGAAGACCAATCCTATATCTTTCTCATTTGGGAAAAGAATGCATTCTCTCCATTTTCCAGAAGGTTAAACTAGAGTTGAGAGTTCAGTGCCTTGGCTAGGGCCTGTCTTTCTGTTATTTTTTTCTGGCGACTCTATGTATTCCTTCCATCTTCTTCTTTTTTTAACTTTTTATTGTGAATTGGTGGAGTCCTGGTGTGGTGCCATAAGATAAGCATTCGACCTCAAGGTTGGTTTTAACTGCAAGGTCGGTGTTTCAGACTCCCCAGCAGCTCCTCGGAAACCCTATACAGGGACGCTATGAGTTGAAACCAACTCGAAGACACTTAACAACAACATTGTTTTGGCCAGGGCCTTCCAGTGTCTGAAGTTGGCACAGAACTGGGACTAGAAACCAGAGTTCTTTTCACCATGATTTAGGCTAAAAATCCATGATTGTGCCAGGCACTTTTCTTGGGGCCAAGAATCCAGAAAGAAAAAGGGTTTTGTCTTTGTCCTCAAGATGTTAGGTGGAGGAGCTATATTTGCCTGCAGATACTTTCTAAAGATGTTATTGTTATTAAGTGCCGTTGAGTGGGTTCTGACTCATAGTAACCCTGTATAGGGTTTCTGAGGAGTGGCTGGTGGGTTGAACTACTGACCTTGTGGTTCAAACCGACCTTGTTTTCTAGTACTTATCCTACAGTGCTATACCAGCACTCCTAAAGATTGTTGTTGTTAAGTGCCGTCGAGTTAGTTCTGACTTATAACGACCTTGTATAGGGTTTCCAAGGAGCAGCTGGTGATTTGAACTGTTAACCTTGCGGTTCTAAGTCCAGTGCAGATCCTACAGTGTTATGCCAGAAGTCCCTCGTAAAGATAGTGGTGAGTTAGTGGTATGGACTGGTAGCAGTCGTGTTGCACCTAGTTTAACTTCAGTGGTGATAAGAATCAGCATCAACCCAAAGCTTGATTCCTGTGAGGTAGAGGTTAGACAGGCTTCCACCCTACAACCTTAAACCATTTCGGATACCAGCCATCTTCCCCATGGCATGCTCGACTTCTCTGCTACAAAAAAAGTGTTACCAAAAAAATAAGTTTGTTACAAAACTCACAGACCATACTCACGGTTGTATGGTTTATTAGGGAAGTAGCATGGTTCAGGATCAACAGGCTACATACAATTCAGGGTCAGGGTCAGGAAGCACACAGGCAGCCCTCCCAGCTTCTCTCGGCCATGCAAGCCAACAAGCACTTCTCCCTGCCATGCACATCCCCTCTCAGCTGTGCAGGCTTTTTCTTGTCCCCCTGATAACAGGCCTCTTTGTCCCCTGTTCTGTTCGGCGAGTGTTACAGCTCTTTTAGCTCCTCTGACAAGTGTGTGGAGGTACTCCATCCTAGCAGCAAGCCTCCTGCCCAAAGACACTCAGTTCTATTACTCCGTGGGCCAGGAAGCACACCACGTCATCTTGAACTGGTCTCCTGGTTTTGGAGTTCTGGATTTGGAGTCCTGTGGGATAAGGCAATGGACCACAAGGTTAGTTTGAACCACAAGGTTGGTGGTTCAAATTCACCAGCCTTGTGGTTCAAACTAACCTTGTTTGAACTGTATACGGAAACCGTATACAGGGTTACTGAGTCAGAATCAACTCAAAGGCATTTAACAACAACAAGCCCCAGTGTTACAATTCTCAATACCTCTTAGGTCTAGGAGGTTCTCAGTGTTGGGACCCTGGGTCCCAAGGATGTGCTCCAACGTGGGATCTTACTATTGATCGTAGTGAGGTCCCCATCAACCTCTGTGGGAAAGCTGCTTATATAATCAAATGGTTCAATCCTGTGATGCCACCTTAGGTAGGATAAACACTGCACTGCAAGGTCAGTCATTCAAACTCATCAGCTGCTCCTTAGAGACCTTATTTAGAGTTGCTAAGAGTCAGACGACTTGACAGCAGTTAACAACAACAAAATTTGCATAATAGCTGACCAGTCCCCTCACTAGGGTAAACTGGCTAATCCTCTCAAAAGTGACTCTTATCTATCTTTGTAATAACTGACATTTTCTTCTGAAGGGTGTGGCTTCTTCCCTAGGCAAAACTCACAAGCTTCCCCAGATGACTAGGGCAATTTTAACAACTCATTTTACCCCAGGAGAAAAATCTCCCAAGCTGTTTTCTTTTTCTGTCTCCCCCTACCCCCCACCACAGAACCAAGGCAAAAGACCACATAAAGAAACTCATTGCATCATAGGATCCCACTTTCTAGACCCATACTTCAGCTTAGTGTGTGTATGTGCTCATGTGGAGAGGGTTGGGAGATCCGAAGAAGAGACTGAGCTGAGTTGTGGAGGATGAGTAGGGTTGAAGAAAGTCGGGGAGGCATTTCCAGTTTAGGGACAGCAGGTACAAATGCATGGGAAAATAAAATAGCATAGTGCATGGGGCAGCTGCAGGGGACAGTGTGACTAGAGTAGAAGCTGGGCTTTGGGGCTGCCAGCAGCAGTTTATTCAGCTGGAGGGGTCAGGGCTGACCACACACTGCCAGGAAGGAGTTTGGACTCTGGACTCTCAGCCTGGGCTCTGTCTGTCAGGAGGAACATTTTTTCCCACCAGCTAGTGCTGGCTCTGCCATGTCCACACTCCAAGGCCTTCCCTTCCCTTGAGCCATCTGCTCTCTCTTCCCTTCCTTAGAAACTCTTGTCTTAGTCTTGGTCCCAGCTAATGAGTTGGTAATGGCTGAGAGATGCCTGAAAACTCATCTTCCTCAAACTCTTCATTTGATTGAATTAGTGACTGAGACCCAGAGACAATGCCTGAGAGATGGCTGTTTTCTCTTTCCACTAAGGAATTGTGTCATATACAAGACTCAGTGTCAGTCTCTACTGTGAGCATGCTGGGTTACTCAGTCATAACACCACCTTGGTGAGAGGGAGCCTCTGTCTTGTCACCAAGTCCACTACATTTATCAGTCCTTTGTGCTGGCAACGAAACAGGGTGACTGATGGTTGAAGAGAGAGACTGACTGACATCCGCAGCACTAGTTATTCCATGCCTCCTCTATGATGGAGAGTCTTTGGTGGACATTAATATGAGACCCAGAGGTCGCACTAGGGCCGGGACTAGGATGAATCAAGTGAGGTGCTCAGGGTACAAAATTCAAGGACACACTCACTGCCAGGACTGTGCAATTGCAGTCTAGTTCCAGCCTTGTCACCCACTTATCTCTTTCCTGTTGTTGTTATGTGCCCTCAAGTCACCGAATCATCTGGCTAAGGTATTTTCCAGTAGTCCATGTATATCCTCACTCCATGCTCTCTCTCCTTATGTATGAAGTGGATTACCAAGTACATGCTTGTAGGTGTGCTCTCCTGAGAGGAGGTTCCTTTATCAGTGTCCCTCAGGGATGCCACTGTATGGGATCCTAATGGTGCTGATGCCAACATAACATGCTGACTCATTCAGACCTTGGTCTGAGTCCTATCTTCCTCTTAAGTAACAAGGAACCCCCCACGAAGTCATAAATGTGGGTTGCAGAAATCAGCAATGGAGTAGTAACCACGTATTCATACAATTTAATAATGTGTCTGAACCAGCTCAAGCCTGGCCCAAGTGTCTAACTTCCATCATTTAATGGATTGCTGCTTCGCATGTGTAACCTGATTACTCAGTCGATAAGATTACATTCAGTTTATGACAGACAGCTCAGACTGAATGATGACTTGGTATCCGTTGGTCAGGGACTCATCTCTGTTAGGGCCCACCAGCACCCCAGTAACTGTTTTACAAATGGAGCATAATTCTTTGTCAGAGAGGGCATGGTTCTGTTTCTGAACCCTGGGAAATGTGCTTCAGTTCTCTGCTGGAGGTTGCCCAAGATTCCAGATGCGTGGTCACCACAGATCTCTCTAGCATCGCTGATATTCTGGATAGCACAACTCAAGAGGCAGAGCAACGTGTATCACAGCCCGGTCCTGTTTCAAGGGTCTTTCTTGCTCTGGGATTCACTCAAAACTGGCAGCCTTCTGGGTCATCCAGTAACTTGACTGAAGCCATAGTCTCAAGTGTTATTTCCCCTATCCCCAAAAGATCACATACATTCTATGCTCCCTATTATTTTTAGTACTAGGAAGTGAGAGGACATTGGTAGTTCCATGGTAGAACTATTGCCTTTCATGAGGGAGACTTAGGTTCAATTCTCATCCAATGCAAATCAAGGACAACCACCACCTGTTGGCAGAGGCTTGTGTGTTGCTATGACCCTGAACAGGGTTCAATGGAGCTTCCAGACTAGGAAAATCAGCCATGATGATCCATTCATGGGGGTGGAGCTGGACTAACCAGGCAGTGTTTTGTTGTCATGGGGTTACTGTGAGTCAGGTGCCGATTAGACAGCAGCTAACAACAGGAAGTGCAAGGTGCAGCATCCCGCCCTTTACAACAAACTCCAGACCAGGGAGAAGAAAATAGTGACCAAGGGAATACGAGGAGGTACATGTTTGTGTCCAGTTCAATCAGGGCAGTAACACACTAGAAAATACACATCTCCTTCCTTACCTTTTCATTTCTGCCATCTGCTTTTGAGGAACAAAGGTTGATAATTTTTCAATTTTACCATCCCTAAGCTCTCTGCCCAGACTTTAACAATAACATATCATTGTGTTCACAATGTCATTATTTCCTAAGTAACTGCCAAGGGTTGGATTTGTGAAAGACATTGCTCTATTTGAAGATTATCTGGCACCATTTTGCAGGTGAGAATGCTGCCATCAAGGCCAAGGAACTTGGCATCAATCAGATAATGAAAACATTGGTCTAAATCTGGAGCTTCTAAATTGAAGAGATAGATGGGGAGAGAGATTATAACCTCAGCTGTTTGCACTGAGCAAACACTGTACTGAGTGCTTACATCCATGAATTCATAGACCCTTATGTTGTTGTTGTGAAGTGCCGGTCGACTCAATTCCAACCCATAGCGACCCTGTATAGGGTTCCCGAGGAGCAGCTGGTGAGCTTGAACTGCTGACCTTGCAGTTCAAACGGCTTTGCAGTCTGGTATATTAACACACCAGGACTCCATAGACCCTTATGTTGTTGTTGTTATGTGCCATCGAGTCGGTTCCGACCCATAGCGACCCTGTATAGGGTTTCCGAGGGTGTAAATCTTTACAGGAGTAGAAAGCCTCATCTTTCTCCCGCGGAGCAGCTGGTAGTTTCGAACCGCTGACCTTAAGGTTCGCAGCCCGATTCGTAACCACTACGCTACCAGAGCTCCTTATAAGAGGCTATTATTATCACTTCTATTTTATAGATAGAGACTCTGAGACTTAGGGAAGCTAAGTCACACAATCAGGATATAGGGATTAGAACCAGGCATTCTGGGTCCAGATCTTGGGACTCATCCTCTAGGCAATACAGCCACCAAGGAGTTAGGGGTACAATCCCACGCACACGGGTAGACAAGTGCTTTCCCTCTGGATTATTTAATGTTAGATACTCAAGGATTGAAGAAAAGGAGCAAGACTTCCAAAGTCTTTCTATAAGAACAAAACAGCCCTGTTAGGAATTTTCCTGAGAAGACTAATATATAAACTTTAAGACCTTTGACCTTTAAGAAATCTGAACTTTAAGAAGCCGGAATCCAAGAAACCTATCTAACCACAGCCCAAACTATCCTATCATAACCCAAGCTTTGAGGCAATTTTGACCCAAAACATGGACTTCTTGGCACAACCAGTAGAATGAGCTTTGCTGACATTATGGGCAATCATGAGCACTCTCACGACACCACTGAAAGGAGCAGAGATCCCTTAGAGTTCTCTGAACAGCTCTAGGCATTTGCAAACTCCAAGACATTATTTCACAGTTACTCTTTGTGCATCTTATTTAGTCAACAGATAGTCTACACCAAATGTGCTAGTGGGTAGACTTGCAATAGTAACGAGAAACTCGGGCTTCCTGGGCTTTGGGAACTCACAATCTAGATGGGTAGAAAAACCCATCTTATTGACTACTGAAAACTTGTTAGGTGCCATGCAATTGGTTCTGACTCATAGAAAACTGTTGTTAGGTGCTATCCAGTTATTTCCAACTCAGTGACCCTAATACAACAGAATAAAACACCGCCCGGTGCTGTGCCAATCTCACAATTGTTGTTATGTTTGAGCCCATTTTTGCTGCCACTGTGTCAATTCATCTCATTGAGGTTTTTAAAATTTTTTTCCCCTGACCCTCCACTTTACCAAGCCTGATTTCCTTCTCCAGGGACCCAACAACATGTCTGAAGTATGGGAGATGATGTCTCACCTTCCTCACTTCTGGAAGTCCATTTTACTTTCAGTATTCTTCACCAACACTATCAGCCAAATGCATTGATTCTACAAAAAAACACAAACTAGAAGTGGGAGAACAGAAATAGTCAAACCTTGGTCATGACTTCAACCGTCAGTTTTTCCCCCGGATCTGTATGTGTCTGGGAGTTCCTGGGTGGTGCTGACAGTTAATGTACTTGGCTATTTGACTGCTAACTGAAAGGTTGGAGGTTCAAGTCCACCCAAAGGCACCTTAGAAGGAAAACCTGGTGATTTACTCAGCCACTGAAAACCCTGGTGATTTACTCAGCCACTGAAAACCCTGTGGAGCACAGTTCCACTCTGGCACAGATGGAGTCTCCATGAGTTGAAATCAACTCGAATGCAACTGATAGTGGTGTGTGTATCTGGCTGGGTTTCTAAATTACAGCTTTATTATAGATAGAATTAGTGGTACAGCATTTGGAGAAGTTGGACATTTGGGACAGGCCTGGGGAGGGAGGGGTAGGGTAGGGCTGAAAGGTGTTACCCAAAAAAATCAAACTAAAGTCACTGCCATGAGTTAATTCCAATTCATAGTGAAAATGCTCCTTTTTCTTAAGAAGGAATAAGAAAAATCCTCCTTCATGAAATAATGGAATGTATTCATTTTTTTAGAAAAGTATAGGGCCTTTTTTTTTCAGTTTAAGATTTTTATTATGGATTGAGTGAAAGTTTACAGGGCATATCATCAGTTTTACATTCAACAAATCATACACCTTGTTTCATTACAATGATTATAATCCCCTCAATGTACCATCAGTTAACAGTATTTCCCTGTATCCACTTTAGGTTTTTAAAAACAAACAAACAAAAAAACCACTCAGCATTTATAATAATTTACATGTACAAAGGGCATATTCTTCAAGTCTGCTTCCTGGCCACCAGCTCTTAGTCCCTCTCTTCTTAGTCCATGAATCTAGAGTCCTCAGCCACTCC
>NW_006408560.1:15770994-15771704 GCF_000296735.1 Chrysochloris asiatica
TGAAGACTCTTTCCCTCTCTGTTGGTATTTAGAATAACTACCGCTCTGAGTATAGGTGAGGTTCATCAATTTGAAGCAATTTACCCTTGTTTCCTTTATCCAAAAATAAATAAATAAATAAATATACATTTGTTTTCTTCTAGTCGAGTTCTGATTATTGAGCCATCGAGGCTAGGTCAAAAGGGTACTGTACGCAAGTTTGGGTGTTTTTGTGCATCTCGCCTCACTTCATATCAACTGGATGCTTCACTCTCAACTCTAGCCCTCTGTGGCTAAGTCCTTGTCCATGGGCTCAGGTGTCCTCAGGTCTCACCACACTTTGGACCAACCAGCCCTTCCTCTTCTCTCTCTCATTTCTAGGTCAACGGAATTCAATGGACTGGGGTTGAACTCAGCCCATTTCTTCATTGATGCCTTTCTGCCTCTTCCACTTACCAGTAGACCAATGTGGTCGCCAGCAAGCTTACATATTTGTTTGTGTATTCCCTTTGAGGTTCAGTCTTAGAGGGGAGTTTGTCTGGAAGGCACTTGATTGCTAGCCTTGATGTCTTCCTGGCGAACAGCTTGATTATTCTTTTTTTTTTTTTAATGTTTTATTGTGAATTATGTGATAGTTTACATGGGACAACATTGGTTTTACATTCATTCTATTGTATATCGTCTCATTGCCATGGTTACAGTCCCCTCCATGCAATCCTTCCCCCGTGCCC
>NW_006408560.1:15774622-15798040 GCF_000296735.1 Chrysochloris asiatica
TTTTTTTTTTTTTTTTTTTTTTGATGGAGATACTGCTCCAGAGATTTACGCAGTGAGTTTATTTTATATACAGCTTAAAGGGAGGTGCCTGGGGACAGGGAAAAGAATAACATAGGGTGTTTGGATGCATACAGTAAGTGGGATTATATTAGAAGAATGTAGTTGCTAAGAAAACAAAGACAGGGTAGCTAGAATGTTGCACAGGCTGAGCCGAAGGACATATCTAAAGACAAGGAAAGACTGCAAGTTTTCTGTTTCCTGAGGCAGCTCTGCAAGTTTTTTAAATGTTGGGGGGCAGGGATTTTGACTTGGAAGCAGCTCGAGTTTCTGGATTACAACTATTTAGTTGCAATCCTTTGGTTAAACAACTGATATTCTATTATTAATCGTTTGGACCTCTTTCTGTAGGTTTTGAATTGTTTCCAATGCTGTATCTATCTTATTTGATTATTCCTGTAGCACTTTCCTAACTTCTTCCTTATTTTTCTCAACTCCATTATATAGTGTTTTGATATATTTTATAATCATTTTTCTGAATTCCTTCTCAGGCATTTCCAAAGCCTGTCCATCTTCCAGTATGGAGTGTAGGTCTACTTCCAGCTCATTTGCCTCAGTCACTTTATCTCATTTCCGGACATGTGCAGATATGGTCATCTGCTTCTGTTTTTTGGGAATATTCAGGAGTTACCTGTGGCCTTAATACTTAGATGGGTGTGTCTTTTGATATTTTTTATGCTTTCTGATTGCCTCCAGGTAGATGTGATCAGGAAATGGGCTTCACTTTTCAATCTTCTTCTTGAGAAATTTCAAGATCCCACTGTTGGTTGTTTTGACGTAACTTAGGATTTAATTTTTGGCTGATTTCCTTTTTTGTCTGCCTGTCCTGCTCCACAATCCCCATTCAGGCCTTTTTTCTAGTTATAAACAGTTCAGGGCTGGCTGTGGCTGTTTGGTTTTAAGTAGAAACTATCTCTTTAAATTTTGAGGAGATCTGTGTGCATGCATAGTAGAACCCTCCGAGGGTGGGGCTGGGGTGTCCTCTAGCTCAGGCATCCCTATAGTCACCAGAATGGAGGTACGCAGACAGCAAGGGATCAATGAACAGATACCAAAAGAAAAGAATGTCCACACCTTTATCTCCGCAGTTCTGTCAGGCATCCATGGCTACTCTGGTCCTTCGCCCGTTTGGTCTCACCCAAGATGGCGGCTCCTGGAACAGCTGAGTGTCTTGAATTAGAAAGCAATGGATTTCTTGCTTCTGCTACAAATTCCCCTAGCGGTAAGCATTCCAACCTTCTAAATATTCCTTTATATGTGGTTCAGAGTTCTGAGACTATCCTCTGAACCTGCTTGGTCCTGTATTCTGTGTTGTTGCTGACGAAGCTCCTTACTGCACTGCCATCTTGTTTGTTCTCCAGTATAGGGCCTTTTGTAAATGTAATATAATATTGTCATTACTGTGCAGTGAATTACTTACTATGGTCCTTGTAGTCATAGCTTTTGTGACTCCCCTCATAATGATTGGGTTTGTTGTTGTTAAGTGCTGTTAAGTCGGTTCCAACCCATAGCAACTCTGTATAGGGTTTCTGAGGAGTGGCTGGTGAGTTTGAACTGCCAACCTTGTGGTTCAAACTGACTTTGCAGTGTAGCGCATTAACCCACAGTGCCACACCAGGACTCCAATGATTGGAGTGCAAATAAGGTGTTAGTGGCCGATCCAGAGGATTGGACAGATTAATGCTAACGTGCATAGAATCCTTGGAGTTGTTGTTGTTATGTGCCTTAGAGTTGGTTCCGACTCATAGCTACCCTGCCTAGGGTTTCCAAGGCTGTTAATCTTTATGGGAGCAGAATGCCTTATCTTTCTCCCATGGAGCACGTGGTAGTTTCGAACTATGCTGGGACCATGCAAATAAGGTATCTGGAACCCTGATGAAGGGATTGGTCAGTTTTGCTAGACTAAGAGAGGCACACACAGAGAGAGGGAGGAGCTGTAGCAAGGGAGACAGTGACAAGAGCAACACTAGACAGCTGTGGAAGAGAACTAAGAGCTGTAACACTTGCCTTAGAAGACCCTAAGCAGGGGATGGGAAGAAGCTGTTCTGATCAAGAACTGTATGCTGAGTTATTTCTGTTACTTTCTGAATCATTCCTGATCCTGCATTATACCCTGTTACTTCCCTAACAAGTCTCTTAACTGTTAGTGAGTTTGGCTAGATGTTGCAGCAAAATTCAGAACACAAAGACCACAGAGAGAGTACTGAGGGGAGGGAAAGTAGCTGGTGTTAGAGATGATGGAATGGTACAGCATTTGGAGAAGTTGGACATTTGGGACAGGCCTGGGGAGGGGCAGGATGAGGCTGAAAGGTGTTACCAAAAAAGTCAAACTAAAGTCACAGCCATGAGTTAATTCAGATTCATAGTGACCCTAAAGGACAGAGTAGAAGTGGCCACATACGATTTCCTAGGTTGTGTATCTTTATGGAAGTATACTGTCACATCTTTCTCCCGCCGAGTAGCTGGTGGCTTTGAACGGCCATACTTTCAGTTAGCAGCCTTAACCATGGCATTACCAAGACTCCTGAAAAATATTAGGAAAGATGAAAAAAAAAAAAAAATGGCAGAAAGAAGAAGTATGGGGGAGAGGGACCTGCACAGGCCTACCTAGCCCAGAATCCTGGTTATCTGCACCTCCATATTTTGTTCTGGGGTGGACTCTATCCCCTTGTCCAAGCAGGACACCATGGAGAATTAGGACTGCTTGTTTTTAAATATCCCCACCTTCATTCTCCCCTCAAATCAGTTCTCTTCTTTTCTTCTTTGAAGATGGTTGAGCAAGGAGTGCAACAAGCATGATTATGAGTACATGCTTAAACACCAGAAGCATTGCTCACCTTTAAAATTGAATCACTCAGTCTCTTTGTCTGGAAGCCTGAACCCAGGCCAACAGCTCTGTCAAACAAAAAGTTCACTATACCTGGGTCTTAGACCCAGGTATAGTGGACTCCTCCTCCCCAGTTTTGTCCACATGCAGGCCAGGTTACAGGGCTGCCAGGAGTCTTCCTCTTACAGATTGAGCTTGGGAAAAGACTCATCCAAGTCTTCACCTTTATTGTGTCTCCTTTTCCCCCACCACCCCACAGGTGAGCCTCCTGTGGAAAACAGGGGAGAATGTCTCTCTGGAAGGGTAATTGTGGGATTCCACCAGTAAGTGGATGCTGAACCCTAGTAGAGTGTCTGTGGTACAGGAGGAGCTCAGTCATTCTCCTCTCCTACAAACTTCTAGCTCTATATTCTCCCTCGTGGTTGAGGGTCAGGGTCAGATCTCAGGTTTCCACTTTCACTAGGTTTGGGGATTGTGGGGTCTTGTCCCTTCCCTCAGCCCTGCACACTGTTAAGGCTGAGATGGATTATCTGACGGAGTCTTCTCTCCCAGAATTTTTTCTCTAAGTTCTCAAATGCCAAAACCCACCATTTCCTCTCAAGGGGCTCAAGTCCTAAGGTAGAAGGAACTACAGAAATGATTAGATGATCTGAGGAGTCTGTACCAAGAGCCTCCAGGATCTCAGAAGGGAGAGCATTCTCTCACACTGGGGTGATGGAGCAGTGGAGGGAGATTCAGAAGAGAGTGAAGTCTGGGAACCTCTAGACTGGACCTTGGCAGCTAAGCAGGATCGCAGTCAGAAGTCCTGTGAGGAGAGGACATCCCAGGCACAGGGAGTAACTGCTGCAAAGATCCTAAGGCAGGGTGATGCATCAAGTCACGCTAAAAGCATACTGGGTCAGAGAGTTTGCCATTTCTAGTTCTCTTCTCTCCTCTCCCTTGCTGTGGGTACCTAGGAGTGTGTGTGTTGCTTGGGGGTATCCTTGGCCTGAATTTGCTGTTAGAGTGAATTACAGTATGGCAAAAGAAAGGGAGCCAGCTGAGGTGGCAGCTACAGAAAGGAACTCTGCAGACGTTGGAGTCCTTGCTCCAGGCATCTAAGTGTCCAGGTGGTGCTGGGGTTAGTCTTGGAAGTGCCTGGGGGGAAAGTGGAGAGGGATTGTGAAGAGCAAGTGCGATTCTGGGAGCCTGGAGAAATGAGTGGAGAGAGTTCTTGATGATTCTAGAGTTAGGTTCCAGGATGCTTGGAAGTGATTGGGTAGAAAGACCAATGGGAAAATGTAGATGATCCCCAGTGGTCTCAAGGGACCCCAGAAAACTACAAGTTCTGTGAAGCTGAAGGCATCAAGTAACCAGGGAATTTGGGAACCAGGTCTGAAGATGTTAGAGGGAATTAAGACTTTCATGGGCTCTGGGGCTGGAACTAGAGGTCTAGAGTGAATGGGGAGATATAAAGTTGGCACTGGCTGAGTGGACTTCCTTCTTCCCTCAAACACGGTCCAGGACATAGATTTTGAAGCTCAGAAGGAGTCTCTAAAGTCAAGCCTTTGATTTCCTGGTAAAGTCCTGGAGGATGAGGTCCTTATATGTGGTCTGAACATCACCCTGAGCACCTCAAGGAAGAACAAAGTAGCTGTGAAGGTGTCTTGAGTCAGGAGTCTGGGCAATTGCCCCCTTTCTGTTCCCATGCCTGATGTTGTGCTGCTAAGTATGTAGTGAACTTTCCATTTGACAGGAGAGTTAAATTGAGGCCCAGAGAAGTAAATGACCTATAATTTGCTCAAGTAAATTAACACTTATGTTAATCTATGATTCAGTTCAGGCCTGGCTCAAAAGCCAGTGATTTTTCTACTCCATGCCCTCTGCCCGTAGCTGGTTTGTTTATCATTAATTCATCAAGTGTCTATTGAAAACCCATTATGTGCTGGATTGTGAGGTGGGTCCAAGGAACACAAAGATAAATTAGGCATTAAGGCAGGGGAGATGTGTAGGTAAACACATCCAGAGCATTCAGGAACTGAACTAGAAGTAGAGGATTCATGAGGAGGGAAAAGAGGAAATAGTTTATGTTTCCTGGGATGAGGTTCAGGAAAGACTTCAGAGAGGTGGCAGTTGAGAGAGCTGATTTAAAGGGTGGGCAGATGCTCCTCAGCATGAATGGGGAGGGAGAGGTGCAGGAGAGTGGAGGCTGTTCTAAGTGGAGGGAGCAAAGCCAGTGAAGATGTGGAGATCTAGAACTACAATACCCTCTGTGAGATGATACGAATGTGAAAGGGCAGGAGCTCAAGAAATGAAGCCCAAGATGTTGGCTGGCTTGAGAGCTTTGTCTTTAGCTCACTGACACCCAGGAACCATTGAGGTACTTTCAGGCAGGAAGTAATGAGATATGAGTTTCATTACTTTCATCCCTTCATTTGTCTCTCATAACACATGGTTCTCACACAGTGCCACGAGAGTTCTTCCAGGTGTGCTGATTTATTCACCAGCATGCCTTCTCTCCCTGGAAGCAGGGAAAGAACCCTCACTTTCTGTGGTCCCTCCAAAACACTGCAGGCAGGGGATTGTCAGCCTCCCTTTGGATGGTTTGAACCCAGAGTTGCCAGGAATCTGAGAAAAGTCTGCCTTTCTCCCCGTCTCTTCCCACCTGCTGGAAAACACTATGGGGCTACAAAAGCATTTGTCAGTCATAAATAAGAGAAAATTGACTTTAGGCAAGCCCAGAAATGAGGGGAAATGTTTCTGGAGAATGTATATGGGACAGATTAGGTAGAGAGAGGGTAGAGCTCTGACCTCTGACTCGTACCTCGTCCATCTGGGCAGAGAGCCTCATTCTTTGAAAGGCAAACTGCTTGTTTCTCACTATGTAAATAATGTATGTATTTGTACCTACAAACCAGAAAACACAGATAAGCAAAAAGAAGATATAAATCATCCATAATTCTATCACCTAGATATATATGTGTATACTTCCAGACAGTTTTCTAAGTGTATCTGTAAATGCAAAATATGGCATCATTTATATTATTTGTAACCTGCTCTTTTCACTCAGCAGTACATCATAGCCATCCTTCCATGTCACTGAATGTACTTCTGCAGCATCTTTTTAATGATATCACAATTAGATAACAAGGTTAATAATTTGTATAGTGCTCTATAGCTTACAAAGCATTTGGCATCCATTATTTTGTTTTAGCCCTCAGCCTTCCTGCTTCTCTCCCCTAGGAAACCCTGCTTCTCAGAGAGAGCCCCCTGCCTCCATCACATCGTGCCCCCACCCCACTGGACATCCTGGCACAGCCTAACCTTCATTCTTCTGTCTCAGTAGCAGTTGATTTTCACTCAAACTGACAGTTGCAGAGTTGGATGCTAGTTAGACCCACTCCTCCATCCCCATTTCTTCCTTTTTGGTTCAGCTGCAGCTCTCCAACTTCTGTCCTTTTTGTCCACACTCTCTCCTTGCTTTGCCTTCCAGAGAAGATGAGCTTCTGCCTCATTTTCTTGAGAATCCATCATAGTCTCAGCATCTCTTCCCTGCTGCCACCCTGGTCTTCTCTTTCATTCGCCCTTCCTCGTTTTCTCTCTGGCCTCTTCTCATGTTACTCCTGTTGTGCCCTCTTGGCTAAGGACCACAGTCTGACCAACCTGGGAGAGGGAAGTCTGAGCAGGCCCTCTGCTCCCTCTTCATCTCTAGAAATGATCAAGCAGAAATCTCCCTGTCAATGATCAAAGAGAGGGTTGGGGGCCAGATCTACAGAGATTGAAGGTGGTGAGAAGTGTTGGGATGTTCTCAGGAACTTCCATTGCTGTGGAATTCTTCTGAACTCCTGTCTCCCTACTTCTCTCTCCCTTACCCTACTTTGTTTTTCCCTCTCCACACTTGTTCTCTAGCACCCTGTTTTTCTGTCCTCACCATGTGACACCAGGAGAATGGTCTTGGCGCTTGAGAGCAGCTATCCACTCTTGGGGGTGGGGTGAAATGGGGACCACCTTGGCTGCAGCCACGTCTGCTGTACAACTAGAGCCAGGAGGAGGAACTAGGGTCCCTCACTGTGTTCTGCCTCCACCTAGATAGAGTTACCTCAGTGGCATCGTTCCCCTAGCCTCGATCATGTCTACCTGCACCCTCCCCAGGCGTTTGGCCCTTTCTCCCTGGAGAGAGGACTCCAACATGTCCTCCCCATCCCCACAAAGCAACATCAGTTGTTCCTTAGCTTGAAAGGATGGGACCTGAGACCTGAGACCTGAGACTTGAGACCCCTAGCCCCCAACATCCTTTTGCCCAAGTGGAAGACCTGTCACAAAGACACAGGGACAGCTTCAGGGGTATGGATGGTGAACATCACATTCTCTCCTCCTCATTGCCCATCACCCGTCAAAAAGTAGTTGCAGGCTACTTTTTTTTTAAGTTT
Source organism: Chrysochloris asiatica (assembly GCF_000296735.1). Lineage (NCBI taxonomy): Eukaryota > Metazoa > Chordata > Mammalia > Afrosoricida > Chrysochloridae > Chrysochloris > Chrysochloris asiatica. Next base: position 15,781,916 of record NW_006408560.1, read on the forward strand.
TTATTGTGAATTGAGTGATAGTTTACATAGGATAGAATCAGCTTCACAGTCATCCTATCATATTTCATTTCATTGCAATGATTACAATCCCCTCCATGCATCATCATTCAACAGCATTTGTTTCCATTCCCTGTTTTTTGTTTTTTTATTTTTGGAGGTACACTGAAGCACTCAGGAATATATAACCATTGAAACAACCAAAGGGTATACCCTGCAAACCTGTTCCCTGGCTACCAGCTCACAGCCCTTCACCCACCTTGAGTCCAGAGTTCCCAACCGCTCCATGTCATCGTCTCTGCCTCCATCTCTACTTCTCTGGGTAGGGTCACGCACTCTGCTCTTCTCCCTTGATGGTCCCAGGGTCCTCCGCTCCTGGATTGTAAGATCAACCACTCCCCTCCTTTTGTTACAAAATGTCTACCTTTACATTTGCAACATTCACAATCAGTCCTGATAACAATTATTCACTATTGAACCACAAGAGTCTAGCTCCATCTCCTTTCATTAGTCCCATCTAGACAGGTTGGAAACCACTCATTGGAAATCTACCTTCCCCGCCCCCCCACCCACCGGCACCCTCCGAAACTAGGCTTCCTCTTGAAAGCTTATAAGTCAGTCACTTCTTGCCTTTGTAGCCACCCCCATTTTGGTTAGCCAATGTCTAAGTCACCCATCCCTGTCAACCATGTGTGCCGAGGAGGAGGGAATGATCCTTGCTGTAAAGATTTGTTCCCTCTTTTAAGCTACAACATCCATAAGTATAGGTCAAGTTCATCAAATTGTAGTGGATTACACTTTTTTCCCCTTCTTTCTTCCTCTAATCGAGTTCTGGTCATCCAGCCATTGAAACTAGGTCAAATGAGTACTATCTGCAAGTATGGGTGTGCTAGTGCATCTCCCCTCACTTCATATCAGCTGGAAGCTTCATTCTCCACTCTAGTCCTCTGTGGCTATGTCCCTGTCCCTGGGCTCAGGAGTCCCCAGGTCTTATTATACTGCTGGCCAACCAGGTCTTAATCCAGGTTGGCAGGAATCTATGTGGTTGGACTTAGCTCACAGCTTCATTGCTGTTTTCCCCCCACTTCCTGTTATTGGTAGGCCAACTGGTCACAGGCTACTTTTTCTTTAGAACAAATATTGAGTTCTATCTGAATCTGGGGAGGGTAAGAAGAGGGTCAGGAAGAGTGTTTCTGAATCTCTCCTTCAGTCACTGCATTTACCCTTCTGTCTCTCTGGTGGGTGTCCATTCCTCCCTATCCCAGTCCACGTACTATCTGTCTTCAGCTATCTCTGTGAAGAGACATTTCTTCCCTCTACAGCTTCCATGTATAGTTGGGAAGTCTCTTTTGAAGTCTAACTTCCATCTCTCTTGTTACCTTGTCAAGTCCATTTCTTTTCTTATACATAGATGCCAGTAGAGTTTGTCTTCTAGCATTCCTATAACTTTCTTAAAAAATTTCTTCTGGGCCAACTATCAGCTGTTCCATTTTGGAGATGAAGCCTAGATTTCTAAAGCCCTTTCAAAGTCCAGATGGCCAACAGTTCCTGAGCATGCAGTGCCCAGCTCAGTGAGGCTAAGGATCATCGAGATCATAGAGATGGTGAGGAGAGGAGTTGACCCCACTGCTGTCTTCCAGGCCTGTGCCACTTCAGGTGTGCCTGTGTGCCACTCAGATCCGTAACTTCCATACCACTGGAGACCAGTTGTTGTTATATAAAGTACCATCGAGTCGATTCTGACCCATAGCGACCCTGTATAGGGTTTCCAAGGAGCAGCTGGTGAGCTTGAACCACCGACCTTGCAGTTCAAACGACTTTGCAGTCTGACGCATTAGCCCACAGTGCCACAACCAGGACTCAGGTAGCAGAAGGGAAAGGGACACAACGTCCCAGGTTTTCTCCTTAAGCTGTAGTCCCACTGGTGGCCGTTAGGGGTCACTGTTGCTTCAGTCATAAGAGACGAAAGGAGCAGGGCAGGGGTACAGCACCAGACAGGTGGTCCTCATTGCCCACTCTCCCCTCGTCAGAGTACTGTGTATGTACCATGGAGACAGTCTCGTACAGGCTCATATTCACTCCGCTTAGGCCCTGCCTCAAGGAATTGTGGCTTTCCAGACAGCAGCTGGGGACCTGAATTCAGTATGAAAAAAAAAGCCTTGAGCCATGATCAGATCTTCATCAAGGTTTTTAGTCATTCTTTCGTGATTCCTCACCTTTGTGCATCCTCATGGCACTGACATACAAGCCTCAGAACTGATTCCCCTGTGTCCCCTCCAATATGTTTCAAGGGTATCTGTCATCTCTCAACTTAGGGGAATTCCAGAAGTTGAGATTCTGACTTCCCAGAAGAACCAAACACACAGACCCCACTCTGGTGTGTGACTCTTGCCTTGGAGTGCCGCAGACATCTTGCATGCACTGGTGATGCCATCAGGGTCCCTCCTCTACCCCTTGTTTTGCTCAGTTAACCCCCTGTGATGTCTCTGGAAATAACTTGCCTAGTGAAAATACCTATGGACAAAATAAAATGAGGTGTGGGGGCTGTGGCAAAGCTGAGAGGTCAGAGGCAAAGGCTCCCTGCCAGGTTCAGTCACTTCTGGTCCAAGAGCAGGAGATAATAGCAAGATTGTCCTGCTTCACTACCATGGCAACCCTGGCTGCTCAGGGTCCTCGTGGAGGTGGTGTTTGACAGCAGTGTGTTCATCCTGTATCATTGCTTTAAGGTCACCACCTCAAGTCCCTAAGGAGGGCGAGAGGAAGTTCATCCAATGCTAACACCATATAGATGGAGAGATAATGGGCTGCCCGGGACCAGGGTACAAACAGACCACAGCATTTATTGTGTCTTCCCCAGCCTTCCCATGAGAGGTGGGGGTGGGGTCAAGGGTGTGGAAGGAAGGAAGACAAGGCTTTTTAAAGTCTTGATAATCCCAGGGTAGGAGAGAGATGGAGGGGAAGAGACTGGGGAATGGAGTGAATTTGCACCAAGGGATGCCCCTGGAGAAAAGGAATGAGGAGCACCAAGCTCGGGGGTCCCTGGCTGGGGTAAAGGGAGAGGATTGTTGGATGGAGGAGAGCTCAGGCTGGGAGTCTGCTCACCTAGGCCCCTGGGTTCTCCCCAAGACACTTGGTGTACAGGCCAGAGGTAAGAGCAGTTGTATGGACACCCCATCCTCACCCTCAGCACCCCAAATATTGATGGAGAAGGCTCTATGCCTGGTTCTGACTGCTCATCTGGTTTCAGAATGTGCTAATAGCCCCGGAAGTTCAGAAGAAATCAATTCAACACTGAATATAGAGTTTTCTGGACCTTGCCTTCTGGGTGGACAGACCTTCTCTGGCCAGCCGGAGTAGAGTCACTCTGAAGACCAAGAAGTCTTGTCCATGGACTAATCCCCATTCTCCCACTTGTGATCCTGCTTGCTGTATCGTGGAGAGCTCAGACTCCTGAGAGAAAGTTTCCTGCAGGGGGTCAGCTCTGATAGCCCCCTGTACCCACACTTTCCTGCTCCTGCCCCACCCTTGGTCACCCTCTGCCCTGAGTGGAGTGGAGGTATGAACATCCCATGGCTGCCAGGACAAGTCCCTTCCTTTCTGCTCATGGGAGAGAGGCCAGTCAGCAGGGAATGGGGTGCCCTTCAGTGCCGTGGACCCCCATTCTGGGGGCTGCAATTTGAGGAAGCCTCTCCTGGGTTTGGTGGAGCATCGGGCTCTGCATCAGTGGGCAGCAGGGAACCCCGGCCCCCCTGGCACTCTGGACTGTAATAGAAGGAGAAGAGGCGGAAGGAGGGCCGAAGTTCCTCCTGTATGCTGTCCAGGATGTGGGTGAAGGTGGGCCGCAGACGTGGATTCTGCTGCCAACAGCGGCTCATCAATTCCTGCCTGGTGGGGAGGGTGGAGTGTCAGAAGAGTCCTGAGACCCAACCCCATTCTGGTCCTCCTGCACTGGTTGGGTTAGAGGATAATCTGGAAGCATCAGAGAGGACTGTAGGGGGGATTTCAAACTGGGGGGTCGTAACAGTGATAAAAAGGAGCTCTCTGGTAGCGTAGTGGTTACAAATCGGGGTGTGAACCTCAGGGTCAGCAGTTTGAAACTACCAGCTGTTCCATGGGAGAAAGATGAGGCTTTCTGCTCCCGTAAAGATTTACAGCCTTGGAAATCCTGTACAGGGTTGCTCTGAGTCGGAACCAACTACAGGGTTAAAAAGCTCTGGTGGCATAAAAGTTAAATGCTTAGCTGCTAACTCAAAGGTCAGTAATTCAAACCCATCAGCTGCTCCGTGGGATAAAAGACCTGGCAATCTTCTACAATAAAGATTATTGTTAAATACCATTGAGTTGGTTCTGATTCATAGTGATTCTATATAGGGTTTCCAATGAGCAGCTAGTAGATTCGAACTGCCAACCTTTTGGATGGTAGTCCAGTGCTTATCCCACAGTGCCATACCAGGATTCCCCATGAAGATTATAGCCTAGGAAACTCTATGAAACAGTTCTACTCTGCTATAGGGTCACAATGAGTTGGAATCAACTCGATGGCACACAAGTACAAAGCTGAGAATGAATCAATGGAAGCAAAAGCATCAGAAGAAATGGGCCAGAATCACTGGGGCAAGTCAGAGCAAGGGTAAGGACGGGGCAAATTGGGTGACTCACAGCTGAAGGGGACAGCCCTCCAGATCCTCCAGGATCCCACCATCCATGACAAACTTGAGCACCTGTTCATTGGACAGGCCCTGGTAGGGTTGTTCAGCCAAGGTCACAATTTCCCAGAGCACCACGCCGAAGGACCTGGAGGGTTTGCAGGGGAGCCTGAGCACAGCATCCTTCACTTTTGGTCAGTGCACCTCAAGGGAGGATAGTGTCCCAGGCTCTCCCCAGACCCCATCACCACATCCCCTGAGCCCAGTCAGGCCCCACCAGACATCCGAGTGAGTGGTGAAAATTCCATCTTTGAGAGACTCAGGGGCCATCCAGCGCACTGGCAGCAGTCCCTTCCCGCCCTTGCGGTAATAATCTGTCTCATACACGTCCCGAGTCATCCCGAAGTCTAGAAAGTGAAGGTGCATCGGTGTGACAGAGAAGAGCCAACCATCTGCTTCTATCTCTGGAATACTCCTATCAGCTCTTTCCACCTCCATAGTCTCCAAGAGTCATGAAATGTGAGGGCTCAAAGACCTCTGAACTCATCCCATTCAAACCCCCTGTTCTGGGAAGAGGAGTCTGACATCTGGTGTGGGAGTGATTTGCTATCAGGAACAAAACTGAGGGTTAGGTCCCGGTCTCCTGACACCTAGTTTAGGGGAGTCCCTCTACTAAGCTGCCCTCAACCTGCCTCTGTATGCCCTCTGTACCTCCAATCTTGACAGTGAAGTCCTGGGACACCATACAGTTGCGGGCCGCCAGATCTCGGTGCACAAACTTGTTGGCGGCAAGGTAAGCCATCCCATCAGCAATTTCACCAGCCATCTGGATCATGTCCCTGAGTGCAGGCCGTGGGAGCCCAGGGTTGTTCTGGGACCAAGAGAGAGGGCTGGTGAAGAAGGAATTGAGAGGCTGCACTCCTGCCCAAATACTGCCCCAACTGTTTCCATGTCTTCTCTAATTTCCAGCCCTGGGAAAACTAGTCCCTTTTTCCAGGGCCCTCCTGGTCCTACCTCTGCTTCAGGCCGAAGAGACCGAAGGTGACTCTTGAGGTCTCCAAGGGTCATTAATTCCATGATGACCAGAGTTGGCTGGCCTTGGGACACCACACCCAAGAGACGTACCTGTGATAAACAAAGAGTTTAGTTGTAGTCTATCCTGGCTCCTCTTAATCCACCTGGCCAAGACCTTGATTCACTGTGACCACAAACTGACCCAGACATGAGCCAGACACCAACCCTGACCCTATCCAAAATCATGACTCTAATCTTAACCCAACAATGATCCTAACTAACCTTAACCCATGACCTTGGTCATATCTGACTATCATCCTAACCATGAACTTGACCCAAGACTGACCTTGATCTCAGTTGTGACTTTAAGAATGATCTGGACACCCAGTATTGATTCCAACCATGACTGATCTCAGCCCTAGCCATGACCTTACTTTGACCCTGTTAGATGCTAACCCCAACCATGACATTTACTCCAATTAGGATGCTAACCAGAGTCCCAATTCTGACATTGATGGTAACTTGACCTCAACCCTGACCCTTTCCTCCTTACTCCATGACCTAATTATGACCCTGCATGTGCCCCTGACCTTCCCTTACCACATGATGACACTTGAATGCCTTCATGACAGAGGCCTCCTTGAGGAACTCAATGCGTTCCCGTGGACTGGCCAACTCATTCACAGTCTTCAGGGCTACAGGTGTGGACTCCTCTCCAGCCTCAAGTCCTCTTGCCAGACCCTCGTATACCATGCCAAAAGAGCCCTGGCCCAGTTCCCGGATTATGGAGATCTGCTCCCGAGGCACCTCCCACTCATCAGGGATGTACACTGAGAGGAGGGGGTGGGGTGGTCATAGGCCATGCTCTCACCAGCTTGTCCCCTCTTCTTCAGAAGGGCTCAGGTCTCAAAATGGCAATCTTCAAAAGGTCTCTGTAAGTCGGCCTCCCTTTCCCACACCACCTGGTCCCCAGCCCCCAGACCTACTATTAGAGGCACTGAAGTACTCTGGATTCACAGAAGCATACAGGGTGCTGTTTCTGCAATGGAAGTGAGGAGGTCAGGCTGGAAGGATCCTCAGGAAGGCAGGAGCAAAGTCAGAGGGCAAGGAGTAGGGACTTTGGGATGACAAAAGAAGTTACTGACCACATTCCCAAGCCTTGATCAGAATACTCCTGGGGGGATCCTAAGCACTTTCCAAGCTAGTCTTGGTTTTAGTCCTGGGATCTGACATGCTGGGAGTATGGGAAAGCAGGAGGAGAGGGGCAGTAACTAGTTCCTGTTGTTAAGTGCCATCCAGTCAATGCCGACCCATAGTGACATTGTTTGGGTTTCCGAGGAATAGCTGGTGAGCTTGAGCCACCGAACTTAAAGTTCAAAGGCGCTTTAACCCACAGCACCACACCAGGACTCCTAGGGCCCAGCGAATCAGGGTTTTGCCCTCATTTCCCTCTTGCATTCAATCCCAGCAGGATCGGCCACACCCTGAGGTCTTCTGCTTCTTCCCCTGCTGTGGCAAGTCCACTTTCACTATTTTTCAGGTTGGACTGAGAGTGAGGGCTTTCCTGGGATGCAGGGATTTCTCTGTTAAAACCAGGGGAGTCCCAGCCAAACCATGGTGAGAGATATTTCTCCTTTATGCCCATCATCAGGGGAAGGAAGTCTTTCAGCTAGCTCATCTACCACCCTGGAACTGCACTGACTTTATGATGAGGGCTCAGACAGAGAAGGAGGTGGGAACTGGTAGGAATTGTCATCACCTCTTCTTGCCATAGAAGAATCCGAGGGCAGCAAGAATGATGAGCAGCATGAGTCCCACGGGGGTGACAGTGAGGAGGACGTGCAGCCCCCCAGAGTCCTCCTCCTCTGCAGGTGATAGGCCAGTATCAGAGAGCAGTCAGAGATCAGAGATGATTCTCCTTCCACACTGGGAGATGGAGGTGGGGAAGGCTGGGACAGAGGGGACTATAGTGGGTAGGAGCCCAGGTGGAGCTGTTTTGGGATACAGGTTTGGGACAAAGGCTGTGTGTACCTGAGCCAGGGATGTAGAAGGCAACACTGTCCGTCCAGGAGCCATTGCCAGCCAGCGAGGTTGCCCGAACCCTGGCAGAGTAGTTTCCAGGGGGCAGCAGGGCCAGGTGGACTCCCCCAGACTTGGCATATCGCAGGCGGGACACACACAGCACTGTGGCCTCCTGAGGGCAACACGGAACAGCTGGCTGGGAAGGGGATGGATGGAGGAACAAACCTAGGCTAGGATAGGAGGAGTGCCTACCTCTCCAGAGCGGCGATACTTGATCTCATACTTGAGGATGAGTCCATTGGGGTGTGGTGGCTCAAGCCAACGTAGGAGGACACTGCTCTTGCTGGACGCCTCCCAGGCCACCTTCCCTGGGATGCCATCAGCCTCTCCTGTAGGAGGAGATACCCGGCAGCTGGGGTCACAAATATATCTTCTCACCTTCATGTTCAACCCAAGGTTTGTGCAAAGCTGAGAGGTTTGGGGGATTATGGAAACGGAGTGGCAGTAAAAGCGAGATCCTGGGAGCAGGGTCAGGTAAAACCAAGTCAGCAAGCACTGGTTGAATAGGGTCCTTGTGTTCCGTAGTGGGAATCGAAGGTGGAAGTTTGGGGTCACCTACTGTGGGGCATGGTGCGGGCAAAAACGAATGTAGCAGCACTGCAGCCGACGGTGTGCGCCGCGTGGTTGCAGGCATGGATGTCAATTCGGTATTCCGTGAAGTGGCGTAGGCCACTCAGCACCGCTCGCTCCCGAGGCACCTTGTCCTCCTGGATCTCGAAATCCGAGCTGTTTCCTGCTAGCCGATGGCTTCCCACCGCCCGGCGGTGTCTCCCTGGATCCCTGAGAAGGACGAGGGTCAGACCCATGGCCCCGTCCCTGTAACCACGCCCCTCCGTTTCAAGCCCCGCCCCCGCATACCTGTTGGGGTTCTTGTTGATGGACGTTACTTTCCAAGGGGATCTGGGGAGACGGAAGGGGTGGGGGCTGTCAGGCCCGCCCCGAACACACCCCGAACACGCCCCGTCAGTCTCCACACTCGCCCCCACCTAAAGCCCCTCCCTAAAGCTCCGCCTTATTCTTCCTCCCAGGTCCACCCCACCCCGAGACGCTCCCACCAGGCCCTCCCCGCCCGGTGCGCGGGGCCCCGCACTTGGGGATGGTGATAGCATTGTGTAGAAAGTTTTCAAATTTCTTCTGGAACGAGGCCTCTTGAGCCTCTAGAGTGGGCAGGCCCTGCCCTGGCGGTGGGTGCTGGCAAGGACAGCAGCCGGGCTCCACCTCTGTCTCGAGCTCTCCGTCTTCGCGGTCAAAGCGGGGGTCGTTGTTACTGGTGGGCAGCCGCAGGCCTGGTGCGGCGGCAGGGAGGCGACATTAGAGTCTGGCGGCGCCCGCGGCTCTGGCGCCCACCCTGCTGGCCCGCGTCTACTCCCCGCGCACCGCGATGGCAGTAGTCGTTGAGGTAGAGGTCGCCGTCCTCTGCCAGCCGCTGCCACAGAACCAAGTAGTAGGTGATGTTTCCGTTGCGCTGGGTTGGAGGTTTCCAGCGCACCAGCAGGTGGGAGGAGGAGTTGGACGTAGAGATGACGTCTTGAGGTACAGTGGGCGCTGGGTGTGTGAGAAAGGTACAGCTCAGGGGCTGAAGGGCCTTCTCCCAGATAGTCCGGTAATGGGCCTTCCTAGAGTCCAACCATCCCTAACTTCTCTCGAGGAATGGGTGATTCTTCACTTCACTTCTGTCTTAGAACTCAATCTTTGCCTTTCCCTTCTCCCATGAAGGTCCTTGATTCAGTTCAACTATTCACCCTGCACGTTTCCATCTACAGCCTCTCTAGGACCTAGGAGAATGTCCTCTATTATTTATAGGACACTAGCATCTGGCCTCCTAAAGAGCTCTGGTAGCGTAGTGGTTACGAATCGGGCTGCGAACCTTAAGGTCAGCGGTTCAAAACTACCAGCTGCACCGCGGGAGAAAGATGAGGCTTTCTACTCCCGTAAAGATTTACACCCTCGGAAACCCTATACAGGGTCGCTATGGGTCGGAACCGACTGGATGACACATAACAACAACAACAACAACATCTGGCCTCCTAGTCTCTATGGGCTAGATGTTCAGCCTCTCAGCTTGTCTGTTTCTAGTGTCTAAATTCTCCCATGCAGAGTACAATTCAGGTATCTACACTGTTCCCTCCCAACGAGGCAGTTACCTGCAGGCAGGGTTCGGAGGTATACAATGGGGCTCTGGGCTCCTTGATGGGGGCTGTCCTCAGCGATGGTCAGTGTGATGGCCCGCACAAACACTGCATACTGTGTCCAGGGCTTGAGGGGGGCCAGGGTCACCCCTGGTTCTTGTGTGCGGCTTAGGGGTAGCTCCACATCCAGCAGGTTCCAGCTCTGGGTCCCACAGGCATCTGGTCCCACGTGCTCTGTGGCATTCTGGAATGGGCTGGACACCCCATCCAGGAGGCAAGTGGTGAGGCTAAGCCATTCATTCTTAGCACTGCCCTCTTCTCTGAATCATCCCAGGCCTGGCATTGTCATTCTTCCACAGTATGCATGAGCAAAGTCATGACTCCAGCCACGGACTTGTAAGACTCAGTGGACCCTGTGATATCTTTGTCCCCAGGCAAATCTATAATAAAATATCTCCTCATCCTTTAGCAGGAAATATTGAGCGTCAGTCTCAATGTGTATTCAAGCATCTTGCATTGTATAAATAAAGCAAAAATAAGGATGCCAGAGTCCCATCTCCTAGGAATCTCAAGGGATGAGGTTATTATCCTAGTCCCCCCACAGTGGGATTTCCTGGAACCAGAACCAAGAGTCCACTCTGTTTTCCATAAGTTGATTTGCTCTGGTAGCGTAGTGGTTACGAATTGGGCTGCTAACCTCAGGGTCAGCAGTTCTAAACTACCAGCTGTTCTGCAGGAGAAAGATAAGGCTTTCTGCTCCTGTGAAGAGTTACAGCCTCAGAAACCCTGTACAGGATTACTATGAATCAGAACCGATACACAGCACATCACCACCACCATGTATCAATGACATTTTGTGCATGTGTGTTATTTTTGGGAGATGGTTCCTAGCCTTCATCAGCTTCTCAAGCGCACTTATGATCCCAAATGGCCAAGGCCCACTATCACAGGGAAATTAATTTGGATGAGAAGTAACAAGTGCTAGTTAGCTGTCTGGAGGTCAGGACAGGGGCAGGCTTGAGGCAGAAGGGTTGCTGAGCTGATCCCTGGGAGAGGTGAAAGTGGAGCCCACGTGGGAGCTATCAGTGAGACAATAAGGGAATCATACTGACATTCTGAATTTGTTTGGAGGGGACAAAACAAAATCAGTAGTTGGTGAGTTGATTCTGACTCCTAGTGAACGTATAGGATAGAGTAGAACTTCCCCAGAATGTTTCAGAGGTTATAAACTTTATGTAAACTGACTGCCTCTTCTTTCTCCTGTAGAGCTGCTGGTGTGTTTGAACAGCTGAGCTACTGGGGGGTTAGCAATCAAATGCACTTAACCACTGCTCCACCAGGGCTCCTTTGGAGGGGGTTTGCTTCCGGAGTCAATTCTGACTCACAGTGACCCTTCTGGGGTAAAATTCAAGCTGAACCAGGGACAGAACTTAAAGGGGTCAAGAAGTTGAGGCCCAGCTGTAAGTACGTGCACTTATTGGGACCCAGAAGCAGACTAGTTCAGAAGTAGCTATTGGGAGTGCAGAGTAGATGTCATGAGGACAGGTACTGTGGGGGACATGACACACTAAGTGGATTTAGGTCTGCTTATACAGGATTCACAAGGAGCTCTGGTAGTGTAGTGGTTACGAATCAGGTTGCTAATCTCACGGTCAGCAGTTCGAAACTACCAGCTGTTCTGTGGGAGAAAGATGAGACTTTCTGCTCCCGTAAAGATTTACAGCCTCAGAAACCTTGCACAGTGTCGCTATGAGTCGGAATCGACTCCATGGCACCTAACAACAACCACAACATGCAGGATTCACAGCCATACCACAAGGCAGTGATGTTAGAGGAGCTTTCTGATGTGAGAGGAGCTTTCTGAACACCGTTTCCCACCCCCACCCCCACTGTCTGCCCTCTGAGCCCAGGAGCAGCTATGTATGAATGAGCAGCTTGTGCACTCAACTGTGGCCTATGGAACAGCAGCTTCAATCTCACCTGAGAGATTGTTAGGAATGCAGATTCATGGGCTCCACCTATGACTAACTGAATCAGAATCTATGGGGGTAGGGCCCAAGAATCTGCATTTAACAACTCTCCAGCTCCTCATGCTACAGACCCACCACTATCCACTGAGGCCTAGGAGCATATGGAGCAGACCTTTCATCTCTGACTTCCTTTCTTCTCCCTCCCTGGCCAGATCCTATGTTTAGTGGTCAACTAAGACTTCTCAAATTTAATTCACAGAAAACACTTCCAAGCTCTGTGGCTCCCATCTCTCTCCATCATAGAGGTAGAGTACTTCCTCGTAGCCTGTCATCCAAAATTCATCTCTCTTCTCTAAGGATTTCTATTTTTGATTCCTTGCCATCCTTTTGGAAAAGTCCTTCCTGTGGTCTAACCATCACTCCTATTGGAGTGAGTCCACTCTCTCCAAAGAGTAGCTAGTCCCTGGTGGACCCTGTGCCTTCTCCGCCTCAGGCTTTAATGAAATGCTGGCAGAGATGTTCATAAAACTGGCCAAATTAGTGGGCACTACCCAAACCGCTGCTGGGGCAGAAGCATGTGGTCAGTATAGAACATTAACATAGTGCATTGATGCTTAATTATCCAAGCCTTCCCAGCGGGACAACTCTCTTTTCACTTGGTGAGGGGAGACTGAGGCACAGAGAAATGAAGAAGGTTCCAGAAAAGAAAGACAGACATGGGCCCTACATTCAGGAGTTCTCGCCTCCCAGTTTTTTTCCTTGCCGGCTGCAGGGAATAAATTGGCCCCGCCCCGTTCTGGCCCCGCCCCCTGCACTTACGATTCCTTGTAGTACACGATGAAGCTAAGCAAGTCGCGGGCCTCCAGCGGCTCGTATCGCTCCCAGCGCAGCAGGATACGGTCTGTCTCCGTTACGTTTGACACGAAGCGCAGGGTGCGAGTTTGGCCTGGGCAGGGTGAGGGATAAACACCTGCTCCCAATCGCGCCACCTTCCCCCAAACTTCCATCCCCAACCCGCTGCTTCCCATCTCTAACATGGCCTCGGGTGAGAACTTTGGTTGACGCCTTCGCGCACCCTTTCCCATTCGGATGCATGTTAACTGTTGTGTTTTGGTGAGTGACTGGGAGTGTGTGTGTGTGTGTGTGTGTGTGTGTGTGCGCGCGCGCGCGTGCGCGCTTCTGGGTGTGTCCCGGGACTGTGTCTGTCACTGCGCGTGTGCATGCTCTGGAGTTGGGGTTCTGGGGCTCACAAGCTGCACGGTCTCCGTTGGTGCGGGGATTGATCTCGGCCTTGTTTTGCCGGCCCCGCGTGCCGGTCACCTCTTCCAACCGATAGATATGCTCCAGGCAGAGGCGAGGGTTGAAGGCGAAGTAGATCTTGCCCACGGGAATGGTGAGCCCGGCGGCCACCCATGGTCCCAGCTGCTGTAGGTTCTGGTTGTCCAGCACGTACAGAGTGTAGTTCCTGAGGGAGGCCAGGGGACCCTGCTCTGGACAGGAGGTGGTGGCAGGGGACAGGGCAGGGGGTCTCCAGGAGGGGGTTGGCTGGAGGCTCAGAGGAGAAGCACTCAGCAGGGGGCATTCACACACATCTTATTCTCTGCCACCAACCAGGGTGATCCACAGGGTGATTTGAGTTTGTTTTCATCACAAGTTGTTTCATCTTGTGAAACCACAAGTTGTTTCATCAATGAAATGGGGTCAACAGCTTCCCTGCCTTTCTCCCTCATTACACATTAATGGCTATGTACTGGGCTCTGAGCCAGCTTTGGGGACACAGAGGAGTGGCACTCAGCCTAGGGTAAGGCTATGTCTCTCCAGCTGGGCTGTGGGTACCCCTGATGGTACATGGCCTGGAGGTATGAGGAGCCACAGGAAAACATCTGTCACTTTACCTAGTGGTCATTTAAAACATTATTATTATTTTGAAAAGTTCTGGCCTCAGCTGATCTGGTAGGTGGTGGTGGTAGTTGTGTGCCATGGAGTTGGTTACGACTATAGAGTTCCAAGGCTGTAAATCTTTATGGGAGCAGAAAGCCTTATCTTTCTGCTGAGGAATGGTTGGTAGTTTTGAACTGCTGACCTTGAGGTTAGCGGTCCCACTACGCTACAAGAGCTCCCTGGTAGGTGGTAGGACTGGGTTTCAAACCCAGGCAGTCTCACAATGCAGTAGACACCATTAGATGACAGCATTAAGTGTTTTGTTTTGTGCCATTGAGTTGGTTCTGCCTCAGAGTGACTCTGTAGTAGAACTGCTTCATCAGATTTCCAAGACTGTAAGTCTTTACAGAAGCAAATCACCACATCTTTCTGCCTCGAAGCAGCGAGTGAATTTAAACCTCAGACCAGCAGCCAGGCACTTAACCATTGCACAACCAGGGTTCCTAGCAGTAAGTATGTTCTTGTTAAGTGCAGTCAAGTTGGTTCTGACTCACAGCGAACCTGTATAGGCTTTCTGAGGAGTAGCTGGTGGGTTTGAACCATCGATCTGGTGGTTAACAGTCCAGTTCTTACCCTACACCGGTGCCACACCAGGACTCAAGCAGTAAGAATAGCCAACCCACATAGGGCTATGGTGGTGGTGATGGTAGTTATGTGCTGTGGAGTCGGTTCCGACTCATAGCGACCCTGTACAGGGTTTCCGAGGCTGTAAATCTTTATGGGAGCGGAACGCCTCATCTTTCTCCTGCAGAACAGCTGGTAGTTTCAAACTGTTGACCCTGAGGTTCGCAGCCCGATTCATAACCACTATGCTACCAGAGCTCCTTCATAGGGCTATACTCATATGTAACTATAATTTACATAGTATTAGCTGAGTCCCAGGCACTGTTTTAAGTGCCTTACACTAAGCTACTTAAGTAACATTCATAATAGCCTTAAGAGAGAAATGGTATTATATTAGCCCCATTTTACAGATGAGAGAACTGGGGACCAGAGAAGTTAAGCAACCTTCCTAGAATCACACCACTAGTAAGTGGCAGAGCCCATGCCCTTCACTACTGCTCTGGGGGTATTGGTGGGGTAAGGGACAAAGGGGGCTGGTCAGAGGCCTGATTCTGATCCCTTACCCATCCACCATGATGTCCCCCCGGATTAGTTTGAGGTTCTTGAAGAAGCCCAAGGACACGAGGGCAAAGGAGTGCTTGATTTTGAGGAAGCCAGTGATCATCTCCACCAGTCCCAGGCTGCGTTGCAGCTCTGACTCCAGGTTGTCTGGGGATGGGGAAGGCAGGCTGAAGCAGGGGCCAGAAAGGTGATGGAGCCACAGGGCAGGGGCTAAATGGTGGTCCAGGGAAGTTGGGCTTTTGGGGCTGGGACCCAGAATGATAAAAAATGGTGCTTTAGTTGGGACATTTTAAGGGAAGAGGAGTGTGAAACATGAGGAAGATACTGACAGCCCTGGCGAAGGTTGAGGATGAGGCTTCCCTCCACGTGGGTGCAGCCCACCAACTCCTGTGCTGCCTGGACAGAATCAATGGTCTTGGTGCCCACTTTGCATTCTTTGGGGCACAGTCCTTCGCACTTCTGGCAGAATATGCTAGCAGGGACAAGTGGAGGGTGTGGCATGAATCCCAGTCCAGTGTGGGCTTCTTTAGGCCCCCACATTGCTCCCAGGGTGCTCCCACCCACCCCATGCTCACCTGCTGCCATTACGGGTGAAGCCCGGAGGGCACTGGGCCAGGCAACTGCCCTGGTGAATGCCGAAGGTAGAGGCGCGACCAGGCACAGAGCGCAGGCTGGCACAGTGCTCGGCCGTGACACAGCGCCAGGACTCGTGTTGGTAGGTACCTGAAGGGCAGGCCTGGTGGCAGGCGCCCTGGAAGTAGAGGTGGCGGCAGGCCACACAGGCACGGGGGTCTTCTGGCCGGCTGCAGCCCCCCAGGCACTCAGCATGGCAGCACTCACCCCACATCGTGCAGGCCAAACCTTGGGGGCAGGGGCACACTGTGGGCAGAGTGCAGTGTCAGACCTTACCCACTTCCTCGTCAGTCTTGGCCCCTTTAATTCTGACCTCCTTTCCCTCCTCCAAGAAACTTTCCAGGGGCAGAGCACTCCTAATCAGCACCCAACCCCGCTGCCATCAAGTCAGTTCTGACAACTCATATCAACCCTATAGAAAGAACATAGAACTGCTCCTTTGGGTTTCCAAGACTACATCTTTACGGGAACATATTGCATGGTCCTGGTGTGGCGCTGTGGGTTAATGTGCCAGACTGCAAAGCCATTTGAACTGCAAGGTTGGCGGTTCAAGCTCACCAGCTGCTCCTTGGAAACCCTATACAGGGT
>NW_006408560.1:15804521-15805774 GCF_000296735.1 Chrysochloris asiatica
GCTGCCTGTCTTAGGCGGTCAGTGTGAATTTCTCAGTCTTACCTGTCATCGAAACTCATTGCAGCATGGCAATGGCTCTGTCTTAGGTTGCCGCCTACCTTGTTTTTTGTTTTCACTTTTTATTGTGAATTGAGTGAAGGTTTCAGACAAGATCATCAGCTTTACGTTCAACACATCAGACACTTTATTTCATCTCAATGATTGCAATCCCCTCTGTGCAACATCAGTTATCCGGCTTCCTCCTGCTGGTTCAGATTTCCATTCTGCCCACGTTCCCATCCCTTCTCAACGTTGTCCTTAGGTAAATATTGCTTTTTTGATTTTGAATGATTGATCATTCTATGGTAAGCATACCTTACCAGTGTTGCTGTCCTGTATATATATACCTACTGCTTGGCTGGAAATTGGGCCATGAGAGTGAGTTTCTTTCCAGACCTGAAGGGCGGTCAAGGACCATAAGGCCAGTCTATTTTTTTTTTTTTTTTTTAAGATTTTGAGTTTGTTCCACATTTTCTGCCACTCTATCAGGGACCTTCTAATGTGATCCCTTTCAGAGCTGTTGGTAGTGGTAGCTAGGCATCATCTAGTTCTTCTGGTCTCAGAGTTATAGAGACTGATGTTCACATGTTCCATTAGTCCATTGGACTAATTGCTTCCAAGTCTTCAATTCTCATCACTATTTTTCCTTCTGCACATGTAGAGACCAATATTTAAACCTTGGATGACCACTCTTAAGTTTTTTTTTTTTTTAAGTTTTATTGTGAATTATGTGATAGTTTACATGGGAGAATATTAGCTTTACATTCATCCTATCATATAATATTTCATTGCCATGGTTACAATCCCCTCCATGCATCATCAACCAACCAAAGGGTATACCTTGCAAGCCTACCCCCAGGTCATCAACACACAGCCCCTCTCCCTCTCTGGGTCTAAAGTCCCCAGCTGTTCCATCTCTCCACATCATTGTCTCTGCCTCTATCTCTGGTGTCACTGCTTCTCTGGGGGTTACAAGTGTCAACCACTCCCCTCCTTTTGCTACAAAACTTCTACCTTTACATTTCCAACCCTCACAGTCAGTCCTGATAACAATTATTCACCACTGTATTACAAGAGACCCGTCCACATCTCCTTTCATCAGCCCCGCCCAGACATATTGGATACTACTCAGTGGAGATTCTACCTTCCTCCATGCTCTCTGGATCTAGGCTCCCTCTTGAAAGCTTGTAAGCCAGTCACTTCTTGCCTTTGTA
>NW_006408560.1:15805874-15820790 GCF_000296735.1 Chrysochloris asiatica
GCCAGACTGCAAAGCCATTTGAACTGCAAGGTTGGCGGTTCAAGCTCACCAGCTGCTCCTTGGAAACCCTATACAGGGTTGCTATGGGTCAGAACAGAATCAACAGCAGTTAACAACAATTGCATGGTCTCCCTCCCCTGCCCCCCCAGGAGTGGCTGGCAGCCCAACACTTAACCCATTACGCCACCAGGGCTCTTTAGTCTGCACTCAAACCCCTCCCATTGAGACAATGCTGACTTGGCATCCCTCAGATAAGAACTCTTGAGGGTCAGCACTGTAGCTCCTCTCTGTGGTTCCCCACTTCCCCCAGTGCCTGGTCTGGGCTGTCTGAACTAGGAACAAAGCAGTGACCTTGTCCATCAGGGCTGTTTCTCTCCAGCCTGCTGGCCTGACAAGGCCCAGTGCCCATATCAACAGGCCAGAGTGGACCAGCTGTTCTCTCTTGAACATCTAGGCCAGGGTGAGATACGCTAGGGATTGTGTGGAGGGAGGGGCCACCATAAGTTGTTCACCCTTGCCCCTGCCCATATTTCCTACATCTTCAGCTTGTAGCCCCAGGCAGGAGGCAGCCCCAAGCAGCAGTGGGTGTGGGTGTGGGCCTGGTGTCTGCTTAGTGGCAGCTGATGCCTCTGGGAATGACCCAAGGGGCAAGGGCCAGCCAGGATGTGTTGACACTATACACTGGAGGACTTGCAGCACCAAGTTTACAGTCAACAGGGCGGTGGAGCCAGCTGATATAGTAAGGATCTGGTTACTCTGCTGCCCTGAGGTGGGGGAGCTGACCTCCAGGAGCTGTGTAGGAAGACTCTCCAAGGTCTGCCCCAGCCTCTTAAAAAGATGCCTTCCCTGCTCTGTCATTTCCATTCCCGCTCCTCCAGCCTTCCCTTCTTTAGTCCATTCCTGGCTTTTCTCCACCTCCTTCCTTCTCTTTCCTCTCCTTTCCAAAAGGAGATCCCACCTCACATACCTGCCCTCACAGGTGCTATCTCATCACTCTCTTCTTCTCCTACCCAGCTCCCCCAAAATTACCATACTGCCTACCTACTCCAGATCACCTATGACCACTTTCAATATGAACAAAAAATTGCTAGCATGCTATCTATGTATATATGTACTTATCTGATGCTTTTAGATGAGCTCATTCCTCATAGTAACACTATGATCACTTAACAGATGAAGAAACTGAGGCACAGGCTAAAAGAACAGCTCAAGGTCACTCCTTCAGTAAGTAATAATAATAAAAAAACAAAAACAAACCTACTGCCTTTGAGTTGATTCTGACTCATAGCGATCCTCTATAAGGTTTCTCTATAGGACTCCTGGTGTGGCACTGTAGGATCAGGACTGGACTATGAACCACAAAATCGGCAGTTCAAACCCACCAGCTGCTCCTCGGAAACCTTACATAGGGTCCCTATGAGTTGGAACCGACTCGACAGCTCTTAACAACAACATAACAACATAGGGTTTCTGAGACTGTAAATCTTTGCAAAAGCAGACAGCCTCATCTTTCTCCCCCAGAACCACTGGTGTGTTTGAATCACCAAACTTGTGGTTAGAAGTCCAGTGCTTATCCTACAGTGCCACCAGGGCTCCTTGGAGTACCCAGTAATAGAGGCCATCTTGCTTTGTAGTTAATCACTGTCCCATACTGCTCCTTGGGCTTCTTCATTGTATCCATTCATGCCTATCCTGTTCCCCCATGCTCACCTTGTAAATGTTCTTTACCGACTCCATGACCACCTGCTATCTTGTACCTACCCTTTGGCTGTCATCTGTCGTATCAGTTATTTAACTTTTTGAACCCTCAGTTTCCTCATCTGCAAAATGGGAATAATAATAGTACCCGCCTCATAGGATGAATGAAGATTAAAATAAATGCTGTCAACACATCATCTGTGACTAACCTGCCCTGGCTGGCCTTGCCCTCCCTGTGCCCTCAGTCATGTTTTGTGGTGGTGCCCACCTTTCTGGCAGTGGCTAGAGGTCCAGCACCTGTAGTCAGTGTGCCCACTGAAAGTGGTCCTGGCACAGGGCTCGCCAGCAGCACCCAGTGTGCCTGGGCACACGTCGGCACATTCTTCCCCCAGCTTGTTGCCCACGATATGATTGGCTCCAGGTACCGGCTGCAGCAGGCCCCAGTCAATGGTGGAGAGGTGGCAGAGCTCCTGGTTCTTCTCCACCCGCACGGCACCCCGAAGCACAGCCCCCAACGCTGGCAGCCCCACATCCCGCAGGTGTGGCATCTCGAAAATGACCAGAGCATAGCCCAGGAAGAGGCGGGCACCACGGATGACCGCCAGATTGGGGAAGAGGTCACGCAGGCTCTCCAGGCCATAAACACGGAAGAGTAGCAGGTAGTCGGTGACCTGAGTGAGGCGTGGGAAGCTGAGGCCATGAAAGTCCTCTCCCGTGGCTGTGAACATGAGCAGGATCTGCAGGTGACCCTCCACCACGCTGCAGTTATCCAACCGCCGAAGTTCCCCCACCTCTGAGCGGATGTCCAGGCTGGGGCACACTGTGGGCACAAAGCAATCAGTACAGTACAGTCAAGTACCCTCATCCCGCTCTGGCAGCTTCTGAGGATGGAGCCACACTGGCTGTGGGACAGTGAGGGCAGATCGGGGCTCTGCTCTGGGTGTGGAGTGACCTCCTCTTTGGACCTCAAGGCCTCACCAGCTGTTTGAAGGAACGCTACTAGATGAGCCAACACAGGCATTAATGAGCTCCTGACCTTCCTTTACAAATCCACTTCCCCTTCTTAGTTAATAGCAACTTCATTTTTGTAGCTATTCAGGTCCCAAAGCTTCAATTTATCCCCAACTCTTTTCTTTCTTCTGTCTTGTGGTCTCTATCTTTGAATAGACCCAGAATTGGACCACTTGTCAAACCTTCTCTGCTTTCACAGACTCTCAAATGATCTCCCCTTTTCTGTTCTTGGTCTGTTCTCCACTCTCAGAACACAAGTTGGCTCATGTTCCTCCTGGGTTCAAAACCCCCAATGGTCCTCGTCTCACTCGATATAAAAGTTAAAATCCTTATCACAGCCTACCAAGTTCTACATGATTTGGGTTCCAATAATCTTTCTGACTACATCCCCTTTCTCTCTTCTTCAGTTATACTGACCTTTGCTGATCCAGAAACAAACCAGCCAAACTCCTGCCTTAGGATCTTTGCACCTCTTCTGCTTTTCTGATAGGAACATTCTTCCCTCTACATAGCTTCCTCATCTCCTACAAGTCTTAGCTCAAGTCATCCTCTCAATAAGACCTTTTCCGATTGTTCTATTTTATATTGCAGCTCTCCCTATTCCCCTTCCCACTTTATTTTCTCTGTAGAGCTTAATACTTTAAAACATATAATTAACATCCTTATTTTGTTCATTATTACAATTCATAAGGTAAAGAATCTTTGTATAATCACTGCTATAGCCCTAGTACCTGGCACAAAATTGGCACTCAATAAATATTTGATAATTGAGAGAATTCTGTGACTGGGAAGCAGTGGTCTGAGCTTCATACACTTCACTTCATCCCAGTCCTAGCTAAATGACTAGTTGGTACACTTGTTCATTGTGGAAAGGACAGTCCATGGCTCCCCAGTGCTAAAGGTTCAAGTTTAAATTCTTCAATCTGATGCTCCAGGATGTTGATAAACTGGTCTCCACTATTTTCTCTAGCATCAGAAGGGTCACTCAGCCTGTGTGATACCCTCAGCTCTTGACATGCATGCCTCAGGTCAAGCCTCCCTTCCCTGACATCCTAGCCCCAAGTTAATCACTTCTCCTTCAGATTGGACAGCATCTAGTCCAGCATGGCCCCAGCACTGTTATCTATATCTCTGTCATCCTCTCCCAGGACAGCGCCTCCTGAAAGTGGGGCTCTTGTTAACCAGCTTTGTATTCCCTCATGGTACCCAGTTCAGGGCTGGGACCACTGGTTACTCAGGGATCATGGCTTGAATCATATGACATTTGGATCCCTATCCCATTTCTCTTTTGATGATCTGGGGGTGTCTGGCTCCTTCAGATTCAGAGTCCCAGCCCCATTTTCCCATACTCACTCTAAGGCATTTAGTGTCATTTCCCTATGGGAGATCAATATCTGGTCCCTACACTCACTTGATCCCAAGGAGATCTTCCATGGCTCCTCATTGCCAAAGTTTCAAATCTGAATTCTTCCACCTGATATTCAGGTTCTGATTACCTTTCCAGCCTCCACTCCCTTCTCCCACCTAGCCTTTCAACAATTTCACACAGAACACCAGTTCCCAGGCCCATCCCCCAGGGTTTGTTAAGTGTGTGTGTGTGTGGGGGGGGGAGGGTTAGGGTGGGGAGGCTGGCTCCCTAGGGTTTACACACCTTCTCCCTTTTGTCATTAATGGCCCTAAGCTTGGCTCTGCAGCTGTGTGTGTGTGTGTGTGTGTGTGTGTCTGCAAGGGTTCCAAGTTAAAAAGTGGGAGAGGGAGAGAGAATGAGAATAGGAAAACACTTCTAGCCTTTCCTGGTGAGGGCCAATCAGACTTTTCGAGGCAGATGGGGGGTTCTCTCAGGCGCCCACATGCTACTTCCCATCACTCCCTGGCCTCTCCAGGGCTCCCCTGATGGGAGTTGTTTGGAAAAACAAGTCCACGACCTTCACAGATTAACTCTTACCTTCCAGACAAGGTTCTGTGTAGAGCTACACTGGGAACAGGACATCTGGGTACCCTGACCAAATTGCCCTGCCTCAGGGATCGTGCTCCTGTCCTGACAACCAGGCCCCAGGCTGGCATTTGTCTTGCTCTGGCCTGGCTCCTCAGTGTGTAAGAGTGGGGGGAGAGGGAGGGGGTGCAATGGGGGATGTGCATTACAGGCAGAGCTTCTGTGACTAGAATTCTCCAGGTAATCTCTACCCTACCAAATTTGCATCATTCCCCTGTCTCTGTAGGAAGGGAGATTCTGTCCCGCTCCCTGGAAGCCCCCAGTCTGAGGGAAGTCATGGGACCCCTCAGACAGAAACTGAACTCATAATGGAAGCAGGCTTACAACACTGGATTCTGGAGCTATCCTCAGTCTGGAGGGGAATGGTGGGATTGGGGAAGTCTCTCCCCTTTGGAATCTTCCATTACAGAGACTTTTTCCTCTGCCAACTCCAAGCCCCGTAAGAGCCATTTAGTCAGCAGGCTCCTACCACCATGTCTCCATTCACACAGGACATTTCTAGCATGGGGATAAGCTCTGGAGCACTGGCAAAAAACAGCCCTCCCAACACCAGTCCCCTAGTGGATAAGGCTTGGGGAAAGGGGACATGGGGCAAGAGCTCAGAACCCAGTTTAACTTTACCCTTCAATTCTCCAAACCTCAGTTTCCTGATCTGAACAAGGGGCCCATTTACTTAGTAGTTCCTGCTTCTCTGATACCAATCCCTTCCCTATTCAGTGACCCCAGAGATGACCTCTAAGAATTTCCCAGTCCCACTCCAGTTCTCGTTCAGACTTTACTGGGATCATAGTCTCACAAGTGGGAATGGAGGACATCTACTGATACCCCTGTTTTGAGGCCCTTCTTTAAGGGAGTTGAGAGAAAAACACTTTTCTGTGGGGGACTAACTGCTCTTCCTGACAGGAAGTCCTTCTGAGAGCCAATCCCAGTCTTTATGTTGCAGTGCAGGATATATACCTCAATATTGGCTGGAAGCTCAGTTGTTTGGTCTCTCAGCTGGCTAGAAAGGAGCTGGGGGTCAGGGAGATGGTGCTGGGGACTCACCCTCTAGTGTGTCCAGGTGGAATCCCCAGGAGAGGAGGATCACAAGCAGGCATGCTATCCAGGTCCCCAGATAGGGTACTGCCATTGTCCCAACTTGGATTTGTGCCCAGTCCTGGCGTTTCTCCAGATGGTCCTGTGAGAAGGGTCTGACAGGCTCTAAGGGTTACTTCTCAACTGAGAAGAGGAGGAGTACAGGGGCAGAGAGGTAAGAAATCCCACACAGAGACAGAAGAAAATAAACTCAAATCGCAAAGACAATGACTAGCTTCCCAGGACAGACAAATTCAGCATGAATCCAGACAGGAGATTGGGACAGAGATGCAGACAGTGACATGAAGAGACTTAGAGGAGACTCAAGAGGGAGAAAATAGCACAGAATTCAGAGTAAAACCTGGTCAGGACACCAGCCAGCCTTGAGGGCACAGGGCAGAGGAAATCCCTGAGAAGAAAGGACCCAAGGGAAGTCTGAACATGTGTTCCGCCCCCACCCCCCACCCCGCCCTGTGGAGCCGACAGGGAAGGTGTTCTCCCTGAAACCTCTCAGGGTGCTCTGGGCTCCGGAAGGCCACACTCGTTGCGCTCTCTTAGGACTGGCATTCAGCGGCCGGCCCAGCTCCAGCTTTCCCCGCCCTTAGTCCTGATTTGAAACTGGGTTTCTTTGGGGGGCCCCTCCCACCTGGCCAAACCAAAATATTTAGCCTGACAACTGTACAGGGAAGGGAATTGGTCTGTTGGGGAAATAAGGCCAAAGTACGGGGGAGGGGGACTAGGCCAAGAACTGAGCCCCCCCCCCCCCCCCGTCTTCCCACGGCAGCTGCGGTGGTCCCCACCCCAGGCTTCTCTCCAGGGGCGCTGCGCGACAGGAGCAGGGAACGGGTCAAATCCCCTGGAAAGCGACTATTGTGGGTTCTGCTACCTGTTCCTTGACACCTGCAGGATAACTTTCGCCAGCAGCTACCCTAGCAGAGTGGCAGCTTAGTGAAATGGCTGAAACATCAAACGTGCCTTCTGAATATTCAAGTCCGAGGGCTCTTGGAGCCCCCTCTCACTCTTCCAGGAAGCCGCCCCGTCTGCTTTGGAGTCCCCTTCGCGCGAGGCTCCGTCCAGGCCCCAGTCCTAGTTCCGGCCAAGATCTGCTAAGGAGGGCGATCACTAAGATGACCGCCTCTGCCTGGTCATCTTTCTGAACTCACGCGCTCCGTCGATCGGCTTCTGTCTCAGAGACTAGGGGATTTGGCCGCGCTGGGGACCCAGTAAAGGAGAACCGCGTGCCTCTCTGAGGACTTCCTCCACCAGCTCACCGGAGCCCTTAGCTAGCCTCTGCTTCCAAGAGCCCCTCCTGCAAAGTCTTTTCTCTCCCCTCCAGCCCCACCCTAGACGGGGCGGGCGTTTTCAGCCACGATGGCCCACGGGGAGGGAAGGGTCGGCGTCTGTTCTACTGTGCCCTGGATGCTGGGAATCCTGGGGCTTTCCCGTGGGCCGTCTTCTAAGGTCCAGTGGTTCCCAGCTCCACCCGCGGGCGGCTCCCGTGTCCGAGGAGCTAAGAGAAGATCTATTAATTTCTCCGCACAGAAATCGATACTCTTGTCAGGGAGGCGATCGATGCCATCCTTGCCCTGCCCGACCCGGGGGCCAGCGCTTGCTAGTGGGGGTCAAGAGCTGACCCTGGAACCGAGTCGCAGTGCTTTGGGGGTTGTAGACCGCGACCCAGGTCCCCACCCTCCTAGAGCTCACACCTTTCCGCGCCTGTTTCTGGCGCCACCCTGTGGCGTCTTCTGGAAGGTCGGGGTATCTGCTCAAGGTTTCCCTTCTCCGGCCTTCCCCCCACCCTCCCGATTCCTTTCCTTTCTCTACATCCCCTGTTTTCTTCCCCCAGGCCCTACGTTTAGTCTTTTCGCCGCCGCTCCCCAAATCCCGTCTCTTTTATCCCTAAGGCTCAGAGAGTGTAGCACCTAATTAAGCCCCGAGTGACAGGTATACTCCCTAACGGCACACGCTCCATAAGGGAGCTCTATGGCCGAGAGGGCTGGCTAGGATGACCAGGACTGCAACCTTTCCTCACTTCAGTCTCTCCTTCTTCCTCCCCAAATCTAAAAATGTAGTTGCTTTAGGTTCAGAGAAATAAACGTGTCAGCTTCCCATTTCCCCTACCTTCAGGGAGCTGGGGCTGCGGAATCCAGAGACAGAAGCCGACACTTGGGGCCTCGGAAAGGGGAGGGGGCAGAGTTTGGGACTTCGGAAAGGAGGGGGCGGGGCAGGACCCGGAGGGGGCGGGCTGAGCCGTTGACCCCGCCTTTTCGCGCCGGCAGGGTCTTTAACACCGCCCAGCGCACATGTCGGGAGAGGCCCGGCGGCCGCAGCTGGGAGCGCACAGACGGCGGCCGGGCCCGGGCGAGGCTGGCAGCGCCGCTATGCTGCGAAGCGGACAGTGCGGGCAGCTTGGCGGGTACGGCCGGGCCAGGGGGCCGAGTAACCTGCTGGCCTGGCTGATGCTGGCATCCGCTGGCGCCGCATCCTGCCCAGAAGCCTGCTGCCCCAATGGCCCCTCGGGGCTGCGCTGCACCAGGGCTGGAGCCTTCAGTAGTCTCCGCTACCTGCCGGGCGCTGAGAACCTGACGGAGCTGTGAGTGTCCGGAGGGCGAGGGGGTGCGGGGACACTAGGATGTACCCAGGCCCCGAGGGCGCGGACACACTATCTACTAGCTAGGTTAGGTGGAGCGGGCGCGGTCGAAGGGTGGCACAGCAAAGCCTTCGGCAGAGCTCCAGCGCTCCTGCGTTCCTCCGCTGCCACCACTGCCCCTGCTGGCTTCGCGGGCACTGCCCAGCTCAGGGCAGCTGGGACACCGGCTCCAGCGACTCTCCGCGGGCCAGGTGTGAGGAGCCCAGCCATCTGGAAGCAGCCTTTTGAAGCTCAGCCGGGAACACAAGCTGTGCTCCATGAAAGAGGGTGATCGAGCAGCGGAAGACCAAGTTAGGCATCCTTACCGCCCTTTCCCTTTTCTACTGCTTTCCTTGTCATGACCCTGGAATTGGGAATTGAGCTGGAATTGGTGACAAGTGGTGAGGAGAAAGACGTTGAGCTCTCCTCTCCCCTTTCTCAGGCCACTCCATCTTCCCAGGACCCCTATCAGGAGCTCTGGATATAGATTTGGGAAATGGGGTTACCTTCCTGGGCCTGCCCACCCATTCCTATCTCCCTTTCTATCCTTGTCTCCACTTGGGGCTGGGAGTCAGAACCATTGCTGAGAGACCCTTTTCCCTTCAGGGATTCAAAACTGGGAGGGCTCTCCAGCATTCTGCAGTATTCTAGTATCCTACAGTAATTGGTTACAAAAATACTCAGGTACTCCTTAGCAGCTGGTGAAACCTATGGGAGTATTCCATAATAATTGGCCTTGAGGTACTCAAGCATTACATAGTGATGGT
This sequence comes from Chrysochloris asiatica, assembly GCF_000296735.1. Taxonomy (NCBI): domain Eukaryota; kingdom Metazoa; phylum Chordata; class Mammalia; order Afrosoricida; family Chrysochloridae; genus Chrysochloris; species Chrysochloris asiatica. Next base: position 15,815,047 of record NW_006408560.1, read on the forward strand.
TGGGAAATACTTGAGTATTTTATGTGGCTGGCCCGGAAGACTTCCAAAAGAGGAGAGGGACTGCTGGAGAATCCTCCGGGGGCCTTGGGCTTCGAGGGTGGGCAAGGAAGCCTGATCTCATGTAGTGATGTGCTGGAAGGCACCCGAGGCAGGGGCCATTGCTGTCTGGAAGTTACTTGAGCAGCCTGCCATAATTGGCTCTGCGTTACTCGGGTATCTTGCGGTAATTAACGGGAAGGTACTCAATATCTCTCTCTAATGGCCCTAGGGAGACTAGGAAAAGAGGAGATGGCCTCATCTGAGTCTGGGCCTAGGTCCCTGCCTGGTGGGAGGAGGCCTGAGATCCAAGCTGCCACCCCTATCCAGTTCACTTATCACCCTGGGCCTTCAAACTGAATCCAGGCACCTCAGTGCTCCCCACTAGTGCTCCCACCTCCAAGCCTGAGTTCTCCCCATCTGTGCTCCCACCTCCCATTTCTCTTTCAAGTCCCAGGTGGGTTCTACTCTGTGGGGGGTGGGTGGGAGGGTAGACAAGACAGGAGGCATGCAAGGTGGTGAGCTGAGATGTCCATCCCCTTGGGTGGGGCAGCAGTCTGACCCACTGCCTCTGCCCGTTGGATCCTCTCCCTCCTCCCTCACTCTCCCTCACCCGCAGAGCTAACGAGGAGATAATGGACTCAAATAGACAGATTGATTATGAATCCAAACGAATGAGGCAGCTTGGAGCACACTGCCTGACAGCTCACACACACCCCACCTTTGTGTCCTCACCCCCTCCCTGGTCCCCTACAGCTCTAAACTTGATCTAGGGTGGGGGACAAGCAAGGACCTCTCCACCCTTAGGGTCACCTGTAGGCTACTCCCTAGCCCTCTGGGGACTGAGGACCTTATACCTGGCTGTCTTGCTGGGGCTAAGACTGGGAAGTGGAGAGGGAGAGTGGAATCTCCTTAAGTTTGGAGAAAGAATAGGGTGGAGGAGCAGGTTATGAGAACATGCCATGCAGTGAGTCAGGCATGTGTGTGTGTGTTTGTGAATGTGGCTGTATTGGTGATGGGGGGGGGGGGTCACATCTACGTGCCACTGCGGGGCAGCTGGAGTTCTCAGGAACTCCCTGACAAGCCAGGTCCCAAATCTGGGCAGGGCCTGGGGCCTCAGCCAACCCTATTCCCACATACCTGCTCTTACTTCTTTCCCTATTTTGCATTCCCTGGCTCTCCTGGTCTTTATCTAGCTGTTTCTCTGTGTCCCTTTCCTTTCTGTCTGTCTCCTCTCCTTGTCTGTCTCTCTCTCCACCATTCCTTCCTGTCATTTCTTTTTCTTATTGTTGCTGTTGCTCTCTGTTTTTTTGTCCTCCCTACATTGTGCCTTCCCATTCTTTTGTGTGTGCAAGACAGCCAGTCTGTGTTCTTCTTCCAACCCCTAAAATATGCACACACACACACACACACACACACACACGATTTCAGACCCCATCCTCCCATAGCCCCTCTCCTCCTTCCTTGTGCATCCTAGGTCCCTCCTGGGGCAGGGAGTAGTCAGGAGGTCACTGGGCTGGCTGACAGCCTTTTATGCCTCTCACCTGCTCTGCTAAAAAGGTGGAGGTGGGGGAGTTAGAATGGTTGTCTGGTATGAGAAGGGCCCAGTAGCTTTGGATGAGTCCCAGCAGTGGCTCTTGAGCAGGCTTTGGGAACACATGTTTGCATGACCACAGGGTTCCTCTGTGCTGGGTGGGGCAGTGGAGGTGACAGTCTTTGTGGAAGCAAATGTTTCAGGATGACCTCCCATTGTTGAGTACATGAGCGGGAGAAGACCCATGTGTCCAAGCAGAAAGCCCACCTGAGAATAAGTTTATGTGTTTGCATGTGTGTATGAACATGTATATGTGCACTTGTGTATTTGTGCACACAGGAGAGATGTGTGCATATGTGTTCATGTACATATGTGGGGGTGTGTGGGGAAGTCTATTTCTGTGCATTTGTGTTTGTGTGTGAGAAAATGTATGCATGTGTAAGGGTAAGTATTCATGCATGTACATGTGCATGTATGTGAGGAGATGCATATAGGAATACACATGTGCATATACATACATGCAATACCACCATGTGTTCATGTGTGACGATGTCGTGTATGCATGGTATGAATGTGTGCACATGTGCATATATGATTGTGAGGGAAGCATGTTGGTGGACCTGGGCTCCTGTGACTTCCCTCGCCTCTCCCCACAGCTACATCGAGAATCAGCAGCATCTGCAACGTCTGGAGCTCAATGACCTGAGGGGCCTGAGGGAGCTGAGAAATCTGTGAGAGGGATGGGGACTGTGTGGGTGTAAGTTAGAGGATCAGAGGGTCAAGGAGGGCTCCAGGGTTTTAGGGGCCTGCAAGACTAAAGACTGAGTGGCTGGGGACCATCAGAGAAGCTCAGGAATCGGAAGGGTCCAGAGTAGCTGAGGGAACTCTGAAGGTGTGGGAAGGTGCGCAGCTCTCGGCATTGGGAGCTGGGGCACTGGGGTGGGCAGAGAGGGCCAAGGAGCTGATTCTCTTCTTGCACCGCTTCCCAGCACCATTGTGAAGAGTGGTCTCCATTTCGTGTCACCAGATGCCTTCCATTTCACTCCTCGGCTCATTCACCTGTGAGTGGTCAGGCTGGGTGGAGGGGTGGGAGGACACCTAGACTTGGGCCATTAAGGGGCTTGGATCTCCCCAGGGAGCTGTTCTGAGGAAGGCCCCAATCTGGTCAGGGAAGGCGACTCACCCATTCTCTTGGGATTCTGCTTTCTCATCTACTCCAGGAATGTCAAGACTCCTAGCTCTTATCCCTGCAGTGAGAAGGTCCTTCTTGCTGTCTTAGTTCCATGTTTCATGCTATAGGGACACTTCTCATAGGTTCCTGCTTCATCTCCCTTCCCTGGGAGCCAGGGATGGGGCAGTACTCCTGGAACCTGGCTGGGGCTCCATCTCCCCTAACATCCTCTCTGGGGAGTGTCAGTTCTGCCACTTGCTGCCCTTCCCATTCCTGGGAGTCACTACCTCTTTTGTAGAGGCCCAGGTGATGGTGTAGGCAGAAGAGAGGCCTAAAGGAGACACCCTGGCAGCCCTCCCTGACCTTCTGAGGGCAGGAGCTCAATACCATGCCCACTATATGCAGGTAGAGAAATGGGAAGGGTGGTGGGGATCTGTCATTCACCAAGTTGTGCTGGGCACAGTATTCAACGACACTTGGCAATCCTTATGCCACTGAGTCTTCATTATCTAGTGAAAGACAGAGTGTTAGCTCCAAAATTGAATAAGAATCCTGAGAACCAGAGAGGCTAAGTCCTTGCACTGGGAACACACAGCTGTAAGTGACAAGACAGAACTCGTACCCAGTTGTCTGGCTTTGAAGTGGGGGTTCTTTCTTGACCCTGTGTGGTGGTATCTCTCCAACCCAACAACATCCCACCACCACCACCACACACACACCTTTGTCAAATTGATGATTGTTAGTCATGGAGAGGAGTCAGGGCAAGCTTCCAGAGACAGAAGTTCCCAGGAGTGGTAGACTGGCAAAGAGCACTGGGGCCAGTGGTAGCTCCTAAGCCAGCCTCCATTGTGGCTTGGAGCCAGTGCCTCAGTGGGACTCACTTTCTCCATCCCTACAACTAGTGGTCAGGCAGAGCTTCAACCTTGACTTTCCTTAGTTCCTGAGGAGGGCCAGGAAGGAGGAGGGGACGCTAAGGAAGTACTTTGAGATCCTTGTCATATGTCTGGTAGGGGGCAAGGGAGTGTGGGAGCCACAGTCCTCCCCCTTCTCCTTTGGCCCCTGTCCTATGCTCTGTGAAGAGGGGAGCACAGATGGAGTCCCCTCCCCCAGCTGTGGCCTCAGCACTTTGCCAGCTGGGGCCTGAGGGGTGGAGGAGGGGAGGGAGCGGTTGATCCTTCAGATCCCCTTCCCTTGGGTTTGAGGAGGGGGTTAAGTGGGGTTAACCCTTGTTTTCTCAAGGAAGGGAATGGCCTGCTTCTTCACCACCGCCCCCAGCCTCCCTGGGCTTGTTCCAGTTGCCAAGGTTGGGGAGGGGGAGCCAGATGTCAACTTCCTCCCCTCCTCCTCCCCTCCCTCACACTAGGTCAGAGCAAGGCTGGGTTGCTCACGCTCACGGAGAGGCCTCTGTCTCCACTCTTGCAGGAATCTCTCCTTTAATGTTCTGGAGTCTCTCTCCTGGAAAACTGTCCAGAGTCTCTCATTACAGGAACTGTGAGTATGGTGGCTTCCAGGGGCAAGAGTATCAAGTGCATGTGTGTGTGTGTGTGTGCCCCGTGCACTTGTCTCTGTGTGATCACATATCACTGTGTGTAGAACTGGGGTGGGCTGGGGGGTGGAGTGGGGCTGTTTCTTTGGGGACCGGGTGTTTGCCTGTGAACTGAGACTCTGCAAGCTTGTAACCATCCCTTCATTAAAGCAGAGGCTGTAGGACCACCTGTGGAAGGTGGCCTGGAAAACTGGTTCTGTGTGCATGGAAACTGGAGGCTGACATCATTCTCTGAGCCTGCATGTATACAGGGAACATCGCCCATGTTCCCATTGCACTGTGCTCATGGGATGGCTGGGCAGCAGTGATCCACATACACACTGTGGGCCCTTATGGTCTCTGGGTCACTCCTGGAGGCAAGGGTCCTTCCTCATCTCCACATTTAGAACTCTCACCAGACTTGTCACTCTGGGGGCATGGGAATTCCATGCAGCCCACAGCCACCTGTTTGCTACTTTCTACTTTCTATTCCTTTTTCTTCTGTGATAAAAATGTGTAACAAAGCATTTGTCAATTTAACAAAATTTACATGTATTATTCAGTGACATTGATTATGTTCGTCATGTTGTGCAAGCATTGTTGTTGTTGTTAAGTGCTGTCGAGTCGGTTCTGACCCATAGCGACCCAGAATAAGGTTTCCAAGGAGTGGCTCGTAAGCTTGAACCATAGATTTTGTGGTTCAAATCAACTTTGCAGTTTAGCACATTAACCCACAGTGCCACACCAGGACTCCTGCAAGCATTAACATTCTTTTTCTAAGTTATTGCACTACCATTAACAGAAACAATAACTCCTCCTATTCCCCTCCTTCCTAGTGTGGTACTGTAGGATAAACACTGAACTGTGAACCACATGGTCAGTGGTTCAAACCCACCAGCTGCTCCTTGAAAATAAGCTTTGGTCTCTATGTTGTTGCTAAGTGATGTTGAGTCAGTTCTGACTCATAGTGACCCTGTGTAGGGTTTCCGGTTCAAACTGACCTTGTGGTCCAGTGCATTATCCCATAGCGCCATACCAGGACTCCATGTATTTGCCTATTTCATGTAAATGCCATTATGCAATATTTGTCCTTTTGTGTTGACTTATTTCACTCAACATCTTGTTTTCAAGGTTCACCCATGTTGTAACATGGATCAGAATGTCCTTCCTTGCTTTTTTTTTTTTTTGTAAGTTTTTTATTGTGGATTGAGTGAAAGTTTACAGGCACATCATCAGTTTCACATTCAACCATTCATATGACTTGTTTCATTACATTGATTATAATCCCCTCCATACATCATCATTTAACAGTGTTTCTCTCTATCCTCTTTAGCTTTTTTTTTGGGCGGGGGGAACTTTGCCTTTTTGGAATTTACAGTCTCAGCTTTTAGGGAAGGTTTTTACATTTATCTGTGGATATCCAGGACTCATGTATGCGATTACTAACAAGCATAACTGAATAATCAGATGAGGGACAG
>NW_006408560.1:15822400-15833348 GCF_000296735.1 Chrysochloris asiatica
AGTTGAGCTCTGATCATCCAGTCATTGAAGCCAGGTCAGGTGGGTATTATCTGCAAGTGTGGGTGTTCTTATGCATATGCCCTCTCTTCTTATCAGCTAGACACTTCACTCTCCACTCTAGTCCTCTGTGGCTATGTCACTGACTCTGGGCTCAAGAGTCCCCAGGTCTTGACACACTGCTGGCCAACCAGGTCTCTACCCGGGTTCACAGGAGTCTATTGAACATTGTAGGGCTTAGCTCGCAACTTCATTGCTGTTTTTTCCTCACTTCCCCTTATCAGTGACGAACGTGGTCACCAATCAGAGCGTGTATTCCCATCGAGTCTTACTTAGTCTTGGAAGGGGGTTTGCCCTGAGGGGACCCGGCCACTTGCCTTGATGTCTCTTGAGTGACACTCATAAGCTTTTAAGACACTACCCACCAAAGTAGGATGTAAAATATTGTCTTTGTGGTGTGGCGCTGTGGGTTAATGCACTGGACTGCAAGGTTGGTTTGAACTACAAGGTCGGTGGTTCAAGCTCACCAGTCACTTCTCCGAAACCCTATACAGGGTCACTATGGGTCAGAACCAACTCAATAGCACTTAACAAAACAAACATGCCTATTGAATGTGGTGTTGCTTAAGATTATGGTCCTGAGCCCCCAGGCCCAGCAACTCATTGTCTTAAGAAGTTTGATAATATCTAAGAAGTTTTCATCATTTTGCCCACTGTCTGCTGGTGTGGCGTTATAGGATAAACACTGGACTGCTAATCATAAGGTTGGTGGTTCAAACATACTAGTCACTCCTTGGAAATCCTATACAGTGTCATTATGAGTCAGAACCAATTCAACTCCACTTAATAACATGCTCCACCCCATTTATAGTTGTGTTTGCTGCAAAGGTAAATACCATGTACAAGTATCCTCTTTCAAACCCTTTATATTTGTGGGTATCTGTCCACTCTTCCTCCCATACCTATTCAGCCTGTATATCTAGGGCTTCCTTCCTCTTGATGGCTCGGTAATATTCCATTGCATTCTATATCTTTTAGTAACATCTTGTTACTGGGATCCAAGAAGGGGACCTGTTCTCCTTGTCCTAACTCCGTCACTTCTAGACTTTTGTCTCTGTGGTCTAATGGCACTCCCTCTTATCCTCTGTGGTTCCTTGGGCCCAACACCTGCCTCTTCCCAGACTCTCTTGTTTCCCACACCCATCAGGGACCTGTCGGGGAACCCTCTGAACTGTTCCTGTGCCCTCCGATGGCTGCAGCGCTGGGAGAAGGAGGGACTGGGCGGAGTTGCTGAGCAGAAGCTACAGTGTTCCGGGCAGACGCCCCTTGCCCTCATGCCCAACACCAGCTGCAGTAGGTGCTGGGAATGGTGCTAGGGGGAGCTGGGGAAGGGAGCTTGCCTGGGGACAGGGCATTGCCAGGGATAGTGTGCATTGTGCAGGGCTTGGGAAAAAAGCACTGAGGGGAACTGGATAACAGAGCATTGGAAGGGCTGGAAGAGCTGACAGGAGTCCCGGTGGCACCAAGTTTTAAGTACTTGATTGCTAGTCATTTAAAATTACCAGCCACTCCATGGGAGAAAGATATGGCAGTCTGCTTCCATAAAGACCACAGCCGTGGTTGGAAATCCTATGGGGCAGTTCTATTCTGTGCTATAGGGTCTACATGAGTCAGAATCAACTCAAAAGCAGCAGCAATATCAAAAGGTTGAGGGGTGGGCATTGTCTGGGCTCAGGGTCACTGAGGAGAGCAGGGAAAGGAGTATTATCTGGGACTAAGATACTGCAACTACTAGCTCTAACACCCCTTGTGCATCTTGCATGACCAGACCTGCCCATGCTGAAGGTCCTGACTTCCAATGATTCTGTGGCTGTGGGAGACAGCGTGTTACTACAATGCCAGGTGGAGGGTCAGGAGCTGGAGCAAGCTGACTGGATCCTCCCGGAGCTGGAGGAGTCAGCCGTAGTGATGGTAAGGAACCCCTTCCTGCATGAGAGGCCCAGCAGGGCCCAAAGGGGCAAAGAAGGGAAAGAAAGACATACTGTGGGGGAATGAGAGAAAACAAATAAGACTCACAGAGAAAGTGTCACAAGACTCGGGCTTCTGCTGTGGGACAGCGCAGAGTACACATACACTCTCAGGTGGGTGCTGACCTAGCAGGGACCCCCTAGAGTTCACAGACCCACCAGGACTTAACCAGGTCTCCTTTCTGGGGAGCAATGCTGGCTATAAGAGTCCTCACATGATGTGAGAGGGACCCAACAGACCATCGGCCCACTTACCCCTTTTCTAGAGAAGGAAACCGAGACTGGGGGTGGTGTGGTGGTACTTGCTGCTCCTACATCTGGGGGACTTCTTGGGGATCTTTCAGGTAGTTTCCTGGAGATTCTGGAAGTAGCATCCTCTTAGATGTGTGCTGAGGGAGGAGGCAGAGGCTCTGGTTCCAGCTCTCTCACTAATTAATTCTCAAAGTGACTTTCAGAAAAATCCCTTGATGGGCCTGCACTTTGATTTTCTTATCTATAAGCTAAGGAGGAGGTGGACATGATGGGCTTCTGATGTCCTGCCTGCCTCTGGACATCCTCTAGCCTCTAACTCTATTATCCAGACATGTCTCTGGGCACCTGCCCAGACCTTGCCCTTGGTCCCCAGGTTAGTGACAGGCAGCTGGGAGTAGCCATGGCTAAGACTTGGAGACATTGATGACAAGGTCAAAAGGGGCTAAAATTAGGTTGGATCTACCTAAAAAGCTGATTCCAACTGGATTACAAGAGATCACACAGGGTCCAGCCTCGAGGGGGAACTGGACCAGTGACTGGGGGGTCTCAGTTTGGAGACCCTCACTTTGCGAGGGGGATCAGTAAGTAGAGTTGCAGGGGGAGCCCTGGAACTACAATGTAGAAAACTATTGGAACTCTGACAAAGGGTCAGGGGACTCCGTAGGGGAGACCACTGGGGCCCAGACATGGTGGAGGGAACCTTGGTCACCAAGTCACTGAGTGGTCCCTCTTCTTCCAGAGATCAAAGTTGCCTGGTGGAATAACAGAAACTAAGCAAGGCTGAGACACGAGGTTAGCCATTTCCATCCATGGAGACACCTTAGATCAGTTACCTGTATGGGAAATTTTGGGATTCATATGTTTGTTAGCATCTGTTTTCTAGAAATTTATAAAAGTTCTACACTAACTGGGTTAAATGGAAGGGAAGGAGGATTGAACACCCTCAGTTAGGAAAGTGAAGAGTGTCAGAGAAGCTCAAGGGGAGAAGTTATTGGTACTCCAGGTTCCAGGGTGATTTGGAGCGGGGACAATCAAGAGGAGAATAGGGCAGAACTTGGCTTCCTCTTGAGGGAAGTGGTGAACCCACCATGTGTCTAGAACCCAGAACTTGCTGAAGAGGCTGGAAAGCTCTTTTGGAATCTTTGAACTCATGTATTCCAGTGGAAGCCCAAGGATGCCTCACCTCCTTACGCATTTATTTATTAAAGGAGTTCCACATTTATGGCATCTCTAGGTAAATGAGATGTGTACACCACTTTCACTTATTTTTGTCATTTTATGAAAGCAGCTTCCTAAAATGTCAAAAGATATAAAATGTCCACTTCCTCAGCTTACAAAACAAGAAAACCATGATTCAGCAAGATTACGAATTTTCCTAAGGTCATATAATTGTTACACATGTCCATGGCTTCTTAGCAAGAGAATCTTGAACCTGATTCGATCTTTTGATGATGCTTCAGAATCAAATCACTTTGCCTCTCTCACCTCATTCACTATCTTTATTTGCCAAAAGGAGGAGATGCTGTGGCTTTACTTGTAACTGTTACATTACCCTGTACCAGAACCATCTTCTTATTTCTGATCTCCCTTGAACTGAGACTAAGTTTGTTAGAACTATGTGTAAACATGGAATAATTAAGTAATGAGGGCCTATTTGGTTCCCAAATGAGCTGTGTATGCATTTGGTCCTTGGGATTTGTGCTGTCTACTTAGCGGCTCAGATGGGTGGTTTGGGTTTAGATTTGAATGATTTGGTGCCTATTTAGAGGTTATTGAAATAATGGTCCAGGAGTCAGTGTACAAATTAGTTCTAAAGAAGAAGGGCCATTCTCTGCTATATTTTCTCCCACAGACTCTTCTCCCTCTCCTCCTCTCACCCTCACCCACCTCTCCTTTCCATCTGGAGTCAGAGGGGTCCACCACAGACATCAGTACCAGCCCCCTGACTTCAGCCCCAAGTTGGTTGGATCTCTTTCTGACTTCTTTCTTTCTCCCTTGACCCAGAAATCTGAGGATCTGTCATCTCTGTGGCTGACCCTGGTCAATGTCACCACTGACCTCAACAGGAAGAATGTGACGTGCTGGGCGGAGAATGATGTGGGCCGGAAGGAATTCTCTGTCCAGGTCAACGTCTCCTGTGAGTCTCCCATGACTGCTCTAGCATCCACGCCACCCCCACCCCCCAATCCCTCTTTCTCTGAAAAGAGGATGTGAGGGTTGGGGGCTGAAGGAAAGGGGTGGGATGCGTATCTCCACAGCTGCTCCTTCCCAGCTGTTTCCAGATTCCCATGAAAACCTGATCCTTCAGGGTAAGTCCTGGGGGCTTGTCAAGGCCAGAGGGATGCAGATGGATTTCTTTCTGGCCCCTTGCCCAATCTTGCTACCTGAGGCCCTAAACACCAGCTGCCCAGCATTCTCATTGCTCCTATAGTACTTCCTCATGCTGCTCTTCCTGAGGTCCTTTGCCCTAAATCCTAGTTTTAAAAGAAGAAATTTGCCTCCCAAGTACCTCTTTAAGCATGAAGCTTCATTTCTTTAGGTCTTCCCATAAGTAATATTAAATCCTCTCCTTCATATAATTATTGTTCTTTTGTTGTGAAATGTAATGCACATGGAAATATGCATAAGACATACACACTTTAAGCAATAATTATTGTTAGCAGTATTTCAGAAGACCTCTCCTGACCCTCTCCATTCACACCCCATCTTCTCACTTCTACCCCCATCCTGACTTCTATGATGATTCTTTCCCCTTACTTTAAAAAATAAATCTATACATACATACTTCCTTATCACTAGAGTTTAGTGTTACCTGTTTCTGTGTATTGGTGGTGGTGGTGGTGGTGGTGGTGTCGTGGAGTTGGTTCCGATCCATAGCGACCCTGCATAGGGTTTCCGAGGCTGTAAATCTTTACGGAGCAGAAAGCCTCATCTTTCTCCCGAGGAACATCTGGTAGTTTCAAACTGCTGACCCTGAGGTTCGCAGCCTGATTTGTAACCACATTTCATACTACATGTAATTATTTTTTATCTAGTTTCTTTTGCTCAATTATTTTCTTTAAAATTTGTTTATATTTTATTTTTAATATGGAACATGTCATAATTTTGCATGTCATTCTTGTGCAGGAGCCACACTGATCTTCTTTATATTGTTCACAATTTCAGGATGTGTGCTGCCAAAGCAAGCATTGAATACTATGTTTTAAGATTCAACCATTTTGTCACGAGTAACATTCAATTCAATTCATGATGGAATAGTATTCCATTATATGACTACTGGATGGAACTGAATTATAGTATACAGCATATATGGGAGTCCTAGTGTGGCACTGTTGTTGGACTCAAGCGTGGCAACAATAGTAAGGTTGGCCTAGGATCAGGCAGTGTTTCATTCTGCTGTGCATAAGGTCGCTATGGGTCAATACCGACTCGATGGCACCTAACAACAAGTGTGACGCTGGACTACTAACCACAAAGTTGGCACTTCAAAACCACCAGGTGCTCCTCAGAAACCCTATACAAGGTCGCTATGAGTCAGAACTGACTCAATGGCACGTAACAACGTACAGTATATGAGGGGGCTTCATTCAAGAAGTTCATGAAAAAATTGTATTATCTTCATTCCATTTTCCGTGACCTTTTTGAATCATCTTCCTATGTGTATATATATTGTTAATGTTGTTGGTAGGTGCCATCAAGTTGGCTCTGACTCATAGTGACCCAATGCACAACAAAATAAAACACTGCCTGGTCCCGAGCCATCCTCACAGTTTCGTTATGTTTGAGCCCATTGTTGTAGCCACCATGCCCCTCCATCTCATGGGTGTTGTTCTCTTTTTCCCTGACCCTCTACTTTACCAAGCATGATGTCCTTTTCCAAGAACTTATCTCTCCTGATAACATGTCCAAACTATGTGCATGAAATCTTGACATCTTCTCTTCTAACGGACATGCTGTCTCTACTCCTTCAAAGACAGGTTTGTTATGGTACTTTGAATATTCTTCAACAGCACCATAATATTAAATGCATCAATTCTTTTTGCGTCCTCCTTATTTATATTTAGCTTTCACATAAACTAAGGTGATTGAAAATACCATGAGTTGGGCCAGGTGTACCTTAGTTCTCAAAATGTTATCAGCCAGATCTGAGCCTATTTCAAACCTGTGTCTTTTTCAAAATGTTTCTTTTGAAACTGTGTATTTTTGTTTGCTTCATTTTAAGGCCCCCTACATCACCTTCTTGAACTTGATTACACTTAATTTTTCTAGATTCCATATCTAAAGACTCAATGACCTTTTGTCCATTTCTTTAGGCCTGTTACAGTTTATTTTCCACTTACCACTAAGAGTTCTTTCAGCCTGTGAATATCACAGGTCTGTCTCTGAGTTTATGTAAGATTTACTGTCAACTTTCTTCAAAATGGTTTTTCCTTATGAATGTCTTAGGGCCCGCTGACCAATTTCTTGTAGGCCCAGCCTGTGACTTCTTGCTTTACCCCTTGGCCCTGGCATTGTCACTCCAGCTGCCCCCTGACTCTTCACTGTTGTTCTGTCTGGCCCACAGTCCCTGCCAGTGTGCAGTTGCACTCAGCGGTGGAGCTGCACCACTGGTGTATCCCCTTTTCGGTGGATGGGCAGCCGGCGCCCTCTCTGCGTTGGCTCTTCAATGGCTCCGTGCTCAATGAGACCAGCTTCATCTTCACTGAGTTCCTGGAGACAGCGGCCAATGAGACGATGCAACATGGCTGCCTGCGCCTCAACCAGCCCACCCATGTCAACAACGGCAACTACACATTGCTGGCCACCAATCCCTCTGGTCGGGCAGCTGCCTCCATCATGGCTGCTTTCATGGACAACCCATTTGAGTTCAACCCCGAGGATCCCATCCCTGGTGCGAGGGTCATCCCAAACCCTGGCCCCACTCCCTCCTCCACTTAGGAAATAGATCCAGGTGTTTAGGGAGGCTTGGCCCACTTCCTACTGTTACCCTAACCCCAGAAGTTGATGTGCCTGGTCCAGGGACACAGAGGGGCCTGGAGTTCTGGTGTCTGAAGGGTCCAGTTTTGGTGTTGGGCTCTGTGCTTGCTCCCTTGCTCAAATCCCAGGGCCTCCTGAACCTTTGAGCTATTCTATTCACTTGGGCTGGATGAAGAGAGAGCCCCACACCAGGGCATCCAGCACCCAACTGGAAAAGAGCCAATGTATCTTCTCTCTTGAGGCCCAGAGTTCCCCACCTCCCAATCCACTCAAACCCAATGAAGGGATGAGTCCCAGGGGCAAGGGATTCACTGCTGCCCTCCCTCATCTGACCACTTTCTCTCCTCCCACCTGCTGCAGTCTCCTTCTCACCAGCGGGTGAGTAGCCTGGTGGGGGGGAGAGGGGGCGGTGGGAGCCCAGGCTGGGGTAGAGGGTACACCTGATGCTGGGGCTGGGATGGGAGAGTTGCTGGAGGAGGCACAGTGTGTACCCAGGTCAATCCTATGGACTTTGTCTCCACAGATACAAACAGCACATCAAAAGACCCAGTGGAGAAGAAGGATGACGCACCTTTTGGGGTAAGCTTGGGAAGTGGAAGTCTGTGCAGAATTTGGGATTTAGGAGGCTAGGTTACAGGCTAGAGGGTTGTCTGCATGCCATATCTGGTCAGTGCACACAGAGTACCAATCTGGCCTGAGCACAGTCAGCTACCCCCACAGCCATGGCTGGGTCCCCTGGGGAGAAGGGCAGGTCTGTAGGCCCCTATGTGGGATGGAGAAGTGGTTTGCTACCTTCGAGCTCTGAGAGTTCAGGGAACTCCCTAGCTCTAACCCCCACCCCCAGGTCTCCGTGGCAGTGGGCCTAGCTGTCTTTGCCTGCCTCTTCCTTTCTACACTGCTCCTTGTTCTCAACAAATGCGGACGGAGAAACAAGTTTGGGATCAACCGTGAGTGAGGGGCTGTCTGTCTGACTGTCCTACTGACTTGGTTTTCTCCTGCCTCTTCCTGACGCTGTCCTCTGAATGGGGTAGGGGGCCCTGTGAGCATGCGTTTGGGGTCTCTATGGGGCCTGGCTGTGGGGCTTGTGAGTGTGTGTCGGGACTTGGTGCTGGGGGCAGTTTCAGAGAGCAGCTGCTAATTGGTGGCTGGATTGTAGTCAAACACTAAGTGGGTCTGGGAGGTCTGGGTTCTGCGAGGGGGGGCAGTGGGGGAGTTCTTTGGTGCCTGTGGGGCCCGGGGTTGGACAGGAGCCAGACAGAGAAGCCATAGTAGCTCCCCACCCCCTGGCTGCTGTCTCGTTCCCTAGCTCCTCCATTCCTGCCCTGCAGCCTACAAGGTGGGGGTCGCCTGCCACATCTACAACCTGTCAGGATGGGCAGGGGCCAGGGTATGTGCCTGGCCTGTGACTGTGGGCATGGCTATGTCTCTTTCTTAGGTCCTGCTATACTGGCTCCAGAGGATGGGCTGGCCATGTCCCTGCATTTCATGACGCTGGGTGGCAGCTCCCTGTCTCCCACTGAGGGCAAAGGCTCTGGGCTTCAAGGTCACATCATCGAGAACCCACAATACTTCAGTGATGCCTGTGAGGGGTTGTGCTGGGTCAAGGGTGGGGTGATCCCATGTGTGTACATGTGTGTGCATATGCACGCGTGTGTACGTGTGTGTATGTGGAGAAGCCCCTGAGCTATAGCCATTGCCCACCCTGGTCTTGAACAATAACTCTCCTGTCCCTCCACCTTTCCCAGTACATCCTCCTCAGGCTGAGATCAGCCTGACATCTGGGCCACAGTAAGCTCAGATCATGTCTTTTCTGGGCATCTGCATCCTTACCAACACATAGGGCTTGGTGAAGGAGTGGAGGTTGGAATTTTGTCCCCATCTACTCCCTTGGTTAGATTTCGGTATGCAGTGCAGGGGGAGGGAGGGCTCCTAGACACTCCTGCCTTTGCCCCTACCCTGTTCCTCCTATGGCTCCCCTCTGATCCCACAACCCTGTCCCCAGGTGTCCATCACATCAAACGCCGGGACATTGTACTCAAGTGGGAGCTGGGCGAGGGTGCCTTTGGGAAGGTCTTTCTTGCAGAGTGCCACAACTTGCTACCTGAGCAGGACAAGATGCTGGTGGCTGTCAAGGTGAGAATGGATGCACCCAGGACATAGTGCCTGGCCTAGGGCTGGGATGCTGGGCTCTGGTGTGGCTAGTATCTGAGGGTCAGGTGGGTTACCTTGGATGTGGGTGGATGTGGGTGGACATAGTCCCTCCCTTGCCCGGCTGTCCAGGCACTGAAGGAGGTATCAGAGAGTGCCCGGCAGGACTTCCAGCGCGAGGCCGAACTGCTCACCATGCTGCAACACCAGCACATCGTGCGCTTCTTCGGAGTCTGCACTGAGGGCCGTCCGCTGCTCATGGTCTTTGAATACATGCGGCATGGGGACCTCAACCGCTTCCTCCGGTATGAGCACTTGACCCCTGACCTGAGCCCTGGACCAGGAGTCTGAGTCCCATTGTCCCTGCCCCACGAGCACATCCCCATTCTGCCAGTTTTGCCTGGAAACCATATGGTCCCTGAGGTCCTGGGTGCTGGCTATCCACCAAGGATGGAGATTGAGAAGGATCAGGCAGGCACGGTTTCTATCCCCAGGGTAGTGGAGGAGAAAATGTGTGCATGTGGGACAGTCACGGCAAAGGAGAGTGACAGTTGTCCGAGAGATTGAGTCAGCAGAGACCATGAGCTCAGACTTTAGGATGGGTAGGCTTTACAGAGAGCTGGGATTTATTGGGTGAAGTCAGAAGTCAGGCCTGTAGGGGGTGCCAGTGTGGATAACAAGTACCATTCCTTGGTGGTGGTGGTGGTGGTTATGTGCCATGGAGTCAGTTCCAAGTCATAGGGACCCTGCATAGGGTTTCCAAGCCTGTGAATCTTTACTGGAGCAGAAAGCCTCATCTTTCTCCCGCAGAACCGCTGGTAGTTTCGAACTGCTGACTGTGAGATTCGTAGCCACTATGTTACCAGAGCTCTTTAGGCACTTTCTATGTTTCAGGCACTTTGTGAAGTACATTACAATTCATTTTCATTATAGCTTTATGTGCTTGTATGGGGAGCGAGGTGGTTCCACACAATAAGCCCTGGACTGTGAACCACAAGCTCTGTGGTTCAAGCACGCCAGCCACTTTGCAGGAGAAAGATGTAGCTTTCTGCTTCCGCGAAGATTTAAAGTCTCAGAGACCCTCTACAGGGTCACTATAAGTTGGAACCTACTTGACATCACTTAACAATAACATATGTGCTTATATAGTCAGTTCCAACCCATAGCTACCCTGTACAGGGTTTCCAAGGAGCAGCTGGTGAACTTGAACCGGCAACCTTGTGGTTCAAATTGACTTAGCAGTCCAGCGCATTAGCCTACAGCCCCACACCAGGACTCCAGTACATGGCATAGTATAAAGGTAGAATATATGGCAATTTTTTTTTTTAAGGTTTTTATTGTGGATTGAGTGAAAGTTTATAAGGCATATCATCAGTTTTACAGTCAACAAATCATATACCTTGTTTCATTACATTGATTATAATCCCCTCCATGTACCATCAGTTAACAGTATTTTTCTCTATCCACTTTAGCGTTTTAAAAAACACAGAAACAAAAAAACCTACTCAGGCATATATAATAATTTACATCTCCAAAGGGCACATTCT
>NW_006408560.1:15835726-15876939 GCF_000296735.1 Chrysochloris asiatica
ATACTCAGATGGGTATGTATTTTGGTATTTTTTATGCTTTCTGATTGCCTCCAGGTAGATGTGATCAGGAAATGGGCTTCCCTTTTCACTATTCTTTTTGAGAAATTTCAAGATGCCACTGTTGGTTGTTTTGATGTAATTTAGGATTTAATTTTTGGCCTATTTCCTTTTTTGTCTGCTTGTCCCGCTCCACAATCCCTGTTAAGGCCTTTTTTTCTAGTTGTAAACAGTTCAGGGCCAGCTGTGGCCGTTTGGTTTTAATTGGAAACTGTCTCTTTAAATTTCAAGGAGATCTGTGCGCATGCGTAGTAGAACCCTCCGAGGTTGGGGCTGGGGTGCCCACTAGCTCAGGCACCCCTATAGTCACCCGAATGTAGGTGCACAGACAGCAAGGGATCAATGAACAGCTACCAAAAGAGAAGAATGTCCACACCTTTATCTCTACGGTTCTGTCAGGCATCTCTGGCCGCTCCGATCCTTCCCCCGCTTGGTCTCACCCAAGATGGCGGCTCTGAGCAACTGAGCATCTTGAATTAGAAAACAATGGATTTCTTGCTTCTGCCACAAATTCCCTCAGCTGTAAGTCTTCCAATCTTCTAAATTTTCCTTTGTATGTGGTTCAGAGTTCTGGGACCATACCCTGAGCCTGCTTGGTTCGGGTATTCTGTGTTGTTGCTGGGTGGAGCTCCTTTACTGCACTTCCACCCGATCCGCCATCTTGTTTGTTCTCAGTATATGGCAGTTTATAGTTAAAGAAAGTGACTAAAAATAAACTGTTACATTTAGAGTAAATGATTTGTTTCTTTGTTTTTAGATAGAACAACTCTGATAGGTATGTGTGTGCTGATAATTTAATAACTTCAAGACATGTGCCCATTTCACAGAAGAGGCTTAGAGAGGTTAAGTGACTTGTCCAATGAACACAGCTAGTAAATGGTCCAGCGGGAATGTGACCCTAGGTAGAGTCCCTGTTCACAATCCCAATTGACTGTGATGTCACACTTGCCCTTTGCTGAATCCTTCTCCCTGAGGCTAGCCCCTATGAGAACCAGGCAGTGTGAGGTGAAGGGTAGGGCCAAGGTTTGTAATCAGGAGGCCTGGACTTCAGTCCTTGCTACAACTTACTTACTAGCTAAATTTTCTTTGTCAAGTATCTTTCCCCTCTCAACTCAGTTTCCTTATCGGTAAGGGGAATTGTAAGGGGCTGTAGGGCTGGATAAGAAAACATTATGTAGTTGCTCAGTCAATGGTTGTGATTTGGTCCCTAAACATCTGCTGTGGGAGTAACGGATCGTTCACATTGTTGGGCTACAGAATTCAGCTGAAAGAGGTTTCTGAGTCTGAGCATATTTTGTGGATTGGGGAGAGTCAATAGAGGATGTGGGTAAGAGGTAGAGAGGCCAGACCTGAAGCTAAGACTGTGGAACGTCTGAGAGGAGCCCCTCTTTTTGCTCACCAGGCCTGCTGCAGGTCAATGCTGGGCTGGTGGGATACAGGCCAGCAACCCGGGTGGTGGGAGAAGTGGCCATCACTGGGAGTCCAAGACAGCTCACTCTAAATGCTGGAAGGACCACTGTGTGTGGGGTGGGGAGTTCCTGGATGGATGGATCTTCCCCTAGGAGGGGTCATCTCCTCCCTCTTGCTTCTGGGTCTTTGTACTTTGAATTCTTTCTGCCTGGTACTCCCTTGGAATCGCTTACCCACCTCTTCTTTCAGAACTTGAGTCTCAGTTTAGATAGCTCTTCCTCCAGGAAGTCTTCCTTAACTCTCTCCATCCTCAGTTGAGTATCCTTCAAATTGCCCTACTGTGACCCGCATTATATTATCTATTGTAGTTCCCAATGCCTGATGCATTCATTACTTAACACGCATTTGGAAGAAAGGAAGAAAGAAATGGATGAGGAGTTGAGCAGTGGGAAAGGGCATTACTAGTCAAGTGGTTCAGAAGAGCTGTTTGGGGGAATGAGGTGAATGATCAGGGAGTGACCTGGAGTGGTGGTCATGGGGAGGAAGAGGGCATCCTGGGAACCATCACAAGGAAAGAAGGCCCCACAGGTATGACTGGATATTGAGGTAAAGTTGAGAGAGACAGGAGAATTAAGGACTTCTCAGAATTAAGAACTCAGAGACTGCATGGGGAGGTTCCCCTCATTGAGGTAGGGGCGGACTTGAGGGGAGAATGCTGAGCTTACTTAGGAAGGGCTGCGTCTGAGGTGTTCATGTCTAGAGATGTCCGGGACAGTGGATAGCTGGATTCTGGGGCTACAGTTCAGGGGACTGACTGCCTGAGCAAAGGACATAGATGTGGCAATTGTGAGCTCTGCTGAAAACTCTGGGGGTAGGTACACTTTCCTGGAGTCACCCTATTCCAGCCTATACAGACAACGGCCTTTCTGGTTCTTTCCTTCTTCCATTGCCAGCACCCCCCCACTCCCCACCCCTGTTGCATGGGATCTTCTTCTTCAGGCTTCTCCTTCTCTCCTTCGCAGGTCCCACGGACCTGATGCCAAGCTACTGGCTGGTAGGGAGGATGTGGCGCCAGGCCCCTTGGGTCTGGCGCAGTTGCTGGCCGTGGCTAGCCAGGTCGCTGCGGGGATGGTGTATCTGGCAAGCCTGCACTTCGTGCATCGGGACCTGGCTACACGCAACTGTCTGGTGGGTCAGGGGCTAGTTGTCAAGATTGGCGATTTCGGCATGAGCAGGGATATCTACAGCACCGACTATTACCGTGTAAGGGTCTTTTGTCCTCACCCTTCCCCCAGCGTCCAAACTGTAGATACCCTGGACTTGGATTCTCCCCCTAGCCGGGCACGCTCTCCTCTTTTTGAGGCAGTGTGCGGGCCTGAGACATTCTGGCTATGGTTTTAACCCCCTCTCCCCACCCACACCCAACGCCATCTCCCGCAGTCCGGGACGGAAACGGCATCATCGGTTTTTCTCTCTTAATCCTGGTCGCGAAACCCCTAACCATTTATTTTTAATGATGGGCGGGGGCGGGGTTTGCGCCGGGAGGAGTTGTCTCCGGCCGGCGCCCCCTCCAGGTGACGCAGCGCCGCCTGTCTGCAGGTGGGAGGCCGAACCATGCTGCCTATTCGTTGGATGCCACCCGAGAGCATCCTCTACCGCAAGTTCACCACCGAGAGCGACGTGTGGAGCTTCGGCGTGGTGCTCTGGGAGATCTTCACCTATGGCAAGCAGCCCTGGTACCAGCTCTCCAACACCGAGGTCAGCCCCGCCCCACGGTTTCCGGGACAGCCATACCCCCACCCCGCTAGTCCTTTCCCCAAAAAGTTCTGGTCCTCTTAGATCCTTCAGCTTCTCATCTTGCTGCCTCGAGGGGGCACCCACGCCAGATTTCTGCCCCTCTAAGCGGAGTCCTGGTGTGGCGCTGTGGGTTAATGCGCCAGACTGAAAAGCCATTTTTAACTGCAAGGTCGTCAACAACTGCTCTTCGCTATGGGTCGGAACCGACTCGACAGCAGTTAACAAGAAGTGCTCTCTCCACTCGAGAGTTTTCTCTTTCTCCTATTCCTAAGCCCAAGCACCACCAGCTTCTGGGGACGCCTGAAGGCATTTTATAGGAGCGCCCAGACCCCGTTCCACAACTGATTTATAGATAGACCCGGTAGGCATTGTCCGGAAGGTAGAGGCTTGGAAAGAAAAGTGTAGCACCAAAAGGGACAGACGCTGCATCGGAGACTGGAAGTTAGACTTTCAGCGGGACAGCCCTGCCCCACCCCTTGCCTTCCCAGCCTAGCCAGAGCTGTCCCCAGGTGTTCTGTCTCCCACAACAGCTCCCCGCACCCGTTCCTTGGCTCACAGCTGTCAGTTTCCATTTCTCCTCCTAATGCAGTCTGCTCCCTTGAGGCTGTGGGGTGGGGGCGAGGGTTATAGATTTTAATTTTCTCAAGCATTGAGAGAAGGAATGAAATTAACGCTGCCCATAACCCAAGTCCCCTCTCTAATGGGGAAGAAATGGGGGAAAGACTCTAGACTTCTTCTCCAACTATTTTCTGGTCTCTCCTTTGGATCCCTTAGCTGTCCTAACAGTCCCTCCTAGAGTTTAACTTTGATCCTTGCTTTCTTTTTTTGATTTTTGATTTCTTTCTGGAGACACTAGGTTCCCAGAGTGGTACCACAGAAGATAGAAGGAAATGAGGGTTGCCCTCTACCTTAAAATGTCAGCCAACCATTTTTCAAGGCCTTTGTGCTCTATTTCCTTTCCCCCTCTGGATGAGAGGCAGAGGACCCTTCCCTTTCTCCATTCAGTCACCATCTGATTGCAGCCCCTCCAGAAGCAGCGTATCTTCTCAGCGTCTATCCTTAATACTTTCCAGTGTTCTTTGTCAGAGTAGAAAGGAATTATGGGAGTCAATGTGTCCATTAGCAGCCAAGAGGCCCAGAGACATTGTGTGACCTGCTTTAGGAACCTCATTTAGGTAGGGGTAGCTTTAGGGCTGGCCTTACTCTCCTGCTCCCAGCCCAGTGAGCTTTCTTCTCTGTCTCTCCCATGGTTCATATCCCCAGGCGATTGAATGCATCACGCAGGGCCATGAGCTGGAGCGGCCACGTGCCTGCCCACCGGAGGTCTACGCTATTATGCGGGGCTGCTGGCAGCGGGAGCCCCAGCAACGTCACAGCATCAAGGATGTGCATGCCCGGCTGCAAGCCCTGGCCCAGGCACCTCCTGTCTACCTGGATGTCCTGGGCTAGGGGTCTGTCCAGAATCTGGGGGTGGGGAGCTAGAATGATGGGACCTGCCCTCAGCAACTCCCATAGCTCCCAGCATCCCCAGTATGATTGCAAAGCATCTAACACACCCTCAGCATGCTGGAGGGGTCTGGTGGGGCCTGGGAATGGAGGATGTTCCTGCTTCTCTAAGGCAGGTTTCCATCATAGCAATTATATTTATTATCCCTTGGCTGTGTCTCTTGCCAATTCTTGAGGTGACATCGTTCAAGGAGGGGGGCTTGGGACGCAGGTAAGGGGGCAATGACTCTCTGGGATCCTCCCTGTCTCAGGTTGCCCTCAGCCGCATGCCTCAGCTCCATGCAGCTGTCACTTCTACTTCCCACTCCTCTGGGTGCCTTGTTCACCTAGAGGTGAGGGGACAGGGCAACCCCAGGTGGTGCTTCCCAACCCTTCATACCCTCATTGCCTCACTCTGTACTTCCTGTTGAGGAACATTGGTGCTGCAGTGTGAGTGATGGAAGTTAGCTGTCCTGGTTTCCGGGGGAAGGAAGCATTGATGGGCTGAATCGTACTTGTCTTGGTGTGCCCAGAACAGAGCACCATGCAGTAGAACAAACGGATATATTTGTGTGTGTGTGGCAGGGAGGGACAAGGAGCAGGACTGCGGATTGCTGAAGGACGCAGGGCCCCTTATTCCTCACCCTTGGCTCTAACTGCTTTGACATCAGCACCTGGAGACCAGACACTGGCAAGGTGGTTACTTCCTAAGGGTACGGGCATCTCCCCATTCCATCCTGCCCGAGGGAGGAGATGGGGCCTTCCTTGCCCTCTATCTCTTGGAAGACCACTGGCCTTACTAAATGGACAGCTTCAGTTAGCATCAAGGGGGACCTGGGTCCTGCCCCCATCTTTATCAAACCAAAGGCTTGAGCTCCTCCAGGGAGCTAGGAGAAGCAGCTTCCCCTCTTCCCACCACCCTTTTCCCTCACCCCTCTATTCTGTACCAGCCACCCCCCCCCCCCGACACACACACACACCAGTCCCATCACTTCCAATCACCTGCCCAGTTCCTGCAATAACCCATGACTCCCCAGGGCTAATCTTCTGGCTGTCTCATGTCCCTGGGTGCCCAGCCCTCCCCACCCAGTGATTCAATCTGAGTCTTATCACCTAGGCCTAGCCTGGTGGCGTCTGCCTCTTGTCCAGGCTGGTTAGTGCTAATGGAGATCTGACCCATGGCTGCAGGCTGATTGATTGGTGGGGGGTGTCCTGGTCCCTGAGGGCTAGGCTCTTGGGCCCTCCTCTCCTACCCCAGAGTGGTTGAGGCTGTACCACCTCTGTGAGGCACTTAAAGTGGGCACAAAGAGTGAATGGGAGGAGAGAAGATGGGAACATGGGGTGGGAGAATCAGACATAACAGGTGAGCCCAGAGACAGATGCTCAGAGAGAGACAAGAGAGACAGAGATGGGGACAGACAGGCATGGAGATGTGCGGAGACTGTAGAGGGAGATACAGAGACTGAGGAGAAAGACATACAGACAAACATAAATCTATGTTTGGAGAACCAGAGGGCAGAAGAGCGCTGGAGCCAGATGCAGGTGGGACAAACAATGGGATCAGAGAATGCCCTAGAGACCATTGTGGACCCCTGTTTCTATGTCATCCATAGCCCCTCCCCCTGAGCCTCTCTACTAGGCTCTGAGGGGTGGAGCACTTAAGTCAGACGCCCAACACTGGCAGGATTTAAGGTCTTCACTGAGCAGAATGAAGCCCTGGTGGTACAATGTTAAGTGCCCAGACTGCTAATCGAAAGGCTGGCGATTCGAACTCACCAGCTGAGCCTCAGGAGAAGGATGTGGCAGTCTGCTTCTAGAAAGATTGCAACAACTAGAAGGCAATGGGTTTGGGTTTGGGTATCAAGGAAGAGAGATGGAGACCAGGCTGTAGAGAGGACCTGCAGAGCTTTAGGACATCAGCAGTTCTTAAAGCCCTAGCTGGAGACAGTGCTGGAAAAGATGGGCAGAGCAGCCCTGGAGGTGAGGTTTGGGCAGAGAAGGGAAAATTCCAGGAGAGCGTAGGAGGGGGAACTGGATCCCTTTCATTGATTTGGGAACAGGAGCTGAAGCTGATCACTCTGGCTCTTTCAGGCAACTGGGTCTGGGGCAGTGTCTGGGTATGGGGAGAAGGCTTACACCCACATTATCAGTTTCATGGTCTGAAAGTCTCTCCCACTGCCTTCCTTTCACTGATAGACCTGCAGATGTACACACGGATAGGGAGCCCTGTTCTACCCCATGGCACACACACATAGTCCCCTAATCACTCATAGTGGTTGGATTCCATTGTCATTAACTGTGCCCCCTCCACCCTGCTGCTGCCCCTACCCCCTTCCTGTTAATTACCTCCCGGCTGTGCCAAGTCCATTAGCGACCCCTCCCCACGAGGGGCTGTGCACCAGCTGAGATGGATGCTTGCAGGGAGATCGATGGAATGGGGCCCTGAGGACCCTATGGGGGACCAGGACCAGGACCAGGACTGCAACCTCAGGCTGTGGGGATGAGGCATCTGGGTTCACTTCCTCCATCTTTTCCTCTCAAAGACGGCTGTTTCAGTTAGAAGACAGAAGTCCAGAAAGGGTGGTGAGCATCTCAGAGACACACAGCATCAAAGAAATAATTTAGAACTCTCCTTTCCCATGAGGCCTCTGCCAGCTATTTGTGCCTCTGGGGAGAAGGAGTCAGTGCTGCAGTAGTTGGTGGGCTCCTCATGGGCTTCCTACACTGGGATGGGGTCTCCAAAGAACCCAGGGGTCAGAGCCTTCCCTGCCCTCCTCAGACTACCTAGCCAGTTTCTGCTTTTTTCCTGCCTTGCTCCCTCAGGGACTGGATTCCCCACAGGAGAGCAGAGCATCTGTTCAGGTTTCCAGGAATGAGGCAGGCAGAACACTGAGCACTGAAGTTGTAGGGGTGAGGGATGTTCTGTCCTGTGCCCATTTGGTCCTCCAGGCTGAAGTTAGATCCAAGGGAGAATTCCAGATTCCATAGGTCCTGGGATTTCTAAGCACCAGCTGAAGCTTGTCTTGCCAAATTCATGAAGTGACCTTGGACAGGTGGTGATGGGAACAATCCCTGTCAGAGCCAGGACCCAGGAATTCTGACTTCCAGCCTCCTGCAGGCTGTCAGGTGGTCCAGTCCCCTTCCGGACTATCTCTGTCTTCCCCTACTCCCCCGCCCGCCCCCATCTGACAATCTCCAGTGCTAAGATGGAAACTTTGAGCAGCTTTGACTAGGGGGTGGTGGGGAGGAGAGAAATCTGGAGCCACGAGAGACAAAGACAATACAGGGCCGAGGACATAGGGCTGGAGCTGCAGTAGGGGCCCACATGGAGGCAAGGAAGGATATGCAGGCAAAGAGAGGGGCAAGGGGCAGCCTGCAGCAGTGCAGAGACTCAGGATGTGCATGTGTAGAGCACAGGGAAGAAGGAAGAGACTCCAGATGTAGGGCAGAGTCCCAGTGGGCCATGTGCCTTCCATTCATGAACCAAGCCCTGACCCTAATTCAGCCCTTGGAGCCAGAGTCTTCCAGTCCACCACGCTGCTAAGCTGCTTCTCCATCTTCTCCCAGGGCTGGGTGCCTACACTCTGGAGTCAGATTGCCTGGTTCTGCTGCTTTGCAGCTGTGTGACCTTGGGCAAAGTACTCAACTTCTCTGTGCCTTAGCGTTCTGTGGAAAATAAGAAAAATAATAGCACTGACCTGGTAGGGTTGTTGTGAGGTTTCAACAAGTCCCATGTGCAACGCTTTTCTTAGAGGACCCGACCTGTGGAAGATGCTGTGTAAGGTTTGCTGTTTTTATTACTCTCTTTCCCACTTTTCCTCCTTTCTGTTTCTCCTCCTGCTCTCTATCCTGCCACCAGGCCTTGGGTATTCCTAGTCCAGACCCTGGTCCTAGTGTTTGGGGGTGAGGCAGGACAGGCTGACAGATTGTATATTTTGGAGGGGATAATGTTCACAGAAGAGATGTTCTTGTTTCCTGATCTCAACCACCTTTCCAGTTGTAGCTGCTTCAGACAGAGGAGTCCTTGCCTCTGTGGAAGGGTATAGAGAAGGCTTTGGTCTCTGAACTGCTCCCAACAGGTCCTGGTAGGGGAAGAGGCTCTGGGGACACAAGGAGGACAGGCAGACGACCCTCACCCCAATCAACTGCACCCCTCTCATTTCTTGGTTTTTCCCAAGTGGGGACTCCCCTCCCAATTGCTCAGGGATTAGACAGGGCACCTCTATTGAGAGCTTCTGAGATCCCAAATCCTCACAAAGTCGGGTCTCCAAGGAGTGGGAGACACATGCCACGGCTCTATATTCCTTAGCCCTTAGACCTCCATTCCTGAGAGCCAGGAAGTCCTTCCTACAGTCTACCCTCATGCTTTCCACCTGGATCTGAAGGGGTTACTTAGCTCCAGGCCCGCCCATTGCAGGTCCCAGCTGCTTGGGGCCTGTGGTCAGAGCTAATGTAGGCGAGAGTTGAGAGTTGGAGGACAAGAGGGGATAAAGTTATTAGCGTCTTTATCTTTGAGGGATATCGATCGCCAGGTCTCCAGGCTCACTTCGTCTTATAACGGGGCTCATGAGGTTGTTGGGAGGGGCTCAGGAAAATCTTACTGAGCCCCCCCCCCCCCCCCATTATTTTGTAGTGGAAGCTGGGCTGCCTGGGACGTCTCAAAGGAAGACTCATAGAGATATAATTTGTAAGGCAAGGGCTTTGGGGAGGCAGAGGTGAGGCAGAAAGAGCTGAGAATCAGATCTTGAGGTCCTGGGCAAGGAGCAAACTGTGGGGTGGGCCAAACAGTTATTTAGGCCTCAAAAGCTTGGGGTGGATATGGGCTTGGTTTCAGTTCATTGTACTTCGTTTTAGGTGTGGGTGTTTGTGTGTGTGTGAGAGAGAGAGACTGAGAGAGCGAGCTAGCAATACAGCTAGAGAGATTCAAGATGGCAGACTGAGGTGGGCGGGAGAAGTCAGGAGATCTCTTTTCTTGAAGCTCCTGTGCACACAAGTGACCTGCAAACCTCCCATCCTCAGAGCGGCCTCCACTTTGATGTTCTGTGACATCTTACCTCCTTCTCTTCAGGAAGTCTTCTGTGTCATTTAAGCTGCATCTTCTTGGTGTGGTTATGTTTGCAGGTGTGACTTGGGTCCCAGTGTACGTCTGGTTTTGGATTTGAATGTGACAGTCCCTGTGTGCAGGTCACAAACTTGGCTTTTTACATGGGTTGTGCAAATTCCTTGTTTCCAACCTGAACTTGATATGGTGCAGTAGGATAAGCACTAGACTACCAACTGCAAGATCAGTGGTTCAAACCCACCAGCCACTCCTGAGAAACTCTATACAGGATCATTATAAGTCAGAACCACCTCAATGGCACTAAACAACACAACAACCTGAAGTCAGAGGGATGTGGACAGAAGAAGGGAGGGCCCCTACAGAGTTAAAAACCTCTGTAGCTTGAGGTTTTCTGCTCCTGGCTGATCATCTCCAGGCCTAGGGATAGAAGTTTAGACTGCAAAAGCTTCCAAGGGTGAGAGATTCAGGAAGGGAGATGAAAGCGTGGGGGGCTGGGGGTATGGGGACATGAGGATGGAGGGCACAGCCACTGCCCTCTGCCCTCCCTCTATCACTTCTTTCCTTCCTTTCCCTTTTCCTCTGAACAATTTCCCCCTTTTCCTTTGGAAACAAGAAGGAGGGAGCAGGAGTGGCCTCTCAGGGAAGGGGTCAGACACTTGGGTTCTTTTACCCTGGAGGAGCCGGCTTCCCCTCTGCTGGGTGGAGTGAGGAGGTAATTAATGACAAGGAGGCCAGGAGGGGAGAGTGTTCAGGGCTAATGTTAGTATTAATCAGAAGCTGGTCCCCAGCGAGGGATAGGATTCAGCTGGGGCATGGTGTGTGTGTGTGTGTGTGCACTGGAAGGTGAGGGGCTTTGGGGGACCAGGAGTCCTGATTTACCAACCTTTCTCCCCACAATTCTCCTCCCCGAATTTAGTCATTGCAGTCTTCCCCATCCCTCTTGTTTTATGGATGACTCTCTGCTATCTTTCTTTTAACCTCCTGCTGAAGGAAGGGCAAGATCCCTGCCCAAGTCCAAGTTCCATCCCTGGTTGGGAGGTGGGGCAGACTACTCCTCACCAGTCCCTCACTAGCCCTTCCCTTGGGGAGAAGCATTAGGGATTAGGTGATTCTCCAGGCTGCAGCCCTGCTAATTGCCTCTCAACCTTCTCCCCCCCCCCCACGAACTCCATTAGCCAACCCCCTCCCCTGATAGCCCCTAAATCAGCCCCAATTATTCACAGGGGGTCCTGGCTAAGCTGTGATTACAGCTAGAGTAGAGAGAGTGGGGGGCAGGCAGACTAATGGGCAGAGGTAGGACTGAGGGGCTGGCGGCTAGGCCTCCAACGGGGAGAGGGAGAAGAGGAGGGCGAGGCTTGTGGGAAGATTCAGGCTAGAGATCACCCTGGGGCCTGAAATAGAGGGAAAGGCTAGACTAGGGGTCCTGACTTGCATTTCAAGGTTTCCAGGCCTCCCCTGTCCCCCAGCCCCTCAATTCATATACATCTCACCAGAGTGAAGTCAGCAGGGTTTGGTCCTGTGAGTGGGGCAGCCTCATCATTATCATCATCATTGTCATCATCATCATTGCTAAGCATTTTTGATTAGCTTGTTAGGGTATAGTCCTGCCACCATGTGTCTATGGCTGGAGTGACAGGAAAAAATAGCAAGAGTGTTCTATCCTTAAGCTTGTTAGCCACAGTGAATCCCTGGGCTTAGGGTCTTAGTCTCAGGGACAGACATCAAGACAACTGGCACAAAGTAGTTCACAAAGAAAATGGTCTATGTCTTACTTTGGTGAGTAGAAACTGGGGTCTTAAAAGCTTGTGAATAACCATATAAGATGCAACTATTGGTCTCTCCCTGTCTGGAGGAAACAAGGGTGATGAAAATTGAAGACACATGGAAACAATTAGTCCAGTGGACTAATAGGCCATGTGAACATTAGTCTCAGTGACCCTGAGACTGAAGAACTAGATGGTGCCCAGCTACTACTACTAACTTCTCTGAAAGGGATCACCTTAGTAGATTCTGGGTAGAATGGGAGAAAAATGTGGAACAAGACTCAAAATTATAAAAAAGACCAGGCTTACTGGGCAGATAGAGATGATGGAACTCCTAAGACTATAGCCCTTAGTCATCCTTCAGATCTGGAAGGGAACTCTGGGAAACAATAACACTAGGAAGGCATGCTCTCCTTACAACAATCAACCATTTGAGATCAAAAGGGCAACATTTGCCTAAAGACAAAGTTCAGAAGATAGGCAGAGTTAGGAAAGACAATGGGGAATACAGGGTAGAAGTGGAATGAGTGATTTACGTTGTGGGGATTGCAATCAATGGTATGAAACAAAATGTGTATGAATTGTTGAATGGAAAACCGATTTGCTCTGTAAACCTTGACCCAATTCACAATAAAAGGTAAAAAAAGAAAGAAAGAAAAAGAATGTTCTGCTCTTGCTGGGATCTCCTGAGAGGACCTCACCACTCCTTGTAGTGTGACCCAGCTCATCTACCCACCTGTTAGATGGAAGGGCCAGAGGCTGCTTCTTCCTTCTCTCTGTATATTCTGATGAACAATCTCTGTGGTGCTGGGCATGAGGCAGGCAGTGTTGAGTGGTGTGTGCATTGACATTCAGCCTACTTAGTGACTTGAGGTGAGGTATGTTTGCGGGAGAGAGCTTTCAGCTCAATTTTCAGCCTGTCTTTCCAAGTAGGATCAGGGAACCCTCTCTAACCCTTTCCCAGAACCAGGCTTTGTTGTTGTTGTTGTTAAGTGCCATCGAGTTTGCTCTGACTCACAGCAACCCAGTATAGGGTTTCTGAGGAGTGACTGGTGAGTTTGAACCACCAACCCTGTGGTTCAAATTGACCTTGCGGTCCTGTGCTTATAGCACAGCACCGCACCAGGACCAGGACCAGGATGGTTTGCTCAAGGAAGCTTCCTCTAGGATTCTCCATCAACCCTTCCCATCCTATAGAGAGGAAGTGTCTGCTAGTGCAACCACTTCTTGCCCCTCTACTGGTCTTGGAGGCCAGGATGGCTAAGCTTCGTCTCTCCTACTTTGGACATATTGTCCGGAGGAAACAATCATTGGAGAAGGATGTCATGCTGGGTAAGGTGGAGGGTCAGAGAAAAAGAGGAAGACCCCCAATGAGATGGATCAGCCAGGTGGCATCATTGATGGACTCAAGTGTGGCAGCGGTAGTGAGGTTGGCCCAGGATCGGACATTGTTTTGTTCTGCTGTGCATGGGGTCGCTATGAGTTGGTTCTGACTCGATGGCACCTGACAACAACAACACTGGTCCCACAATGTCATTGTTCCCCTGTTTTACTTCAGAAGCCTCTTCACTGGTCTCCCTGTTTCCACGCTTGTCCCTGATAACCTATTATCAATACAACAGCTCCTCCAATGACTCAGCATCTTATGCAGAGCACAATCCAACATCCTAATCCCAGCTACAAGGTCCTGCAATATCTGATTCCCAGCACACTCTGTCCTCAACCTCTCCCACAATGCTCTCTGCCACTCTGGTTTAGCCTTGCAATTCTTTGAACCCAGTATATGCTCTAGTCTTGGTGCCTTTGTATTTGCTGTTTTACCTGCCAGGAACGCTATTTCCTCTGAAATCTGCATGCCTCCCTCCTTCACTTCCTTTAAGTCTTTACTTGGAGGTGACCTTTTCAGTAGGCCTTCCCTGACCACCTTTCCAAAAATGGTATCCCTAGCGTGTGCTACCACCTTTCCCTGTTTTAGTTTTTCCTTAGTAGATAATATTTAGCATTATCTAAGGTATCATGGGAGTCCTGGTGTGGTGCTGTGGGTTGATGTGCCAGACCGCAAAGCCATTTGAACTGCAAGGTTGGCAGTTCAGGCTCACCAGCTGCTCCTTGGAAACCCTATACAGGGTTGCTATGAGTTGGAACCAACTCGATGGCACTTCACAACAACAACAACAATGTGTCATGATCTTATTGATTGATTTGTCACCTCTCCACTACCATCATTACTATAGTGTAAGTTTCATTTTTGCCTTCTATATTTAGGCAGAGATTTTTTTTGTCAGTTTTGTTCACAGCTGTAGCCTGAATGCTTGTACGTAATAGGTGCTCAACCAATCTTTGTTGAATGAATAATGAACTATTTCCCAGCTAGCATACACAGTCTTTGAAGGCAGGAAACAGCCTAAATAAGCTACTATGTATAAAGTTCTTAGACTAGTTCTTGATAATCACTAGGTTGGTGGGCAATGGTGTGTTTCAAGGAGACCCAGATACGATTCCTGGTCAGTGAACCTTATGTGCAGCCGTCACTCAGCTGTCATTGAAGGCCTATGTGTTATTTACTATGATGCTGAACAAGTTATAGCAGAGCTCTCAGACTAAGATGGGCTAGGAAGAACGGCCTGCTGAACTACTTTGGAAAATCAGCCAATGAAGTCTGTGGGTCGCAATGGTCCAATATGTAACTGATCGTGGGGACTGCGCAGGATTTAGTAGGGTTTCATTCTGTTGTGTTCTGTGGTTATATGGCAGTAGGTATTCAGTAAAAGTTTGCATTTGATATCATCATCACCATCATCATCTTCTCTGTATCCTGGGTACCAGGTAAACACAAAATGAGTTTGTTAAACAGAAGTATGTATGAATGAGGAGCCCCTTTGAACCTTCTGGGAGGTCTAGAGGGATTTCCATCCTTCTAACCATAGACCTGGGTCCAGGAGGCAGAGCTGGGTCCAGGAGCGGTAGGTAACAGCATTGCTCAGGGTATTAACCATCCACTTTAACATTTACTGAACATTACTTTGTGTCAGGCACTGGGTGCACAAAGATGACTTCGACTTGCCCCATTCCTTGGAACATTCAGTCTAAGGAGGGAAAGGCAAGTATCACGTTTTCAAAAGCAGGGGTAGTACTAGAAAGGGTAGCAGAGTCTGGAAAGGCTCTCAGAAAAAAGGGCAACTTCAAAAGGATGAGAACAAGTGAAGGTTAGATACCGTCTCCTCTCTGGTCGGCAGTTGCTTCTTCAACGCCCCTCTAGCTTCTGACATGCTGCAGCTCGATGGTCTTAGGCCTCCAGGTTCTTCAGCCGTGCTCTGGTTTCTCCTGACCTCTGTTGGACAGTATTGGTAGTATTGAAAAGCATGTTTCAATTTTGTTGCCTTCTCTTTCTTTCCCAAAGCGAGTCGCTTCATCTAATGAGTATTCCCTACACATCTCTCTCAAAGCACCAAAATAAACACTTGTTTGGCTCCCATATAGAAAATATTCTCAATGCATATTTTAACAAAGGATTTGAAACCAGAGTATATAAAGAACTCATATATAGATCCAGTAATTCTACTCCTAAATAGCTACACCAAGATAAAGGAAAGCACGCAGCCACAGAAGACTTGTATACCAGTGTTTATGTAGCTTAGTTCATAGTAGCATCAAACTGGGAAAACAAACAAACAAAACTAATTTTACTGGTGTAAAGGCTCTGGTAGTGTAGTGGTTATGAGTCAGGCTGTTAATCTCAAGGTCAGCAGTTCGAAACTACCAGAGGTTCAGTGGGAGAAAGATGAGACTTTCTGCTCCGGTAAAGATTTACAGTCTCTGAAACCCTATACTAGAGTTGCTATGAGTGGGAGCTGACTCCATGACACATAACCACCATCACACCACTGGCGTAAAGACTATTCAGCAAGAAAAAGTGATAAACTAGTGAAAGTAAGCAAACTAATTCAGATATAAACACATACATAGACTATATTTCTAGGAAATTCTAGAACAAATTTATGATGATGAAAGCAATGGAGATGGAGTTGGGTAGGACATTATTTGAAAAGGGGCCCTAGAAAACTTTTTGGGGTGATGAAATGCCTTATTTTGATTGGGGTAGTAGTTTACCCAGATGAGCACATTTGTTGAAACTCATTGAATTGTAGCTTTTAAATTTTATGTTATTTATAGCTGAATAAAGTTGATTTGAAAAGGTTTCTCAGGGAGGGATGTTATTGCCTTGCTCCTCCAAACTAGTGTAGCTTTTTCTGTGGCCGGCTGTGTAATACCCAGAGACAGTAAGACCTGTGACCAGTCCTACCACCGACCTCTATTCAAATCCTGCTTCTGCCACTTGCTAGTTAGTGTCTTAACCACCCTGGATGTCGGTTTCAACCTGTGCAAAATGGGCATAATGATGGAGCCAAATTTAAATTAAGGGCTAAATGAGCCAATATACGACAGAGCTAATAATGAAAACAAATGCTAGTTACTGTAATAATGGTCTCTATACCTTCAGACAGAGGCTGATAAGGGAGTGTCAGTGCCTTAAGGTACCAAACTCTGGTAAACACATTATGCTAGGTCCCGTCGGCAAGGACGCTGGCCGCAAGGTGGCGCCAACGCCTAGCTCGGTCAGCCCCCAAACTGCTGCGCAGCAGTGTACAGAAGCACCAGGGTCCCGGGGGCGGAGGATAGAGCGGGCGGAAAGAACTGGAAGCTGCACCAGAGGTTGCTTCCCAGAATCAGACCCTCCAGAGTATGAGGTGGCAGGAGAAGCCTTCCCAGTCTAGAATACATTTGTTGGTCCCCAGGTTGAGTCTTTAACAGATCGGATTGTTGAGCGCTTCTCACGTGCTAAACGCTGAAAAGGTGCCTTAACAGACGACCGCAATGGTTTCCCTCCATGCCCCCATTTTACAGATAGGAAAGCTAAGGCAAGATAAACGAATGCTGCCCAGGCAGTGGACAGCGAGGAAAAGCTGTCACCTCTGCTCCTCACCCCCTCTGCTCCAGATCCAAGTTGCTGAGAGAGCCCGCACCGCCGCTGCATCTCTCAGTAATGGTACCCCCAACACAGTTCCCCTCCCGGGCACTCTGGATTTCCCCTCCCCCGGCTCCTGTTTCCTTGTGAAAACTTCCTGCCTTGGCTAGGGCCCGAGTTCCCCCCCCCTTCCTGCCCCCCGCCCTCCACTCCCCTCCCCGCCCAGCGATCCACAGCGTTCTTCCTCCCCCGCCGCTCCCGCAGTCGGGCTGGGCACCACGCAGGGACCCTCGCCCATCCCTCCACCAGGCCACCCCTGCGGTCCCCACTCACGGTACAAGGAGAGACAGGTCCCGGGGCAGGTGAGTGACTGCGCCTCGCTCCCCTTTCCCGGAGCGGAGAACTCCCCGTCGCGGGGTCCTGAGACGACCCAGGCCTGGAGAAGGGGATGGGACCCTGATGGTCAGAGACCCCTGGACTCGGAGAGGGAAAAATGGAGACACGAAAGATGAGGTGGGAGCCACTGGAGGGCGGCCAAAGGGGATTGGGGGTTTCCATCTTTAATGAGACAGCATGTAAATGAGATGCAAATCATGCTTTCCAGCACCTTCTCACTCCCTCAGGGTAGTGGGAGAATTCCTTTTCCTTAAGGTTGGTTATGTGCGGTGGAGTCGGTTCCGACTCATAGTGACCCTATACAGGGTTTCCGAGGCTGTAAATCTTTATGGAAGAAGAAAGCCTCATCTTTCTCCAGCGGAACAGCTGGTAGTTTCGAACTGCTGACCTTGAGGTTCACAGCCGGTAACCACTGTGCTACCAGAGCTCCTTTATTAAGGAGGTTGTTGTTACGTGCTGTGGAGTCGGTTCCGACTCATAGAGACCCTGTGCAGGGTTTCCGAGGCTGTAAACCTTTATGGAAGCAGAACACCTACCTCATCTTTATCCCGCGGAACGGCAGGTAGTTTCAAACTACTGACCTTGAGGTTCGCAGCCCGATTCGTAACCACTACGCTACCAGAGCTCCTTTATTAAGGAGGTAGGTATAGGATAAAGCACTGACGTTGGAGTTAAGTCAAGTGCCTGAGTTTGAATCTCAAGTCTACAGCTTTACCTAGCTGTGGGACCTCGGTCAATAGACAAACCTCTCTGTGCCTCAGCTTCTCCTTTCTAAAAAGATAGTAAAAAATATATACATAGTATCTATACGCTTGTCAGATAATCACTGGACTGCTAACCACAAGGTTGGCGGTTCAAACTCACCAGCCACTCTTTGGAAACCCTGTAGAGGGTCCATATGGGTCAGAATCCACTCTATGCCACTTAACAACAACATCTCCTAGGGTTGTTGTGCCACTTGGATGGGTAAAAAATGTGATGTGCTTTGAACGGGGTGGAGTCCTGGTGTGGCACTGTAGGATAAGCACTAGAATGCTAAATTTACCGTTGGTGGTTCAAACTCACCAGCTGCTCCATGGGAGAAAGATGAGACGTTCTGCTCCCTCAAAGGTTTACAGCCTATACAGGGTGGCTATGAGTTGAAAACGAAATCAGCAGCACTTAACTGTAACAATTATGGCCAGTGCTTTTTATTAGCGTTGCTTCTTTTCCCTGGTGGGAAAAATGTTTGGGGTGATGGGGGAAGGGACCCAGCTTTCCTGATTCCTGGCTCTCAGCTGTTTACCTGTTATGAAGACTAGGAAGTTGTCCAAAAGCGTCAGGCATCTGGATCCCCAGATGCCCCGTGGGCTGAGGGACTGAAGTAGCACTATCAACAAAGCTAGTAGGGATGGGAGTTGGGGGCTCCAGAAACCCAAGTAGCAGGAGGGCCATCCCTCATCCTCTCCTGTAGTTTCCATCCATCTTCCACACAGTGTAGCGGCTCCCTGTTCTAGCTTTTTATGAGTGGCTTCTCCTGGGGCTGGGCTGTGACCCTGCTCCCCAGGGATAGGAACAGCTTGTGCTTGTCTGAGGTTCCCAGGCTCAGCTAAGCCTCAGCTCTGGGCAGGATTGGGCAAAGGGTC
Organism: Chrysochloris asiatica; assembly: GCF_000296735.1. Lineage (NCBI taxonomy): Eukaryota > Metazoa > Chordata > Mammalia > Afrosoricida > Chrysochloridae > Chrysochloris > Chrysochloris asiatica. The sequence goes on from NW_006408560.1 coordinate 15,854,288, forward strand.
AGCTCTCAACCCTGGCCTCAGCTAGGCCTGCGGGTGGGGGATGAGAAGACTGTTTTCAGAACCATGGTGTTGTTCCTGTTGTGTGTGTTTGCATGCACCCATGTGAGCCAGGGTGTGGGTGCAGCTCCCCTGATTCCTCTCATCTGCCCCTGATTGCTGCCTTTCCCGCTTCTGAGGCCTCTCAAAATCTCTCCACCATTTTCCATTGCTGCCTCTGCCCTGCTCTCTTCACTGAGAGCTGAAGCTCCACGTTGGCATCTGCATCCCCTCCCTTCCCTATCAAGCTTCCCCAGAAGAGGAAACTGGCTCTCTAGGCAGCCCCATCTACCAATAGGAAACTTAGAGAGAGATAGAAGCCACTGGGTTGCTGCCTGCTCCCTCCCCCCCAACACACAGCTGGCGGGGGCGCAGATACCAGACAGCACCCCACCAGAGTAGAGCCCTCTGAATGCCCTTGATGCCTTGAGAAAGCCATGGTAGCTTCTGAAGGGTGGCGGCTTTACAACAGACAAGAGAGCAGTCAGTAAGAGGGAGGACAAGACAAGAATAAGAAAGACAGAGATATAGAGAGACATAAACATCAAATCACAGAGAGACTAGTGGACACAAAGACATAGACGGGAATGTTGTTGTTAAGTGCCATTGAGTCCATTTTGACTCATAGTGAGCATGTATAGGGTTTCCGAGGCCATACATCTTTACAGGAGCAGAAAGTCTCACCTTCTTCCTGGGACATTGTTATTAAGTGCCATTGAGTGGGTTCCGAGTCATAGCGACCCTGTCTAGGGTTTCCAAAGAGCGGCTGGTGAGCTTGAACAGCCAATCTTGCAGTTCTAACTGACCTTGCAGTCCAGTGCATTAACCCGCAGCACCATGCCAGGACTCCTGGACAAGGGCACAGAAACTGCTTAAAAGTACAAGGCCCGGAGGGAAAATGGCAGACTTAGGAAAAAATAGAGCAATAACCTAGAAACGGAACAAAAAGAAGATGGAGAGGAAGAAGACATTAAAAATGGGCTGCACTTGCGTTGGGGAATTCTGGTGTGGTACTCCAGGTTAATACGCTGGACTGCAAGATCAGTTTGAACCTCAAAGTTGGCAGTTCAAGCTCACCAGCTGTTCCTCGGAAACCCTATACAGGGTCGCTATAAGTTGGAACTGACTCAACAGCACTTAACAGCCACAACACCACCTGCTTTGGAGCTTGATGGGCTAGGTGCAAACCCCTGCTCTGCTGAGTGGCCATAGGCAGATTACCTAGCCACTTTAGGATACTTCTTTCGGTTATAAAATGGGTGTCAATTGTTGTTGTTGTTAAGTGCCATCAAATTGGTTCTGACCCATAGCGACCCTGTATAGGATTTCTGAGGAGTGGCTGGTGGATTTGAACTGCCAATCTTGTGGTTCAAACTGACCTTGCGGTCCAGTGCATTATCCTGCAGTGCCACACCAGAGTGTTATAATAGCACCTGCATTTAATAAGAGTGGTAATTAGTACAACACCCACAGCAGGTAAGATGGAAGCCTCCAGGGTGAAATAGCATGTGGGTGGGCCCTGGGGCCTCCTGAGTCCCTTCTCCTGCTTCTGACCCCCACCGCACCCTATATTTGTGGCATGTGGGGTGGGGTCCAGTCCCTTTTTTTTTTAGGAGAATGTGTGGAGGGGACAGTGAGGAGGTGCTGGGAGGGCAGGATGAGAACTCAGCCACTGCGTCTAAGCACCCTCTCATCCCCAGGTGACAGTGTGTTCATCCCTCAGGAACTTGGAGGCCAGCCTTGAGAAATTCCTGTGGGAGGTCTGGGGCAAGCCTGGAGCCTTTTGCTTTGCACTGTTGTGTTGGGAAGTTCTTTCTGAACTTCACCTTCCATTGTTTTCCCACTTGCTGCCCTGTCTTGAGGGCTCTGGGAAGAGGGCCCACTTCTGCCGGAGAGAAACCAAAGTCCCCAGCATCTCTCCTGTCTTCCACTCCCACAAAGTAAGGTCAAGGCTTACTGGAGTCAAGAAAGATTTCAAGTTTCTATCAGTCTACTACTTAGTCTACAAATACTTAATTACTGCTTGCCCATGCCCAGTACTGTGTGTGTGTGTTCAGATGCTGGGGACACAGGGGAAAGGACAGCCTAGAAATGTGGTGCCCCCTTGGAACATCATTTAGTGGAGGAAAACCAAAAACCAAACGCACTGCTATTGAGTTGATTCCAGTTCACAGTGACGGTATAGAACAAAAGAGATCGGTTCTGTACGGTTTCCTCACGGGAGCAGACCACCTCAGCTTTCTCTTGAGGAGTAGCTGGTGGGTTTGAACTACTGATCTGGTTAGCAGCCCAATGCTTAGCCCACAGTGCTACCAGGGAGGGCTTCATTCTAGTGGAGGAGACTGACCTTAATTGAAAGATGACATGTAGGGTTTGTGAGGGAGCCTCCAGAGCACTAACAGAGCCTAAGAGACAAGTGCATTTTGAAGGGGTCCCAGCTTGATGAAGAAATCAGACTTAAGATGGGGTACCCAGCATCCTAAACTTGAGGTGTAGCAGGGTCTGTGGACTCCTGTACTCACCTGGGTTAGTGTCCTGTGCCCCAACCAGGGGAGAGACACTGGTGTCATACCTTTGGATGGGGCCTGGGGAAATGTTGGGCCTTTGACCCATGACCAGTTTGAAGCTAGCCTCAGGGCAGAGTTGGGAAGAACAACCCAGGTGCTCCATTGGCCCCCAGGGGTCCATGGTGATGGCTTCCTCTGAGAAGGTCAGCTTTGAAAGAGGGGTAGGACCTGGGCAGAAACATTTTGGGGGTAGGAGACATGGGGAGAGGGCAAAGAGCTGTCCAATGTGACAGGAACATGGGGGCAGGAGCCATTAGACTGGGCACCTGGTGGGGTTGGCCCCTAGAGACCCTTTTCTGTGGTGTGGGAAGCCACAAAGAGTGTTAGAGGTAGGCAGTGGCCAGAGTGTAAGAATGATCTAGGGGTGGTGATGAGCCGGGTTACTAGAGGGGACAGCTGTTCCCTGGACTTTGTCACCTTGGGTCACCTCCCCCCCCACACACACATACTGCTTTGTCCTTTGAGGCAGAAGATTCTAATTTCACACATGCCCTTGAGTAAGTAATTTTACTTGAGACCCAACGTGGCCCATATGTGAAATGGGCCTAGTAATCACTAACACCCAAGGGTTCGGGCTGGCACTTGTGCCAACGTTCAGTAGGCAAGCAATAGCTGTTTGGTGAATCAGAATCCCTGCAGTGTCCCTATTTCCTGATGAGTAAACAGATCGCCCTGAGGACCCTCTAACTTCTGTTTCCTGAGTCACAGAGAACACAAGTCCGGCCCCTCACCCCTGCCCCTCCTGTCCAGCCTCTAGAGCACATGCAGGCTTCCTGTCCCTCCATCCGGCAGACATGCCTGGCGTGCCGAGGGCCTGACTTGGCAGGGAGGTGTAGGAGGGGCTCTGTGCTCTTGCATACAAGCATGTACATGCTGTGTTGTGTGTAACAGAGCTGTCTAGGCTGTGGTGGAGCTGGGTCAGAGCACTTCCCTATGTTGGGAAGGAGCGGGCTGGGTTCCCAGTGCTGAGTTGGAAGGACTATGGGATCCATGGTAGGGTAGGTTGGGAAAGGGCACAGAGAAACAGAGACAGAGGAAAGGCAAGGCATAATGAGCACCAAGCCAAGACACATAGCTTGGTGAGTGGATCATAGCTCCCATGTTCCCCTTAAAGGTGGGTGCCCTCGTACAATAAACTTATTGCGCAACTCTACGTGGCAGCCCTGACAAAGAAAGGAAGAAGAGAGGCAGAAAGACAGAGACCAAGAACCTGATAGAGGAAGGCAGGAAGCAGAGAGTTTCTGATGAGGAAAAAGACAAAAGGCAGAGAGAAAGGCCTAGAGCCTGGGAGCTTGCGGGAATCTGCTTCAGAGTCAGTGCCTGTCTGCTGGGCAGCTCCTGAACTGGGGCTTTGTGTCAAGGTGATCTCTGGAACCAGCCTTTCTTACCAGCCCTCACAGCAGCCCTGGGAGATGCATAGGGGTTGTTACCCCATTTTACAGATAAGGAGATGGAGATTCAGTGAAGTGACTGAGGTCATGTAGTCAATAAGTGGCAGACACAGTGCTAGAATCTTTGGACTTCAAGGTGGAAAGGGTAAAAGAAAGACACGATCAGAGAAGGGAGGGCTGTGGAACCAGGCAGGAGCTGGAGCTGGTGGTGTTCAGGCCTCCTGCCTCTTCAACTGCCTCTGACTTAGGATGTGCCTGGCGGGCAGCCCGTCTTTCTGTGGGATCAGGTTTTTGGCTCCCCAACTTGACTTCCTTTCTCTCTGTCAGCGTCTGTGGCCCCATTCTCATTCTGGGATCATCCTGGGGGTTCTTCAGGAAAAAAAAAGAGACACCATTTTTTCCTGGAATTAATACCCAAAGAGCTGACTGTGAAGTGGAGTGGCGATGGGCCCTGTTGGTTGCAGGAAGCGTGGAACTGAGGAGGATCATTTGTTGTTGTTGTTAAGTGCCATCAAGGTGATTCCGACCCATAGCGACCCTGTATAGGGATTCTAAGGAGCAGCTGGTGAACTTGAACCACCCATCTGGCAGTTCAAAGCAATTTTGCAATCCAGCGCATTAGCCCACAGCGCCACACCAGGAACCAGCTAATGTTAATGGAGCTGTAAGCAGGTTAGCTAACGGCTCCGGTAGTGAAGTGGTTACGAATTGGGTTGCTAACCTCAAGGTCGGCAGTTCGAAACTACCAGCTGCTGCATGGGAGAAAGATAAGGCTTTCTGCTTCCATAAAGATTCACAGACTCAGAAACTCTATGCAGGGTTGCTGCTATGAGTTGGAACCGACTCCACGGCACACTACGACCACCACCAAGCAGATTAACTATAGTAACACAATCCTCACAACAGATCTATGAAGGAGATGCTATTATTATTCCAATTTTACAGATGAGAAAACTGAGGCACAGAAAGGGTAAGTAACCATCCAAGGTCACACAGCCAGTAGTGGTAGAGCTGAGATTCACACACAGGTATGAAGGAGGAGGAAGCAGGGTGCAGAGGTTGCCAAGTCCCAGCTTTAAACTGTACCACTTCCCAAAGAAGAGAAACTGGAAAGGAGTGGGTGAGGAAGTCTCTCTTGCTGTCTCATTTCCATCAGTCCACTCTTGCTCTCTATCTTTTGTAGCAGTGGAGCCTCTCTTGTCCACCAGCTTTCCGCCCCCAGCCACCGCCCCCCAGGAGCGGCTGGGATGTAGTGAGGATAGAGGGGAAAATCTAGGTTACTAGAAGAGAAGGCTCTGTGTGGACTTGGAGGTAGAGAGGGCTGGGGTGCTGGGGACCTGGGGGCCAGGGAGGCGGGATTGGGGAATGGGGCCCTGGCCTGGAGCCCAGCTGCTGCTTTGTATCTCGAGGTGGAGGAGAGAGAAGTGTCAGCTCATTCCTGACTGTAAACACATTCCCGTTCCCACGTTCCCACGCCTCCATCAAGTTCTTGTGATAGTCCCCACCCCTATTGCCTTCTCCTGTCCAGACTCCTGCCAAGGAGGCCCCCACCAATAACTGAGATTATTCTAATGAAATACAGAGCCCCTGGGACTCCTGCCTGGGCTCAAGAAAAGCTGAAACTGCTGTGAAGCTCTTGCCAGCAGCCTGGGCTTGGATCTCTGTTCTGATACTACTAGCTGTGTGTCCTTGGACAGGTTACTTACCCTCTCTGTGCCTATTTACTTATCTGCAATGTGGGAGGAAGAATAATTTCTACCACATGGGTTGATGTAAACTTTAAATGAGATGGTTCATGTAGATTCCTCAACATTCTTCCTGTCTCAAGCTCAGTAAATGACACAAGGGAGCTTCAAAAAGTTCGTGGAGAAATTCTATTATGTTTAAAAAAAAAAAACACCCTTTTTTTTTTTTTAACCATCAGTTAACAGTATTTACCATTATTATCTTTTAATTCCATTTTCCCACAAACTTTTGAAGCTTTTTTTTGTATATAATGGCTACATTATTATTCCTATTGTGAGGAAAGGTGTCTGTGTCTCTCAAATCAGACTTTCAGTGGAGAAAGGGGGTTAAATAGGGAAGGAGAGGGGGCATCTGAACGAGAAAGGGGAGAATCCAGCCTGTAGTGGGAAGAAGGGAGTTGGGGAGCCAAGAGTTTCTGACTAAAAACCCTGAAGGATATGTATAATCTGTTGTTGTTAGTAAGTGCCATTGAGTCTGTTCCGACCCATAGCAACCTTGTACAGGGTTTCCATGGAGTGGCTGGTGAGCTTGAACCATCAAACTTGTGGTTCAAACCAACCTTGCAGTCCAGCACATTAACCCACAGCACCACACCAGGACTCCCAATGCCACTGCCACTGGGGTTGTTGTTGTTAAGTGCTGTGAAGTCGGTTTCCACCCATAGTGACCCTGTATAGGGTTTCTGCGAAGCAGCTGGTGAGCTTGAACCACCAACCTTGAAGTTCAAATGGCTTTGCAGTCTGGCACATTAACCCACAGCACCATACCAGTAGGGGATGGAAAAGATAAGCCAGTGCTTCAGGTGGTCTAGCCCTGCAGGAACAAAGGCCCCCGAGGGAACAAGCCTGTCTGTTGGCCAGTCTTCCCTGGGGGTGGACAGGCCACACCCTTTCCATCCCTGCTAGGGCCCCATCTCATTTCCCTGCTCCTTACTGACCACCCACTGGTCTCCCTTGACCCTATCCTAGCTTCCAGCCCCGAAGGTAACCAGCTGACCACCTCCTCCACTGTTCCAGCCCCACCCCAAGGCCCTTTGGGAAAAACAACGTACTGACCACTCCAGCCAGCTAACCTCCCAGCCAGCCAAAGTGTGGGTGGGGGGCGAGGGGGAGCAGTGGTAGAGTCAATCCCTCTTATGCTTCCTCATCCACTTCCAGGTCCTTTGGGAAGCCCCTAGATGGACATTTCCCCTGGAAGTTTGTGGGAGTAGGTGAGGGGGCACTTGCTGTTACACAGGACTGGAGCCCTTCTCCGGGCTTAGCAGCCTGATCTGCTTGGCTTCTCCTCCCTACTTCTCCACTCAGACCCTACGTGGTGCTGGTTTTCCACTCCACCATGGCCTTGAGTTTTGGGGACAGATCTGGGAACCCTGCGTGGTTCACCCTGGGATGGGTGGCCCATGCCAGGGTCAGAGCTGCAAGTGTGAGAAGAGAAGACTGAGGGATGGAAATAGGGAAGTGTGTGGAGGACTCAAGGTCTTGCCTGTGCCCCTCTGGCTGCCAAGTGTCCTCTAGGCAAATGTGGGGAGGGGGTTAGCGAGGACCACACAGAGAGAGCTCAGGAGTGGGCACTAGGTCTGGAAAGGGAGTTAGAGCAGGGCAAGGGTGGGAGGAGATTGTTTTGGAACCCTAGACGAAGGAGCCAACTCTGGAAGAGGTGGGGGAAGAATGGTATGGGGATACACTGGGGCAGATTGGCGAGCGCACCGGAGGGGCATTCCTACCTCCTCTGGGTAAGTTGGTTTCCAAAGGGTCTTGGGGCAGGCTATAGCTGGGCCTCCCTCCTCAGACCAGGGTTGCCTGAGGGTAGGTCAAGGCAACCAGCCCTCTTAGAGTGGGGCACTGGCCCCTGCCTCATGTTCCACCCCTCTGAGCTCTGAGGAGGGGTGGGGGTGGGAGGACAAAGCTACTACCCCAATTGTAGCCCACACTCATGCTCCCTGCTGCTCCCCTCACCCCCCAACACATCTTTTGTTGTTGTTGTCAAGTCTGTTCCAAATCATAGCATCTCTGGACAGGGTTTCCAAGGAGCAGTTGGGGGGCTTGAACCACCGATTCTGAGGTTAGCAGTCCAGTGCTTATCCCACAGTGCCACACCAGAACTCCACACACATCCTAGTGGTAGTGGTAGTTGTGTGCCCTCAAGTTGGTTCCGATTCATATCAATCCCATTTATTTAGGGTTTCTGGGTCTATAATCTTTATGGGAGCAGAAAGCCTCATCTTTCTCCTGGGGAGCAGTTGGTACATTCTAGCTGCTTACCTTGTGGTTAGCAGTTCAACTTGTAACGCACTACACTACCAGGATTCCTACACACATCCTGTTATTGTTGCTGTTAAATGTCATCAAGTCAGTTCAGATTCACAGCGTATAGGGTTTCCAAGGGGCAGTTGATGGGTTTGAACTGCTGACCTTGCAGTTAGCAGTCCTATGCTTATCCTACAGCACCACACCAGGACTCCACACATATCCTTTGTTGTTGTTAAGTGCCATTGGGTCGGTTCCGACTCATAGCAACTCTGTATATGGTTTCTGAGGAATGGCTGGTGGTGGGTTTGAACCGCTGACCTTGCAGTTGAGTGCTTTATCCCACAGTGCCACACTAGGACTCAATATGCATCCTAGTCCGATTCTATTTCCTATTTTCAGGCTCCATATCTTGAGCACTGGGGTTCCCCAGGACACTCTACAGGCCCCCAGCCGTTCTACTCTGCCCTGCCTCACCTGAGTTCCTCAGGCCCCAGGATGCCCTAGAGGCCTGGTGAGTTCCTTGGGGACCAAGGTGGGTGGGAGAACGCACAGAGAAAACTAAAGCTAGAGATTTGCTCTGGGGAAGCTGGGACCAGTGTAACCGGAGCTGATCAGGTGGTGGGTAGAAGTTTACCAGCAGGCTGAAGGACTGATGCAGTGAGTGGGAGGAGAGGTGAGCCAGCCAAGTCACTGGAGCGTGGTGATTAGACTGTGGGAGGGATTACTGATGGGGGTGGACCATTGTGGGGTTAAATTAGTCTATCTCTTACTTGAAGACCTGGCTGTGGGACCCTGGGAATGTGTGGGTGGGGGTGTGGGGTGGGGCCAGGAGGCAGGCATTCCAGAGATACTCAGGAGGGTTAAGGGGCCAGCAACAGCGACCTTTCCCTCTTCTCAGAAAAATTACAAGCAGATGTGGGTGCCTCAGGAGGTCTGGAGTGGGGAGCCAGGGCAAGTTACAGGAACACTAAACACAGAATTTGAAACCAGCAGGGGGATGGGGCCTCAAGGATCTCAGTCACTTCAGAACCCAGGAACTGAGGGAATGAATGGCTCATCTGGGGTCCTCACCCACAGGCAGGTGAGGCCAGGGGTGGAGGAGACGGTGAGGGGTCCATTCCCAAATGACAGATGTGGTGGTCTCAGGAGGGTGGTGGCTTTCCAATCTCTGACCCAGATTGGGGACCTCCTTTGGTGACAGTGCCACAGTTGGATTCAGTGGTGTGCTGGCAAATGTTAATACAGTGTGTGCATTTAGCAGGGTCAGGGTGGGGTGGGGTTGTGCTAGTTTGAGATATTTGGAGTCCTGGTGTGGCGCTGTGGGATAAGCACTGGACTGCTAACCACAAGGTTAGTGGTTCAAATGCACCAGCCACTCCTTAGGAAACCCTGTACAGGGTCACTATAAGTCAGAAACAACTCAACGGTACTTAACAACAACATGGAGTTGGAGCAAGATGGGCACAATTGGCTTTCTTGAGTCTGCATGAGCCGGCTTCAGCACACCACCAGTTGGAAGGGGCCCCTCCTTCAAGTTCATCTGGGCCCAACCCCACTCATTATCATATCTCATAAAGCTGGAAGAACCCTACAGCATCACTCCCAGGTGTTTTGACCACTACCTGAAGTCATCCCTTGAAAGGAGCTCACCGCCTGAACAGCAGCTGATGCATTACAGAACTGCTCTCACTGTTCTTCCTCCCACAGAGCCCAGTTGGCCTCCTTCATAATTTCTCATTGGCTCTAGTTTCACACCTTGCTACAAGCATCAAATCTCTTGGTCGGGTCCTGGACTGAGGGTGGAGGATTCAGAGATGAAGGACCCTGGGTCCCTGCCATGGGAGGTTGTGGTCAGGGATCAGCCAGACACCAGAACAGTGGTGACTTGAATGGAGTCAGAGAGCAAAGCAGAGAAGGGTTAGAGCAAGGCAGACATTTGAGCTAGGTCTTGAAAGGAGAGTGTCCAGGTGACGAACAGAAAGAGGAAAGAACTTGAGCAAAGGCTGGAAGGCAGGAACAAGATCTGGGGAGCTGGAGCACAGAGCGCATGGGGAAAGAGGACAAGCTGACCAGCCTCTCTGATCCACACCCCTGCTCAGATCTCTACCAACCGTCGTTCCTACAAGCTTCCTACTTCAGTGCCCTGGCCCGCTCTGCACATGTTTTGTTGAAGCCGGCTGCAATGATACCACCTCTGAGTCCCCTCCTTCTCCTGGCCCTGGGCCTGAGACTGGCTGGATGTCTCAGCCCCAGTGACCCCAATGCCTGCAGCTTCTGGGAAAGGTGAGAGGGGGCTCCTGCTGTGACTTTAGGGTTGCTCAGTTCTCCCAACTTAGGGTTCCTCTTAGTCAGTTTTTCTCATTCTTCCCTCCCTCTCTCATCTCTGTTTCTGTTTCTTCTGTCTTCCCTTTCTGGCCTGCTTCTGACTCCATCCTCTTTTCTGACTTTGCCTCATTTGCTACCCTGTCTCTAACCCTGTGCTTTCTCTGACCCCATCCCTTGGTCCCTGTGGCAGGCTGGCTGGGATAGAACATAGGGTGGGCGTCACTCAGTGGCATGAGCAGAGGGGCTGGCCCATGGGGAGCAAAGGGACAAGATTGAGGAAAAGATCCAGGCCAGAATTTGGCCAGAAATGTCTCCATCAGCAAGGCCCAGAAGTCTGTTCTAGCTGTTCACTATCTTCCCAGATAGTGAGGGGCTAGAGGAGGGGAGGAGAGAAAATCAAATAGTTTGAGGACAGGACCCTGATAGGAGTATCCTAGGAACATTCCAATTCTGGGCGGATCCCTCTAGACTTGAGAAATGGGGTGGGATGGGGGTCCATCCTGTTGTTAAATGCTGTCGAGTCGGTTCCAACCCATAGTGACCCTGTATAGGGTTTCCAGGGAGCAGCTAGTACGCTTGAACTGCTGACCTTGTGGTTTAAAATGACTTTGCAGTCCAGAGCATTAACCCACAGTGCCACATATTGGGGTGGTAACTTCCCACTGTGGCCAGGCACTGTGGTCCTTCCTGCTTTTTGTTTTGTTTCTCCCTTTACCAGCCTCAGCCTCCCTCCCTGTCTGGGACCTCTGACCCTGTGCCCTGTCTTGCAGCTTTACCACCACCACCAAGGAATCCCACTCCCGCCCTTTTAGCCTGCTCCCCTCGGAGCCCTGCGACAGGCCCTGGGAGGGACCCAACATCTGCCCCCAGCCTACGTGAGTGCTTTTCCCCTCCCCCTCCATAGGCAGATGGGCCGGAGCCACCTCCATCTGGCCTTTGGCCCTTCATGTCCCATCGTCTCCTCAGAACCTTTAGAGTTTAGAGGGACCTTCTGGCCTCAAGGCCCTCATTCCTAGTGTGGTGCATGTAGATTTGTGTGTGAATGTGTGTGTTTGCGGTGTGTCTGGTACTGTATGGACAAGGAAGGAACACTTCTCCAGTCCATAGTGCTGGCATTGTCCCCCAGTGCCACACTGTGGAGAGGACAGACAGGCCTGAGGGTCACTCTGGGCCTCCCCTAGGGTCATCTACCGGACTGTGTACCGCCAGGTGGTGAAGATGAAGTACCGCCAGCGCCTCCAGTGCTGCCAGGGTTTCTACGAAAGCAATGGGGCTTGTGTCCGTGAGTCCTGCAGAGGGCGCTGCAGCCCTCCTCGCCCTGCTAGCTACTGATAATCTGATCAATTAGCAACGGCTGGGCCAGGGAAGGGGTGGGATGGGGCCATGAAGTGGAGGGGCCTAGCCTGCCCCTTCAAGTCTCATCACGCTACAAAGAGGATGAGGGAGGCTACTCCTCTGCTTTGGGTTTTACTGCCCCCACCCCAACCACCACTTGGCCTTATTGTCAGCATTTCTGTCTCAGTGGCCACTTCAAGCCTGTCTCCAGCTGAACCCATGTCTCCTCTCCCAGCCCTGTCTCTCCATGTCTCTGAGTAATCACTGTCTCTCTCATTTTCCCAGAGCTTTCCATTTGGCTGTCTCTGTGTCTCTCTGTCACTGTGTAGGTTAGATGTTTGCGACCATCTCTGTGTTGCTACCTGTCTCTGACTTATTGCTGTCTGGTCTCTCCTGACTTGTATACCCTGTCCTACACCCCAGCCCCCCAACTGCCAACACATGCCCTGTAATCCTGATTGGAGCCTATTTCTGCCTCTCTCTCCTCCTCCCCTCAGTTCTGGCTCTTCACTACCCGCCACAAAGACTTCTACCCCGTATGACCTACCTTCTTGGCCTGCGGGTCCCTACCTCCTATATGGAAGCCTTGTGTCTAGCCCCTACCCAAGGAAATTGGCCCCCATTTCCCCATCAGGGTGTTTAGAGAATATCACAAAAACAGACTAAGAAGCCCAGAATTGTGGGGTCTTGTCAAGTTCTGACCCAGAGTTGCTGCCCCTCAGTCTTTTTATTTCGGAGGCTAAAGTGTTGCTTGGAACATGGAGTCTCAGTGTGCAAGGGAGATGGGGCTAGTCTGCAGAGGATGAGGGGGCGTGACGGGCAGGGTGGAAACATCTTTTCTTTGCCCCAGCGCTGTGTGCCCAGGAGTGTGTCCATGGCCGCTGTGTGGCGCCCAATCAGTGCCAGTGTGTGGAAGGCTGGCGGGGTGATGACTGCTCCAGCGGTAAGTGGCTGGTGACCCCACAGTGTGGTCTCTTGCAACTCCCAGGGACTTAGGACTCTCAGGCCTTTGGGACCTTGGGACAATTTACCCCCCCACCCCCAAGCCCCATTGTAGCCAGTGCCTTTTCTGGAAATGTGGGGCCGGGTAGGCCTAGGCCATTTGTGAGTGTTGAGAGACAAGGAATGGACAGAGACTAGGAAAAGGCTATACCCTAAGACCAGCAGCTCCCGCCCTCCGTATCCCACAGCGTGTGTCCCAAGAATGTGGGGTCAGCGGTGTGACAAGCCCTGCAACTGTGGCAAGAACAGTTCCTGTGACCCCAAGAGTGGAGTGTGTTCCTGTCCCTCTGGCTTGCAGCCTCCCAACTGCCTTCAGTTCTGCCCTCCTGGTCACTATGGCCCTGCCTGTCAGTTCAGCTGCCAGTGCAATGGGGCACCCTGCGACCCCCAGACTGGAGCCTGCTTCTGCCCTTCAGAGAAAACTGGGCCCAGGTGAGTGATGAGGGACAACACTAATGGATTTGCAGACATGAGGACACACAGGCATATATGTGGTTATGAGGGGATCTCAGACAGGGTCCCTATTGTGGGGGTAGAGTCGAGAGGACAAGATCCTATTCTCAGTTTTGCCAGTCATTAGCTGAGTGAATTGTTGTTGTTGTTGTTAAGTGCCGTTGAGTCGGTTCCGACCCATAGTGACCCTGTATAGGGTTTCCGAGGCTGTAAATCTTTACGGGAGCAGAATGCCTCATCTTTCTCCCGTGGAGCAGCTGATAGTTTCCAACTGCTGGCCTTAAGGTTTGCAGCCCAATTCGTAACCACTACGCTACCAGAGCTCCTTAGCTGAGTGAATTAGAGGAAACCATTAACTTCTTTCAAGTTTGTAAAATGGGAGCAGGATGGTTGTATTCAACTACTAACCTAAAGGTTGGTGGTATTACCCACCTAACAGTGCTATAGAAGAAAGGTCAGGCAATCTGTTTTCGTAAAGATTACAGCCAGTACACATGTCAACTCTGTGACAGGGAGGGCAACATATGAGAAGAGGGAGGGCAGCAGAAGAAGAATGAAGATAGATGAAGACACAGGGAGGTATGTGTGGGTTAAAGGGGATCAATGTAAATAGTGATATATATATATATATGGAGCTCTGGTAGTGTAGTGGTTACGAATTGGGCTGCGAACCTTAAGGTCAGCGGTTCGAAACTACCAGCTGCTCCGCGGGAGAAAGATGAGGCTTTCTACTCCCGTAAAGATTTACACCCTCGGAAACCCTGTACAGGGTCGCTATGGGTCGGAACCGACTCGATGGCACTTAACAACAACAACAAATATATATATATACAACCCTGGAACATAGGGTTCCAGGGACATAGACTGAATGGATAAGGGAGGAAGAGTGAGACATATATATTTATTTATCCCACAAATGTATAAAAGTTTAAAAGAGGATATTTGTACATGAGTATTTACTTTTTCTGCAAACACAATGTTGAAAAGTTGTTAGATATTATCATTCATCCTAAGGAATGAGTTTATGGGCTTGGGGGCTCAGGACCATCATCTCAGGGGCCATGGTCAGTTAGCATAACATAGTCCACAAAGACAATGTTCCACATCCTGCTTGGGTGAATAGAGTCTGGGATCTTGAAAACTCAGTGTGGTCAAAGGTGCAGCTGTTGGTCTCTCCATGTGCAGAAGAAAGAAGAATGATAAGGCTTGAAGAGGCTTAGAATCAGTGAGTCCAATGGACTAATAGAACATGTGAACATCAGTCTCTATGACTCTAAGACCAAAAGAACTAGATGGTGCCCAGCTACTACTACCAACTGTCCTGGATCGAGTGGGAGAAAATGTGGAACAAAACTCAAAATTATTTAACAAGACCAGGTTTACTGGTCAAAGACTGGAGGAACCTGACACTAATGTCCTCAACCACCTTTCAGGTCTGGAAAGGAACTCACCCTTGTTGCCCAATTTTCAGCCAAGTAGTAAGTAGATAGGTTTTATAGAGGGGACAACCACACTAGTAAGGTATGTTCACCATGGAATGGTAATCATTCAAAATCAAATGGGCAACATTTTCCTAAGGACAAATTTGAGAAAGGATAGAATGGTGGGTGGAATGGAAATAGTAATTATTGGGAGGAAGAAGGATAATTGTTGTTACATAGAGGTTGAATGTAGTCACTGAGATGGAAAAAAATTTTATGATTTGTTGACTGTGAAGCTGATGATTGTGTCTGTAAACCTTCACTCAATTCACAATAAAGAGTTGAAGGAAAAAAAGAAAAAGATTACACTTGAGGGAACTTATGGGGAACTTCTATTCTAATACGTGGGGTTACCATGAGTCAGAACCAACAACAGTGGGTTTGGTTTTGATTTATTGCCTACCTAGAGGGGTTGTTCCCCACACATCTTTCAGTTTGTTTTACTGAGGTAGCTTGAATGTTGCTGTGATGCCGGTGTTTAAAATCCCAGGAGCGTCACCCATGATGGACAAATTTCAGTGGAGCTTCCAGACTAAGACTAGACTAGAAAGAAGGAATAGGTGATCCACTTTGAGGGATTAACCCCTGAAAACCTTATCAATAGTAGCAAAATGCTGTCTGATTAACATTATCGATAACAGCAAAACACTGTCTGATATAGCATGGGAAGATGAGCCCCTGTGAGTGGAAGACACTCAAAATACAACTGGGGAAGAGCTCCCTCCATCAAAGTATAGACCACCTTAATGATGAAGATGGAGCAAAGCTTCAGGACCTTCATTTGCCTATGGGGCAAGACTCATACTGAGAAGAAATAGCTGCAAACAGTCATTAATAACTGGAACATGGAATGTAAGAAGTATGAATCTAGGTACATTGAAAGTCATAAAAAATGAAATAGAATGTTTAAAGATAGATATCGTAGGCATTAGTGAACTGAAATAGACAGATATTGGCCAATTTGAATGAGATAATCATATAGCTTACTATGGTGGGAATGACAAATTATAACAGCATATGGATAGGAAGCTGCTAGAAATTCAAGTTGATTCAGAAGAAGATGTGTAATGAGGGATATCATTGCTGATATCTGATGGATGTTAGCTGAAAGCAGAGAATACCAGAAAGATGTTTACTTGTGTTTTGTTGACTCTGCAAAGGCATTTGATTATATGGATCATAGCAAACTATGAATAATGTTTTGAAGAATGAGAATTCTAGAACAGAACAAGGAGATATTGCATGGTTTAAAATCAAGAAAAATGTGTGTCAGGATTGTATCCTTTCACCATACTTATTCAATCTGATGTTATGCAAACAATCTGAGAAACTGGAGTATATGAAGAAGAGTGAGTTATCAGGACTGGAGGAAGACACATTAACAACCTGCAATATATGTATGGATGATACAACCTTGCTTGCTGAAAGAGAAGAGGACTTGAACACTTATTCATGAAGATCAAAGACTTCAGACTTTATGTATCACAACTCAATGTAAAGAAAACAAAACCCCACACAACTGGACCAATAAACAACATCATGGTAAGCTGAGAAAGGATTAAAGTTGTCAAGGATTTCATTTTACTTGGATCTGTAATAAATGCTCATGGAAGCAGCAGTCAAATCAAATAATGTATTGCATTGGACAAATCTGCTGCAAATGACCCCTTGAAAATGTTAAAGAGCATGTACAAATTGGTTAATGAATAAGGAAAACCATAGAAGTAATTATACATTTGCATTATGGTGTTGGTAAGAATACTGAGAGTGCCATGGACTGCCAGAAGAACAAACAAATCTGTCTTGAAAGAAGTACAGCCAGAATGCTGCTTAGAAGCCAGGATGGTGAAATGACACACTTAGGACATGTTATCAGGAGGGACCAGTCCTTGGGAAAAGACATCATGTTTGATAAAGTAGAGGATCAGGGAAAAAGAGGAAGACCCCCCCAATGAGATAGATTGACACACTGGCTGTGAAGATGGTGCAGGATGGGCAGTTTTTTGTTCTGTTGTGCATAGGGTCGCTATGAGCTGACGCCAACTCGTGGCACCTAACAACAACTGAAGTTGTTACTATGATAACATGGAATAGCAGTGTGTTAACACCGTAAGACAAGGATCCAGAGAATCCTATTGCAATGCAGGGTGCAGGGAACTGCTGGGAAGTCACAAGAGGGAGAAGGTGAACTTGGATATCAAGGAAGTCTTCATGGAGAAGGGAGCCCCATTCAGCTGAGCCTTCCCAGGAGATATTCCTCCAGAGAGGGAACCGCAGGAGCAAAGGGGAGGAGGTAGAGTGTAGGGTACACAGGGAAGCAACACATGTCACCCATGACTCTCTGCCACCTTGATTCCCAGCACCCTGGTAATGTTGGGGTGTCTTCTGTGACTTCTGGGCCTAGAAACATTCCTTTCTGATTCCTGCAGTCACCAACAGGGCAGAGGGTTGGGACTCCCAGAGCAGGGGTGAGTCACTGAGACTTGGGTCAGGTCTTCCTCCTAGAGGAAAGGAGGGAGGTATGTAGTACTGTCTGTACACTGACTTCCCCCACTCTGCCCTGTAGCTGTGAGAGGCCCTGTTTCTATGGTACTGCTGGCTTCTGCCCCAGCACCTGCCCTTGCCACAATGGGGGTGTCTGCCAGGACTCCCAGAACTCCTGCAGCTGCCCACCTGGCTGGATGGTATGAAGGGTAGGGTGGAAGTCTGGGGAGAATTCTGTGGGTGGTTCTCAACAGGGCTCTGAGAAGAATGTATGTAAGAGGGTGTTCTATGTGGGTGGGGGTGTCAAGGGATCCTGGGGTATGGGGAGGGTACTGTGCATCTGAGTCTTTATCAACTTATCACCCCTCCAGGGTACTATTTGTTCTCTGCCCTGTCCAGAGGGTTTCCACGGACCCAACTGCTCCTTAGAATGTCGCTGCCACAACAGCGGCCTCTGCAACCGATTCACTGGGCAGTGCCACTGCGCTCCAGGTTACACTGGGGACCGGTGAGTGGAGGTAGGGCAGGCAGGAGGGCGGAGTGCCGGTCAGGAGGAGGTAGTGGTGCGGCCAGGCTCACAAGTCACGGGTGCTCAGGTGCCGAGAGGAGTGCCCTGTGGGCCGCTTCGGACAGGACTGTGCAGAGACGTGTGACTGCGCTGCAGGCGCCCGCTGCTTCCCTGCCAACGGCGCGTGTCTGTGCGAACACGGTTTCACTGGCGACCGCTGCTCCGAACGCCTCTGTTCAGATGGCTTTTATGGCTTCAGCTGCCAGCTACCCTGCGCCTGCGACCCGGAGCACAGCGTCAGGTGGGCCGCGGGACACTGTAGTTCAGGGATCAGGAGGCCAACGTGAGAAGTCTTTGCTCCCAGCGTCACGAAAAGCGCCAGGGGTATATCCCAGGGAGGGGCAGATGTTATTGGCGAGAGTGGGGGGAATCGGGTGTCGCCACGATCATTCCATCCCCGCTTCTGGGATAGCTCCTGAGGCCTCTCTGCTCCCACCACGCGGAGGGGTCGGGAAGGCGGGCCTGAGACTTAGTGTTTAGACGGCTCCACGCTCCTCCCTGCAGCTGCCACCCGATGAACGGGGAGTGCTCGTGCCTGCCGGGCTGGGCTGGTCTTTACTGCAATGAGAGCTGCCCGCAGGACACACACGGACCAGGCTGCCAGGAGCACTGCCTTTGCTTGCATGGCGGCGTCTGCCAGGCGGACAGCGGCCTCTGCCGGTGTGCGCCCGGATACACGGTGAGGCGCACCCCGCAGCGAGGAAGCTGGGAGGAGGTGAGGGATCAGTCTTTACCCTCTCACCCTTCTGCCCACCCACTTTCTAGGGCCAGCACTGCGCTAGCTTCTGTCCCCCTGACACTTTTGGGGTCAACTGCTCCGAACGCTGCTCCTGTGAAAATGCCATCGCCTGCTCGCCCATCGACGGCACATGCATCTGCAAAGAAGGTAATGGGCGTTGGGCTCTGGAGAGAGGGGCTACAGAGTAAAGGGAGGGCCCCAGGGTAGAGGCTGGCCATGGACAGGGAAGATGCTACCGTGAAAGGGCACAGTCACTAGGTGGGAGCAGGGTAGTGGGACTAGATTACTACTTCTTTCCTGGAATATCCACTTTGGTTTTTTTCTTCAATCACAAAAATCTTATAGACCTAGCCAGAAGGTATCTTATTGGTAAACTGTCCTCAGACCACCCATCATACAGACCCACACAGTGGCAGTGCCAGGCAGGTCCTGGGAGATTTACCAGGGGTAGCACACTGACAACCTTTAGGCTGAATTCTGCTGTAGATGGTTTGTTTGGTCAACTCTCTAGTAAATTTAACAAATTTCCAGCCTCCAGTCCTCACCATTCACGATTGTCTGAATAATTTAGTTCTCTTTTGGTGCTTCTGTAAGCACAGAAATCAAGAGTGCATAGCACATCACCTGAGGTAATTTAGTCCCTTGTTCAGTACTTATTGGTCTCTATGTCTCTGGTATGGGACCATGAGCACCCTAATCACATGAGCACCCTAATCACAGCTCATTGCAGAGTCTGGCATAGCCAGCACCCAATGTATGCTTGCTCAAGATGGGGCTGGCTTCCCATGCCTACCCACAAGGTCCCTTCTTTAGGTTGGCAGCGTGGTAACTGCTCTGTGCCCTGTCCCCCTGGAACTTGGGGCTTCGGTTGCAATGCCAGCTGCCAGTGTGCTCATGGAGCAACTTGTAGCCCCCAAACTGGAACCTGTACCTGCACTCCTGGGTGGCACGGGGTCCGCTGCCAGCTGCCCTGCCCAGTGAGTGCTGGCTATCCTGCCTGTCTGGCTGAGGGAGGGGAGGGAGCTCTAAAGCCCCCAGCTGACTGGCCTGTCCTCCCCCTACACCCCCCTTTCAAGAAGGGACAGTTTGGTGACGGCTGTGCCAGTAGCTGTGACTGCGACCATGCTGACAGCTGCAATCCTGTTGATGGACAATGTCAGTGCCAGGCCGGCTGGACGGGTAAGCACTCTGGGTGTCCAGGTTCCAAGTGTGATTCAGAGTTGGGGGGCGGATGCAATCCATGGAAACTCTGTCCAGAGGAACACTCATGGAACAGGAAGGAACCCAGGTTGGCCTCCCCTTACCATGCTCTCCCATAGGCATCCGTTGCAACCTGCCTTGCCCCGAGGGCTTCTGGGGAACCAACTGCAGCCACACCTGCACCTGCAAGAATGGGGGCACCTGCAACCCTGCCAGTGGCAACTGTGTGTGTGCACCCGGCTTCCGAGGTCCCTCCTGCCAGAGACGTGAGGCTCCCCACCCTCTCCTCCCACCTGCCAGTAGTAGGATGTTGAATCTGTGCTAAAAGCCCCTGCTCTACGCCTCTTGTTCTCTTCCCCTGGCCCCTATCTTCAGGCTAGTTATTGCTGCAAGAAGGATGGAGGGAGGGAGGGAGGGAGGGAGGGAGCCAGTAAAGGACTGATGGAGGGCTGGTCCTTGTATCTAGTTACTCCTAGTTACAACATGTTCCCTTCCCTTAGCCTGTCAGCCTGGCCGCTATGGCAAACGCTGTGTTCCCTGCAAGTGTGCCAACCATTCTTCCTGCCACCCCTCGGATGGGACCTGCTACTGTCTGGCTGGCTGGACAGGCCCCGACTGCTCCCAACGTATGTATGTGATGGCTGTGTGCATGAGTTCATTTGAAAAAGGCTGGCTGAGTAGGGGAGGCTTGTGCCCCCATGTCTGTGCATGAAAGCCTCCAAATCAACCTTGATTCAGTCAGTGATTTAACAAATATGAGGCGGCTTCAAAAAGTTTGTAGAAAGATACCATTATCTTTTTTTTCCTCTGTTATCTTTTAATTCATTTTTTTCCCATGAATTTTTTTGAAGCCCCTTCATATTTATTGAATATTACCAACATGCTGGATATTATTCTAGGTGCTGGGGATACAGAAATGGTTTGGTGTTGTTTTTGAGTGCCATTGAGTCGGTTCCAACTCATAGTATAGGGTTTGTGAGGAGCAGCTGGTAGGTTTGAACTACTTACCTTGAAGTTCAAACCAAGTTTGCGGTCCAGTGCATTATTTGAGCACCACACCAAGACTCCACAGCAATGAATACATCAAGGGGAGAAAAAAAAAATCTGTCATTTTGCATGAGAAGACTTGGGGGTGAGGGCAGCATTATTATTATTTTTTAATGTGTGTGGGGTGAATCAAAAGCTTACTTTTGGATATGTTCTCCCAGTTTTTTGGATGCATTTTAAAATTTATTTTCATGTATTTATACATGTCCTCTTTTCCACATAAATATCTGAAGGTCATAGAAAAGATTAATTTTTTAAAAATTGAGTAAATTTTTAAAAAAGGGAAGAATGTCTATTACTATGAAATAGGCTGGTGTTAAGCTGATCAGGAGGTAGGGTAAAGAGGTGATGTGCTTTTCCATAGTTCAGTAGAATTTGGTAACAACTATGGTTAGATTGTTAGTGTCAGAAACACAAAAGTAATGCCTTTACTAGATGGACATTTACTTCTCTCTTACATAAAGAGAAGGAGCTCTAGTAGTGTAATGCATTACAAGTTGGGCAGCTAACCACAAGGTCAGCAGTTCAAATCTACCAGCTGCTTAGTGGGAGAAAGATGAGGCTTTCTGCTCCTGTAAAGATTTATAGCCTGGAAACCATATACAGGGTCCCTATGATTCAAAACCCACTTAACAGCATGCAGCAGCAACAGCACGTTAAGAGAAAAAAGCTCGGAGTGAAGCAATCCACAGTAGTTTGGAAGTCTTTGGTGGTCTGACATGTTTTTGAAGTGCTTATTGGAAACCCTATACAGGGTCACTATGGGTTGGAATCGACTCGCCAGCACTTAACAACAACAACACGCACTGTACTGCTAACCACAAGGTTGGCTATTCAAACCCATTAGCTGCTCTTCGGAAACCCTATATGGTATCGTTATGAGTCAGAATCAACTCAAAGGCACTTAACATTATCCAAAAGGGACTCCTAGTGTGGTGCTACAGGATAAGCACTGGGCAGCGAACCACAAAGTCAGCAGTTCAAACCCACCAGCTGCTCCTTAAAAACTCTATAAAACGGTTGCTATGAGTCGGAGTTGACTTGATGACACTTAACGACATTATCCAAAGGAGCCTTAGTGATGCAGTGGGCTAAGCATAGGACTGCTAACTAAAAAAAGGTTATCAGTTCAAACCCCTGTGGGAGAAAGATAAGGCAATTTGCTTGCATAAAGATTTAGTCTCCAAAACCCAGTGGTGGGGTTCTACTCTGTCCTATAGGGTCGCTTTGAGTCAGAATCAACTCCACAGAGAGAACAAACAAGATGGCAGATCAAATGGACGTGCAGTAAAGAGCTCCACCAGTGACAACACAGAATACAGGACCAAGCAGGCTCAGGGGATGGTCCCAGAATTCTGAACCACATATAAAGGAATATTTAGAAGGTTGGAAGGCTTACAGCTGGGGGAATTTGTGGCAGAAGCAAGAAATCCATTGCTTTCTAGTCCGGGATGCTCAGCTACTCCAGGAGCCACCATCTTGGGTGAGACCAAGCAGGGGAAGGATCGGAGCGGCCACAGATGCCTGGCAGAACCACAAAGATAAAGGTGTGGACATTCTTTTCTTTTGGTAGCTGTTCATTGGTCCCTTGCTGTCTTCACACATCCATTTTGGTGACTATAGAGATGCCTGAGCTAGTGGACATCCCAGCCCCACCCTCGGAGGGTTCTACTACACATGCACACAGATCTCCTCGAAATTTAAAGAGACAGTTTCCAATTAAAACCAAATGGCCACAGCCAGCCCTGAACCGTTTACAACTAGAAAAAAGGCCTGAACGGGGCTTGTGGAGTGGGACAAGCAGACAAAAAAGGAAGTAAGCCAAAAATTAAATCCTACGTCAAAATGATCAACAGTGGCATCTTGAAATTTCTCAGAAAGAAGAGTGAAAGGGGCAGCCCATTTCCTGATCACATCTACCTGGAGGCAATCAGAAAGCATAAAAAATACCAAAATACATACCTATCTAAGTATTAAGGCCACAGATAATCCCTGAATATGCCCCCAAAACAGAAGCAGATGACCATAT
>NW_006408560.1:15879264-15892450 GCF_000296735.1 Chrysochloris asiatica
TTGGAGATGTAAATTATTATATATGCCTGAGTGGGTTTTTTTGTTTGTTTGCTTTTTAAAAAGCTAAAGTGGTTAGAGAGAAATACTGTTAACTGATGGTACATGGAGGGGATTATAATCAATGTAATGAAACAAGGTATATGATTTGTTGAATGTAAAACTGATGATACGCTCTGTAAACTTTCACTCAATCCACAATAAAAACCTTAAAAAAAAAAAAAATCAACTCAATGGCAGTGGTGGATTATTGGAAGCCAAGTGCAATGTGAATTTGGCAGTTGGGCACATGAGTCTGGAGTTAGGGGAGAAGACTGGGTTGGAGATCTTATGAGTCTTCGGTGCATAGGTCTTATTTACAGTCCTGGTGTTCCTGGGGAGATTAATACTGAGCTGAAGACTTCAGTGATAGGTGGGGCCAAGAGTTCATCCAGGAGGGGCTGGCCCTGCCCACAAACTCCTTGTCTCTTGCAGCATGCCCCTCAGGGCACTGGGGAGCCAATTGCGCCCAGTCCTGCCAGTGTCGCCATGGTGGGACCTGCCACCCCCAGGATGGGAGCTGTATGTGCCCCCCAGGCTGGACTGGACACTTCTGCCTGGAAGGTACCAATATCAGGGGAACTCCATGTCCTTGCCCCCAAGTTAGCCCTGTCCAAAGAGAAAACTGTAGTTTCTTGGTCCCCCTCATCCCCACCTCCACTTGGCTCCCTCCTTAGGCTGCCCTTCAGGGATGTACGGTACCAACTGCTCCCAGCCGTGCCAGTGTGGACCTGGAGAGAGGTGCCACCCAGAGACCGGGGCCTGTGTGTGTCCCCCAGGGCACAGTGGGGCCCCCTGCAGGATCGGTGAGTTCTCATCTAGCCCCTATTATTCCCTGGGAGCCAGGACACCAGGTCCCTCCCCCGGTTTCTACCAGGACCTGGGTCCCTCATATCATTCCTACTTCCCCACTGGGGGCCTCTCCCATGCATGTGCCCGACGCTCACCAACAGAGACAAGATGCAGCCCTGAGTAACTGCCCATATCACACAGGAAGCCAGGAGCCCTTCACCATGATGATGCCCACCTCTCCAGTGACCTATAACTCGCTGGGGGCAGTGATTGGCATTGCAGTGCTGGGGTCCCTGGTGGTGGCATTAGTGGCACTGTTTATTGGCTACCGCCATTGGCAAAAAGGCAAGGAACACCAACACCTGGCAGTGGCCTACAGCAGCGGGCGACTGGATGGCTCTGAATACGTCATGCCAGGTGAGCCACCTTAAGGGTGTGGGGCACAAATCAGTTGCTGGCTCATAGGCACAGGGGCAGGATGGGATGTGGGGGTCTTGGGTCCCTTTGTGGACCCAGGGTATAAGAAGTGGGGAAGTTGTGGGGAGGAAGGTCAGCAAGGCCTCTCAGTTCCCTGGCCTGCCAGAGCTGACCCTGTCCCTGTCATTCCTGCAGATGTCCCTCCAAGCTACAGTCACTACTATTCCAATCCCAGTTACCATACACTGTCCCAGTGCTCACCTAACCCTCCACCCCCGAACAAGGTCAGTGCTGGGGAAGGGGATACACCGGCAGAGGGACAGGCACAGAGCTGGCTTTATGGAAAGCTCTATCCTGGCCTGATACTCTCCCTGTGGTGCCCCTCTCCTACTAGGTTCCAGGCAGTCAGCTCTTTGCCAGTCTCCAGGCCCCTGAGCGGCCAAGTTCAGCCCACGGGCATGATAACCATGCCACCCTGCCTGCTGACTGGAAGCACCGTCGGGAGCCCCCACCAGGGCCTCTGGACAGGGGTAGGTGCCCAGAGGCTAGGTTCTAGTGAGTGATGTGTGTAGCCCCGCAGCCTGGTTCTAGAAGAGGTAGGAGCCTGGAGAGGGGACCAATGCCTGATTGTGAATTGCCATCTCCTTCTCAGGTAGCAGCCACCTGGAACGAAGCTACAGTTACCGTTACAGAGACAGTAGTGGGCTCAGTCAGTTCTATAGTAAAGGTATGGGGACAGAGGGAACTGAGGGAGGGGACTAAGCAAGGGTTTAGCTGGTGCATCACTGAGCCTGCTTCCTTCTCCCCATCCTTAGGGCCCATCTCTGAGGAGGGGCTGGGGGCCAGTGTGGCTTCCCTGAGCAGCGAGAACCCCTATGCCACCATCCGGGATCCACCCAGCCTGCCAGGCGGTCTCCGAGAGAGTAGCTATGTGGAAATGAAAGGCCCCCCCTCAGGCTCTCCTCCCAGGCTGCCTCAACTCCGGGACAGCCAGAGGCGGCAACACCCCCAGCCACAAAGAGACAGTGGCACATATGAGCAACCCAGCCCCCTGACCCATGGTGAGCTTCCTTCTCTGCTGGGTGTGGTAGAGAACAGGGACAAGGGCAGTAGAAAGAGAGATGGCATGAGGGAATATGAAGCAGCATGGTGTGGCAGCTTTGGGGTCCAACTTGGGTTCCAACCTGACATGTGTTGGGGAAGTCATGTTGCCTCTTAGAGCCAGTTTCCTCATCTGTAAAATGGAGTGGTGGGACTTACCTTACAGGGCTAAGCATTTGAAATGGGTTGGATTTGAAACATGCTGTACAGTGCCTGAACTAGTGTTGGTACCTAGGAAAGTGACAGGTAAATCACAAAGTGACCTCACATCCTATGAAGTGGGCCAGCGTGGGCTCTGTTCCTGGCAACTGAGCAAGTGAGCGGCTTTTGATGAGAGCCACACAGCCAGATGGGGAGCTGGCCTGTATCTAGGTACCAGCCACCTCACTTTGGGCAAAAGATGCTGGAGAGGGAAGGAGCGTGGTGGGACGTGGAAGAGCCTGTCCCCACTCATCCTGCTCCCTCTCTATCTCCAGACAGAGACTCTTTGGGCTCCCCGTCTCCCTTGCCTCCAGGACTGCCACCAGGCCACTATGACTCACCCAAGAACAGCCATATCCCTGCACACTATGATTTACCACCAATACGACATCCCCCATCACCTCCACTTCGGTGCCAAGATCGTTGAAAGGACAAGATGGTATGGGAGAAATCAGTGCACAGACCCTTTGCTGCCCAAGACTGGGGACAGAGCCTGGTGTTGCAGTGCCAGGAGCAGAGAGTAGACTGGCAGGCCATGGACAGTTAATGGAAGTCGTGAATGGAGAGGATGGGAACCTAGCTCTCAGGTGTGGGAGACATTGTTCGGTAGGATGCCTGTGTTCCCTTTTTCCAATCCAGTCTTCCCAAGGCCCTCAGGGCCCTGTGTACATAAACTGGAGGAATGAATGATGCTGGATGACTATGATTTCTGATTGATCTCATAAATGTATATTGGGTACCTTTTCTGTGCATTCTCTGGTCTGGGGAGTCTGTCTGTCTGCCTGGGGCTTCAGAGGGGTACCAGGCATAGGTCATGTCTTAGGTACTCACCCTTTAGCAGTAAATCAGTCAAAACCCAGTTAATTCTTGCAAGAGCCTCTTAACTGAGCTCCCTGCATCCACTTAGTTTTACCTCTATCAGCTGTTCAAAAATACAAATCAGTTCAGTTACACCCCACCTGAAAGTCTTCATTGGTGTCATTACTGTGGGTCAGAGTAGAAACTTACAAACAGCCTTTAGGAAGGCCATGATGCTCTGGCTATCTGCCACTTCAGCCTCACCTTGAACTGTGCTCCCTTTCCCCCTCCAATTCCAGTCACACTGGCCTCTAGGTCCTCTTACTCCCCACACTTCTGACCACAGGGACTTGGCACATCTGGAATGCTCTTCCTTCCCCATTCACCAGTTGACTCCTACATAGCCTACCCATCTCCTCCTTAGGGAAGCGTGCTCCCCACCCCTCTCCACTTTCATAGCACTAGTTCCATTGTATCCATTCACCAGATACCCAGAAAAGACCTGCAGAGTGCTGGACACCACTGCATGTATATCATTTATGTGATTATATGATGCCTCCCTCACTAGATTGTAGGTTCCCCCTAAAGCAGGAATCTTGTGTTTATGCTTAACATCTGTTACCCTGGCTACAGAGTAGGCACTCAATAAATATTCCCGAAAAGACTGAGCAGCTGAGTAAATTTAAAGTACTGGTGACACTGTGGTCTGTGTCTTAGAAGAGCAAATCGTGTGTGCTGAAAGCACAGAGCAAACATACCGCATAGCTTGGTGGCTTCCCCCAATTGTGGCATTTTTACTGAGGACCAGCATAAAGGCTCACATGTGGGCAAGTGCTAGGGGCAGAGTTAGGGTGGAGCTGGATGGGGTGGTGGGGTGGTGGTGATAGTGTGTGTGTTTGTTGGGGAGTGTGGAAGCTGGAGGCGGGAAAGTGAATTGAAACGGACATGCTCAAATTAGAGCAACAGGATCTACACTACTTGAGGACTTTGAATGCAGCATTTGTAGGGAGCATACCCCACCTCATCAATTCAATAATAGTTTAACTGAGTCCCCAGACAGCCAGGAGGTTCCAACTCATAGTGACCCTATACACAACAGAACGAAACACTGCCTTGTCAGGAGGCACCCAAACAATTGTTATATTTGTATTGCTCCGCACCCACCGAATCCTGGCTCTTCACTCTCTCGCCGCCCGCCCCACTGTTTACCCTCACCGTGGCCCCGCCCAGGTTTTGACCTAAGGGCCTATCCCCGCCCCCTCCTCTCTGGTCCCGCCCCAGATCCTTTTGGTATTCGGGTCCGCCAACTTTGCTTTAGAAAGGTCAGGTTGGAAAGTAAGGCGGCCCTAGTCCTGCTCCTACCACCCGGGTCTTGCCTTCCCCTTCAACCTAACCACCCTCCGCCCACGCCCAGTGCTTCCGATGCTGGGGCTCTTCCAACCTCTCCCTTTGACCCTGCGGCGCCCCCTGCCGGCCCCGCATGCGCTCTGAGGCGCCCTTTCCCTCCGGGCCCTCCCACCCCGCGCGGTTGCCTTGGAGAGGGACGCGGAGGAGGATCCGCGGCAGGTGGGACTTGTCTGTGGTAGCCGAACACGGACTCGGTATATAACCATTCCGGAAACGAGTCCACAGAGGTTTATCTTGACTACCTGCCCCCACGAGAGTCCCGGGAGTCACTGCGGACGGCACCGGCATGTCTGGCGAGACCAGTGGGCCAGGGGCCTCGCCTAGGGCCCCACGTCCCGGGACCCAGAAGATATATGGCGCAGTGACCAAGAAGGGGGAACGCGGGACTAAGGAGAAGCCCGTGGCCAACTTGCAGCCGGTGGGCGAGGAGGAACCCAAGAACCCGGGTACGCTGGCGGCAGAGGGTGGGGCCTCTGGCTGTGTCTCCGCGCGCTCCCACCCGCCTCTCATTCCTAGTGTAGCTGGGGAGACAGGGCGTCGGCGTCGTGACAGGCATTATGCACAATAAGCCCGGAAATAACTTAATAATAGTGCTGCACGGGAAACAGCTCCTCGGTGCCGGTTGACTAAAGTTCAGACACCCCAGCTTTGCGCAGCTGCTTCCCAACCTTGCGGACCTTCCACAACCCTACGCTCGAGTTGTGCCTCAACTGTCTTGTTGTTAAATGCTGTCTAGTCGGTTCCGACTCACAGTGACCCTGTATAGGTTTTCCGGGAGTCCTGTATGGCACTGTGGGTTAATGCGCTGGACTGCAAAATCAGCTTGAACCACAAGGTTAGCGGTTTAAGCTTACCGGCCGCTCCTTGGAAACCCTATCCAAGGTCGCTATGGGTCGGAACCGACTCAACAGCACCTCACAGCAACAACATAGGGTTTCCGAGGAGCGGCTGGCTGGTGGGTTTGAACCACCGACCTTGCAGGTTAAACTGACCTTGAGGCCCAGCGCATTAACCTGCAGCATCACACCAGGACTCAGCTATCTGTCTTAGGGTCTTCCAAGTTTCCATTCTCAACGTCCTGCACCTGCTGTTTCCTTGGCCTGGAACTCTTCCCACCCCCTCCTCTAACTCCCACTACTCATTCAAGGTGCATCATAAGCGTTATCTCGTCCAGGAGGCCCTCTTTCCTCACCTGCTCTCATTCAGGTTTCTAGCAAACCTGTGCCTCTTTCACCACAGGCTAATTCTTTTCATCCCTCTACCCCTCACTCCAGTGTTCCCAGTGCCAGCACAGGGGGAGGCACACAGCAGATACTCCATGAGTATGTGGGCGTTTCCCTCAGCTCCTTCCCAGTGTCTGCCCACACAGATGACTGCTCTTCCAAGGCTGCCAGAGGGAAGTTTAGAAATGGAAATAATCAGATCTTATCACTCCTGTCTTGAAAACCCTACAATCACTTTCCTCTGTAGCTAGAATCAAGATCCAAAAGGGGCCTCCTGCGGCTGACCTCACCTACCAGGATCATCATCCCGTCTTTCCACACTCCACCAAACAGAACTCCTTTTTTGCTTCCAAATGGGTGGTTTACCCCCATCTCATAGGCTGTTTTTGCTGTCTGAAATGCTGTCCATTAGATTTTTTTTTTTTTAAATAGTGAATTGAGTGAAGGTTTTACAGAGCAGATCAGTTTTACATTCAACAAATCATATACTTGGTTTCATTGCAATCTCCATTAGATCTTTATGTGGATATTTCCTGCTTACCACTCAGGTCTCAGCTCCGATGTCACCTCCTTTCCAGATTTTCTCATCTAAAACAGCCCTGCCCACTTCCCTTGTAAAGTGCAGTCAAGTTGGTTCCAATTCATAGAGAACCTAGATAGGGTTTCTCAGGAGTGGCTGGTGGGTTTGAACTGACAGCTTTGTGTGGTTAGCAGTTCAGTGCTTATTCTAGAGCCACACCTGGACTCCCTTAGTTTGGAGTATTTTCTTCCTAGTACTTATCTCCGTAGGAAATCATCCATCTGTGATTTGTTGCTTTATATTTTTTACTAGGGTGCCCCTGGGTGATGCCAACAGTCCGGTGTTGGCCTATTAGCCAAAAGTTGGTGGTTTAAACCCACCCAGAGGTACCGCAGAAGAAAGGTTATTGGTTCTAAAAGGTCATTCATGAAAATACCTGGATTCATCAGGAGTTGGAATTGACTCAATGATGACTTAAAAAATTTCCACCAGAATGTCACCTTCTTGAGGGAGCCCTGGTGTGGCACTGTGGGCTAATGTGTCAGATTGCAAAGTCTTTTGAACTGCAGAGTCGGCGGTTCAAGCTCACCAGCTGCTCCTTGGAAACCCTGTACAGGGTTGCTATGGCACTTAACAACAACATGGAAGAGTACACTGAGCGTGGGAGGCCCTGGCTTCTGCCCTGCTCCTCTACTAAGTAAGAGGTAGTGTTGTTGTTGTTGTTAAGTGCTGTTGAGTAGATCCCGACCCATAGCAACCCTGTATAGGGTTTCCAAGGAGCGGCTGGTAAGCTTGAACCGCTGACCTTGCAGTTCAAACAACTTGGTCTGGCGCATTAACCCACAGCATGACACCAGGACTGTGTAGCATAGTGATTAAGAGAACTGGACTCTGGCTCTGCCCTTGCTGGCCTGTCATCTCCAGTGGGCAGGGCTGGGATCTCTTACCACCTCTGTGTCTCAGTGTCCTTATCTGCAAACTGGGATGATAAATGGCACCATCCTCCTAAGGAGTGTCGCTAGCTCCTGGCAAGTGGTCAAAGTGCTGGAAGGATTAACCATCAGTAGATGCATGGTCGTGGCAGGTGTCTTCTATAAGATGGAGATGGCAATCCTGCCCTGCTTACTGGGATGAGGAGCAACTGAGTTGATGGTGAGAAAGTATTTTGTAAACTGCAAATTCATTTGTCCATTCCACCAACACACATTATGCACCACCGTGTGCCAAGTTTCCTGCTCAGTCTTGGCATATGAACCATAGTTTTGCTCCTGGCATTTAGCACAGTCCCTCTGTCTCAGTTTGGTGTACTGGTATTTTGAATTGAATTTGGTCTCAAAGAACCAACACTCTGGCTCTGGTTTTGAAGGCTGTCATTGCAATAAGATGGGAAAAGATGTATGCAGAAGGAAGGCTCTGGAGGTGATGGGAGAACAAGGGAGACTGTTAGAGATGTTGTTGTTAAGTATCTTGGAGTCAGACCTGTATAGGGTTTCTGGTAAGTTTGAATCGCTATCCTTGCAGTTCAAAGTTGCGGCCCAGTGCTTTATCCTACAGAGCCATACCAGGACTCCCTGTTAGAGATAGTCATTCATTCATTTATTCAACAGTTCCTTTCTGAATGCCTACTCTGTAGTAGGATACAGAGGTGAATGACATGAACACAGTCTTGCTCCTGTGGAAGTCACTGGAAGAATGTAAGGGAGGGTGTGACTCTTTTGTTGTAAATGATAAAACCCTAATTCAAACTAAATTAATCAAAAAAGGGCAACTTACTGGAAGGCTTCTTGAGTCACACCAACCAGCTTTGTCATCAGAGAAGGATGAGAACGTGCTCTCCATGGACAGAGTAAAACAGCTTGGGGTAAAGATCTGGTTGGCTGACTCTGGTCAGGTGTCATCTCGGGGTTGGTGCTGGTGGCTGAGGGAAGCAACTGAGAGCTGGAGAAAGAGTATTTTCCAGAAGGGGAGACAAGACGGCATAGTATCCCACAGATAGGAACCCAGTTACACTGAACACATACACACAAGGCACTCGGTGCTGTATGGAAACTGAAGGGGAAGCAGAAGAGAATGGAGGCGAGCAGGTAAGTTACAAGTCTACTTCAATAGTCCAGGTGAGGGGCGGTGATAATTAGGATCAGGCATCAAAGGTGCAGAGGGGTGTCTGGATTTGGCTCCTTGGAGAAATACTTTGGTGAAGAGTAGGCTGGGCAGAGGTGTTGTTACTGGAGATGGGAAAGCCAGCAGGAGGAACATGTACTGGGGACCCCTAATGGGTGCTGTCAGGTGGGCATCTAGAAACACAGGTCTGGAGCACCCAAGAGAGGGCAGGGCTGGAGATGGGGCTTTGGAGGTTGCTGATGTTCCGATATATTGAAAGCCCTGAGAATGAACACAGTCTCTAGGGAAGGCAGCATTGTACCTGGAGGGGGAGAATGTAATGTGCCTTAGAGGAGCTGACAGAGGGAGAGTCTGAGCAGCAGTGAATGGAGACTGAGTGGGCATGGGAGCCTGGTCCGGGCTACATGAGGCCACAGAGGCTCCAGCTGGTGCCACTGTGCTGTGGGAGAGGCAGATTTAGGTCCAGGTGGGGTGAAGAGTGACATCAGGTGTAGGAAGGTTTACAGATTGAGAAGTCCCATGTGATGGCTTCTGTTTCTCAGATTCAGTGTGAGGCACAGTAGTCATTGAGCGTGAGGGAGGTGTGTGGGAGGGGAGGAGACTGCGGGCCACCCCTTTTGGAGCTGTGCTGTCCCGTTAGGCACCTACTGGCTGCAGCAGGTAGAGAGCACTTCCATCATTGAGAAAGTTCAGCTAGCGATACTGCTCTCATGGATGTCCCTAGAGGTGCTGTCCTTGGGCCAGCAGCTTCAGCAGCACCTGTGGACCTAAAAATACAAATTCATGGCTTCTACCTGGCCTACAGGACTCCTGGTATGGCACTGTAGGATAAGCACTGGACTGTTAACCATCAGGTCAGCGGCTTAAACCTACTTGCTGTTCCTCAGAAACCCTGTCCAGGATCCTATGAATTGCTATGAAAACCGACTCCATGGCACTTAATAATAACTGGCCTACAAGAAGCCCTGTGGGTGTAGTGGATTATGTGTTGGGCTGCTAATCACAGATCAGCAGTTCAAATCCACCAGCTACTCTGGGAGAAAGAGAAGGCTTTCTGATTTGTAAAGATGAACAGCCTTGGAAAAACCCTATACAGGGTTTGAGTAGGAACAAACTCGACGGCACACAGCACACGGCAGCAACACCTGACCTATGAACCTGAATCTGAGGGGTTGGGGCCAGAGAAACAGTTTTAACAGGCTCTCTCAGTGAGTCTTTGGAATGGACTCGGTTCATTAAGAACCTCTGTTCTAGAGAAGTGAAGAAAGGAAGGGCTAAAGGGTTGTCCCAACAAAGGACACACCAGGAAGGCAGGCAGATGTGTAGGAGTCATCGGTACATAGCCTCTTGGAGTCCCTGAGTGGTGTAAATGGTTAATGCGCCCAACTGCTCCCCAAAAGATTGGAGGTTAGAGTTCACCCAGCGGTGCCTCAGGAGAAAGACCTGGCTATCTTTCAGAAAAAACAGCCACTGAAAATCAAATAGAGTCCAGTTCTACTTTGACACACCTGTGGTGGCCATGAGTTGGAATCAGCTTCATGGCAACCAGTGGTGGTGGTGGTAGTGGTGTGCCTCCTCTTACCCGCTGCGTCTATCCATGTGCCTGAGTTGCCTGCCCGTACTGATGGAATGCATGGGCGCATGCCTCACACCGATGGTCATCGAGCATCCTGCCCTCTCTGTCCTCCACACACTCCAGACAGGCTTCCTGCGGCTGTGGTAGAGGAGTGCCCTCTGGCACATACCCTGCTTGCTGCCTCAGGCCTGGCTAGTGTTGCTGTGGGGACTCCAGGCTGCCTGGGCAGTTGGCAGAACAGTCCAACACTTAGTCAACCCTTTGGCTTCCAGGTTCTTTCAGCCTTCAGGATGGGACATGGTGGATATCTATCTGAATTAATACAGTACAGTGAAGCTGAAGGGAGAAGTCCAAGCTGCACTGAAGGCATTAGTGAAAAGCAAGGCTCCAGGAATTGATGGAATAGCAATTGAAATGTTTCAACAAACTGATGCAGTGCTGGAAGCACTCACTACTCTAAGCCAAGAAGTTTGGAAGACAGTACTCGGCCAACCAACCTTGAAGAGATCCATATTTATACCCATTGCAAAGAAAGGCAACCTAACAGAATGTGTAAAGTACTAATCAATATATAATTAACATTGCGTGTAAGTAAAATTTCGATAAAGGTAATTTTTAAGTGCTGTAGCAGCACATTGACGGGGAGCTGCCAGAAATTCAAGCTGGATTCAGAAGAGGACATCATTGTGTCCATTCAAAGAAAAGTGACCTAGCAGAATATGGAAATCACCCAACATTGATTAAAGATGTTTACTTGTGTTTTATTGACTATGCAAAGGAATTTGCATCATAACAAACAATGGTTAACACTGTGGCAAATGTTCTGGGAATTTCAGAACACTTAATTGACATAAATGAAGAGGTAGTCATTCAAACAGAAAGAACACAGGCATACAGAATGGTTTAAAATCAGGAGAGGTGTATGTTAGGGTTGATCTTTTCACCATACTTATTCAATCTGTATGCTGAGTATATAATTTGAGAAGCTGGATTATATGAAGAAGAACATGGCATCAGGCTCATTAACAACCTGTGATAAGCAGATGCCACAACCTTGCTTGCTGAAAGAGAAAAGGACTTGAAACACTGATGAAGACCAAATCCTTCAATGTGGATGGATTACAATTATAATTCGATGTAAATACAACAAAAATCCTCACAACTGGACCAATAAACGACATCATGTTAATTGGAGAGCTGATTGAAGTTGTCAAGGATTTCATTTGACTTGGACCCACAATCAGTGTTCATGGAAGCAGCAGTCAAGAGATGAAACTTACTGCATTGGATAAATCTACTGCAGAAGATCTCTTTAAGGTGTTAAAGAATTAAGATGTCACTTTGAGGACTAAGTAAACACAGTCTTAGCTCTTTAGCACTGCTGTAACAGAAATACCACAAGTGGATGGCTTTTACAAACAAATTTATTCTCTCGGTTGGTTTCATTGTTAAGTACTGAGGAGTCAGTTCTGACTCACAGTGACCCTGTATAGAGTTTCCAGGGAACGGCTGGTGAGTTTGAATCGCTGACCTTGCGGTCCAGTGCTTTATCCCACAGTGCCACACTCACAGTTGAGGAGGCTAGACGTCTGAATTTAGAGCGCACTCTCGGGAAAGGTTCTTGTCTCCTTCAGCCTCTGTAGACTCAGCATTGCTAGGAGCTTCCCAATGCAGGGAGCCCGGGTCTAAAGGATGCACTCCACACATGGTGCTTTTTTCTTGGTGATAATAGGTCACATCCCATGGCTGCTCACTTTTCCCTCCTTTTATCACTTGTAAGTAAAGGTGTTGTAGGCCACACCCCAGGGAAATTCCCCTCACATCAGGACTGGGTCAGGCATATCCTGCCATTAACCTTCTTACTGGTTTATCATAGCACATCACATTATGGGAGATCATCACATGATTGCAACATAATATCATGACATTACTGCCAACACCCTGGGAACCATGCACCTGCCAAGCGGACATATTAATTTGAGGGGACGCTATTCAATTCATGACAGTGCACCTGACTCAAGCCATGGTATTTTCAGTCACCTCATATGCATGTGAAGGCTGCACAGTGAATAAGGAAGCTCAGAGAAAACTTGATGCATTTGAATTAGGGTGTTGGTGAAGAATATTGAAAGTGCTATGGACTTCTGGAAGTACAAATGTCTAGGAAAAAGTACAACCAGAATGCCCCTTAGATATTAGGACAAGACTTTGGATATGGACCAGTCCCTTATAACTAACCTATAGGACAGAGGGGTCCTGGTGGGGCGCTGTAGGATAAGCATTGGACCACAGGGTCACTTTGAATGGAAAGGTCGGCGGTTCATACTCACCAGTCGCTCCTTGGATGCCCTCTACAGGGTCGCTATGAGTTGGAACCCACTTGACAGCACTTAACAACAACAGGACAGAGTACAACGGCTCCATAAGATTTTGACACTGCAAATCCTATTTCTCCCTCGGAACAACTGCTGGGTTTGAACTACCGACCTTTCCCTTAGCATAGCAGTCCAACACTTAGCTCACTGTGCCACCAAAGCTCCCAGTGCAATATAAAAAAAAACCAAAAAAAACCTGACACCCACTGGCTTTAAGCTGATTCCAACTCATATAGGTATAGAGTTTCAGAGGCTGTAAATCTATATGGGAACAAGAAGTCTCGTCTTTCTCCCCCGGTGGCTGGTGGGTTTGAGCAGACCTCGCAGTTAGCACCCTACAGCATCACCAAGGCTCTTTAGTGCAGTTGTGTTTCGTGCAGTTCAGTCAGTTCCAATCCATAGAAACCCTTTCTAGGGTTTTCGAGGAGTGGTT
Organism: Chrysochloris asiatica; assembly: GCF_000296735.1. Lineage (NCBI taxonomy): Eukaryota > Metazoa > Chordata > Mammalia > Afrosoricida > Chrysochloridae > Chrysochloris > Chrysochloris asiatica. The sequence continues at coordinate 15,892,265 of NW_006408560.1, forward strand.
GGTGAGTTCAAACTGCCGACCTTGCAGTTCAAACCAACCTTGCGGTCCAGTGCATTGTTGTTGTTATCAGGTGCCATCGAGTCGGAACCAACTCATAGTGACCCCATGCACAGCAGAACAAAACAATGCCCGATCCTGGGCCAACCTCACTACCGCTGCCACACTTGACGCCATCAATGATGCCAC
>NW_006408560.1:15893360-15900584 GCF_000296735.1 Chrysochloris asiatica
TACTCATACTTCTCAATGTTGTCCATAGCTTGTCATGATCCACACAATCGAAAGCCTTTGCGTAGTCAATAAAGCATAGGTAAACATCTTTCTGATAGTTCTCTGCTTTCAGCCAAGATCCATCGGACATCCAGTGCATTATCCCACATAAATTCAAGTCTGCTGCTCTGGGTCCTTGGGGTGTATATGTATGGGGGACTTCCTAGGTTCCTTGCAGACCTGGAGTTTCCTTCTCTGTGTGATGCTAGGGTAGGGGGCATTTTGGGGAAGGCAGAGGCCCCACCAGATTATCTTGCTGGGGGTGAAGAGCCAGCCTGCCCTTGTCCAAAAGTGGGGACAGGGAACAGCACAAGAGTTGCTGGCTGCTGTTTACCAATCAAGGCCATTGTTTTCTCTCAAGTGTTTTGTGTCAATCTTTACGACTTTTAGAATGACTAAGAACTCTGCCTCCGAGGAACGGCGCCCAGCTAGGCCGGCAAACTTGACTCAGTGTAGTTGCTGGGCGTAGGTCCCAGCAACCTGGGAGCGGGCCCAGTGGGGCCATCCTCTGGTCTCTGCTGCCCTCTGGTGGCGTCCCCAGGCTAAAGCAGTCTCTGCTCATTCTTGGTCTTGCAGAGGAGTACCAGTGTTCTGGGATCCTCGAGACCGACTTTGCGGAGCTTTGCACGCGGTCAGGCTACTTGGATTTCCCCAAAGTTGTTGTCCGACCTCGACCCCCCTCAACCTTTGTACCTTCTGCCTCCATGTCGGAAAAGCCCGCCCTAGGTGAGTGACAGCGGAGCCCCATCCCTCCCAGGGGTCTATCAGGGCAACCTGGCCCGTCTGCGGCGTCCGGAGCACTGGTGAGCCAGCCGAAGGACAGGGACGTATGCCAGTGCTTGTGAATGGTCAGAGAAGCAGCGTCCCCAGGCGCCCACACTGTCTGTATTCTCCAACACACCCTTTCAGTGTGAACCTCCAGGATCTCCTTGGGTACCCCTGGGCCGGCGGGGTGTGGGGCACTGTGCAGCGGCTCTGTCCCCTCCTTCCTCAATCCTTTCCTTGCACCCCCTTCCTTTTAGATGAGCAACGGCTGCTGTCAGGATCCTGCAGCCTGAGCAGCCTGGAGAGCAAATACGTGTTCTTCCGGCCCACCATCCAGGTGGAGTTGGAGCAGGAGGACTCAAAGTCTGTGAAGGAAATCTACATCCGAGGTGAAGCACCCACACCCACCCTCACCCGCTGTCCCCTCTTTCACCTTCCTGAGACGCCTCTCTTCTCTTCCTTCTGCAGGTTGGAGGGTTGAGGACCGCATTCTGGGAATCTTCTCTAAATGCCTGCCCCCCCTCAGCCATCTGCAGGCCATCAAGTGAGGGAACTTAAGAGAGAAGGCTACTGTGGGGTACGGGACCCCCGGTGGCTTGGGAGAGAGAGCTGAGGGGGACCCTGGGGACTGTAGAGAGGTAGAGTGCAGATGGGGTGGGGTAGCCTGGTGCTAGGGTGGCTGGGAGGACTGTTTCTGGTGGGAGATGAGGCTCCAGCTGTGTTTCTGCACTTTCTGTCAACTCCAGCTTTTGGAAGGTAGGGCTGACTGATAAGACCCTGACCACCTTCATCGCCCTCCTGCCTCTGTGCTCACCCACACTCAGGTCAGCAGAAGCGGAGGCCCAGTGCTGGGAAGCCTAGCTGGGTGGGTAGTCAGAGGGCTAAGGCCTTTGCTGGTATCCCTGTGGCCAGTACAGTGGAGCCAGTGTTTGCTGGGTCTTGAAATTCCCATCTGACAAAAAGTGGGGTCCCGGCATCCCTGGGAGTTCCTTCCCCTGCTCTTGCTGCCTGGGGCCTTGTGAGATGGGCTTCCTGTTGTCCAGCTCACAGCCCAGTGAGGGAGGAGGGGATAGGAATGGATGCTGCAGGGCAGTGTGGGGACTGTGGTGGTGGACGTATGGCTCATTTGGGCGTGGTTTTTGGCACACAGGACATTGGTGTGTCCTCAGACACAGTAGCTGGCCATCTGAGAGTGCTGGAGAGCACTCAAGGTGGAAGCCATGATCTTATTGTAAGCCAAATTGGAAGTGTCATTTAATCACTTTTGCCATATTCTGGTTGTTAAAAGTGAGTCATTATGTCCAGCTCACAATCAAGGGGAGGGTATAGATGACAGGAAGTGGGACCACTAACTCTGGGGAGTGGCTCCTTCACATGGCCACACTTCTGGATTTGTAGTCCGGGAACTGTTGTACATAGTAAAACTATATTGGGGATCATCCCTTGACTCCAAGTGTTTGCTTCCAAGCTGCTCCCCAGAGACCCGTGCTTCCTTTCTGCTCCTTTCTCCTGGCCTCAGTGGTACATCCTGGTTCTCAGTTCTCCCCGTCTACCTCCTCAGGAAGGTGTCTCTGGAGGGGAACCCATTGCCGGAGCAGTCATATCACAAGCTCATGGGGTTGGACAGCACGTGAGACTTCTTGTTCTAGGCTTGCCCTTCATCCCAAGTCATCCTTTGTCCCACCCTTCCTTGTTCCTCTACTTAACTATATTCCCAAATCAAACCAGTAACCCACTGCCATCATTGATTCAGACTCAGAGACTAAACTGCCCCATAGGGGTTCCAAGGCTGTAAATCTTTATGGAAAAAAATTGTATGGCCATCTTTCTCTTGTGGATAGGCTGGTGGGTTTGAACCGTTGACCTTTTAGTAGCAACCCAACGCTTGACCCATGGCACCATCGTGGCTCCCTAGCATATTCACAGGGACCCTTAATATGTATCTGCCCACCCTCCGACCAGATGACCTGCTTTCAGCTCCTTTGTTTCCCTGAGAGACTCCCCAAGGCCCAGGACCTTGGATGACCAGTGACTTGTTCTCCGGTGGTCCCCTGTCCTAGGATTGCGCATTTGTCTCTGAGGAACAACAACATCGATGACTACGGGGCACAGCTGCTGGGCCAGGCTCTGTCCACGTTGCACAGCTGCAACAAAACTCTCGTCTCACTCAATCTGGCCTTCAACCATATTGGGGATGATGGCGCTGGCTACATCGCTGATGTGCGTGTGCCGCGGTGTGGGTCCCCGGAAGCGGGTGCCTAGCTGAGCCCCTCACGCACCCTCCCTTTGTAGGGCCTCAGGCTGAACCGCTCCCTGCTTTGGCTGTCTCTAGCCCATAATCGGATCAAGGACAAGGGAGCCCTGAAGCTGGCTGAGGTGGGTGTGCCGGGGGCGTGGCCGGTGCGCTGATCCCGCCCCCGAGAGCATCTCTCGTCAGTTTCCTGCCTTGCTCAGGTCCTGCGCCCGTTTGAGCTGACGCACACCGAGGTGGTGGAACGCCGGCGCCTCCTCCTGGAAAAAGGGACACAGGAGCGATTACGATCGGTGAGGAGCCGACCTGGTGGGCCCGAGAATGCATCGGGGCCTGAGCTTGCTTCCTAGGTCTAACAAACGTTTGCTTAGCGGACTCTAGATTTAAACGGTCAGAATTTGAAACCTGACTCATTCACATGCCAATTTGTGACTTTGGGTATGTTACTTAATCTCCTTGTGCCTCAAGTCTTCTCATCTGTGAAATGGGGATGATAACCACACCCACCTCAAAAGGTTGTTGAGCGGACTAAACAAATGAATTCATGTGATGCATTTAAACAGCACCAGACACATAGCTGAATAAAAATTAGCTACTATTTTCACTCTTCAAAATTAGGACCCTTCTTCCCTAGATCACCCCCAGACTCCTGTTTCTTTCCAACAGCCCTTCACTCCAGCGGAATCTCATCCGCATTATTTTCCTATTTAGGCAGGGAGTTTGGGGGTGGTTGTTGCCAGGCCCAAAGCTTTCCCCTTTTTCTCCCTCTCCACTGGGAAAGAAACCCTGGCTTCTTTCTCCATCTTTTCTCATTTGATGTGAGCACAGCCTTCCTCCTCTCGCCACATGGACTTCAAAAGTGACCGGGATAAGAATCAGTTGCTAGGGGCCAGCAGTGCTGCACTGTCGGACAAGGTGTCAGCCATGAAAACCCCCAAGAGCCTGGGCAAGAAAAAGGAGAAGCCAGGGGTAGGTGTCCTGAGGGAGAAAGAGCCTTGTATGCTGGAAGTACAGTGGGAGGGAGGTCGCTTCCATGGTACACAGCTGGGGCTGGAGGGAAGAAAGCCACATGAAGACTTTGAAGGCCCACTCCATGACATTTAGGCAACCCTAGCCTCACCCCATACCTGTTCCCCTTCTCCAGGAGGGTAGGCCTCTCACCTTCTCTTAATATCCTCCACAGGAAATGGCCAAGAGAGAGGAGAAGTCAGGGCCTGGGCAGTCCCCCCCCCAAGGAACCCCTAAGAAAGAAGATGCCTCAAAAGCAGGCAAAGGGAGTAAGTGTCCGTCTCCTCTGCCCACCCCTCCTGGGCAGGAGACAAGCCTTCTTTCTTTCTTGATAGTGAAATGATTGGAAAGCCCCTCCTGATGGGGACATCCCTGGGTTGGACCTCTGTGGCCCTGTCCTTAGAAAAGAACATACCTACCATCTCACCAGGCCCCTCCCACTGTTTTGATTGCACCCAAACCCAAAGCTGTCAGTTTGAGGGAGTCTCTTTGCCTCGTCCCACCCCATTCTCTGGGGAGCCTGGGTGGTGTCAGAGGTCTGGTCTGTGCTCCTCTTCCCGATTCAGAGATATCTGTCCCTGAGCAGAAGCCAACCAAGGGGAAAGGGACCAAGACTGGGAGCAAAGAGAAGCGGAGCATCCTCATGGAGTCAGAGGTAGGCTGTTGCAGAAGTGGGGATGCACCTGCCAGGATCCCAGGCTTGCTCTCATGGCCGCCTCCTCCTGTAACTGCAGATCTCCTCCTTCGTTCCTTGTTGAACCAAGCTTTAAACACCCCTATCCCCATGCTATGGGAATAATACATCCGAGGTGGCCCCCAATTTCTTGGTCTACTCCTAGTAGCTCACACTTTTGATTCACGGACTCAACTTAGTCTGCTTCCCAAAAAGCCATCAGTTCAGCACCACCCCCTGCCCTTGCTGGATGAGTTGCACAACAAAGCACCTTATTTTCCACTCTGGGCAGCTCCGAGAGGAAGCCTGGCTAGTTTATAGTCATGGTGCTGCCCACCCACAGCTCAGCCCCTGTTTGAGACCCTAGCTCCTTTGTCCCTGTGATTGTCCCTTTTTCTGTCTCAACTGGAACCAACTTATTCCTTGCTTCAGAGACCTTTCTGGACTGCCTACTCTGGAGGCCTCACCCCTCCTTAGTTCCAGCTGGAATGTCTCTGTCATTAAATTGACTCTGGAGGAACACGAGGGCTGGGAAGGAGTGACTGGCTTTTAGAAGTCTTCTCGGACACCCAAGTACAGATCTTGCAAAAGGAGGTTCAGGTGGAGGGTGTTGCCACTTCATTTGTATTTTGCTTTGTTCCCGTCCTGGCCGTGGTCAGCTGTTTTCTGACAACAGCTCGCACAGGGTCATCTCAAGCTGCCTCTCCCTTCTCTATTGCTTTGTCCATAGGGACACACACTCTTTCATGTCTCCAAAGCGTTTGCACGTGTGGTTTCCTTCACCTGGTACCCTTTCCACTGGTTCTCATTTCAGCTTGTAGGCCACCTTCTCCAAACCACTCCTGGCTTCCTGGACTGGGCTGGATGTTCTTCCCTCCTCTGTGCTCCCCTCCCTCTGAGCTTGCCTCCATTACTTGTCACACTATACACCACTTTCTGGCTCCCCCACAAAGGTGCTTATTACTCTGTGTAAACATGTGTGCTGACAGAATGAGTTGTTGATAAACCCTCTTCTCCATTGCTGCAATTAGTATTCTGCCCTAACAGCTGGTCGCTGAAACGACAGAGATGGTCAATCCTCTCCTGGAACCCGTGGCACACAGAGATGGAAAAGTTTTTATGCCTGGGAACAAGGTCCTTTTGCACCTCAACCTCCTCAGTATGTCTGTCAGCCCCATCCCACGAGGCTATCTGGGCCCTGGTTCCCCATGGTTGAGCATCATGTTGTCTGAGACCCTTCAGCAGGGGGCTCTGGGGTGAGGGGTAGAGCCTGAGAGAGAGAGAGACTGAAGGGTGGGGTGGGGAGGTTGGCAGGAGCAAGCATTGGTCCGAGTGGTGGCAAGAAGCCATCTTGTCTGATCCCTCCCCCAGGGAACCGCATCACAGAGGTGGGACTGGAGGGCTTCCTTGCTGCAGTGCAGTACCAGGTGCAGGTCTCCAAGTCCAGGAGTCCCATGGGGCTACTTTGGCTGTCCCTGGCGGTGAGTCCTGTTAAGCTCTACTGCTGTGATAGTTACTTCTCATTCTAGAGGAGGTTGTAATTTCCTTCATTCTTTTTAATCACAAGATAACCTCCCTCTGTCTTACTGCACACTCTGCCTGTTGCCCCTGTCCCCAAGACCTTAACCCACCCACCAGGACTTTTTCTCCTATAGGATTAACCTTCAGCCTTCCTTTTTCTTTCAGAAAAATTACTTCCCCTCACAATGTCCTATGTACACCATGATCCAGGAACTGATGCTGCCAAGGGACCCCATGAATAAGGTCAAGCCCAAAGAGGAGGAGGCTGTGGCTTTCTCCATCTAACCCCTCCCTTCACCCTTCCCAAGACTGGGCCACAAAAGCACCACTTGGGGGCTGTCTTTCCTGGGAGGGGTCTCAGACCAATAACAAAGTCTACTGCTGCACTTTCCTTTGAGGCTATCTGAAAATTTTGTTCCAGATCTGAAGCGTTTGGGCTGTGTCTGTTCGGGTCACATGGTTAGAAATGGCAAAACAGTGAGTGTGAATTGTTTCCAAGTTAACTGGGGAAGAGCCTGGCCGTTTCTCATTTGCCAGCTATGGCCTTGCTCTCCTGCTTCCAGAGGGCCCGTTCTGGCTGGCTCAGGCTGTCACACCCTGCCCCGTGATTCCAGGAGGGTGTGTGCTATGCAGGATTTGGTTTCAGTGTTAGTCTCAGAAGCAGATGGGAGACTTGAGTTTAATAACAGACATACAACCTGAAGAGGGGAGAGAGTGGGGGTAGGTAGGGTAGCGGGGGACTGCTCATGGACTTTGCCATTTCTGATCTGACTCTGGGCTCTGGCTCCGGCTGGGAGAAGTGATGGCTCAGTTTCAGAAAAGGCAGACTTGGCAGAGCACTTTGGAAAGGGTGCTGAGCCTCCTCACATCTAAGCAGAAAGTCTCAGCACACCATGTAAACACTAGTGACACAGTCTGCAGATGTTAGCAACTGCAAACCAGACACTCAGATGGCAGGGAGAGTTCT
>NW_006408560.1:15900684-15941031 GCF_000296735.1 Chrysochloris asiatica
CCCCCCCCCCCCGACTCCTGCATTGCTATCCCTCAGTGCTGCCTCCACTGAAACAGCTGGAGAGCTCGGGCTTTGGCTCTTAAGAGATGCCAGAAAAGGTGAAGGTAAACAGGGGCCTTGTCTGCCTCTTCACTATTGGGAAGCTCTAACTTCCCTCATTCTGGAGCCTTGCATCCTACCCAGAAACTCCCTAGTGTCCTCCTGTCTCAGGCTGTTGCTCCCACAGGCTTTTCAGCCTTTCACCCTTGCACTCAGATCACTGCTTGAGCTGTGCCCCAGCCTTTCTGCAGCTGGCTGGTGAGCATCTTGGGAGAAAACTTATCTCATCCCAACACTGAAGCACATTGCAGATGTGTGATAATGGCTTAGCCCATTATCCCTGCCCAAGTCGCTCTAAAGCTGAGTCTTTACAGCCCTCTCTCTCCTTATCCCTACAGTTCTTCATCAATGACTTGTAGACTCACTCTGATGCCCAGCTAGACTAGATTCAGGAGAGCCACAACTTATGCTACGGCTGAGTTAGAATACTAAGCATTTAGGACTGAAAATGATTGTCACCTAATCCAATAATGAAGATAGACTGAGGCGATACGACCAGATGGGTTATAGTCCTGGTGATGTGGCTGTTGACTGTTTTCAGGGGGAGCAAGAGCCTGAGGAAGAACAGGCTGGAACAGGATGACTGGGGGCCCATGAAGCTGGTTCCTCCCTTTGTGTTTTGCCTAAAGCTCACAAGGGCAGCTCACGCACTGTCTTGACTCAGATCCACACTCTGTGTGTGCGTAAATGAAATTACTCAGTATCTTCTCTCATTTTGTTGTAAGGGCTATCAACATAACAAGCTTGTCAGGTCCCCAGTTGAGTGAGCACTCCCACGAAGCTCCGGGAAAGAATATGGCAAGATCTGGGTGTGGGGGCTTGATCCAGGAGAGAGAGGTGTTGGTGCTGGTGGGTTCCTTCTGTTCTTCCTATTCAATTCTAACCATCCCCACAGGAAAAAAAGACCATAGTTATCTTTTACAGCAGTTTCAAGAATCACACAAACCACCACAGTTGAAGAATATTTAACTTTTCTTAAAAAACAAAACAAAACAAAAACAAAAAACCATGAAAGGAAGAAAATGAGTATACATTATCTTAACAGCAAAACAGTCATTTCCATATCTATATTTTATATATTATATATATATTTATATATATATATATATATACGTATATATACACCTAGCACAGTGTGTATATTCTATTAGTCAGTGGCGAGAGAAGAAAGGATATGGTAATAGGGGCCAACGCTGTGGGCCCTGGGGATGGTCCGGGGTTAATTTAGGGACTCCAGCATTCACCTCTCCTGCCCCCTACCCTCCTGGGACCCAGTTCTCAGCTCCGTACCTGATACACTGGTTTTTGATAGGGCCAGGGGAGAAAAGAGTGGACACAGGTGAGTAAGAAACTCCCCTTGTCCCATTTCGGAAGACAAGAAGCTCTAGGAAGAAGGGGGCAGCTCAGCACCAAGCCCATAGGTTGCGCCCTGGGCCAGGGATCTAGGCAGGGGGCTCTTAACTAGGAAAGCCAGTGAGCCCACTCTTCCCTTAGCAGTCCTTTGTGTAACTGCTTCCAATAACCCAGGAACAGAAACAAAAAAAGGCGGAAGTCATTTACAATAGCAAAGATGCACATACAATACATACATATTTATAGGAAACCAAAGTGACAAAGGAGTGGAGGCCCCCCTCAGTCTTGGGGTCCTGTGGAGAAGGAAGGGGAGGAAGAAAGTGCATTTACACAGAAGACTCCTCCTCTAGCTTGCATGTCTGAGGTCCCCCGCCCCCACACGAGAGAAGTGAACACGCACATAGGGTGGGGGGAGGCAGACTTGTGAGTGAAGGCCATTTAGATGCCCTCAGCATGCTTAGGAGACACCAGGCCTTGGGGGATTGGGCTGAAGGGAGGGGAAAAGACACTGAAACTTGACTCTGATCAGAGCAGACCAAGCAACATGCGGGCCTCCCTCCTAGGCCTTGGCTGGATCCCAGTTCCATGACAGCCTCTGTCATGGAGAGGGGGGTCTGGGGACTCCCCACCCTGTGCCCCTGCCTCAGGCCAGCTCTGAGGGAGGATGGGGACTCGGAGGATTTGGTGGTTTGGTTGGTTACAGTCCTGGTGAGGTGGCTGTGGCTGCCGCTCTGTCTTCCGGTGGCGGGGTCTCAGAGCCTGCGGAGGGAAGGGGACAGGAAGAAGTGATGGCCGCTGAGGCTGAGCCGTCTCACAAGCTTTGCCTGGGAAGTCCTGAAGCTCATAAGGGCAGCTCCTTCAGCACCAGCCTTGGTGCCAAGGGACTCTCCTGCCCTGAGATTCTAGAGCTTCTCATGGGACCTGAAAAGGGCTGTATACTGAACTCCACTTTTATTCTGCTAGACATCAAAGCCTCTTTTCTTCCTGCCCAACCAATTTAGTTCTGGCCGTTTCATAAGAAGGGGTCTCAGCCCATTTATGATCTCCATGGCCCAAGGAAGAAAGAGAGTTCAGTTCTAAGTTTCCCATTTTCAGGTGAGTGTTCCTTCCTGCAGTGCAGGTAAAGGTTCAGTTACACACAAGGGGGTCTAACCACCTTCGCCTCCTCCCGCTGCCTATGGCCTCTCTCGGGTGGGTAGAGGGAACACACTCACCATCCTGAGGGCAAGGCCCGAGTTCGTGGCTGTCCCGGGAATCACAAACCAGGGGCTCCTTGGCTGGGGGTGAAAGGGTGCTGCTGTCTGTCCACCTCACTGCCTCTGTGTGGAAGTTGCCCACAGGTGTTGTGCCACCAGATGACTCTCCACCGAGGGACTGCAGCAGCTCTCTGTGGGCCAGCTCCATGTCCTGGAAGAGGGGCTGTGGATGGCTCAAGTCCTTCTCATCACAAGGACCCTGTGCTGAGCTCTGGGGCTGGGCTGGTGGTGAAAGGTGGCTGGCTGGACACAGCAAAACACAGTGGTTCATAGGGAATGACCTTGGGTGATGGACGCCATCCCTCACCTTAAGCCTGTTGAGCTTGAGAGTGAGCTGCTCGATGGTACGGAAGATCATGCCCACATCCCTGAGGGCCAGGCTGGGGGAAGAGCGGCTGGGGCGTCTTTGATCTTCACTGCCTCCCCGCAGTCGGGGCCGAGGTTCCGTCTGCCAGGTAGGGAGGCTGTCAGGTTGGGAGGGGCTGGTGGGTACCCCTGAAAGGTCAGTGCTGGAGTCCTGGGGTCCTGCTGGCATGCTGACATAAAAACAGTTTCCTGTGCCCCATAGCAAGAGAAGAAAATTAGGAAGCAAATACAATCTCAGTCATTCCCCACTCCCTCAAGAGTTCCCCATGCAGGCTGGTCTTGCCCTGGCAACCAGTTTCCTAAGCCTTTCCTTCTAGAGCTTTCTTAGGTGGCAGTGTTGCTCAGCCTGACAGGCAGGGAAGCTGTGTAATGGTGGGTACTAAGGGGAGGCAGAGGGCTGGGCCGTGTCTTTCATCTGGGAACCAAGGAGGTGGGCTCAAGAGATGACTTGTGGTTTCTGGCTCTTTTAAAAAGAACAGGCACTAGCCTCTTTCACCTGCCCCACCTGAAACTGCTAATGTGCTTCACCACCGCCCCCAGCCTCAGCCACCTCCGATTCCAATTCCACAATCCTGTAGATACCTAGACCATCAGAAGGATGTCATAGACAGACGGCTGGAGGAAGGAGGATTCCCGACAGGGCAGTCAAGCACCAAGGAACCTGGGAGGCGACTGAAACGTGTTTTCACAGGGACACGAGCAGTGGTTGGGGTGGGAGAAGCGGCTGCTCAGGTTCAGGAAGCCCTGGGCACCAGGCTAGGCTTCCCTGGCAACTCAACACAGGCTACTTAGCCCCGCTGCCTGCACAGCTTTTTAAAGCTGATAGACCTCATGGCACAAGACCTAGTCCCCTCTCAGCGGGCCCAGAAGCTTGTGTGTAGGCACAGGGTCCTGCCTCCCAGCCCAGCTCTGCCCCACACTCCAGCCCTGGGCTGGCTGTGCTCCGAGGAGAAGTGTATTACCCGCAGCCTCTGCTCCGCCTTCCACGTCAGGTGGCTCAGGCTCTGACTGGCCACTCTCTGGTGGTGCAGGGACAACCTTGCTGCCTGCAACCGCAGCTGCACCGACACCACCACCACCACCAGGTAGAGGAGACCAAAAGGCAAGGGAAGGGGTGAGAGGAGGAAGGAGAGGGAGAAAGAAGTGGGGAACAAGGCGGGGGAGAAAAAGAAAAAGGGAAGAACAAAGTGAACACCAGATCATACATGATTACAACCCAGGGAGCTACAGAGAATTTTTCTACCAATTCACCGAAAGAAAGAAGAAAGGTCAGTCCCCAGAAACCCAGGAGAGGGCAGACCTTGGGTAGAAGGAATGAAAAATGCTACTGGGAAAGGAGGCAGAGCTGAATGCTAGGGAAGATAAGAAGCCCCTTTCTTGCACTAACTTGAGTTCCATTTCAACTTTCCTGTCCCATTCCTCAGACCAGTTTGCTTTTTCTTTTCAAGCCCTGGGGACCCCTTCTCTTGGGCTCGCTGCTCTGGTCAGACACACTTGTTTTTGCCTCTGTCCTGACTAGCCCTGGCTTCTCTTGTCTCAGAGTTATCCATGTTATTCCACAGCCTGGGGCTCCTCCAACCACACTGCCTTAAGCCTCAATGTCTTCCCAGCCTTGTCCTTCAGCCATTCCTCTTGATCAACCTCTGTACCCAGCTCCACTGCCCCACACTGCCTGTTCCTTCCTCACTGCTTATCTGGAGTGATACCATCTGCTCTTCTCTTTTTAGATCTGAGGCTCCTGAGAAAGCTACAGTGCTTCCTCAGGATCAGAGAATACTAACTGATACTTGACTGGTGCCAGGCAGTAGGTAATAGCCTCATGTTATAAAATGAGGTTCCCAGATGATTGAGCATTTTGTCCAAGGTCACCCAGAGAATGTGGCAGAGCCTCTCCCCCTCGGCTGTTTGATGCCAAAGCCTTTGCTTGTTATCAACAGGTTTCCTTTGCACAGAATCCAGTGCAGTTCTTTTCTCACAAGGTCCCAGAGGCAAGGCTGGGGCAGGAAGCAGCTAGAAGACCTGCCTCTACCCTAGCAGACCTGGCATTTGTCTCAGCGTGGGCACCCCACATTGTTTTACCTTTTCTCACAACTTTGTAACTTCCTGCTGCCTCTGTGCTCGAAGCCTCTTCAGCAGGATTCCTGTCCAGCTCTGGAGACTCCCAGATTCCAGAATTTCTGGTTCTTGGGGGCAAATGTTCCAAAGAACAAAGAGCCACGTCGTCCAGCTCTGGTTGGTCCCCTTCTAGCTCAGGGAGCTGGGTGCTGTTCCCTTCACCCCCACTGGGGGCCTGCCCTGGGGAGCCTGGGTCCCAGGGGTGAGAGGTGATGCTGATGACAGAAGGGGTGGGTGTGAGGTCATCCTCAGGCTCCCCGGTGGCCTGTGGTTCTGTGGTGTGACTTGGCAGCAGCCGCCACAGGATCAAGTGCCGCAGGTTTTCCACTGGAAGGGAAGAGGGTGATAGCTTTCCTGGTACAGGATTCGCACAGTGTGACTGGGGAGGCAGCCTCGGCCACATGCTGGAGCTGGAGATGCTGGTCACCTAACTGCTACTGCTGGGACTATGGGTGTGACACGTGCCTGTCTCAAACACAAGCCTTGGGGAGGGGAGGATGCTTGTCAGTTGACACTGCCCACACCACCAGGGTCCTTGAGGCACTTACCATCTTCCAGGGCTGACTCAGCGAGTCCTTCCATGAACAGAAAGCCTGGCAGGGGCAGGTGGATGTGGTCCCTTGTCTTGATGGCCGTGTTCTCTTCATCCAGGTGTGAGGGATGGAGAGGAAAGGCCTCCAGCTCATCCTCCCCTCCACAACCCTCCTGCATAGGATCCTCTAGCAGTACTGGGTGGTTCCCTCTGACCCCCTGCTGGGGTCCGCTGCCTGCTTTGGAGGAGAGGGGAATGTGAGAGAATGAGAGTGGGTAGGTATGGGTGGATCCCATACCCAGCTTTGGATCCAAGGGGCTGCAAACAGTGATGGCATTCTCTCTTCAAATGTTTACTGAGCACCTACTACAGGGCAGGCACTGTTCTAGGCTCTGAAAAGGAATTGACCTTCCTTCTTCCTTTTGGTGAACTGGTGGGAAAATGCTCTGTTGCAATCTGGGTTGTAACATATATGATCCAATGATCACTTTGTTCGTCTCTATTTTCTTTGTCTCCCCCACCCTGTCCTCACTTCTTTCTCCCTCTCCTCCAGTTAACAAAACAAGTTTTCTACCGTCAAATTCTAGCAGAGGGACTCAGAACAAGCATGAGAGAATCAAGTAGAAGATATACGGCTTGTTAGAAGGTGGAAAGTGCTATGGACAAGAAAAAATGGGCAGGGCATAGGATGGGGGCTCAAGGGGGCTGGCTAGAGAAGGTGACATGTGAGCAGACCTGAGCAAGGTGTTTAGGGGGAAGAGCACTCTCAACAAAGGAAAACAGAACTGGGAGCCAGCCAAGGAGCACATGAGCTCTCAAAACACAAGACCCTAAGTTATTTTACACACATATTATCAATGAGAATTGGTTGGGTTCCCCTTCCTTTCATCCCAGGAACTGTCTTTGACTCCCACGTCTTCACTGAGGACTTCATTCCCTTAGTAACCTCTCTGCTTTCATTAGTCAGCTCTGGATGATGACTGTACCTCTCTTCTTCTTCTACTCAATATCTGTCGTCCAAAGTCAGGGTACTGGAATCCCTGCTCAAATGAGTGACTCTACCCTCTTATTCTGTTCCCTTCACCCTCCCACCTGCCTTCTGTTTCTTCCCTATTCTGACCAAAATTGCATCCCTTAGGCCCAAACTTTCAATTTGGTCTGGTCTGTTTATCCCCTCTCACCTCCTGACCTTTCCCTACCTGTGCCTGCATTGGACCCCCATCAGGAGAGCTCAGGGGCCTTACCTCCAGGCAGCTCCTCGGGTTCTGGTTCAGAACAACCTCCGTGGAACACTTCTGAGTCATCCAGTCCTACCCTGAGGGAAGCAACCAACCAAACGTGAGGGAAGCACACACAGCAGTGAGCTCTCTGTGAAGGTGTCATGGAATTCCATCCTGGAGCTCCGAGTTACATGGTACAATGAGGAGGGGAGAGGGTTCAAGGAAGGCGGTGGCAGGCTTCACCCTTGCCTGGCCTGGCTTGCACCTGAAGAGGAAGGGAGTGCTGGGGGAAGGCCTGGCACCAAAGAGATATGTTCTTTGCTCTGCTGGAGCCGTCCATTTCCCTTGCCTAACATTCTCCCATTAAGAGGGCTTGTTCATCCACAGAGGTGAAGGACTTAAAAGCAGCAGAAAACAAATCCGTTGCAGGGGTGCCAGGTGGGGGTCTCACAGGGTTAAGACTGTACCTGCTGGGTGCTAGGCTCTGGTGAGCTGGCTCCTGGGGAATTGGGCGTGGGGGATGGACAGGCGTCTGGGCTGCTCCAGGGTGCTTGGTGGCATTCCGCACGGCCTCCTCTAAGAGCTCCATCCATCTGTTGCTCGGCAGGAATAGAGAGGACTGGTGTGAGAAAAAGATAAGGGCTCCTCAGCTGCTCCTACCGAGCCTGCTGCTCTCAGCCAGCTCTAGGCCCTGGCCTGGAGGCTCTAGGCCCGGCAGTTCCCCACCACGTGAGTCCTGAACTGGTGGCTTCTTTGGGTTATATTCTTCCCAACTACCAATTACTGAACACCAACCCTCTGTTAAGTTTGGGACTAAGCACTTATATATTTTTTCTCTCTCAAAATAACTTTCAAGAAGCAGCAATTTGCACGTTTTACAGATAAGCAGCCCAAGGCCGAGAAACTCTTGCACTAGGCTACACTAGGGGGTGAGGGTCCTAGAAACAAACATATAAGAATGCACACATTTTAAATGCTTGATGGGAAAGGGGAAGAAGAATGGGGTCAGATGAGGAAGCAGTCACAGCAAGGGCTGGAAGATGCTGAAAACTCAGATTCCCCTTATATGGGAAGAGGGGACTGGTCATAGGACTCCAGGCTGGGTGATCCCTGCCAGTTTGGGTCATCTTCCCACTTCCCATCCCTCCAGCTGTGCTGGCTCTGGGGCCCAGCCTTGGTTTTACTGCCTACCGCCTCATACACACCACCCTGGTCATAGGGGGCAGCGGTTATGTGTAACCCCTCAATCAATTCTCACGTGTTCTTGTCTGATGATGTCAATGCAACCAGCTCATAGATCTGGGGTGGGCCCAATTCAGAGGTGCAGATGATGAAGAAGGCCCTTTTATCTGTAAGGAAAGGAAGGAAGAAGGCTCTGCACTGGGGTAGCATGCCTTCACTCTGGGTCAAGGCAATGGAGTGCAGACTTGCAGCCCTGACCTTCACTGCTGGGAAAGCATGTTTGTTATGAGACAGACTTGGGTCATCAGACCCACTTACAAAACGGTAAGAGATAATTCTGGGGCTCCTATGTCATCTTTCATGGCCCCTCCCGCTACTTTGCCTGCTCCACTAGTGACTGCTGACATCTGTGTTTTGCTCATGGATTAGAAAACTTTTTCATACCCATCCATCATTCCTTTTGACTCCCCACCCATGCCAAGAAAGAAAAAGACAATGAGCCAGAGAGTTCTGGTCTGGGCTCTATACCGTTGCTGCTCTGTGCAGTTTCCTGCTGCTGAGCTCTTCCCTGGTCACTTATCCAGCAGGAATGACTGTCCTACTCTTAGCTGCCCAATTCCAGTTTCCCCAACCCTGTTTAGGTAGCCTTAGTCCATCCCATCCAAAGCAGCACTGCCTTGGAGGACCAACCACCCTGCCTAGGTTGTCCATCTCCCTTCTTGATCCTTAGTATTTCCTCTGAGGACTGTCTGTGGGACCACATACTTCTCTAAACCTGGGCACACAAGGAGAGAGGTCAATCCTGTAAAGTCCCAGACTGCTCAGTGGACACCAGGCTCCGGGCAGGTACCTGTGGCCACAGAGCGGATGAGCACAGCGTTGAGCTTGAGCACCGGGCTGAAGGTCTGCTTGCTATCAGAGGAGCCCCCGGCGGTTTTGCTGTGGCATTTGAGCAGCAGCTTCTCATCCTGTTTCTGCAGCAGCACCAGGAGACCCTCCAGCAGCAACACATGGAGGTCTGGAGGGGTGTGGCAAAGACGAGACGTCACTGCTGCCCACTCAGCCTTCATTAACCAAGTGGACACCCCAGGGATCCTGGAGACCCCTCCACACACTGTGCTGAGAAAGTCTCAAGTTATCCCCCTAGTCTTGCTTCGAGTTGCCACCCTGGCTGTCTTGTATCCCATTACAGCCAAAGGTTCCCGAGCTTATGACAGGAGAGGGAGGCATGCTGGGGAAGCCCATCCCACCATAGGACCCTGGCACACACCCAAGGTCTTATCCTTGCTGATCCTCCAGGTCAGGGGTCCCTCATGGATCATTTTTCTGGTTGTAAGATCCAGGCTCTGTAAAGGAAACACCATTAATTCATTTCAGTATTCAAGAACTGTCTCACGGTGGGTTGAGTAGGTTCTACGCAAAGGTTCTGGGAATCTAGAGGAGGTTAACACCCCGTCCTCCCACCCTCAACTACATGCTGTCTACCTCCCTAAGAAAAATCAGTCTGCTTTCCCTGCCCATCCCTTTAGCTTCTCGTTGTTGTTAGGTGCCATCGAGTCGGTACCCACCCATAGTGACCTTATGCACAGCAGGATGAAACACTGCCTGATCCTGGGCCAACCTCACTACTGTTGCCATGCTTGAGTCCATTGATGCTGCCACTTGGCCAATCCATCTCGCTGGGGTCTTCCTCTTTAACTATGACTCTCCATCTTACCAAACATGATATCCTTCTCCAGCGACTGCTCCCTCCTGACAATATGTCCAAAGTATGAGAGATGAAGTTTGGCCATCTTGGCCTCCAAGGAGCACTCTGGCTGCGCTTCTTCCAAAATGGGATCTATTGGTTCTTTTGGCAGCCCTGGCACTTTCAATATTCTCCAACACCATAACTCAAAAGCATCAGTTCTTCTACAGTCTTCCTTATTCACTGCCCAGCTTTCGCATGCATAAGAGGTTAATGAAAATACCATGGCTTGGGTCAGGTGCACCTTAGTCTTCAAGCTGACATCTTTGCTCTTCAACACTTTAGAAAGGTCTTGTGCAGCAGATTTGCCTAATGCAATACATAGTTTGATTTCTTGACTGCTGCTTCCATGAGTGTTGACAGTTGATCCAAGAAGAATGAAGTCTGTGACAACTTCAATCTTTTCTCTGTTGATTCGAGAATCGGGCTGCGAACTGCAAGGTCAGCAGTTCGAAACTACCAGCTGTTCTGTGGGACAAAGATGAGGCTTTCTGCTCCTGTAAAGATTTATAGCCTCGGAAACCCTGTACAGGGTCACTATGAGTGGGAACTGACTCCACGGCATATAACAACAACAAGGTATAATAGAATCCCTTGAGCTTACTGCCTCCTAAATAATCTCTACTGGGTGTGGAGCCCTGCCTGATGTGGCGCTGTACGTGCACAGGATTGCAAAGCCAGCTTGAAGCGCAAGGTCAGTGGTTCAAGCTCACCAGCTGCTCCTCGGAAACCCTATACAGGGTTGCTATGGGTCAGAACTGACTCAATGGCACTTAAAAACAACAAAGAAGTCTCCAAGCTCACCTCGGGTCCCTGTTGTGTTCTAATATCCAGTGTGTTTTATTCAATGGGGCTGACTGCCCTCATCTGTCTAGGGATCAAGTGACAGTGAAAATGTGGGGTGTATATTCCAGGGTCCATCCCCACCATCGTATCACAGACACGTTCACATTGCCTACCTCTAAGACTCTCCAGGCCCTGGCCAGAGTTCTGTTAATAAGGGTGCCAAGAAGTGCATGTGTGTGTGTCAGGGGTAGAGGGAGTTAGGGAGGGGGTCTGACCATGCTGCAGCCTCTGTCTCCTACCTTGAACTCTACTGCCAGGGGGTTGCTGGCTCTCTCTAAAGAGGTGGTGTCAAGACGTTTCTGGTATCCCTCCAAACGATGCCGGTTCTCTGTCTGCTTCACGGCTTCATTCACATACTTGAGAATTTCCCGACACTGATCCCGGGCCCGGCATAGCTTCTCATGCTCAGAGGTGGAACCTACCACATGGGGAAGAGTACATGGTTAGGGGCTTCAGCTGTGGTCTGTCAGAGTCAAACACTACTTGGCTATCTGTCAAATTAGTTGTACTGTGGCGGCTTATGTGTTGCTGTGATGCCAGAAGCTATGCCAATATTTCAGATATTGGCATAGGGTCACCCATGGTAGACAGGGTTCAGAGGAGCTTTCAGACTAAGACTAGGACCTTGTGATCTACTTAAAAAAATAGAATTGGCCAGTGGAAATCTTATGGACAGCAGTGGAACACTTGTCTGGTATCGTGCTGGAAGACAAGCCCTTCAAGTTGGAAGGCACTCAGAATACGACTAGGGACACAGTGACTACAACAACAGGCTCAAACACAGCAATGATTGTGAGGCTGGTGCCTAGCGACAATTCTTTGTATCCATGGTGAATGGGTATAGATAAGTTACAGCCGCCTAACTTATAGACTGGAAGTGGTAAGGTTAATTCTTACTGAGTATCCAGGGGCTCAGACATCTGTTTTGAAGACACTGTGCTGATACCACAGCTCAGTCTACTGATGATGAGGGGACAGAAATAGAGACTATGGGTAATGGAAGTGATTCTGCCTGCTCAAATCAATTTCAGGTTCCCCAAACCTCTCTATCTGGACTCCAATATCCCACACTTGAGGGTGGCAGATGCTCAGGGTAATCTCAGGACTTCCTAACACAACCTGGCCTCCCCTGCCCTCTAGGGCTACACATATGGTGTGTCTTTGGTGTATCACACAGGCAAGTACAGCGGGGAGATGGCTCAAACCAAACCAAGCCAGTTGTTGTCCAGCTGATTCAGACTCATGATGACCCCATGTGCTGCAGAACAGGGCATGAAGAAGGGCTAAGACCACAGTCTTCCTGAGGAAACAATGCAACCTCCATGGTTGGATACCCAACCAAGCTGGGTATTCACTCGGGGTGGTGCCTTTCTCTGCTTTGCACAAAGACTCCAGACTAGTGGTGGTGGCGGCTCTGACCTCCCCCAGAGCGGAGCACTATGCAGCTCCCAAAGCACTTGACATTTATTATCTTCTTTGAGACATAATCTAACAGGACATGGATGAAGACTCCGAAGGCCAGAAAAGTCAAGTGACTTGTTGAGGTCACAAAGGGAAGTCTGCACTTGCATCAGGATTTGAAATAAGATCTCCATTCCTTACCCTCAGTGTGCTTGATGATGTTCTCCAGCAGCAGCGGGTACTTGGTGAGTCGCTGCATCTCTGAAATGATGAGGTCTCTTAGCTGCAGCCGCCGACATTGGGGGTGGCTCTCAGCTTCCTAGACAACAAGAGGACCAAGATCGTCATGAAAATACCAAATGGTTCCTAATACCAGATGGGTCATTCAAAATAGGTGATGGCAGCTTCTTCTTTAAATATTTAGGGTGAGGATGCTGGGGGCAGGGAGACAGCCGATTAAGAAAAGGATATGACCAAATAAAAGCTGTTGTTGTTGTTAAGTACCATCAAGTCACCTGTGGTTCAAAAGCTATACCAAGTCAAACCAACCCCATGGAGTTGATTCCAACTCTTATGGGATGGGATAGAACTGCCCCATATGGTTCTGAGGCTGTACATTTTATGGAAGAAGACTGGCTTTTTTTTCTACTGCAGAGCAGCTGGCTGGTTCAAACTGCTGAGCTTTTTGGTTAGCAGTCCAATGCCTGGGAGCAGGGCAAGTGGGGGACATTGGTTCAGATATTCATTGCTATGCTATTCCTACACGTGAGACCTCACTGGAACCCACTATGTCACCAGGACTCCCGTAAGCTACACAGGGGAGATATTATTCCTATTTATATTTTATCCTATTTTTTACAAGGAAGCAGGTGAGCCAGGCTGTCAATCAATGTTTTCTGAAGGGGTGGTGTGGGAGGGCAAAGGGAGTTGTCAGGTGGCACTTGGAACTGGGAGCCAGAAGCAAGGAAGCTCAGGAGATTCCTGATGAACTTCACAGAGATGAGGAAAGGCTGAGGGAGGACCACACAAGTACCTGCATGAAGAGCTGGAAGCGGCTCTCCTTGCGCTGCTTGGTCTTGATCAGCTCCAGGGCTATCGACTGATAGGAGCAGAACTGAGCAGCTACCTGCTGGAGTTCCTCTCGGGCAGGCCCATCAAACTGAGAGCAGAATGGACAACCACCCAGGCATCACACCCCTGCCTGGGTCCTGTCCCCTTCCTACCACCTTCCCTAGTCCTGGCCTCTTCCTTGCCAAGCAGGACAAATTGGGAGCCATACCCGTGCCAGCATGAGGTCACTGATTTCTTTGATGATGGGGCCCTCCTCGCGGAGCTTCTTCATGGCTTCACACCAGGAATCTAGGTGAGGAGAGAAGAAACCAAACTGCCTAGGGCCGAGCTGCGCTGACCGACCCTTTGAACCAGAGAAAAGGGAGCTTGGATAGGGCTGTTGTGGGGAAGGATCTGAGAAGAAGACTCCTAAGTGGCTTTACTTTGGGGGACCTTTTTCACATCAAAGACTGGACTGAGTGACCTACTCCAGGAGGTCCTGGCATGTAGGTGAAAGGTTAGCTGGAGGAGGAGCTTGGTGTGGGGTGTGGCGGATGGCAGATGGGGCTACACAGGTTCCTTACTATGAATCTCTATGAGTTCCGGTAGGTTAGGAAAGAGCCGTGCTAGTTCCTCACGGGGCATCAAGTTCTCCTTCTTCATTCGCTGGTAGAAAATCAAGTCCAGGACCCGGAGTGTACGCAGATGGGATGCTTCGGTCACAAACAGCTCTGAGTAGCAATGTGGCGAGGAGGGAAGGGAAGGAAGAAGAAAACAGATGAGCAAGTATCTAGAGTCACTACCCTGATCCCCAAACCATTTTGCTTTTGCCCCCAATTGTGGTGGTAGTTTCAGATCATACAGCAACTTCTCTCTCACTCAGCAAAGGACCAGAGCTAAGGCGGCCCTTACCCACAGGGGCCCCACCCTTCAAAGCTCAGGTGCTCAGGACCTACTCGCACACAAGTCTGAGTGGGAGTGGGTGCAGTGAAGCAGGCTCACCATTGATCACCTCCTGCCGGTCAATCTCCCTCTGGCTAAGCCCAGCCACCACGTCCTTGCCCACGGTATGCTGCCAATTTTGGGTATCTGGCTCTGGCTCTAGGTCAGACAGCTGGCCTAGATCATCCTCTAGGAGGTGGGGAAGGAGGACATCTGTGCAGAACCCCAAGCTGGGTGACTCAATGCTCCTAGGGGAAAATGGACAGCTCAGCTCCCGATCTGGCTTTGTCCCACCTGCTCCTGCCCAACCTGCTTGCCCTGTGTGCCCATGGGACACCAGTAAGCATGAAGAGATTCACACCCAGTCAGCTGGAAAGAGCAGCTGAGCATGGTGGGACCAGAGATACCCAACAAAGGTGTCGCCATGCCCATCACTCACCTGCGACTCATTTTGGGGGTGAAGGGAGGGGTTGGGTTCTCAAGAGACCTGTGGAAACAATTGTCAACTAGCACCACTCTTCCTTCACACCTCTACCTCTGCCGCTGTCCCCTAATATGAATGGGGAGAGCACTTGGGCCCCACTCACCTGGTGGAGAGGCTGGAGGCAGAGGACGACGCTGATTGGTGGAGGCGAGTGGCCTCAGCAGCAGCATCCATGTCAACATCACTGCGTGAGCGGGGCACATTCTCTGCCTTCCGAGACCGTTTCATCTCTTCTCGGCCCTTGAGGCTCTCAGAGCGGCCCAGACGGATCTCCGAGCGGGAACTGGGGAGAGAGGACAAGAGATCTTGACATTTTATGCCCTGGTCCATTCTTATCTGCTGCACTATCTGGAGGATCTTCAATGCTGAAGGCTCTTCACCCTACCCCCAAAGGACCACAACACCTGGAGGGCAGCAGCTTCTCAACGACAAACCAGCAGGGGACCCAGCTCCTTCTTCTCTCCATTGCCCTCCTGGCTCAGGATCCTCTAGCAGTCTGGGCTGCTTCCCTCTGACCCCTTGCTGGAGCCTGGGGCCTGAATTCCAGGGCAAATCATGTATGTTGTTCTACGAATTTCTTCTTCCCAGTCTAGCTTGATAGAGCTGCTTGTCTTCCTCCTGATCTATCAGGAAAGGATTCTAACAAGCTGATAAAATTTGGGACTAATAGAGCCAGACTCATTTGTGTCCAGAGGCCAAAGAGCTTACTAAGTCCCTTGTCAGGAAAGCTGAGGACATCACAATTCCTCATCAATAACTACAAGGACCTGACTTCCCAGCTCATGGGACCAACTAGCAGTCGGTCCATCTTGCCCTCTGGTTGAACTCTGCTGAATGTGGATCTCGCCTTTCACAAGCTTGTCTAAGTCACTATCTCCACATGCTCATTCGAGAGTTCTCCCCCCATTGCCCGTCAGAAAGTTCTATCTGCTATTGGATTCCCACCCCTTCAGTTGTGATGCAGACGCCTTCCATTCTTATCTGGATAGAAGCTTCCATTTCCTAAGCTTCCATTTCCACTCTTGGGAGCAGACTGAGGGGAAGAAGCTTAAAGGGGCCCAATGACAGAAAGGAGTCTTGGTGTGGTACTATAGGATAAGCACTCGACTGTATTGGTTTGAACTGCAAGGTCAGCAGTTCAAATCCACCAGCCACTTCTCAGAAACACTACACAGGGTCACTATGAGTAAGAACTAACTCCATGGTACTTAACAACATTGACAGAATGGCAGAAACTTACTCCCTGGCTGCAGTGTGTATAAGCCTTGAGACAGCTGGCATCTCTGACCCCTAGCTGCCCCAGGCTGGTGCCTCCCTTTGTGGCCCTGCTGGGCTGGCTCTTTGCTGACATTATTGCTAATCTACATCCTGCTCTGCTCCTAACATCACGTCTGGGGAGCTGAGAATAACACAGTAGGCTGCCACCGTGAGGGAGCCAAATGGCTTGGGCTCCATTCATCAAGTCTCTCAAAATTGCCAGGGTGTTCAAACTTGAGTGCACTTCCCGGGGACCTGAGGATCTGTTCACAGGGTTAGAAAATATACTGCCAACAGATATCCTACTCAACACCACCCTCAAAAATCTGTCACAAAGAACAATTCCAACTCAAACCAAAGACCAAACCAGTTGCTGTTGAGTCAACTCCAACTTACGGAGACCCCAACCCAAGTATATCGGAGCAGAACTGTGTTCCACAGGGTTTTCAACGAATGATTTTTTAGAATACACTATGTGGCCAAGCTTTTTGTCTGAGGCACCTCTAGATATGAACTAGGACCCACCAGCCTTTTGATTAGCAGTAGAGTGTGTTAATAGTTTATATCATCCAGGAACTCCAATTCCAAACCAGACTAACTCAAAACACTGTCACCAGTGCCCCACAATTGAGTCTTTACCCCATAATCAACTTCATCCAGCAGTTTATCATCTTAAGTCCTCGGAGGTGAGGCACATAACATACCTAATACGCCTCTGGTCACAGTTTCGAGGGTAGTGTCTTCTAAAATTGGGAGCATCTACAACACCCTCTGACTCACTATGCTGCTAATAGTATTTCTTCCAAGAACACCAATTAGCATATAGTCTTCATATCCAAAGACACCTACTTCGAACAGATTTAGAATCCTGATAAATATCTTAGGGCAAATTTAGGCAGCAACTTCAAGAATCCAAGTCTGCAAATGGTCTCAAGTATCTTTCCTGAATCTTGATATTATATCTTACAGTATTTGCTACATCAGGCCTAATACAATCATCCCATAGTTTGTGCATTTCAGTTACCCAGCGATATTAGAACTCAACATCTCAGCTCAGGATCAACCTAATCCTTTCCTCCCACTTAGTTTTTGTTAATTCTCACTCTATGGCAAAATCTTCAACTTGTATTAAGCCTATTCATATAAACAGAAAGTGGTAACTTGCATATTAACAGGGGCATTACACTTATAGTTTGGTAGTTTACTATTTCAGGGGGGAATGTCAAGATGGCTGCAGAATGACTTGCCTTTGTGCCTGCCTGTACAATATAGCTCAAGAGCTCTCAGACCTGGGTAAATACAAGGATTTTTTTTCATATACACGAAGCCAGTTCTTCAAGGGTGACAGGCCACTTCCACGTAAGCACTGCCACAGTCAAGGGCTAGCCAGTCGGAGAGTACTTTCTAATACCAGAGGAGAATTCTAGTTAGAGCCTGACCAAAGGTAAAGAGTATGAGAGATGCCACAGTCTCAATTCCTTTCTTCTTGGAAAGGGAAGCATTTGCTTTGAATCAATCAACTTTGTATCTCTTTGCCAAGCTGGCTCCTTGATGCCCAAACAGACAGGGCCTGCCTTTAAAGTTCTCAGCAGGAGAGCCTCATATCTTGAGCGCTTTTCTTCACAGGCAGATAAAGACTTCGTCTGCCTGGGCCTTTATTTCCCAGAGCTCCCTACTATCCCTCTCTAAAGTCAGTCTTTTCTATTCTTGTCACTTAGAGGACTTCCTGGTTAGCTGCTTTAGAAGGTCAGGCTCAGGCTCATTCTTGGGGTAAAGGCTGCTGAACAGCCAATGGATGGATCTAAAGGAAATGTCAGAAGCATGCAGCTTCTAGGCTGGAAGGTCTGGAGGCCTGTGTGTTCTCCCAGTGGCCGATCACCAACACAGTATGTCCTCTCCTGAAACATCTGAAGTGTCAACTTTATAGCCTAGCAGAAAAGGGTTATGCTCACTGAAATGAAAATCCTAGCTCTAAACCTTGCTCAGGCTCCCCCTGGGCAGCCAGTTAAGACCAGTCCAGCCACTGCTACCTGTCACTCTCCAGCAGGTCCTCAGGAAAGCTTCCCGTCGAGAGCCGCTGCATCCCAGGTTCTGGGACATCATACTGCTGGTTGTTCTCAAAATGTTGAATGATGTTTCTCACATTACCTGGTTTGACTAGAAGCAAAAAGAAAATGAAGGATACTCTGCTTTCTGTTCAGGGATGATACTTGTCTCAGCCCTCACTCCCAGGTAGCCCAAAAGACAGAGCAATGAGCAAGCATGATGAGAACAGTATGAGATGAAGAATCAGGAGCTATGGGTTCTGATCCTGACTCTTCTACTAATATGCTGTGCAACCATGGGCAGTCATTCTACCTTTCTGGTCTCAGCTTCCTCGTATGTAAAACAAGACGGGTTTGGTTGTACATTTTCTTCGGAGATTTCTTTTGGTTCTCACATTCTGTTATAATGACACTTCTACTTGACAACCAAGACTAGATTTTCCCTAAGATCTATATACAGGTTTTAAAAAAAAAAAGCCAGCAGGACCCAAAGCATAGCCACATGCTAATCTGGCCACAATGCTAAACTGTATCAGCTATTTAAAAAATGTATGCTGCTTTTAGTTCATTATTTCTGTTTCATTCTGACTTTCCTTCCTGGTCTTTGTCTCCCTCTGGTCTATATCATCGAACAAATGAGAGACAGTCCAGGGGGAAGAGAGAAGAGATGTTACTCTCTGGCATTTACATTACAGCCCCTTTTCAAAGCTAAGGCTAAAGAGAGTAGTTCTTATTCAAAGAAACAGAGAGGGTGGGTGGAGAGAGTGAAAATGCACACAGGAAGTCACTTAAGAGACGCTGCCTGGTGAGGAGAACTCAGATGCAGGGCTCGCGGGCTTTTAGCATGAGAGAGATGGAGTCCATTTCAAAGTCAGCTAGTTTAGCTCTGAGTCCACATGCTAGGGGCTGCGTTAGAAACGAGACCAATGGAAAGGTTAAGTGGGATTGGGAAAGCAAGACATACACCCAGGTTTCTAGGTTCCAAACCTAATCATGACTCCAGAGATTCTGTTACTCAGCTGTAATCTATAAACTCATAACATTTTAGAGATCAGAACTAGATCTGTCCCTGACTGTGTATCTGAGCTTCAGGACAATTTTAGGATCCAGACTTAGCTCTGCAGTCTGAGCCACAGCCACCCTGGCTGTGGTCTGACTGGGAGCCTGGGTATATTCTATGACGAAAAGTCACTGGTGGAGTCCACTGTTTCCTCTACCCTGGGCCACTTGGAAAGTACCCTTATCATTTTCTGGATATAGTTACACCCTTACTATAACAAGATTGATTTTGGTGTGACTGTGAAATCTAACATAACGGACTAACCCAGATTAATGGAAAAAAAACAGGTAGGAAGGAACACATTATAAATATATCTTAGAGCTAGTGTGAGTTTGGCTTCAGACTACAATATAGTGAGCCTTGGAATGAAGTGAGTTACATGACTTCTTTTGTTTTCCTGGTGTATGAGAGTTATATTCTACTGTAGTTTATTAAGTATCCAATAGCATTAAGAAAAAGTTAATTACGAGAATTGTATCAAAATGTGACAAAGAGACATGAATTGAGCACATTATTAGAAACATGGTGCCGATAAGACTTGTTTGATACAAGGCTGCCACAAATTTCAGTGTGTAAAAGACTCAGTCTCTGTGAAGCACAGTAAAGCAAAGTGCACTAAAGTGAATTATGCCCTTATTTTATGGTATGCAAAGTCTCACGGGTAGCTTTTGCTCATTTTCTCTATTCTCTGAAATGACAAAACAAAAGTGAATTATATGCTATAAATAACTGAGTCCTTCCACTCAATTGTTAAGGTGCTCTGGTAGTGTAGTGGTTACGAGTTGGGCTTCTAATCTTAAGGTCAGCAGTTCAAAACTACCAGCAGTTCCACGGGAGAAAGATGAGGTTTTCTGCTTCCGTAAAGATTTATAGACTTGGAAACCCTATACAGGTTCACTTCGAGTTAGAAACAACTCCATGGCACATAACCACCACTCAAATGTTAATAGGAAATAATATAAACAGGGACGATAGTTGTTGTTGTTAAGTGCCATCGTGTCAGTCCCAACCCATAGCAACCCTGTATAGGGTTTCTGAGGAGCAGCTGGTGAGTTTGAACTGCTGACCCTGCGGTTCAAACTGACTTTGTAAGTCCAGTGCATTAACCCACAGCGCCAGATGATCCTAAATGACAAAAACTCTTGCTATTGAGGCTTCCCAGCTTTCACTAAGTCTTTAGGTATGAACACTCATTTTTGTTTGAGGCTTGGGAATTTTACAACCCCAAATCAAATCATGTATCAAATCATGTAATCACAATGGAAAGATCTGACTCAAAGAAGCAGGGGGTAGCCAGCATCTTTATCCTGCCGGAGATCGATCACCTTGTGTTTCCAGTACTTTTCACGCAGGCACAAAGCAAGCAGGGCTGCTCAGTCTCCTAAGCCTACTGTTTGCCTTGAACACTGGTAGTTAAGTTGTTTTTAAGTGTTGTCGAGTCGGTTCTGACCCACAGCAACCCTGTACAGGGTTTCCAAGGCTGTAAATTTTTACGAGAGCAGAAAGTCTCATCTTTCTCCGGCGGCACAGCTGGTAGTTTTGAACTGCTGACCTTAAGGTTTGCAGCCTGATTCGTAACCACTACGCTACCAGAGGTACTTAAGTGTGTGTGAAGAATTGGCCTGAGAGGACTTTTGGAAGCTTGCTCCTGGTTTCCCCCAGACTTTGCCCCTGTGTCTTTTCCCTGTGATGATTCTGCTTTGTATATTTCACTGTAATAAAGCTGCTAGTATAACATTAAAAATAAAAAAATTAAGAGCCTGGATTTCAAGGTCATGTTTTAAGAAAAACTACTTTATTAACATTTTAGTAATTCTTTACTTTTATTGTCTCAAATGGCCTAATAATGAGTGTTGTTGTTGTTAAGTGTCACTGAGTCGGTTCTGACTCATACTGATCCTTAGAGGGTTTTCGAGGCTTTACATCGTCTAAGCAGAAAGCCTTATCTTTCTCCCACAGAATGGCTTGTGGGCTCAAACCTCGGACTTCATGGTTAGCAGTCCAGTGCTTATCATATGGTGCCACGGTGCTCCCATATGAGTGGAGTTTAAAATAAAAGAAATTTTAGCAACAGAGTAACTTCCTGGTTTTATCCTACTGCTCTTTATTATTGTTGTTAGGCGCCATCAAGTTTATTTCTGATTCAGTAACCCTGTGTGACAGTGGAATTGCCCATAGAGTTTTCTGGACTGTACTCTTTCTGTGGGCAGTAAAATCTAGATTAATCACTTCATTATATGTAAATGGACCCCAATGATGGGAAATGAACTTGTCCAATTCTGTGATCTTTCGAACTATGCTCAAAGCCCCTTGTGAGTCACTGTGTATCATATATATTTTGCTGCTGTTGTTGAGTTGGTTCTGACTCATAGCGACTCTGTGTAAGGTTTTTGATGAGCAGCTGTTTAGTTTGACCTGCCAACCTTGTGATTCAAACTGACTTGATGTCGAGTGCTTATCCTACAGCACTACACCAGAATAAATAAATATATAGCGCCACAACGGGACTCCTATAATTTATTAAGAGCTTTAAAATATATTTCGGGTCATTTTAAAAAAAACTGTTACTAGTTAAAGAGTCAAAAGAGATGGAAATGCTACACTGAAGGGCTTAAGTAAAGTGCCATCAGAACCTAACTTTTGTTTTACTGAAGGACATTTCAATTTGTGAGTTTTCCTTATTTAGAGAGAATCCTGGGCTTTGGAACCTCACTCATGGAGGACTGATACGAAGACTGAAGGAAAAAAGAAAGGCCTTACCCTATGGGAAAATCAACAGATGCCAAGATTGCTGGGTTTTGCCAGAACCACCAGCATGAGCTCAACCTGGAGGTGGGGGAGAGGTGGTAGAGTGTCCAATCCCCTGGAAGCCCCCCGGCAGCTTTAGCAACAAGAAGAAAGTACAAGAGAAATGGAGCAAACGAAAGGAGAGCAAGGAGGAGGGACAGGACAGAGAGAAGGATGAAATAGGAGGAAAGAAGAGCTTTTAGGGAATGGAAACTCAATGCTAATGCAAAGAAAAACCCAAAGAAAATGGTCCTTTTACCTTCCACAGGGGACAAGGGAATATGAAATGCTAAAAGAAAAACAAACAAAAACAAAAGTAAACCATGAAAAGTCAAATTAATGTTTCAAGAGCCAAAATTAAAATTATATCAAGCTGGAAAATGAAAAGGTAGTGGCAAAAATCAGGGCTAATCTGTAAGAGACCCTTCCCTCCCCACGAGTTCCCTTCCCACATGCAGGAATTTCAGAAAAGGCAGCAGACCCATCCCATAGCCCTTCAAAGGTTTCCATAAAAACTGGGATTTAAGCTACTGATTGAGAAGGGCAGCAACTATTTCCAGACAAATGACACAGAGGTGGGAGCGATCAGTTGTGTTTTGGGTGACAGATGGCATTAGGGAAATCTCTGGATCCTAAATTTGTCCCTGATCTCCACCCATCTTATTCTGCTTAATAGTAACCCAAAGTCCCCATCAAGGGTACACAACTGCTCCCAACTTGCAGGAGCTCAGTACAGATGAATGAAGGTGAAAGGGGTTATTTATTGTCGAAAATCTTTGCCAAGGGGGAACTATTCCTCCCAGGCTGCTCAGTAGCTACAGATGGTTAACGTCACTAGGATACCTAGGGATTGACATGGACTCACTGACTCTGAAACGTTTGCCTGTACCTCAGAGAGACTGCACTGGAGGTGGCAAGTGGAGAAAGCAATAGTGTGGATAAGAAGGCCTGTGGCTCCCAGAAACACAGGCAGGACCTCTGCCAGCATACAGGAATGTGAGGAGCTGAGGTCCCTGCCTAAGGAATGTCCAAGGCTACTACTGTTTTCCAGATACTCACTGCTCTGGGAAGAGTTTTTGGGCTTCCC
Organism: Chrysochloris asiatica; assembly: GCF_000296735.1. NCBI lineage: Eukaryota > Metazoa > Chordata > Mammalia > Afrosoricida > Chrysochloridae > Chrysochloris > Chrysochloris asiatica. The sequence goes on from NW_006408560.1 coordinate 15,923,514, forward strand.
AATGTATTTGAAGATGGGGTTTCGCTTCTTGTCCTCCAAGACATCCTTTTCCTTCTTGGAATTGCTGCTCTGCTGAGACATGAAACATAGGGGTTTTGGGAGGAGGTTCCAATACCCAAAAAAGGAAATAATCACTCTTCTATTACCTCCAAGACTGGCCCTAAACAATAAGTGAAAGGTGAATTCATGTGTGTAGCCCTAACTAGCAGTTTTATTTCTGGTCTAAGTTTGGAGGTCGGGAGAACAAGCTACTCTTGCCTGGGGATTCTCAGGGCTCCACATGCAAAGGTACAGGGCTATAGCTAAGTGATGACACAATGGCTCTCCTACTCTGCCTCAGTACAGACAACTGCACAGAAAGAGGAACGATTTTAGCATAGCTCTATTACCTTCTTGGTCTTAGGGAAGAAAGGTAGCCACTTGTCCTTGTCAGGGGCAGCCGGGGCCTTTTCAGCTGGGTTGGAAGGTCGTGGCTCTCGAAGACGGATCCCAGCATGGCACATGTAGGTATTGAGGGCAAAGTCCATGGGGGCACTGTAAGAGAACCAGAAATCTTGAGTTATGCTCCCCAAAAGGCAGATGGAAGGGTCAGAGCCCTGCTCCAAACCATCTTATCATCATTACCAAGTGGAGTGGGAAAGAGCAAGCTAGGGGCCAGAGAAGTTTAGAATACTCAAATGGGACAGCAGGTAAAAGCTGGCTCAAAGCCTGGGATGCTGTAGACTGGAAGAGAAATCTCATTCTCTCCCTAAGCAGAGCCTTTCCCTAATGAGGGGATGGTGGTCAGTGTAGACAAACACTCCTCTGGCTGGTGAAGTCTGGGGGATATGCTATAGCTCATATATAGGGGGGCGGGGGAAGTACCCAGATCCCTGCTTGGCTAAGGCATACTGCTTTCATCATGCTCCCATCCCTGTACGAAGAGGACAATGGGATGGAAAAGAGCTGTCAAATAGCTTCCAATTGCCACAAATGAAACTGTCCAGAGCCCTATGCTTAAAAATGCATTTGGCCCTCAATTCTGTAGACAGATTACCCACTTTGTGGAGTCAGTACAGCAAATGCTTTAGTCCTGGCTTTTATTCTCCCTGAAACAGACTTCTAACCCCATCTTGTCTTCCTTATTAAGTGTGCATTCTCAGGGAATGTATACTCACTTTAACATCAGCTAATGAGAAACAATGAGATATGTATATGGGCCATAAAAAAAAAAAAAAAAATCACAACACTTGCCAAGAGAGGAAACATGCTGCATCCAGCTCCCTTCTGCAGGTACAGCCAACGCAAGGCTGACTCCACTATCACTTTTCCTTCTTTACGTGGCTTAGGGGAAAGGAATGGGAAGGGAAACATAGGGCCAATGTAGGTGGAAAACAGGAGGCCAGGTATGGGAACGTTGGAGCTATGACAGCTTGGTGTCTTCACACTGGAAAGAAGACCTGCTTCCCCAGACTGAGCCCTGACCTTGGGGAGAGTGTTTGCTAGTTCCAGCATCAGGGGCTAAAACTCTGACCCCATTAGGCTATGGTCATATATCTGGGAACTGACCTTGGATAGCCCAGGGTCCTACATGGCCCTATGATGCTAGGGACGCCCCTAGGATTAGCTGAGCTGGAGAGCTCAAGAGCCCATCCCCACTCCCTCCCACCTGGAAAGATGCAAATGGACCACAGACTGACTTACCTCCTGTCTTCTTCGTACTTGGACCTGGGAACAACAGAAAGAAAAGATGACTCAAGCCTGCCAAGACAGAGGCTCCTCTGCCTCTGCGGAGACTGGGGGAGGGCAAGTTCTTTCTTGGAGGAGGGAGGGTTGATGGGGGAGAAGAGGAGGAGTATGATAAAATGTCACATTCAGACTCTGGGTCACAGTCCAAGAGCCAGCTTGGGGCACAGGAGGTGAGCAGTCTCATGCCCTCGAGGAACTCAATTAGCAGAGTTTGGTTGATGATGTCCTTCTAGCTAAAAGGAAGGGGAATGTGGTAAATGTGGCCGCTTGGCTGACATCGGTTTCAGCCTCAGAAGTTTTTATGGAAGAACAGGTTTCTCTTTGTATCCACCTAGAACTAAATTAGAAGGGTTGGGCACATACAGAGGTTAGAGGAAAAGGAGGTGAAAGAGCAAAGACACTACCAGGAGGCTTGATTCAAGGAGACCTATTTAGAGGAGGAAAAAACAACAACTAACATCTGAGTGCTTACTGTGAGCCAGGCACTACTCTTAAGATCTTTATATGTATTAACTCCTCTAATTCTCACACTAACTCAAAAGGTGGTTGTTGTTGGTAGGTGCCATTGAGTCAGCACCAACATACAGCGATCCTATGCACAACAGAACAAAACACTGCCCAGTCCTGGGCCAACCTCACAATGGTTGCTATGCTTAAGCCCATTTCTGCTGCCACTATGCCAATTAATCTCCTTGAGGGTCTTCCTCTTTTTCTCCAAACCTCCACTTTACCAAGCATGATGTTCTTCTCCATGGAATGGTCCCTCCAAACAGTATGTCCGAAGTATGAGAGAAAAAGTCTAGCCATCGTGCTTCCAAAGACCACTCTGGCTGTAGTTCTTCCAACACAAGTTTGTTTGTTCATTTGGCAGTCCATGGTACTTTCAATATTCTCCTCCAACAGCATAATTCAAATGCATCAATTCTTCTACAGGCTTCCTTATTCACTGTCCAGCTTTCACGTGCAAATAAAGCTATTGAAAATACCATGGCTTGAGTCAGGCACACTTTAGTCCTCAAACTGACATCATGGCTCTTTGACACTTTAAATAGGTCTTGTGCAACAGATTTGCCTAATGCAATACATCATTTGATTTCTTGACTGCTGCTTCCACGAGAGTTGATGGTTGACCCAAGCTAAAGGATGTCTGTGACAACTTCAATCTTTTCTCCATTTATATGGATGTTGTTTATTGGTCCAGTTGTGAGGATTTTTGTTTTCTTTGCATTGAGATGCAACCCCATACTGAAGGTTGTGGTCTTTGATCTTCATCAGTAAGTATTTTAAATCCTCTTTGCTTTCAGCAAGCAAGGTTGCATCATCTGCATATCACAGATTGTTAATGAGTTGTCCTCCACTCCTGATGCCACGTTTTTCTTCATATAATCTATCATTATTATCAACATCCCTATTTAGGATACCAAAACTTCATTGCTTTAATTAGAAACCATTGCACAGGAGATACTTATGCTATCAGTTATAATTCCATTTAATTCTGTGGTATCCACAAGAACAAAATAGGCTCAGTCACGTCTTGTCTCCATCCCTGGATCCCTGGAGTGCCAGGGAAACCAAGGCCCAGAAATGTTCAGGACTTGGCTACTGCACTAGGTTGAAGTATGGCGGTAAAATATTCAAAGAATAGCCACTCCCCCTGGGTGATCTCATCTAGTCACATTTCCAAGTCAGATCTCTTATAAAGTGCCAGGTTCATATCTGAAGTTTTCTACTCAAATCTCCAGTTTGTACCTAAGGAAAGATCTCAAATTGAACATGTCCAAAGTCAAACCCAATTTTCCACTATAGAACCGCACTACATGCAATCATCCCTATTTCAACAGATGACATCTTTGTCCTTGTAGGAGATCTGGTAACAAACCCTGGCGTTTCCTTGATTCTTGTCTTGTTCTCACACTCCACATTCCCATTTAAGGAAATGCTCTAATTGGCTCTTGTGTTAAAACAGACCTAGAATCTCATCCCTTTCATACCTCCACTGCCACCACTCTAGTCTCAGTCCTACCATCTTTAACCTAGCTTCCCCTAACAGTCTCCTGACATATATCTCCCTACTCCAAAGCCTGCCTTGCTTTCCTACCACCCTCTACCCTATACTATCTAATTTACTATGATGTTCTGGTGTGGTGCTGTAGGATAAGCACCAGACTGCTAATAGCAGGTTGTGGTTCAAACCCACTAGCTGGCTCTTTTGAACCCCTATACTGGGTTGCTGTTGAGTCAGAACTGACTGGAAGGCACTTCATAACAGCATCATCTAATTTACGATTTACTTGCCGTCTCTTTCGTCTATCACGGGAGCGTCACAGGAAAAAGAGTGGTTCTGAATCCCAAGAGCTTAGTACAGTGTTCAGCACATGGTAGGAACTCCATATACAGCTGATGGGTGGAAATATCAGCTAGCAGAGATCATCTAGTTCAAGCTTTATCATTTCATAGATGAAGCTCAGACAGACAGGAATGACTTGGGTAAAGCAGACAGTTACTTCATGGAGAAGTAGTATTGGAGCTAAAAGTCCCTATGTTTCCTATCTGCAAACCTGGAAGTGTTCCCAATAAAGTCTCTGATGCTGGGATTTACACCACAGGTGCCTGTGTTCTTCAGAAAATGGACTGGAAAAATTCCCACAGCTGCTGTGCCAGAGCTCCTCAATAAAACTTAGCTTTGTTTCCCGATGTGATTAGTAACAAACGTTCAAGTTTCCTTAAGCCAGTTCTTAAGGAACTTTAGTCATTGAGAGATTCACAGGGCTGGTTTCCCTGCCAGTGTCAGACATGTTTTTAGGGGCAGGAAGGGAGAAAGGCCAGGAATTGGTTAGAAAGGGGAAGCAGCGAGCTCACTTGGTTCCTGGAGCTCAGGGTTTGTCAAAACCACCAGATTACTGTAAGGAGCTCCAGGCACTGCAACTTCCTTGAAATACCTGCAACCCTCAGCCCCAGTGAGAAGCCGGAAGGCATCACTCTTTCCATCTTTCATGGGAAGGAGAATTGGGAAGAAGTGGAAGAGAAGAGGTCCGAAGATAGACACCTTCAGACTATTCATGGGGTGGGAGTGGGGATGGAGACTCACAAAATATCTCCAAGGGCAGCCAGCTGCTTCTCAGCTATTTGGCGCTCTCGCAGAGGGTCCCCATCCAGGTCTAGCAGGTCGTTTTCTCCATACAGGCTGCCCAGCCCCAGAGTGCGCTTTGTCCTAACCCAGAGACAGAGAAACAAATGTACAGAAACACTCCAGAGACGAGTAACCAGAGTTAGACACATAAACATGCCATCACAGATGGAAAGAGGGCTGAGCAAACCTGTAGTCGTGGATTTGCTCCTGGATCTCTGGCATAGCTGCCTCCTGAGCTTCACAGAGGATGCTGCGGATGTCCTCACTGTTCCGCAGGCGCAAGTCTGTCATGCCAGGCAGGAGAAGACAAAAACAGAGTGAGGTGTTGGTTGCTTCTGCTGAGCACCTCAAAACACTTCAGCTCACTGTGACATGGAAGGAGAGGCTGGCTCTCTGCCCTCCTATCTATCAGTCTGAAGAAGTCGAGATATGAACCTTGCAAGTCATTCTCAAATTCAGAACTTGAATCTTGATGCCCAAGTCCCAAGGCAAGGACAAGTAGATTTTCTGGATGTTCTAGGCTCCATTAAGAGAGAAAGATTAAAGCCCCTCTCATCAGATGTGTCCAAATGCCATCACTGACACCAAAGTCCAGGCCTCTGAGAGGTTCATTACCCTTAAATGCCCCAAGGCCAGCTTACCAGGCAGAAATACTTCATATTCTGTGAAACCCGAACACCCTAGAAGTGGAAGATGTTTCCCTCCTCTTGTCCCTGCATCCCAGCTCCACTCAGCCCACGCCAAGCCCCATGGAACAGCAGTCCACTCTCACTCTGCTTTTGACCAAAGCTCTGTTCACTTCATGCCCTGTGCCTTCCTCCCTGCCATCTGTGCCTAGAAACCAACTCTCAGATGCTGCTGCCGACACTTCTATCTTCTAGAAAGCCTTCTAGGATTAACTTCTCAGACTGACATCTTTTCCAAATGCCCCCCTTGCCCCTCAGCTCTTTGACTCATACTTTAGGATGAGAAGGTAGCCCGAGTAGGCACCTAGGCCACTGAGTCCTCGTTCTGGACCAGCTGTTCACAGGAACTTACAAAAAACCACCTCTGGAGATTCTGACTTTGCAAGTGGAATGGAGATAAGAATTTTTTCTTTCTTTCTTTCTTTAAAGTTTTCCCAAGGAATTCTGATGATGGACCAGGCTTAGAAGCCCTAGTTTAAATCCAATTTCCTCTTTGTACAGATGAGCCAACTAAGGCCCAGAAAGGTCATGTAGAAGGCTGGTAGAAGTGAGACCAGGGCCCAGGTCTCCACATCAAGACTTTTCCCATGACAAGCACCTAGGCAGTGTCTGTCCCACCTGTGCTTGACCACAAACTACTGTCAAATGTTCTGGAGGAACCATCCCATGATTCTCTCCCTCTATTAGATTTACAGTGGTCCAGGACAGGAACTGTATCTCCTCTGTTCTTTGGAGCTTCCTGAGAGCTCAGAACAAGACAGGCACTAAAAGGAGACCAATTAATTAACCAAGGAAGGAACTCACCAATTTCAGCCTGTAACATCTCAGGGATCTTCACTCGTAGAGGCTGAAAAACAGCAGAAGAGTGGGCAGAAGTGGAGAGGTCCATACACTCCAGGGACACTACACCTTTCATACCATACCCTCCTCTCATCTCTCTCCAACTTGTATACCTGAATGCTAGAGTATGATTTCTGAGAAATGGATTCTGAGGCTACAGGGCAAGTTTAGAAGATAGTCTAACGGTGGCACATGCAGTCTACTAGTGGACTGGTGATCATTTAGGCCATTTGATGGACTTCCCCTCCCTTTTACACCAAGGCAAAACTGGGGATACGTTACTTAATCTTTACTAAGTGAGCAGAATGGCTGGCTTTTGCTTTCAGAGTACCAGACAACTGGACATTGGGGTTATTCCATAATATCCACTCATTTTAAGAGGCAAATATAAAAATTCCAAGGAAAAAGTGGTTTATTTCCCAATCTCACTAGCTCTAGTACTTTACTGCTATTATGAATGAGCTGAGTTGATAATTTAGAAAGTCTAAGTGGAAATGCCCTCTGCAGACAAAGGTACTGCAGGACACTGACACATCCCCTGGGAACTGTGTGTATTTAGACATACAGAGTGTTCATCCACCCAAAGCCTAGTCTCAGTCCTGTCTTTGGCAGTAACAGCAACACCTGCTGAGCTTCAGAAACCTGGGTTCTCCTCTTGGCCTGTTGAGCTACATCATCTGATGTCTCTGGGCCTCTGTTTCTTTATTCCAGAGATAGACAAGGCAGGGACACTTGGAGGACACCTGAGCATTGATTTGAGGGAGCATAATTAGAATTTGGTGTAATCTCTTTCTTTCACCCAACATTTTGAGGAGAAGCAATGTGTACTGATAGATGTGGAACAAACGAGGCATAGAGAGGTGGTCACTTCTTTTGATTAGAGAGCTTGTAACAGGAACCAGGAATTCTAGTCTCCCAACCCAGTCTTCTCTTTAAGATGTCTACACTCAACCTGAATGTTTTTCCTTTGACTCTTAGTGGTCCAAAGAGCGTAATAAAATTATGATCTAATCTGTTACTGCCTTACCGCATTTTTCTCTAAGAAAATGTTCCAGATGTCTTTCCCCAAGTTTCGGGAATCTTTGGGGTTTGTCTGCTGATAAACTTCTGCACACAAGTAAAAAAGCTAGAAGGAGAGATATAATGGATTAGAGATCAGTATTTCTCAATTGGGAGTAACTTTGTCCCACTCCCCGCCCAGAGACAAACGGACATTTTTAGTTGTCACAGCTGGGAGAGGAACTGCTAAACGCATTTAGTGGTTGAAGCCAGGGATATGGCTAAGTATCCTACAATGCACAGGACTGCCCCTAACAGAAATTTCTCTAGCCCAGCATGTTAAAAGTGCTAATGGTGAGAAACCTTGGGTTATTATTTAAGAAACATGAGGTAAACGATGGTGCTCCATTCCCTCTCCCCACCACTTCCAACAGGAACACTCTTTAACTCTGTATCCTCTCTACACCTGATATTTGACTGTGTTCTGTGCTTGTTTAAATATTGCTTCCTGAGAGGTCTCATGTTTAATTTCTCTTTGTGATGTGCCCTGTCTTCATTCAGGAATGCTTCTGAGATACCTGCACTTGTGACTTACATAAGTGTTCACTAATATCTGCTTAACAAATGGATGTTTATACTAGTTTATAACAGTGATATCCCTAGAAGAGAAAAAAGCAGTGCAGGCCTTGGGCATGAAATTGATTCAGAAAGACATGACATCAGTCTCTCCCCATCCACCCTGCTTACTTTGCAATGGCAGGTGCTGGTAAAGCTGCTGCCTTGAGCACTGTCCTGGGGCACCCACATTCCTTCTTGTCCTCACCTTCAGTTCCTAGACCTTTCATCACTGGCCCAGCTGCCAAACTTTCTTGTAATGACATTGCGTTGTTACTCTACACAACCAGTCTGCATCCACTTTCATTCAAAAACTCTAGAAAGACCACCTTCTCAAAGATGACCTCCAAAACTCATCAAGAAGGAGTTTTCCTGGCCTCTTTCTCTCCTCCCTACCTATATTAATGATGTAGTCAGCTGTGTCACAGAAGGTGAAAAATGAGATGCCCATCCAAGCCCTAACTGTCAACATCTAGAAAGCAGGGTTAAAGGCTAGAGAGTCAAGCACAAGCAGGCACTTCAATCAAGGCTGGTTCTTCTGACTTACCAGTGGACTGGGGTCCGCCTGAGAGAAGATGTAACGTAGAAAAACTCCCAGGTGAGCTGGACGTGACTTAAGTTTCTCAAGATCTTGGAATATGATATCGCTCTGCAAAGTAGAAGGATGTGAATGGTTGTGAGGCACAGAGGCAGTGCACAGAAACACAGTCTGTTCCAGCTTAGCTCCCATATCATCCACCTGACAGGTGTGTCTGTCTCCCCGCCCCCCTCTCTTCCCAGCTGACACCAGTCAAACTGCTCCAGTTTAAGAATGATGAAAGGAGAAAGCCAGGAAACCGTTACCTCGTTGTTGAAATAACCTGGGTCATAATCTTCCTCTGGGCCAATAATTAAAGGCTTTGGGCTTTGATCTACACCCTGGGAAAGAGAGTCAAGTTTAGAGATGAGGGAGTAGAGGGCAGGGGATCCAACCCCCTCAATGAAGTCTGCATAATGATAGCACAGCACTCACAAGGAAAGCCACCCAGGTCTGATAAAAGTTGGCATCTTACCACTACCCCCAAATCACAGAGAACAGATGAAACTATTTCCACTCTACGGGAAGTCAACTACTTCTGGGTGGGGCAGAGCAGCCTGGTCACATGACATGTGAAGATGGGAAGTGAGAGAAAATGCTCTTTTCCTGTTTGCAAAAGAGCTGGGGAGGGAGTGTCAGTCAACACAGTAAGAACCTACAGGTCCAACAAAACCAACACAAAAAATTATTCTCAGTGGAGAGAATTAAAACCACACAACAATGTCCTTTATCACCACTCTTATTCAATACCACTCTGGAAGGCCTAGCTAGAGTCATAAAACAAGAAAGGGAAATAAAAGGCACCCAAACACATGTGGCTTTAAAGGATAAGCACTAGACTACAAGGTCAGTGGTTCAAACTCACCCTCCATTCCTTGGAAACCCTATACATGGTCCCTATGAGTTAAACAGCATTTAACAACAACAAATAGGTAAAGAAGAAGTAAAATGATCCTTATTTGAATGACAGGGTGCAAGACCTAAATATAAAAATTAATTGGATTCCTCTACATCAACAAAGAGAACTCTGAAAAGGAAACCAAGAAATCAGTGACAATTACAAAAGCTCCACACACAAAAATACTTAGCAATAAATCTCACAGGGACATGATAGATTTAAACAAAGAAAACACTAATGTAAGTAATCAAGGGAGCTACATAAAAATATACCATTTTCATGGATAGGAAAATTTAACACTATCTAAAACAATCTATAGATATAATGCAATCCTGATCCAAATTTGGAAAAAAATTTTTTTTAACAAGATGGAAAAATCGAATTACCAACTTAATATGGAAAGTAAAGAGGTCAAAGAGGCAGTTATTCCAAAAGACTAATGGCCACACAAACCACAGCCACCTCTACCCTGAGATCAGAGAAAGTAGATGGTGTCCAGCTACTCTGACCAGGACCACAATGGAAGAACCTAGTTACAATGGGTAAAAAGCAGACTTACTGGTCTGAAGAGACTGGAGGAATCTCTGACAGAACTAATGTTAACATTCTAACTGGAAGGAAACTGAAGACATTCTCAGGGACCACCTTTCTGTTAAATAATAGATGGGCCTATAAAATACAGACAATACCAGTGAAAAATGTGTTTCAACTATTTGCCCCAAAGGGCAACATCTGTCCAAAACCAAAAGGAAGGCAGGGAGGGGCAGGGAGCTGGACAATTAAAAATAGGGAATCCAGGTTAGAAACAAGGAGAGTGCTGACATACTGTGGGTATTGCCACAGAACAATCTGTATATGAATTATTGACTGGAAGATGAATTTGCTCTATAAACGTTCACCTGTTATTGTTAAGTGCCATCAAGTCGGTTCCAATTTATAGCGACCCTGTTTAGCGTTTCTGAGGAGGGGCTGTTTAGTTTGAACTGCACACTTTGTGTTTTAAACCAACCTTGCAGTCGAGTGCTTGTCCTACAGCACTGTACCAGAACTCCAAAATGCCAAAACACAATTAATTTCTTTTTTTAAAGCTACAATTCCAGCTTAATGTGTCAGACTGCAAAGTCAGCAGCTCAAGTTCACCAGCTGCTCCTTGGAAAACCTTGCTTGCTCAAGACTCTATTATAGGTTCTCACTGAAACAAATACCTGTTCCTGTTGAGTTGATTTTAACTCACTGGCAACCCCTTATGTTTCAGAGTAGAACTGAGTTCCATAGGGTTTTCAATGGCTACACAAGTAGATAGCCAGGCATCTTTTTCTGAGGTGCCTCTGAGTGGATACAAACCTCCAACCTTTCAGCTGGCAGCTTAGCACTCAGTCATCTGTGCCATCCAGAAACTCTAGAGCCCCATTAGCTGTTTAAAATCCAAACTCGTTGTCCTATTTTTTCTTTCTTTCCCCTATATACCTGTCTTAATAAAAATCTAATTTCAACCAATAAGCCATTGATTGCTACTATTATTGTTAAGTGCCGTTGAATTGGTTCTCACTCATAGCGACCCTGTATAGGGTTTTTGAGGCTTTTAAATCTTTGCACGAACAGAAAGCCTTATCTTTCTCTCACAGAGCGGCTGCCAGGCACAAATACCATTAGGTCTGATGAAAAAGAATTCACTGTTGTATAAACTTTTCAGATGCTTCACCTGGACAAGTTTTTCTCCTAAAGATTCCTTAATCTTTGAAAGTTTTTTTTCCCCCAACTATATTTTTCATTCTCAATTTAATCTTTCATTCTAGTGATTCTCCAACATGGACTCTGCTTCTAGAACTCATCTGGCTTACTTACTGTAACTACTTTTTCCAGGCCCAAGAAATCCTTTCTCACTGATTTTCTAAAGCTTCTTTTCTAACAGCTCCTCACTCCTTTTTTGTACTTCTGGATACTATACTCAGAATTACCAAGTCACAGAACATGAGAGACCTGGAAAGTATCTGAGATCAGAGCCCAGCATTCATTTATAACTGAAAGAAAGTGAAGCCCAAAGACACTGGCTGGTGTGCTCAAAGTTTCAGAGTTGTATACATGTTTCTCAGACATGCCCCGAATGTCCATAAGATGCTAACCTATGAATCTCTCTGGGTCCAGGATCCCCAGGGGGAGTTGGGTAACCATGTCTGGCTCCATTTGGCTTCTGGTGAAACTTGAAAGCACTTAAGTTTTTGCAGGCAGGATTTTCTTTCTTTTTCTAAGGATGTATAAGTAAGCATGTGTGTTATGTAAACAAAGTGGTTTCAAAAAAGTAGAAAAACTCCATTATTTTTAATCCACTTTCTCATGAACTCTTTGTTAAGTGCTGTCAAATCAGTCCTGACTCATAGTGACCCTATATAGGGTTTCCGAGAAGCGGCTGGTAACTGATCTTGTGGTCCAGTGTTTAGTAGCGTAGTGGTTATGAATCAGGCTATGAACCGCAAGGTCAGCAGTTCGAAACTACCAGCTGCTCGCGGAGAAAGATGAGGCTTTCTGCTCCCGTAAAGATTTACAGCCTTGGAAACCCTGTTCAGGGTCGCTATGGGTCGGAACTGATTCGACAGCACACAACGATACCACCACCACCACCAGGAATCCACCATTATATATATTCTATCTATTATATTTTATGGAGTCCTGGTGTGGTGGTGTGGGTTAATGTGCCAGACTGCAAAGTTGTGTGAACTGCAAGGTTGGAGGTTCAAGCTCACCAGCTGCTCCTTGGAACCCCTATACAGGGTCGCTATGGGTCAGAACTGACTCAACGGCACTTAACAACAACAACAACATTAAATATTATATCCAGTCCTGGTGTGGTGCATGAAGGATAAGCACTGGACTGCAAAATTGGTTTGAATCACAAGGTTGGTGGTTCAAAGCTGCTCCTCAGACAGGTAGTCTCTGAGTGGCACAAACAGTTAAGTGCTTGGCTATAACTGAAAGGCTAGAGATTTGAATCCACTCAGAGGTGTCCTGGGGAAAAGGAAGGAGACTTGGTGGCAGAGCAGTGAAGCACTAGGCTGCTAATGGAAAGATCGGTGGTTTGAACCCACCAGCTGACGCTCCATGGGGGAATTATGGGACAGTGGGACAGTTCTACTCTGTCCTATAGGATTGCTACGAGTCAGAATCCACTCAATAGCAATGGTTTTTAAGTTCAAGAAACTCAAGAGGTTGTGTGTCTTGAAAAAGCCTTTCCAAGACGACACTCTGGGGATAACTTTGCTTAGTCCCGTTTCCAAGCATTTACTCACTCATTTACTGAATATTAAGAAGTACCTAAGCACTATAGGATTCCTGGTGTGGTGCTGTGGGCTAATGCGTCAGACTGCAAAGTCGTTTGAACTGCAAGGTCAGTAGTTCAAGTTCACCAGTGGCACCTGGGAAACCCTATAAAGGGTCGCTATGGGTCGGAATGTGACTCAACGGCACTTAACAACAATAACAACAACAAAGCACTATTGGTATATAACAATGATGAGCTAAGCCTAGTAGGGAAATTAGACATGTAAAACAGCCAACAGAAAAGGTTAAGTGCTACAACAAAGATAAAAAAGGCTGTTTGGAACCCCAGACTCTAAAGAGAGGGACATGCTTACTAAAATCACATATAATCAAAAAAAACTGTGAGATGTCTGTGTGTATGTGTATGGGGGTCGGGAGCTGGAAGGATGTTTACTTGCTGAAGCCTGGAAAGGGGCCTCATAGATAAAATTTGCCTTCATGAAGAGGGAATTGGCTTCCCCCGGAAGACTTAAGAGTAGGTTCATTATGAGAGAAAATTAGGCCTAGTTTTATTTATAGGAGGAAGGAAAAGACAGAAAATTTGGAACTAGATGCTAGGAACTGTCACGGACTAGATTTAACTAACTCACTGATTAATTGGTCAGTTCATTGGTGACTAATACTTGGCTAAATAAACATTAGAATTAATGTTTGCTCTGTTTTCTTCCTATGCCAAAATTACTTTAGAGATCCCATCTTCATTTCTTTCTCTTCTTTAAACTTTTTATTATGAATTGAGTGAAGGGTTAAAGCAAGTCAGCTTTCCATTAAATAATTTATACATATTTTATTTCAAGTTACTGACTGCAACTCCCACAATGTAACAGTCCTTGTTTCATTCCCTTCTGTATTTCCTGTTTACAGGCCTCCTGCTTTCCTAATCCTTCTGAACTTTGCCCCCAAGCAAATGCTACCACCCCTTTGACTTAAAATGGCTAATTAGTTTAAGGTGCTACCTAGCATTGTGCCTCTCCTTGTAGACCTGTTACTGTTTGGCTATACTCTGAGCCATGAGAGTTAGCTCCTTTCTAGGCCTGAAGAGCAACTAAGGGCCACAGTCTCAGCTGTTCTGCCAGTCTCTATCTGACCACAAAGCCTGTTTTGTTTTTCTGAATGTTTTATAGTGAACTATGTGACAGTTTACATGGTCAAACATTAGCTTTACATTCATCCTATCATGTATCGTTACAATCAAACCACCAAAGGGTACACCCTGCAAGCCTGCCCCCTGGTCACCAGCACACAGCCCCTCTCCCTCTCTGGGTCTAGAGTCCCCAGCCACTCCATCTCTCCATGTCATCGTCTCTGCCTCCATCTCTGGGGTCACTGCTTCTCTGGGAAGGGTCCCGCTCTCTGCTCTTCTCCCTTGATGGTCCCAGGAACCTCCGCTCCTAGACTGCAAAATTAATCACTCCCCTCCTTTTGCAACAAAATGTCTACCTTTATATTTCCAACCCTCAAGTCAGTTCTGATAACAATTATTCACTATTGTACCATGAGACCTATCTGCATCTCCTTTCATCAGCCCCACCCAGATAGACTGGATACTAGTCACTGGATATTCTAACCTTTCCCCACGCCCTCTGGATCTAGGCTCCTTCTTGAAAGCCTTTAAGCCAGTTACTTCTTGCCTTTGTAGCCCCCCATGCCTATTCTAGGTAGCCAATGTCTAAGTTGCCCATCCCTTGTTTTGTTTTCTATAATACTGAGTTTTGTTGTACATTTTCCTACCACTATACAGGACTTTTCTACTGTGATCCCTTTCAGAGCAGTTGGTGCTGATAGCCAGGCACCAGCACCTGATCTCAGGGTCATGGAGACATGTTCACCGGACTAATTATTTCCATGTAGCTTTGAATTTCTTCATTCTTCTTCAGCTTTAGATAGCTGTTCATGAGCTTTTCAGATCGCAGTCACTACTCACCAAAGTAGGATGCAGAACACTGTCATGAGGGCTATGTTATGCCAATTGACCTTGGTGTTACCTGAGACCATGGTCCTTATCTCCCAGGCTCCGTGACTCATTCCTTCAGGGTGTTTGGTTATGTCTAAGAAGTTTTATAACTCTGTTTCCTGTATGTGCCGCCACATTCATGGATGTACATGTAAAAACATCCTTTGTCGAACCTACATATATTTATAGGTATATTTAGTCTTCCTCCCACACCAATTCAGCCTGCATGTTTATCCATGCATCTACGCATAGATCACAGTTAGTGCAGGACTGTGAACAGAACAGTATTTACCCCTGTTGCCTTTAACTTCTGCATTCTTTCCAGTGTCATCCCCTGCCTCCATTATTTTTGGCTAGCCTCACTCTTACTGTATACTGTCTATCCCTTTTTTTGTTTACCCCCTAGGCAGCAATTTACCCTCTCCCCTCCTCCCACCCTCGCCCTGGCAAGCAACAAAGAATGTTTCTTTTTATATGACACACCTTTTAAAAATTTAGGTTGTTTTCATCTTTTGACTATTGTGAACAGTGTTTCAATTTACATGGGTCTGCATATTTCTTGAGGATATATACCACGTAGAGAGCTTGTTGGGTTGTATCATTGAGATTATTGTATGGTATTTCTGTTTCAAACTTTTTACAGACGCACCATACCATTTTCCCCAGTGGCTGCACCATTTTACAGTCCCACCAGCAGTGTAGGAGGGTTCCAGACACTCCATGCCCTCACCAATATTTGTTTTCAGTTTTTTTATTTTTTGAGCTTTGCTATTAATTCCGGGATCGAGATACTACCTCAACATTTCACCTTCTGAAGACCATCCTCCTGGATTCAAAGACTAATAGGTACCCAGAGCTGAAAGGAACCATAAATCAATGCAATCCCTATCAACATTTGAACAGCCTTAGTTTTGCTAAAGGGAAAAGCCAATGACCAAATTCATATGGAATTTTAAGAGGTCCTGAAAAGCCAAAGTAACCTTAAAAAAGAACTAAATCAGAGCTCTCACATTTCCCGATTTAAAAACGTACTATACAGATAAAGTAATCAAAGTAGTGTGGTGCTGGCATAAGAATACTGTTGTTGTTAAGTGCCATTCTGAGTTGGTTCAGACTCATAGTGACCCTGGGTTTGAGGAGCAGTTGGTGGGTTTGAACTGCTAACCTTGCGGTTTGCAGTCCAGTGCTGATCCTACAGCACCACACCAGGAATCTGGTATAAGGATAGATGTATCGATTAATGGAATCAAAGTGAAAGTCCAGAAATGAACCATATATGTATCTACAGTTAACTTATTTTGATAAGGGTGTGCCAGATACATTCAGTGGGAAAGTACAGATCTTCAACAAATGGTGATGGGACAACAAAACGGATTGCCACATGCAAAAGACTGAAGTTGTACCCATCCTTCACACCATACACAAAAATGAACTCAAAACGGATCAATGATCTAAATGTACGAACCTGAATCATAAAACTGTTAGAAGAAAACACAGGGGGTAAAGCTTCAGGATTCAGTTTTTGACAATAGACTCTTAGATACAACACAAAAAGCCCAAGCAACAAAAGACAAAACAGATCAAACGGCACTCCTGGTGTGGCACTGTAGGATAAACAGTGTGGAACTGTTAACCATAAGGTGGTGATTCAAACCCATCAGCCACTGCTTGGAAACACTATACAAGGTCACTATGAGTTGGAACCAACTCTACAGTATACAACAACAACGACTTCATCAAAATTTAAAACTTATGTGTATCAAAAGCTTTTATAGCAACAAAGAAACAATAGGATGAGAGAAAATATTTGGTAACCATGTATGTGATAAGGGTTTAATATGCAGCATATATAAAGAATTCCTATAAATCAACAAGAAATAAAATCCTATTTAAAAAATTGAATCAAGGACTTAAGTAAACACTTTCCAAAGAAGATAAATAAATGGCCAACAGTGTTGTTGTTATATGCTGTCAAGCCAGTTTCAATTCATATAGACCCTGTATAGGGTTTCCAAGGCTTTAAATCTTCAAGGGGGCAGAAAGCCTCATCTTCCTCCTGTGGAGAGATTGTCAGGCTTGAATCGTGAATCTTGTGGTTCACAGTCCAGTGCTTATCATATGGAGCCACTGCACTCTCAAATGGCCAAAAAAAAAAACCATGAAAAGATGCTCAGCATTATTAGTCATTGTTGTTGTTGTTGTTGTTAAGTGCCGTGGAGTTGGTTCCGACTCATAGCGACCCTACACAGGGTTTCTGAGTCTGTAAATCTTTACGGGAGCAGAACGCCTCATCTTTCTCCTACGGAACTTCTGGTAGTTTCAAACTGCTGAGCTTGAGGTTAGCAGCCCAATTCGTAACCACTATGCTACCAGAGGTCCTTTACAGCTTGACTCCCACTAAGACAGGAACACTAGCATCAAAGTCAAAATCACAACAAAATAAATAAACAAATAAAATAAATGTTGGTGAGGAAACTGGAACCCTCTTGTGCTGCTGGTAGGAATGTGAGATGGTGCAGTTGCTGTGGAACACAATTTGGAAGTTTTTCAAAGTTAAACACAGAATTATCATATGATGCAGCTATTCCATTCTTAGATATATACCTAAAAGACAAAGCAGTACTCAAACAGAGGAGAGTGCTCCAATCAATGGCCACTGCAGCATTATTCACAATAGGCAAAAGGGAAAAACTCAAGTGTACATCAAAAGATGAATGCCTACACCTATGGAAGCAGTAGCTCAAAAAAGGGAACAAGTCCTTACAGCAAGAACCAT
>NW_006408560.1:15941276-15955011 GCF_000296735.1 Chrysochloris asiatica
GGTTGGAAATGTAAAGGTGGACGTTATATAGCAAGGAGGGGAGTGATTGACTTTTCAGTATAGGAGCGGAGGTCCCTAGGACCATCAAGGGAGAAGAACAGAGAGCGGGACCCTACCCAGAGAAGCAGTGATGCCGGAAATGGAGCCAGAGATGATGATGTGGAGCTATGGAGCAGCTGGAGAGTCTAGACCCAGAGAGGGAGAGCGACTGTGTGCTGAAGACCTGGGGGGCACGGGGGAAGGATTGCATGGAGGGGATTCTAACTATGGCAATGAGACGATATACGATAGAATGAATGTAAAACTAATGCGCTCCCATGTAAACTATCACATAATTCACAATAAATCATTTAAGAAAAAAAAAAAAGATGAATGGATAAAGAACAGCATGGTGTATATATACATATACAATAGATTTTTGTTATTCAGCCATATAAAGGAATGAAGTTTTAACACATCACAAAATGGGTTATCCTTGAAAACATACTGAGTGAAATGTCTGGCACAAAAAGACAAATACTATACAATCCTACCTATATAAACTATCTAGAATAGGCAAATACATAAACACCAGGGGTGTGTGGGGAGGATGGAGAGCTATATCTTAAGAGACACTGAGTTTCTGTTTATGGAGATGAAAAATATTTGGAAATGAGTAATTAAGATGGCTGTACAATATGGTGAATATAATTAATATCACTGAATGGAACACTTTCATTAAAAATGGTCAAGATGGCAAGAGTTTTGTGATATCAATTTTATCAATCATATCTACAAAACAAGGAAGCCTAGAATAGTGGCTTTCAAGCTTTTTGGACCACGATTCCCAACAATACATTTTCATTGCAACTTGTTATGCACATGTGCAACTACAACATATGTAACTCAAAACTCAGTTTCACAAAACTACACTTACTCTTAACTAGATAAAAGAAACTGACGTTTTCTTTTCTATGCTATTTGATCCTATTTCATTAAAATAAGCACTGATCTTGAAGTATTATTTTGATTTCATGACTTACCAAAAGGTCACAACCCCACAATTTGCCAATATCACCTAATATTGTCCAGTGCAGAAACTACACCACTGGTGAAATTCAAGAGGATTTTTTTTCAGGGCTAAGATGATTTTAGGTGGCACCTGAACATGGCATTAAGTAACACTGAATCATATTATAACAAAGCTAGTTCCTTTTTAGCTATTTTTCAATCCTTTTACCTAGTACAGGAGAAAGTTTCAGTCTCATGCTAGCATATCTTTAATATTTCTTACTAAGGGAGAATAAGTCTCAGGCTTAATTGAAATCTTTGACAAGCAACAGAATCTAGCTAGAGTTTATTTTTCAGTTTGTTTTAATTTACCAATTCAATTTTTGAGTAAAATTTTTAGCACACTCTTGTAATACACAATACAAAAAATATGAAAGGGCAAATAGATTAAAAATTCTTTCTCCCAACACAGAGGCAACAAATATCAGTTTTTTTACATATGCATCCAGAGACATGGCCTGAAAGAGACTGTGGTTTGCCTCTTTAAACAAAACAAAACAAAAAAAACAAAACCCCACAATCTATCTACACTGTCCTGTATGATTCTTATTAGGATTTAACAAAATATTTCTGTAATTATACTTATTTTTACGTTTGTAATGTGGGATACTGGTTTTGAAGAGCTTTGATGGTGCAGTGGGTGATGCATTGGGCTGCTAAGTACAAGGTTAGTGGTTCAAATCCCTCAGACACTCAGTGAAAGAAAGATGAGGCTGTCTGCTACTGTAAAGATGTACATACAGTATTGGGAATCCTAGGGAGGAGCTCTACTCTGTCCTGTAGGATCACTATGAGTCGGAATCAACTCAAAAGCAGATGATCTGGTCTGCTTTGGGTACTGGTTTCAATTTAAGGTAATGATATAACATTTCCTTCAAAATGAATTTAAATAAAAAGAAATTAGTAAGCTTAAAGAAAAATGTATATAACTGGTATGGCAAAATCATGATGGTGGTAGATGGCTGAAGTATAACAAACACTGTTTTATAAAAATAGGAGATCTCTTCCCAATGAGACAGTGTCCAGCTTCTGCCTGAACCAAGACAGGCAAGTCTCTGGTTCTCAAGTCAGCCCATAGCTGCTAACCAGGCAGCCAGGTTCTTTAAAACCTTTTTGCAATGAGCCCAAACCTGCCTTCTTGCAATCTCACCTGGACCTAATGCTATCTCGAGTGACTTTGAAATCAGGTTTTACAGAACCTCTGGTTTCCATGGAGGCACCCCAGACGGTGGGAGGGGAAGTTGATCAGGAGAGGTCTCCAGGAAGCTGAGGTTTTATCCATTTTCTTTTTAAGGGCTCCAAATAATAAGATTGTGTTGAGAAAAGGAGAAATAATTAACAAGCTATTTTTCATCCTCCACAGATACTAAAGGAAGACCAGCTCTCTGCTCCTTAGACATTATTTTTCTGCAGATACCCCAGTGACTTTCCACGTAGCAACTGAGATGTTCTTCCTTTTGCATATCCATTTACACCCTGCTCTTTCTTTAAAATTGATTCTCTAGGTAAATGTATACCTCAAATTGTTCATTACTGGAACAATCTGGCTTACTCAAGGCAATAGATTGATAGCACCCAGGCCTTCATTCTCCTTTTGGAAAGGAAATGGGGCAAGGAAAACTGTAGACCCAGGGCGGCTCGGCTCACTCACCCGGTTGCTGGTTGGGGGGACTGGTGCATCTGAGCCCTGCCGTCTGTGGTGCTGAGTCATCCTGGCTGTGATCACAGGGGAGGTTCGAGGACTGTCAAGCCCAGGGTCTGACAGCACTGAGTTCCGATTTATCAATGACTAGAAAAACACAGAATTCAGTAAGGAAGAGCCTCATTCAGAAGCTCATTTGGTGGTGATACTCATACTCATAACACTGCCCAATATAAAAAGTATTTACTCTGTGCCCGGCATCATACTAAAGCCCTGATTAAACATGTATTATTTCATTTAATTCTCAAAATAGTCCTTTGAGGAGTTGTGGTCATTAAGTGCCGTCAAGTTGGTTCACAGCAACCCTGTATAGGATTTCCAAGGAGCGGCTAGTGTGGTCAGCAATCCAGTGCTTATCCTACAGCACCACATCAGGCCTTTGAGTAGATACTTTAATTCCTCACTTTTCACCATGGGAAGATGTGACTTGTAAAGGTTATGAAACTTGCTAAAGGTCAAAGCTAACTAGCAATGTGGTATTCTCTGCTTAATTTAACCTAGGCAATCTCTACCTGCAGCCCACACTCTTTGTCACTAAGCTATGCTGCTCCCCAGGTTTGGAGCCCTCAGGGTCATATCTGTCAGCTCTAGGTTATGTAGAACCTTGGCTCCCTTTCTTGGTGACTTTCCTGCATCCTTTTATGTATACTCAGAATTTTCCCATGGAAAGACAGGAGTAGGAAGGAAGTAAAATTCCAGCAGTTATCTGAAATTAGGTTTTTCACATGCTTTCAATTACTTATTCACATATTTACTTAACCAGGCTAAGTAAATATTTTGCTAACATCATTAATACCTCTTCTTTCATTCTCATTTTTGAATGTGCAAACTTGAGAACACGTGGAAGGAACAGCCTTGGAGGCCAAAACCTGAAGTTCTTTAACCATTTCAGAAAAGATGAGTCATTCAGGCAGACAAAATTTTAGAATTTTGCTAATAGTAAAGATCCCATTCCACCATTATGAGGCAGAGAGAGGTGAGAGGGCAAAGTTGCCACCTTTGACTATGCCAGGTTCACTGTGTTCATGTAAGTGACGTATTTTTGTTCAGGTCACCATTTTTGATGACTTCTACTCTCTTGCTGAAGTAAATTCCTTGTCTCTCTCCCCTCCTTACTCTTTGGGTTGCAGAGTTATTGTGTGATAAAATAACAGCAAAGATTGATGACCTTCCATGTACTATGCATTTTAAACTCCCTCTTTTGGAGCCCAAAGCACAGTGAGGAAACTCCTTGGAAGCAGAATCAGAGAAAAGGTTCCTAAGTGACAGGTCAGAGGCCTTGGGGTAACCGGAGCAGCAGAACTATTAAGTGCCTAGAGGGGTGAGAAGGTACACCTTTAAGCCGACACTCACCTCACTAAGGGAAGGAAATCGCTCAGTCCCAGAGTCCAAGCCGCTGTCCCCCTCCTGGGAATCGAGAGAGAGGCGGCCTAAGGAGAAAATAGTGTACACAGTAAGGGCAGAACCTGCTGGCATGGCGGAAAAGAAAGCAGCCATTTTCCTTTGTTTCAGCAGTTTCCCTTTGGCTCTCAACTTGTGACCCCTGAAATCACCTGGGCAGCCCTGCCCTTTACTCCTACATCTGTGCACAGGCATGTCAACTCCTGAAATAAGACTTCCCAACTCTTTCTCACATGCAGCCTTACCCATCAACTCATTCCCAACTCTCTTTCAGTTCCCACTCATTTCTTCTGGCATCAAATATCTGTTGTGCTCTTAAGGGCCAGGTACTGTTTAGGCAAATTGTTCTCTTGTAGGTATTCTAATGTCGCCCTGGCACTTAGCTATTTAGTGCTCCCTGTTAGACGTACTTTCCTATTCCATAAGTTGTATCCAATTTCCTGTGCATTTGTACCACTTTCTCTCTTTATTCTATATTTCACCCCAAATCTTACCAGTAAATAAGAAACATAACTGAAGATATGCTAGAGAAAAGGGGGTGATGAGGAACTCACCTTCTGATGATCTCTGGCTGGTGTCACCATACAATGGAAGTATGTCCTAAAAAAGAAAGGCCCAGATGGTGGACAAATTCCGTGAACACCTCCTTCCTCCAATCAAAGCTTTCTTGGCTTACACTTAGTGAGTGGCCTCTTTGGCTGTACTGGCTTCAATTGACCAGCTAGCAGATACCCCTTCATTTGTACAAACCAAGGAGGATGATGACCCCTCAAAATGGTGGAATGGGAGCGTCACCATAAGTAAAATTTTAAAACCTCACTTTATTTATCACCCTGGACTTCGAAGCAGCCACTGCATTACTCAGGTCAGACATAAGAAACAACTTCTTAACAATCAGGGAATAAAAAACCTTGGCAGGCAACTAAGGGAAGATGTGAAAGGTCTACCTGTAAAGCTCTTTGACGAGGATTGAGAAGAGTTGGTTTAAGATTGACTGACCTTGCCATTGGGGAGGAAATTATGCTGACAAGTGTTTTATTGTTTTGAAGGTGCTTTTCTAAGCCTTATTTAATCTTTCAACAACTCTAAGTTAGGTATACTACCCCCGCAGTACAGATGAAGAAACAGAAGCACAGAGATCTTAAGCAACATGTCCAAGCTACACAGCAGATAAATGATACACCAGGGTTTGAACTCAGGTCTCCAGGATCAGAGCCCAGTGTTTCAGACTCACTACTTGAGGGTGCACGAGCACACTGACACCAACAGTTAACACACAGGTACTGGCCTTTGTGTGAAGGGTGTAATTTCATCCTTCTAGTACCTCAACTGTTGCTGTGTATCATGAGCTCCATTTTATAAATGAGGAAACTACGGCTCTCAAGAATTAAGTAACCTACCCAAGATCTTAAAGCTGGTGAAATTAGCTTTAAGAGTTGGGATCTGAATCCAGACAGTGTAAGTACAGAACCTGAGCTCAAAACAACCATGACACTGAAAAGTCCTCCAAGAGATAAACGTCTAAATTTGATGAGCCTGTGATTCCCACACTTTAGAAACCCTATACTGGGGTCACTATGAGTTGGAACCGACTCGATGGCACTTAGCAACAACAACAAATCCCCAAATAATTTCTACTGCCTATTATTCTTGGGGGACCTTCAAGTTTCTAGTGAGTAGCTTTTTATTTATTCAAAGGATTAAGACCTGCTGGAGGTAAAATACTTAATGGTCAAGTCACTGACTACAACAGATAAAGAGACGCCTCCTCTCTGAGATGTTCTACAAAGCTGCTGAGACACATCCTACTCAGCTGACTGGGAATCTCTTACTTAGGCTGTCTTTAATTTGTGCTGGAATTTCTTTGAGAAGACCCATTACCTGAGAGGTGCTGTTGTTGTTAAATGCCTTTGAGTCAGTTCCGACTCATGATGACCTGACAGGGTTTTTGAGGAGTGACTGGTGAATTTGAACTGCCAATCTTGCAGTTCAAATCAATCTTGCAGTCCAGTGCTTTATCCCACAGCACCACAACTGAGAGGTAGGTGGTGAAAAAAGCTATCAGGTGAGTAATGAGTAAAATCTGTCTAGGACTATATATTAACTTTGAGGAAACTACTTAGACGTGGATGAAAAATTAGTAGGAGATTACAGCAGACACTAGTGTGGCACTGTGGGATAAAGCACTGGATTGCAAGGTTGGTTTGAACCACAGGGTTGGCGGTTCAAACTCACCAGCTACAACCTGGAAACCCTATACAGGATCGCTATGAGCCAGAACCAGCTTGACAGCACTTAACAGCAGCAGACAGTCTGATTTATTTCTTCTTTCTTTCCTTCCAGGTTTCGTAAGCTCTTGGAGGGCAAGAAGCTAGCTTCTTATTTATATGGTATCCAAGTGCCAGAGGCAATGCTCAGCCTCTATAGAGTTAAAGAACTGCTGACGTTTGATGTTTTGTAAATTAATTGCTTGTTAACATATTAGCACAGCTTTTGGATCCTGGTGACTCAGGAAGCCTGTCTTAACTCTCTCCCTGAATGTACCCCCACTCTACCACATGCCCTTCCTAGAGCTGTGCCTACCATCACTCACCACTAAGCCACCAGTCTCCTGCTGGATCTTCAGCTGTAACTGAGTGACTCGCCGCCGGGCACCTTCGATCTGCTCTTCCAGCAGGCTGGCAGGGTTCCGGTTATACACCTCACAGATACGCTGAGGAGGGGTGAGGAGAAGATGAAGAGGGGAAAAGGCAGAGGGGTAGTTAGTAGAGAATAGATGACTCATCAGTGGGGAGAATAGGCAGTTACCCCAAAACAAAGAAAAGAAAGGAGAGGTCTATTATCTTTGAGTAGATGCATACGATTTCACCATCATTAGAATGAGAGGAAAGGGTATAAATGATGAAAAACAGAACACATGAGGCAACTGGAGAAGAAAGACAAACACAACGCCTGTCCAAAACTGATGTATCTCCATTCAGGCCCAGCTTAAGCCTCACATTTTAAATAAGATCATTTGCCTTGACTACTACGCAGGTGTGAAACATTTAAGTGGCTATCCAGACCAGTACACAAAAAAGTGCTAAAGAGGAAACTGACAGACATTGAAGCCACAGGAGATGAGAAGTAGCAGCACTAACGATAGTGTTATTCCCAGCTGATAGTTAGGAGCCATTTCTAAACCCTCATCTAGTTCTCCTCATAGGACGCAGCAGAGCACAGCACAGCTGTTTAGAGAGTGGGCTTTGCAGTCAGGGAGCTCTGACTTTGGACACTGGCACCTCCACTTACTAGCTGTGTAGATTTGGGCAAGCTTCAGTATGTCCTCATTGATAAAACAGAGAAGACAGTACCTGCCTTCACTGGATGGCTATAAGATCTGAATGAGATACGAAGTGCTCAGCAGAGCATCTGATGCATAGTTAAGAATGAATACATGGTGGTGGTGTTGTTAGGTGTCATCAAGTCAATAGCGACTCTATACACAACCAAATGAAACACTGTCCGGTTCTGGGCCAACCTCACAATCAGTGCTAAATCTGAGCCCATCACTGCTGCTAATATGCCAGTCCATCTTGTATAAGGCCTACTCTTTTGCTCTGACCCTCTATTTTACCAAACAAGATATCCTTCTCCAGGGACTGGTCTCTCCTGACAACATGTCCGGCATATGAGAGACAAAGTCTAGCCATCTGACTTAAAGGGAGCATTCTGGCTGTACTTCCTCCAACACAGATTGGTTTGTTCTTTTGGCAGTCCATGGTACTTTTAATGTTCTCCTCTACTACCATGGCTCAAATGCATCAATTCTTCTATGATCTTCCTTATTCACTGCCTAACTTTCGCATGCATATGAGGTTACTGAAAATACCATGGCTTGGGTCAGGTACACCTTAGCCCTCAAACTGACATCATTGTTTTCAATACTTTAAAGAGGTCTTGTGTAGCAGATCTGCCTAACACAATAAGTTGTTTTGATTTCTTGATTGCTGCTTCCATGAGTGTCTTTGACACCTTTAATCTTTTCTCCATTTATCCTGATGCTATTTATTGGTCTAGTGGTGAGGATTTTTGTTTTCTTCACATTGAGGTGCAACCCATACCTAAGGCTGTGGTCTCTGATCTTAACCAGTAAACATTTTAAGTTCTTTTTGCTTTCAGCAAGGAAGGTTGTATCACCTACATATCGCAGGTTGTTAACGAGTCTTTCCTCTAATACTGATGCCATATTTTTCTTTACATAATCCAGTTTCTCGGATTATTTGCCCAGTCTACAGATTGAATAAAATGGTGAAAGAATACAACCCTAGTGTGCACCTTTCCTAATTTTGAAACCATTCAGTATTCCCTTGTTCTACTTGAACAACTGCCTCTTGGTCTATGTACAGGTTCCTCATGAGCACAACTATGTATTCTGGAGTATCCATTCTCTGCAATGCTGCCCATAGTTTGTCATAAGCCACAAAATTGAAAGCTTTTGAGTAGTCAATAAAGCACAGGTAAATATCTTTTGGGTATTGTATTCTCTGCTTTCAGCCAAGATCTATCTGATGCCAGCAATGATAACCCTCATTCTACGTCCTCTTCTGAATCCAGCTTGAACTTCTGGAAGTTCTTTGTCAATGTACAGTTGCAGATGTTTTTGAATTATCTTTAGCAAAATTTTTCTTGCATGGGGTGTTAATGATATCGTCCAGTGATTTCCGCATCCTGTTGGTCATTCCTCTTTGGAACGGACACAAATATGGATCTTTTCCAGTCAGTTGGCCAGTTAGTGTGTCTTCCAAATTTCCTGGTATAGATGAGTGAGTGCCTCCAGTACTGCATCAGTCTGTTGAAAGATCTCAATTTGGATTTCATCATTTCCCAGAGCCTTGTTCTTTGCCAATGCCTTCAGTGCACCTCGGACTTCTTCCTTCAGTATCATTGGCTCTTGATCATATGCTACCTCTTCATGTGGCTGAACACTAACCAACCCTTTCTGGTACAGTGACTCTGTGTATACCTTCCATTTCTTCTAATGTTTTCTGCATCATTCTAATAGAATGGCAAGAAGTGCTGTGATGTTACAGGTTGGTGCATGTAAGTCAGTCCTCAAATTCAATCTTCAGTTCACTCCTCTTCTCTCTTTATCAGTGCCCTGAGTGATTTAATCTAGTTCTCAAGTTCAACTGCCACCTATAAACTGAGAATACCTGAATCTCTATTTCAACCTTCTCTCCTGAGCTTCAACCCTGTTATCTCCATATGGCAGGTAAGCAGGCTTTATCTATATGTTCCATGGGCAGCTCACACACACAGTTGGTCCAAACTGACCTTTGTTTCTTTTCCTAAACCCTGCTTCTCTCCTCTACCTTGCTCTTTGAATGGCATTGGCATGTACTAAGACATCTAGACTTGAGGCCATCTTTTACTCTTTCTTCTCCCTTATCTCCCCCTTCCACTGATTGGACCTCAGTCTGTCTCCCAGTTCTGTTCTTTCTCTCTGTTCTTATTCATATTGCTCTTGCTGAAACCAATTTAGGCACCAACCCATAAAACCTTTGACCATCAGAAACCCCACCAAAAGTAATTATTTTGTCCTCTAGGTTTCCAATGAAGATTTAAAGACATTTAAAACACTGTTATTAAGCTATGAGGGGTATATAAAAAGTTCATGGAAAATGTATATTATGAAAAAACTATGCATAAGATTTCATAAAAAAAATTTTTTTGCACCAAAATAAATTCGCATTAATTTGCTATAACATGTCTGAAAGAATCTAGTTTGAGAAATTAAAAAGGATGTCAGGTTGAAAAGACTCCCTATCAGAGCCAACATGAATTCTGCTAAAATTGAACCAAGAACAAACATCAAATTGATAGTGAAGCTTGGGCAGAAGAATGGTGAAATCACTGATGCTTTATGAAAACTTTATAGGGACAAAGTCCCAAAGAAATCAGAAGTTTACAAATGGAAAAATAGTTTTAAGAAAGGATGAAAATATGTTGAAACTGAAGCCTGCAGCAGCAGACCATTTACAACAATTTGCAAGGAAAAAAAAAAAAAAATCAATCTTGCTCATGGCAAGAAGAGGACCAACAGTTGCCAGCATAAACAAGAGCCAACACTATAGCTATCTCAATTGGTTCTGCATATACAACTCTGACTGAAAAATTAAAATTAAGCAAGCTTTCTGCTTGATGGATGTCAAAATTGTTGTGCCCAGGTTAGCTACAGATAAGAGCAGAGCTTTCAGTGCAAATTTTAAACAAGTGGGATCAAGATTCTAAAGCATTTCCTTGAGGAATTTTAATAGGAGTTGAAACACAGCTTTACCAGTATGATTCTGAAAACAAAGCAATGGCTTCCAAGAGGTATAAATGGTTTAGTCAAAGCAAAAGGCCAAGAACAAAGGTCATGACAATAGTTTCTGGAAGTTCAAAGTGTTTTGCTTGTTGACTTTCTGGAGGACCAAAGAACCATAACATCTTATTATGAGAGTGTTTAGAGAAAGTCAAAGTTTTAACAGAAAAACACCTGAGAAAGCTTCACCAGAGAGCCCTTCTCCACCGCGATAATGCTCCTGCTCATGACACTCATCAAACAAGGACAATTCTGCAAGAGTTTCCAGGAGGAAGTCATTAGAATCCACCTTTTTTTGTTTCCTAGTCTTAAAAAGTCTTTAAAGGGCACCCATTTTTCTTGAGTTCATAGTGTAAAAATAGACTGTATTGATATTGTTAAATTCCTCAGTTCTTTAGGGATGGACTAAATGGCTGGTATCATCGCTTACAAAAGTATCCTGAACTTGATGAAGTTATGTTGAGAAATAAAGTTTATATTTCTTATCTTTGAAACTCCCATTTTGCCATAAACTTTTTGAAGTCCCCTAGTATAATTCACAAAACATAAACTTCATTATTTAAAAATGTACAATTCCTTGATTTTAAATATATTCACAATGTTGTAATAACTATTTCCACTGTCAAGCTCCAGAACATTTCCATCACCCCCAAAAGATGGAAACTACTTAATAGAAATTCCCAATTCCTCAGTCCTCACAGCCCCTGTCAACCACCAACCTACTGTTTTTGTGGATTTGCCTATTTTAGACATTTCATACAACTGGAATCATTATAATATAAGGCCTTTTGTGTCTGACTTATTTTACTTAGTATGATGTTTTTCAAGGTTTATTCATGCTGTAGTATGTATTAGGACTTCAATACTTTTTGTGACCAAATAATAATATACTACATTTTGCTTACTCTCTCACCAGTTGACGGACATCTGAATTTGTTACCACTTTGTGGCTTCATAAATAATGCTATTATGAATATTTGTGTATACCTTTTTGTGTAAACACATCTTTACAATGTTCTTGGGCACAGACCTAGGAATGGAACTGTTGGGTTATATGGTAACTCTATGTTCAGTATCTTGAGGGTCTGCCAAACTTTTCACAATGGCTGCACTATTTTATATTCCCACTAGTTATGTATGAAGGTTTTCTCTACATCTTGCTAACTTTTAATTTTTAAAAATTTTGATTATCAATATCCTCGTGAGGTTTTAATTTACATTTCTGTATTAACTAACACTTCTGTCAGGAGCTCTGGTAGCGTAGTGGTTACGAATTGGGGGCTGTGAACCTTAAGGTTAGCAGTTCGAAACTACCAGCTGTTCCGTGGGAGAAAGATGAGGCTTTCTGCTGCCGTACAGATTTATAGCCTCGGAAACCCTGTAAAGGAGTCGGTTTCGACTCCACGGCACATAACCAACCAACCAACCAACCATTCTGTCAGTTTAGCATACTATGGTGGTTTGTGTGTTGTTTTCAACAGAGCTTTCAGACTAAGAACAGACTAGGAAGAAAGAATAGGCAGTCAACTTCAAAGGGATTAGCCTCTGTAAACATTATGAATACTAGCGCAACACTGTGATATAGTGCTGGAAGATGAGCCCCTCAGATTGGAAGGCACTCAAAATATGACTGAGAAAGAGCTGGCTCCTCACAGTAGAGTTGACCTTAATGTGGATGGAGCAATGTTTTCAGGACTTTCATTTACTTATGAGGCACAACTTGAATTGAGAAAAAACAGCTACAAACATCCAATAATAATGAAACTAAGAAAATTGGAAATCATCAATAATTTAATGGGATGCATAAAGATCGATATCCAAGGCAGTGGTGGTGGCGGTGTGCTGTGGAGTCAGTTCCGACACATAGTGACCCTGTATAGGGTTTCCAAGGCTGTAAATCTTTATGGGAGCAGACAGCCTCATCTTTCTCCCGCGTAACGGCTGGTAGTTTCGAACTACTGACCTTTAGGTTAGCAGCCTGACTTGTAATCACTATTCTACCAGAGCTCCTTATATTAAGCATTAGTGAGCTGAAATAGACTGGTATTGGCCATTTTGAATCAATAACATGGTTTACTATGCTGGGAATAACAAATTAACTAATTGAGTAATGGATTCACATGAATCACCAAAAAGAACATTGTCAGTTCTATCTTGAAATACAATGCCGTCTGTGATAGGATTGTATCTCTACCAGCTATTATTCAAATTTACACTACAAACACCAAAGTTAATGATGAATAAATTTAAGAATTCTACCAATTTCTTCAGTCTGAAATTGATCAAACACTCAATAAAGATGTACTGGCAACTACTGATGACTGGAATTCAGAAATTGGTTAACAGTAGTTGGACAATAAGGTTTTGGTGATAGAAATGACGCTGGAGATGGCATGATAGAATTCTGTAAGACCAATGACTTATTCATTGCAAATACCTTTTTTTCAACAAGAACAATGGTGACTATATACATGGACCTTGCCAGATGGAAATCATAGGAATCAAATTGACTACATCTATGGGAAGAGATGATGGAGAAACTCAGTGTCATCAACCAAAAGAACAGGGGCTGACTATGGAACAGACCATCAATTTGCTCATATGCAAGTTCAGGCTGAAACTGAAGAAAATCAAACCAAGTCCAAAAGAGCCAAAATATGACCTTCAGTATATACCACTTGAATTTTAGAGACAAGAACAGATTTGATGCACTGAACATTAATGACTACAGACCAGAGGAATTGTGGAATAACATCAAGAACGTCATACATGAAGAAACCAAAAGGTCAATAAAAAGACAAGACCAAAATGGATGTCAGAATAGACTCTGTAACTTGGTTTTGAACATGTAGTAGCTAAAGTGAAAGGAAAAAATTATGAGAAGTAAAAGTTGAACAGAAAATTTCAAAGGACAGCCCTAGAAGACAAAGTCAAGTATTATATAATGAAATATACAAAACTAAGAGAAGAACATATTCAGCATTTTTCACGTTGAAAGAACTAAAGAAAAAAAAAAATTAATCCTGGGCTGTAATACTGAAGGATTCTGGAGGCAGTGCACACAACTATGCCAAGAAATTTGGAAGACAGATACCTGGCCAACTGAAGGGACCCATATTTGTGTCCATTTCTAAGAAAGGTGACACAACAGAATGTAGAAATGATCTAACAATATCATTAGTATCACATACAAGTACAATTTTGCTGACGATAATGCAAAAATGGTCGCAGCAGTA
>NW_006408560.1:15955527-15958080 GCF_000296735.1 Chrysochloris asiatica
AATCTAAGAAGCTGGATTACATGAAGAAGAATACAGCATCAGGACTGGGGAAAGACTCAACAACAACCAGTGATATGCAGATGACATAACATTTCTTGCTAGAAGCAAAGAGAAATAATAAAGCCTTAAGTACAGATTATATTTCAATGTAAAGAAAATGAAAATCCTTACAACTGGCCCAAGAACTAACATCATGATAAATGGAGAAAAGACTGAAGTTGTCACAGATTTTACTTTGCTTGGATCCATAATCAACTCATGGAAGCAGCAGTCAAGAAATCAAATGACATATTGCACTGGGCAAATCTGCCACAAAAGACCTCTTTAAAGTGTTAAAGAGCAAAAATGTCACCTTGAGTACTAAGGTGTGCCTGACCCAAGCCAAAGTATTTTCAGTTGCATCATACACATGTGAAAGTAGGACAATGAATAAAGAAGATCAGAGAAGACTTGATGCATTTGAATTATGGTGTTGGCAAAAAATACTAGCAGTACCATGGACTTCCAAAAGAACAAACAAGTCTGTGTTGGAGGAAGTGCAGCTAGAAAGCTCCTTGGAAGCGAGGATGGTGAGACTTCGTCTTCCATACTTTGGACATGTATCAGGTGGGACAAGTCCACAGAAAAGGACATCATGCTTGGCAAATGAGAGGGTCACTTAAAAAGAGGAAGATGCCCAAGGAGATAGATTGATACAGTAGCTGCAACAATGGGCTCACGCATGACAACAGTGTGAGACTGACAGGTCCAAGCAATGCTTCATTCTGTCATGCACAGGATAACTGCGCCGGAACCAACTTGACAGTACCTAACAAGAACATGGACAAAATACTGAACAATGCAGGAAGCAGCAAAGAAAATGGAAGAAATACACAGAATCACTGTAGCAAAAAAGAATGGTCAACATTCAACCATTTTCAGGAGGAAGCAAATGTTCAAGAACCAATGGTACTGAAGAAAGAAGTCCAAGCTGCTTAGAAGGCATTCGTGAAAAAACAAGGCTCCAGGAATTGCGAAATACCAACAAAAATGTTTCAACGAGCTGATGTCATGCTGGAAGCACTCACTAATCTATGCTGTTTGGAAGACAGCTACCTGGCCAAGTAAATGGAAGAGATTTACATTTGTTCCCATCCCTACGATAGGTGACCCAACAGAATGCATAGATTACTGAACAAAATCATTAGTATCACAAGGAAGTAAAATTTTGCTGAAGATAATTAGAAAAAAACCAAAACAGTTGTAGCAGGACATTAACAAGGAACTAATGGAAATTCAAGCTGGATTCAGAGAGGACATGGAACAAGGGATATATCCCTGCAGATGTCAGATGAATTTTGGCTTAAAGTAGACAACACCAGAAAGATGTTTAATTGTGCCTTATTGATTATGGAAAAGTTATATGAGTGTGTGGATCATAACAAATTATGGATAACATTGTGAAGAATGGGAATTCCTGAATAACTAATTGTGCTCATGCATAGCCTGTACACAGAACAAGAGGCAGTTGTTCACACAGAACTAGGGGATGCTACATGGTTTAAACATCAGGAAAGGTGTGTATCAGGGTTGTACGCTTTCACCATACTTATTTAATTGGAATGATAAATGAATAATCTGAGAAATTGGATTATATGACGAAGAACGTGTCATCAGGATTGGAGGAAGACTCATTAACAATATATGATATATGTAGATGACTGATATATGTAGATGACACAACCTTGCTTGGTGAAAGGTAAGAGGACTTGGAAAACTTGCTGATGAAGATTAAATATAGCCTTCAGTATGGACTAGAATTCAGTGGAAAGAAAACAAAATTCCTCATAAATAGACCAATAAAGAATATGATCAATGGAGAAAAGATTGAAATTGTTAAAGATTTTGGAAGTAGCAGTTAAGAAATCAAACGACATACGGCAATTGGGCAAATCTACTGCAAGGTGCAATTTAAAGTGCTAAACAGCAAAGATATCACTTTGAGAACCAAGGAGTGCCTGATCCAAACCATGGTATTTTAATCACCTCATATGCATGTGAAAGAATTGTTCAATGAATAAGGAATATTAGAGACAAACTGTTGAATTTGAATTATGGTGTGGTGAAGAATGTTAAAAACACCACTGTTACTGTTGTGGTGAAGTGCCGTGGAGTTGGCTGCGACCCCGTATAGGGTTTCCGAGGAGCAGCTGGTAAGCTCAAACCGCTGATCTTGCAGTTCAAACGGCTTCACAGTCCAGTGCATTAATCCACAGCTCCACACCAGGACTCTGAAAACACTATGGACTGCCAAAAACCCCCCAAACAATCAAATCTATCTTGGAAGTACAGTAGAACACTCCTTAGAAACAAGGATGGCAAGACTTAGATTCACATACTTTGGAAATGGTTGTTATCAGGAAGAACCAGTCTCTGGAAACGGACATCAAGCTTGGTAAAGCAGAGGGTCAGTGAACAACAGGGAGACCCCTGTTCCACTATGAATGGGTGCCGACTCGATGGTACCTAACAACAACTATTGATGTTGAACATCTTTTCATGTGCTTCTTGACC
>NW_006408560.1:15958800-15979966 GCF_000296735.1 Chrysochloris asiatica
AACTTACAAATATTTTCTCCCATTCTGTGAGTTGTCTTTTCTAGCATGTTTATTTTTCCTTTGATTGCTTGTGCTTTTTGTGTTGTACTTAAGAAACTGTTGCCTAGTCCCAGGTCATAAAGACTTACCTGTATGTTTTCTTCTAAACTATGTTTACAGTTCTTATATACTATGTATCTCATAGTTTTAGCTTTTATACTTAAGACTTCATCTCCTACTGTAATAGGACATGTTAATATATTTTGCATGTGGATATCCAGTTGTCTCAGAACCACTTGTTGAAAAGACTTACCTTTGTTCTCTGAATTGTCTTGGCACCTTTGTGAAAAATCAATTGACCATAGATATGAACATTGATTTCTGGACTCTCAAATCTATTCCATTATTGATCTATAAGTCTATCCTTATGCCAGTACCACACTGTTTTGATAACCTTATGACATTATGTATTAATACATAAGCAGCAACACTTCTTATAATGTATATTAAGTACATCTTCAGTCATCCACTCATATCCTACCGGATTACAAACACCTTAAAAGATTCATCTCTCATTATTCTGTAACCACTTCACTCCTAATCATAAAACCCCATGCACCCCTGCAGAAAAGTTTAGTACAGTACCCAACACACAGCAGGAACCCAAAGCTTGCTGAATAAACGAGTGCACGTCCACATATTTGTACCTTTGATTTACAATGCCCATTCACTAGCATTCCTTTCCCTATCTCTTCTGCCCACTCTTAGAAGTCTCACTCTTCAAGGCCCTGCTGAAATTCTAGGACCCTTTCTGTGAGGCCTTTTCCCTATTTCCAATTATTATTAACTGCTTTCTTCTTGTAAGCTCCACTCTCCTTACTCTTAATTTAAATTTTCTCCCATTAGGTTTTAAACACACCGAGGGCAAGAACTGTTCAATCTTTTCAATCTCTGTACACCACAGGAATGAAAACAATGCTTTACATACACTGAAGTCCTGGTGTGGCGCTGTGGGTTAATACGCCAGACTACAAAGCCATTTGAACTGCAAGGGGGAAATTCGGTTTTATTAAGGAGCTCTGGTAGCGTAGTGGTTACGAATCGGGCTGCGAACCTTAAGGTCAGCGGTTCGAAACTACCAGCCGCTCCGCAGGAGAAAGATGAGGTTTTCTACTCCTGTAAAGATTTACACCCTTGGAAACCCTGTACAGGATCGCTATGGGTCGGACCCGACTCAACGGCACTTAACAACAACAACAACTGGCAATTCTTTAGTGGTCCTGAATTACGCATTATTCCATAAGGCAACAGCCAGTCTATCCTCGGCAGTGACCTTACCTGCAAATCTTTCTCCTCCTGCCTCAGCATATTCCTAAGGATCTGTGTGGCATGTTTTTGAACTTCGGGATCCTAGGAATGGAAAATATTGACAGTAGTGAGAGGTGAGGGACCAGCTCAACAGTTTAACTCTTTGCTACCTGCTGATTGCTGGGCTAGGAAAGCTATGGGAGTAAAACCTGGGTGATAGCGTATATACTCAATGGAATTCAGTAGACTTAAAAAAAAAAAAAAATCTTATTTTGATTTTACTCCTGAACTTCCTAGAAACCTTAGCTGTAATCATATCTGGTATCAAATTACTTTCCAACTTCTTTGTCTCCCAATGCTTGCTGACTCCCTCACATTTCCAACCAGAAAATCCTGTTCCATATGCCTATCTGCATCTTATCCTCTTTTAACTCCCTACATAGGCTTTTCTTAGTTTTAAGGTTCTCTCTCTTCTAGTTTTTTGTCCTTTTCTCTCTCTTCTACCCAACTGCCTCCCTGCATTTATGGCTCTAGGAAGGCTTTTCCCTGCTCTTTTATTCTACTCCACAGCCTCACCACACTGGCTGGCAACAGTGTCTAGCAGATGTTTTCTGAACATGCCTGGTGGTGTGCACCCTCCAGGGAGGAGATGCACTCTCCATGGGGCTCCTTACAGTCTTTCACACACTGAAGAAACACAATGCACACTGCTATCTGTTAAAACGGAAAAGGAAAATATGTTTACCTAGGAGGAGGGCACTAAGCTTGAAACAAGCCCTATAACGCAGTCTTTTTGTCCAACATTCTGATGGTCTTTCAAGTTATCTTTGACTTATCTCTGTTATCACGATCACATTCAATTTAACCTGCTTACTTCTCCAATGGAGGGCTCTTTAAAAAGGACAACACAGTGAGGACCATTACCTGCAGAGGTTTGGGTCCTGTGATGCGCTCTGGAGGTGGCAGAGGTGGTGGAGGTGGTGGTGGTGGTATCACAGGGGTGACTCGCGGAGCTCCTGCTGGGGCTGGGTCCTGTTGGAGCCCAGAGACACCAATGGATGAGGGTGAAGAGCCCAGGAGTGTCAGTGCAACATAGGCACCAGCTGGAGGAAAAGAGATAGAGCTTGCCTAAGGTGCACTATTCGCGTTATGAAGGAGGGCTTCTCTCTCCTCCTTTTGCTATAATTCTATAGATTACATTCTCACCTCTAATGCCCCATCCCTTCTCTAACTATTGCCCTCCTACCCTGTATCTGCTCAAGTATTGCTTCGTTCTCTCTCTTCATGCAAAGACTTCATCAAAAATTCCATCCCTATGGGCTACCTTGTTTCCTCCTGTACCTTTTTAAATAAATTAGCCAATACAAAGCCCATAAGAGCACACTGCCTGCCTGGCACATAGCAGATACTCAAATTCTAGCTCTCAACTTTCTTCAAACTGCCACATTCTTTAATTCATTCCTCAGTGTTTGCTGCTTGGGTTTGATTACCTGCATAGATTCAACTGTTGGGCCTTGCAAACAAAGAACATTTGCTTTTTCCTCAAAATCGGAAATAGTGAGGAAGAATGTTAGTAAATGCGAGAGGGGAGTAAACTGTATTTGAGCCAGACCTGGTTTCAGTAGAATATGGTCTAAATAGCAAGGCAAAGATGGGTGCAGGTAAAGGTCAAGACTCAAGATGAGAGACATATAGTGTCTCCATTTGAAGCAATAATAAGGAATTGTGGCAGTCTTAGTGGATTACTTTAGGTTAAGATTAAAGATGTGACTTGAGGTGCTTCATACAGCTGCAAAGGAAGCTTCCTGGTCAAAAGGCCTCTTCTTCCTTCCTTCTTAACCCATCTGCTACCCAACTGCACTTAGTTGACTTCAACTTACATTTGATAAGCTTCACCACCTCCAGGTGTGAGCTATTGGTCACCATGGTGCCGTTAACCTGTTGGGGGAACAAAGGATATTGAGCAGGGGTGATGGAAACCTAAGGGATCCTTCTGCAAGTTCAAAATGTCATTTATTCAAGAAACCATTCTTCAGTGTTCCTTAGCTGCCTCTGGTTCCTCTTAATTTGTTCCTGTTCACATTTGTTACATGTTTTGTCTCCTCAGGTAGGCTATAAATTACAAGGGTAAAAACTGTTTTCATTTGTTCCTTCACTCGTTTATTTGTTTTTGGCATATAGAGGGGCTTCAAAAAGTTCGTGACAAAATTCCATTATCTTTTAACTTTTTGAAGTCTCGGTGTAGTTTTCTAACCAATAGCCTTATACACATGTGTATGTCAGTTTCCTCCACACATGAGGACTAAGGATTCTCCTCATTAGTATTTCCTCTACTGTTCTAGTATTCTGCAGAAGTAAGTACTAAACAAGTAGGGCAGATTCTATTTATTAAAACTGGCAAGAGCCTCAGGTTAGCATAGGATGTTGTTATTGTAAAGTGCCATTGAGTCGGTTTCGACTCATAGTGACCCTGTATAGGGTTTCCGAGGAGCAGCTGGTGGGTTTGAACTGCTGACCTTGTGGTTTGCAGTCCAGTGCTGATCCTACAGTGCCACACCAGGAGTCTAGCATAGTACAGATATCAGAAACTCAACATTCAAACTTCATTAGTCACCCCCCGCCCCCGGCTCTTAATCTTGATTAGGACATATGTGAAACAGGAATAATAAAACCTGTTCTAAGAAGCTTGGTTACTTTAGAATGAAGAGCCTAGAACCTGGAACCCAGCTATCTTAATTCCCCCCGCTTCCCTCATACTCTATTGCTGTATACACCCTTATGATACCACCCCTAACTTGGTGGCTAACTGTGGGATGAGCCAAGGCCAAACATGACTCTACATGCCCTGTCACCTCATCCTGGGGTAGGAAGTGGGGACAGAGGGTTCACTCACTTTGATGATCCGGTCGCCCTCTTTCACACCAGCTTTCATGGCTGCACCTCCTGCAAGGTGAAGGCCTGGTTAGCAGAGCCCAATAACCTCTCTCAGCAGTGACTGAACCTATCCTCCACGGTCCCCATCTGTGACCCTCCAACATTTCCTTTCATCTCTGTGTTAGGGTTAAACATATTACCATAGGATCCATTCCAATTCATAGCGACCCTATAGGACTGAGGAGAACTGTCCATAATGTTTCCAAGGCCTGTAATCCTAATGGAAGCAGACTGTCCCATCTTTCTCCCACTCTGTTAGTAGCTGAGTGGTTAATCACTGTTCTACCTAGGGCTCCTTCGTATTAGGTAAAGTGGCCCAAATATTGGGCATACGTCGTATCCTGCACTAGCAACACAACGATTTTTAAGCTAGAGTGAACAATATAAGGTCACATCTCTTGCTCTTTCCTTTACCTAGCTCAGATGCCTGGCCAAGACAGGAGACAAGTTGGGCCAGACTTCAAGATTACATGTATGTAAGCGCATATTTTATTTAAATGTGTTTATGTTCCAAAGTCAAATCAATATTTCTTATTATGTGGGAAGAATGAGTTTACTGCATTAAATATAATTATGGCTGTAGAGTTGGTTCTGACTCACAGCTATCCTTTATAGGGTTTTCAAAAGTGGATGGTGGGTTTGAATCAATTACCTTGGTTACCATTCCAGTGCTTATCCTACAGTGCCACACCAGGGCCCTAATTAGGACACTAATATTTTTTTTTCATGTTTTATTATGAATTATATATTTTACATGAGAGAACTTTAGTTTTACATTCATTCACCATGTATCGTTTCATTGCCATGGTTCCAATCCCCTCCATGCATCATCAACCGACCAAAGGGTATATCCTATAAACCCGCCCCCTACACTCCCCCCCCACCCCCTTCTTCAGCACACAGTCACTCTCCCTCTCTGGATTCAAAGTCCCCAGCCGCTTTCATCACTCCACGTCATCGTCTTTGCCTGTATCTCGGGCCTCGCTGCTTCTCTGGGTAGGGTCCCGCTCTCGGCTCTTCTCCGTTGATGGTTCTAGAGACCTCCGCTCCTAAACTGGAGAGTTAATCACTCCCTTCCTTGCTACAAAACGTCTATCTTTACATTTCCAACCTTCACAATCAGTCCTGATAACAATCATTCACTATTGTTTCACAAGTGACCCTTCTGCATTTCATTTCATCAGCTCCGCCTAGAGAATTGGACAGTACTCACTGGAGATTCTGCCTTCCTCCATGCCCCCTAGCTCTAGGTTCCCTCTTGAAAGCTTGTAAGCCAGTCACTTCTTGCCTTTGTCCCCCGCGCCCCCTTGGATATCCAATGTCCAAGCTGCCCATCTCTGTCTACTCTGTGTGTGGAGGGGGTGGGAATGTTTCTTGCTGTAAAGATTTGTTCCCTCTTTTGGGTTACTGCATCCATAGGTGTAGATCAAGTTCATCAAATTGTCTCAGATCACTCTTTTTTTTTTTTTTTTTCCCTCTTCTTTCTTCTCCTGGTTGAGTTCTGATCATCCATTCATCAGGACCAAGTCACATGGGTACCATCTGCAGGTGTGGGTGTTCTTGTGCGTATGCCCTCTCTTCCTATCAGCTGGTAGTTTCACTCTCCACTCTAGTCCTCTGTGGCCACGCCACTGACTCTTGGGCCCAGGAGTCCCCAGGTCTCCCCACACTGCTGGCCAACTAGGTCCCCATCTGGGTCCCCAGAAGCCCACGGAACACTATAGGGCTTAGCTTGCCGCTTCATTGCTGCTTTTACCCCACTTTCCCCTATCGATGATGCGTGTGGTCACCAATCAGAGCACGTATTTCCGTTGAGTCTTTGTCTTGGAAGGGGGTTTGCATTAAGGGGACCCAACCACTTGCCTTGATGTTTCCCAGGCAAGCAATTTGTTCTTGTAGTAACAGTCCATCTGCCTCTATTGTTTTGTATTTTTCCTGTAGGTCTTTCTTTCAAGAAATATCTTCTGTTCTTCTAGCTGCTCCAGGCTGGTTTGCTCATCCTTTCAAGTGGGAATTTCCCATCTCTGGAGATCTGGATATGGTTCAGGCTTCTACCTATAGTTTTATGTATTGCAAAGGCTCCACAGGAAGCCTCCTTCCCTGGGCACTTTGTAGCCCCATTTTAGGTATTCCAATCAGTTATAGGCAGAAGACTGACTTACAAGCTTTCTATGGTGATGTTTCTGACTACTCCCCCCCTGGTGTGTCTATTTTATATTATAATGCAAGGAAAACCAAGATTCAAAAGACTGCCAAGCATCTTAACATTATTCCCCCCTTTTCCCCATTCCAACCATGGGTCAATCTCTGTATCCCAAAGCCCTGTAGTTCCAAGGTTGTGCATACATCATTCTTTATCTCTAGGACACTAATAATTTTTAAAAGGAATATGGAGAAAATGATTAAAACAAGTTTTCAATCAGTAGGTAAGTGCTGAGAACATACGTATGTTCTTGAAGCTAACATCATCAGAGATGATAATGGACACTGAAAAAAAAATTAAACCATATATTTTCTCTCTTTACAATGATCAGATTAAGCATATATGATTGTGAGGAGCTAAAAAGAACATGCTTTTATAGATGATCACAATGTTTTAAGGATTATTCAACTGGAAGCTGTGGGTGGTTTTCTAGTTTTAAATGACAACATAGTCCTAGCTTGATTTCTATCCAGGAAACATAAGAAACACTAAAACTGAAAATAGTTAATGAGAACAATAAAAATTACTTTTTTTTGGGGGGGGGAGGGTATATCTGCCCCCAAGACGATCATAAAATCTGAGAACTGCACTCAGCTGATCTAAACAAAACACCCACAAAGCACGTTTAGATGTCTGAAAAGAAAAACTACATTCCAATTTAGCTTTTCAATATTAGGACTCAAGACTACCTTATCTAAAGTATGTTGCTTACAGAAATGTACTTGCAAATATGGGCACATGGTGGCTCTGTATGATAAGCACTGGCCTGTGAACCACAAGGTCAGTGGTTTGAGTTCACAAGTTGCTCCATGGCAGACAGATCTTGTACAGATTTACAACCTTGGAAACCCTATACAGGGTTGTTATGAGTTGGAACTGACTTGATAGCACTTAACAACAACTTGCAACAAATTTGAAACTCTCTTATATTGTCTTCTAGAAACTGAATGTGAACATTATATAAACCAGTCTATTTCTTAAAACACATGCATTCCAAATATTACGTCACAAACCTGGTTTCTGGTGTATTTTTTAAGTTAAAATTTAATTTGCATTTAAATTGACATTTAGTTGTAAAGCAATTCAGAATATTGTTAATTTAAAATTTACTAGTCAAAGAACAGTTTTTTCTTACAAAAACTAAAGCTATGTAATACTCACCTCTTGTCAAATGGAAATAAGTAAAAACAGTCTATGCAGATTATTATAAATTAAAGTCTGAATAAACTTTATAGAATAATCTGTGTAAAATTAAAGTTTGAATAATTATTTTTTAATTTGTATATAGCTGCAGAAGTAAATACACATATGAAAATAATTTTTATAAAATAATCTGTAAGATCTAGACATTAAAAAATTTATATTAGCCATCATTATATCAAACAGTAATGACAAAAAGATTTTTTAAAAATTCCTTAGGGGGTTTCGCTGGATATTATAGAAATCATCTTACAGTGAAAGGAGTTTGTGTGTCTCAAAAACCTGCTCACTAGGCACCCAGAGAAGTGAAAGAGGGGCTGGAAACTGCCATGACCTTTAAACTCCTGAAAAGTACAAAGGCTGGTGGCTCTTCTGTTCACAATGAAGATAGAAATGATTATAGATAAGTGCTTAGAATGTAGGAATCTTTCAAGACATTGCTAGATTTTTAAGGAAGAGTTGCTCCTTAGTATTCATTAGCAGAGAGAAGAAAGAGTGGCAATTCAAACTCACTAGCCGCTGCTCCGAAACTCTATACAGGATCGCTTTGAATCAGAACCGACTTCACAGCATTTAACAACAACAAAACATAGGCCATATGAGGTGACTTCTAATAATTTCGTGATCTAAAAAAAATTAAACCCTTCAGAGTAAATAAACTGGAGTAGAAGTGCTGTAGGATAAGCACTGGACTGCTAACTGCAAGGTTGGCAGCTCAAACCCACAAGCCACACTAGGAAACTCTAAACGGGATCGCTACGAGTTGGAACCAACTCGAAAGCATACAGCAGCAGCAGCAAGTCCTCAAACTTCAATGAGCACAGAATCACAAGGGGGCTTTTGTTAAAAAACGTATTCCTTAACCCTCTTGCCAGATAGTAAGTAATCCAGTACTTCTAGGGATGAGCCTGGGAATAAGGATTTCAAATAATCACCACAGGGCTAGGTGATTGTGAGGTGGAACACTATACTTTGAGAAACAGTGAACTACAGAAACCTCTTATCTAGAAATACAACTGCTTTGAGGCCCTTA
Source organism: Chrysochloris asiatica (assembly GCF_000296735.1). NCBI lineage: Eukaryota > Metazoa > Chordata > Mammalia > Afrosoricida > Chrysochloridae > Chrysochloris > Chrysochloris asiatica. The sequence continues at coordinate 15,967,458 of NW_006408560.1, forward strand.
TAATTTCAATGTCAATCCAAACCAAGTCTCTTCCTTTCTCCTGAACATACACATGCACGTACACACACACACTTTCCAAAATTCCTATTTTACTGCAAGCTATCCTTCTGCTCTTTCTTTTCTGAGTCTGACTCTATTAAAAACTAAGAGAAGAAATCAGTCAGGCTGTAGAGGTAAATACACATTCTTGGCAGTACCATAAGCTCAGTTTCATCCAGGGACCTTGAAAGAATAAGGGAAGCAAAGACTAAAGAGTATCTTTCCAGTACTCTATGCTTGGGTATGAAAAAAAAAATCCTCCTACTGATAAAACAGTTAACTCCCCAATATAAGCCATAATCATTTACATGCTTGCATGATCCACATAACTCATTTTGATAATGGATTGGAAATGTTTTTTACCTGTCCTACAAATGTATCTCAAATCTTTCCCCACAATTACTTAAAGTACATTTTCTCTTCCTGTTTTGCACTGTTGTTGTTAAGTGCTGTAGAACCAATTCCAACTTATACCAAACGTGTATAGGGTTGCTGAGGAGCAGCTGGTGGGTTTGAACTGCTGACCTTGTGGTTGGCAGTTCAGTGCTTATCCTACAGCATCATACACAAAAACCCCAAACCCACTGCCATGGAGTGCATTTTATGACTGTAGGACAGAGTAGAACTGTCACATAGAGTTTCTGTAACAATTGTTACAGAAGCAGACTATCAAGTTTTTCTCCTGCAGAGCAGTTGGTGGATTCAAATTGAGGACCTTTCAGTTAGCAGAGAGTGTTTTAACCACAGCACCAGCAGGGCTGCTTTGTATTTAGTGTGGAATGCTAACCTGTCTCTAGCCCTTTTCCTTGTGTTCTTTGTGATGCTCCACATCACCAAACCCGGTTCTCATTTGCTACCCTGAAGTTCACACCTCTTAGGGACACTTGCTTTACAACCTAAACACTCTATCCGCCCAACCTCCATCTCCTTCCTATCTTTTTCAGTCCGGTGGTGGTGGTGTGCTGTAACCCATAGCGACCCTGCTTAGGGTTTCTGAGGCTGTAAATCTTTAGAAGAGCAAAAAGCCTCATCTTTCTTCTTCAGTTTCAAACTGCTGACCTTGAGGTTAGCAGCCCAACTCAGAACCACTACACTACCAGAGCTCCTTTTTACAGCCTAGGCCACTTAACAACAATGGTTCCACCACCTAGCATATGACAGTGCTTTGAACCTCTCAGACTTCTACATAGAATCTGTCACTTGACTGATTTGTGTACAATGCCCTCCCACTTATCATTCCCTACCCACCAAAATTCCTTTCCTGACAAACTGGTTTTTTCTTTCCATCTTTCACAAACTGCTCCTGAAATCCTATTTCATCTAACAAGGCATCCCAAAATGATCAGAAAGAAAATGACTATGTCCTGAACCACAAACTACCTAAACACAAATTTTCAGACACCATTCCCTGCCATGTACAGTGCTTAACAGACATTATTTTTCTTTTGGTAACTTATCACTTAATGTTAATGATATCTAAAAATGTTTCCTACAATCATTTGGAGCAGTGTGCCTGTCTCAAAGAATAAGCCTCTACCCAACAGTGACCATTTGTGCACTTTGCAAGGTAATGTGAAGGTAAGTATGAAGAAAGATGCCTTTGAATCCTCCATGGCACCTCTCCGGTGTGGCAGAAGGGACTCCTTTAGAAGGCAATCAGGCACTGTTTTATGACCTGAGAGCTATGTGGCTGCTTTTCTTGTACTTGCCAACAGGTGAAACAAACATTAAGTGTGATCTCTGGAAATTCTAGTGGCTTAGCATTGTGAAGACTTTCACAAGGACCCTGGGGAACCAATTCTAGAATAATTTACTCATGCCCCCAGGCCTCCAGAGAAGCCCCCAAGTCATGCAGCACTGTCAAATACATGGCTACTTTGTAAGAACTATCCCCTTGCCAGGCAGGAGGGATTTAGCACTTACCAGGTCGTACAGACTGCACCAGAACAATGCGATCCCCACTGACTGTGAAGCCGAAGCCATGTTGGTCCTTTTGGATGATGACACAACGCTGAACAAGGCCTGGTGGAGGTGAGAACAGCATGGGGGGAAAGTTAGGCAGGCACTGTCCCCAAAGGTTAGTGCACTAAAGCCAAGATCACTCAAGAAAGGTCCAGTGTGTTTCCTTCTCCAGAAAGCTGCTCCAGACCAATCAAATTCCCTGCCACTTATATCCTGCCCAAACATACCACAAAATGACTTGCCTTCCTCACTGCTTCACAAACACCTTTAACCTATTTTGTGTTCCTTGCAGGAAATTATCCTTATCTGAGCTCCCTGAAATTACTTTCTTATACATGTCTGTCCCTTCTGGTTTGTTGAGTGAGACCAGCCAGATATGGGTCAGAGCCAAGCCCAGGCTACCCTCATGAAGACTCATACTAGCGATAAGCAGTCGCTAAGATGAGTCGGAACTGACTTTTCGGCACTTGACAACAACAAGAACAACAAGGATTAAAGCCCAAGTGAGATGAGCCATTTTATGCCCAATTATATCAAGTGAAAGCAGCAGGTGGCCCTTTTTGCAGATCTGGATAACTCACTTAGGGTAACACAGGGATGACCCTTTTGTTAAGTCCAAGGAAATAGAAATGCCAGGAGAAAACCTTCTCTTTTTCACATGTACACACATTCCCAGAACTTAAAAAGCTAAAGGTAGCCTCTGACTCCTGACTGCCTTCATCAATGTGGGTGGGTACTAGACCCTATACGTGTGAGCAGGGTGTGTGACTCAGCCCATAATGACTAAAATATGGCTTCTAGAGGTCATATAGACCCGGTTTCAAGTCCCGATTCTGCCCCCATAAGCTCATGCACTTGGACAAGTTTCTTAAGCTCTCTGTGTAAAATAAGAATAATCAGATCTACTTTCTATAGTCAATGTAAGGGCTAAGGAGAACAATTCATATAAAGCCTATAAAAGAATGCCTCATACATAATATCTGTTCAACACTTGGGGTATACAGACAGATGTGTCTATATAGGTATACACTGCTTGTGTCTATGTGTCTAGGTTACCTGTTGTCTCAGAGGTGTCAGAGGATTGGCGGTGGTGTGAAGGGGACTTGCGTTCAGGTGCTGAATCGCCCAGAGAAGACAGGCTGGTTAACCTGGAGAAACAGTAGGAAAAGCACATTGATGAGTTGACTGAGGAGGCACCAGCCTTGAAGTGGAAGATGGTCCTGTCAAAGGGGGCATTGAGTAGAGAGAAACTGACCCTCCCACACTGAAACCCGCTCAATTTGGTGGGAGATTAGCCATGTCTACAGCACTGGCAACACCACCTATCTGGAATCCTGGGCTGGCAGGGCAAACATGATCTCTTTAATACCCAGCAAGGTGTGAAGGGTAATAGTCCTTCCTGGAGTCAGGAGACAAAGAGACAATAGCAAGAAGGGGTGTGCACACATAAATATGCTTGTTGGGTCTTACCAGGCTGCAACGGGGCTGATGAAACAGAACAGAGCAGCACAGAAAATGAATGCAAGAGAAAGACAGAAACAAACAAACAAGCAGCTAGTTAGATTTAGGTGATTACTTGCAGAGGAAGGGGAAACTGCAGGGCAAGGACATGGTATGGTGGCTGAGAGAAACACAGAGGCCTGCATTCACAGAGCAGAGGGTTGCAGTGGCCGTAGCAGAGACAATCTCCCCCATTTTACTTCATCTCTTTGTCTCTCAAAGTTCCACCTCTCCAAAAGAGTGGTCTCCAGGAAGGTAACTGGGCATTTGTACTAACTTGTGAGGTAACCACAAACTTTATACTTCTAAAGAAAGGTGAGCCCAAGCCTCCGAAAATTCCATTTATCTTTTGGGTACCATGGAAGAATAGGAATCTAGTCTATTTAGTGGTAAAATTCCAACTCTACATTCAGTACTATTCCCACAGGCAGTCTCTACAAACTAACAAAACCATGGAAACTCAGACCACCGATCCAGATTTAGCATGATCTCCTCTTCAAGGAGACATTCAAACCAGTGCTGTGCCCCTCCTGGTAGAAAAGCACACAAATTGTCAAGTCACCTCATCAGTAGTTACTGCCCTCAGAAAGGGGCCTCCTCTTCAGACTGAGAGTCAATGACTACGTAGACAGTTATTTAGATATGTACCAGTTGTAAAGGCAAAACATAGCAAATAATCTAAATGTTCACAATGGGTATATGCCTAAATAAATTCGAGTATATCAATATAAAGATACAGTATTCAACCATATACAGAATGAGGAAGCTCTTTATATGTGGACAAGAAATGATCTCTACAATATGTTGAGTAGATAAAAGCAAGACACAAAATTATGTGGAGAGTAAAGAAAAAAAAAAAAAGTGGGAAAAAGAAGAGATACACACACACACACACACACAAGTCCTGGTATGATGCTGTAGGATAAGCACTGTTCTGCTAACGGCAAGGTTGGCAGTTCAGACCTACCAGTCACTCCTCAGAAACCATATACAGTTAGAACCGACTTGACAGCACTTAGCAACAACAATAATACATGTTTGTTTCTATAAAGTATCTAAAATAGCTCTTAAAAAGTACAAATCAAACATAATATTGGTTGCCTTCAAAGAGGAAAACTGAGTTGAATAGGGGATATGGACAAGCTGGAAATTTTTCATTCTATTCTCTGTGCACTTTTAAAATTCAGAACCATGTTAGAAGGTGCTATTAAAAAAAAAAAATGTAAAGGAGGCAGTGGTCTTCTTCACTTATCACCCTGGCACCCCTCTTACCTGGACAGGTGAGACTGCTTTTTACTGGCTGATCTTTGGATCAGAGAGAAGGACATCAAACGTGGGACCCAGGAGAGAGCGATTCAGAAGAATAGGAAGAAAGAGAAAGAAAAACAAAACAAGACATAAACCAGACAAAACACTGGAGTTGGTTGATTCAAAAGAAAAACTGTAATAAAACTAAGAAGGCCCCAGGGGTAGACACTGGTCACGGAGCAGCAGTGATAGTAATAAAATGCAAATTCGGTCATCTCATTTAGCTGCTTAAATCTTTCAGAACTTCCTCATTATACTCAGGAGAGGCCATCTCTCTTCATGCTAAGCCATTAGGCACAGCATCTTAAAGAGAAGTATTGCCGGATGTCAAATGAAGTGCTCTGTGATGTCTTCCACAGCTCCCAGTATGTATCTTATTGTCAAGTGAGTAGCAAATGGTAACTGCTTGTTTACTTGTCTGTAAGTCTGTGCAGATAAGGCTGTATGTTCCATAAAGGCAGGGACTGTCCCCAGTGATTCTCACGATCACTGTTCACTCCTACTCTGAGTCTCTGTTCTCCCTTCACTTGCTACAGTTTCTAATTTCTGCCTTTTTCCACAGCGTTTCTTCCTCCTAGAAGTTCTTCTTACACCCTTTCCCACTACTGTAAGAACAAGCCAAAAAAGAAGGTAATCTTCCAGAAGCTACAACTCTTTAAGTTATGAGTCCTGGTGTGGTGCTGTAGGTTAATGCACTGGACTGCAAAGTTGGCTTGAATCGCAAGGTCGGTGGTTCAAGTTCACCAGTTGCTCCTATGATACTCTATACAGTTGGAACTGACTCGACAGCACTCAACAACAACAACATTCCATCATTCCCTGCCCAGCTCCCACCTCCCCACCTTGGAAAAAGATTTCAGTTGCTTAACTTGTCACTTAACAAGAATCTATTATGTTTAGAATCTACATCTATGTTGACCAATATGATAGCCACAAGCTGCATTTAATTTTTAAATAAAATATAAAGTTCAGTTTCTCAGTTGCACTGGCCAGATTTCAAGTCTTAGTAGCCATGTGGCTTCTGTGTTGGACAGTGAAGAACAGAACATTTCTGTCATTGTATTGTACTGACAGCACTGCTCTCAACACTATGCCAAGCACGAAGGACAGTCCCAGCCAGAGGACAGCACACTTGGGAAAGTGAATGGTCAGTGAAAAGAAGGAAGACCCCCAACAAGAAGGGGTGATACAATGGCAGCAGCAATGGGCTCAAACATAACAACTGTGAGGATGATGCAGGACTGAAGAGTGTTTCATTCTATTGTACATAGGTTGCTTGAGTTGGAACTGACTCGATGGCACCTAACAACAACAAGGACACAGAAATAAGTAACACTTGCAGCTAGTGGGTGAAGTAAGTGCACAGAACTTTAATGCCCCTGAATCAGAGACATTCTCAGAATGGACCTTTATTTAAAAGGTTTTTTATTACAACAGTTCATCTGCTATCTTCATCTTCAGTAAGACCCACAGTATCTCACCACAGGGTTACCCAGGCTAGTTTTGAATTCTTCCTCATTAATTACTTCAGGAGAAAGTCTATTTTATCTCAGGACAGTTCAGGTCTCCTGATTACAGTTCTAAGGAACGCTGGTGGCACAGTGGTTAAAGAGCTCACCTACATGCTTTGCAAGAGAAGGATGTGGCATCTGCTTTTGTCAAGATTATGGGGTAGTTCTACCCTGTCCTCTAGAGGTGCTATAGGTTTGGTTCTGGTGTCTAGTTTGTTTGTCTCTGGCAAGAAGTTGGTTCCCTATGCACTCATTAAAGCTGAGAAGATGCATTTTAAATCTGGTAACTTTTCACCTGGTTAATTTGCATTTGAGCTGGAGGGAAGGAGGGAGGGGAGGAACTATTCCAGGTCATCGGATGCAGATTAGGCCAAACTAAATTAAGCAAGCACGTCTGGCTAAGGAGGACTGCTAGGGGAACAAGGATCGTTATAGCAGTCAACAAAAGTTCCTCCAGAAAAAAAATCACAGGCTGTGATAGGTACAGTGGGGAAAACAGAGAATGCAACATAAATGTAATTGCAACAGATGGCAAGTTCTTTTGTTCTTTCTGAGGGTTTAAAGGAGGAAAACTAATACTGACGTGGAAGAGAAATGCCCAGAGCAGGCAAATCTGGTGATTAGAAAGAACCATGTTAAACCTGAGCAGACATTTGGGAGGAAGAACCTTAGAAGGTTAAAATCTGAGACAAAGAAAGAGGAAAAGGAGAAAGGTGTGAGTGTGGTGTGAAGAAGTTAGTGTGGCAGGAGATAATCAGATGGAAAGAAAATAACCAAAGAAAAAAACTTGAATGCTGGGCTTGTCCTTAATCTGACAATATTCTAATCAACATTTAACAGCAGAGCTGATTCCACCCAGTTTAAATCTGGGATTTATGGAGGAGGTCTACGAAATCCCCCTTTCCACATTTCTGTTCTCCAGATACATTTTTTAACCCAATTTCTCAGTTATAGAGGGCCTGCGGTCCTCACAAAAAATTTTTTCCCAGAGTGGCTCCTTTTACATTATCACTGATACCCACCACTCTAAACCACATGTCCACTGATTCAAGCCTGGATTATTGCAAGAACCTCATTTGTACTCTACACTATCCATCATACAACAACACTCTTCTTCAGGTCAAGCCTGATCTACAACCTATGGTTTCTCCCCTTATTATCTAAACAATCAGATGGACCCTCCTGGTATTAAAGGCCTTTCCTATGTGGTCTCTGGTGTGGCGCTGTGGGTTAATATACCAGACTGCAAAGCCATTTGAACTGCAAGTTCGGCAGTTCAAACTCACCAGCTGCTACCTGGAAACCCTATACAGGAGCTCTGGTAGCACAGCGGTTACGAATTGGGCTGCGAACAGCAAGGTCAGCAGTTCGAAACTACCAGCTGCTCCACGAGAGAAAGATGAGGTGTTCTGCTCCTGTAAAGACTTACAGCCTCGGAAACCCTGTACAGGGTCGCCATGAGTTGGAACCACTCCACGGTACACAGCCACCACCATCCATGGATCGGAACCTACTTAACGGCACTTCACAACAACAACAACTGTATCTTGATGTGGCGCTGTAGGATAAACACCAAAAGGTCGGTGATTCAAACCACTGGTCGCTCTTCAGAAATCCTACACAAGATTCTCTATGAGTCAAAACTGACTTGATGGCACTTAACAACACCTATATCCTAAAAGACGCTGTGCTCAATCCTATCTCTGCCTTACAGTGACCTCCATTCCAGTCCTCTCTGTCCATGTTAGCCCTTTCTTGGTCAAGTAGTACTGAATTCACGAACCTTCCCTGTCCACTGCAGTGCACATTTCTTTTACCTCAACTTTTATTTTTAAAATCTCAAACCTATATCCAAGTGAAAAGGCAGCACAATGAACGGCTCTACACTCTTTCCCCTGACTTACCACTTGACATTTTGTGATTTTCTTTATCTTTCTATGTTTACAATCCGCCCCCACCCCCACCAAAAAAATTTTTTTTGAAAGGTGTAGACTTCATGGCACTTTGCTCCTAAATAATTCAGGCTACATATATAAATAAAACCCAGAACTTCTCCTATATAACTACAATGCCATAAATGCACCTATAAGGCTAACGCCGATATATTATCATCTAATATACTGTCCAAATTTCCCTAATTGTCTCAGTAATACTTTCTATGGAGTTCTGGTATGCCACTGTAGGATCAGCACTGGAGTGCAAACCGAAAGACTGGCGGTTCAAACCCACCAGCCACTCCTTGGAAACCCTATACAGGGTCACTATGAGCTGGAACCTACTTGATGGCACTTAACAATATGCTGTCCAAAATTTCCCAATTGTCTCAGTAATACTTTTTATAGCTGTTCTTCAACCACCTTGATCTCGGATCCAATCAAGGATTTGAATCACATTTATGCCAGGTTTCTTTAATCTAGAATACTTTCTTCCTTCTACCCACTCTTTTTGGTGTTTCATGACGCTGACAATTTGAAAAGTCCAGGCCAGGTTTTTGTTTTGTTTTCACACCATGTTATTTTGAAACTATGTGCTATCCTATTATCCAATGACCTCTGACCCACTGTTTGATTATCAATGAATAATCCTTGCCTGAAACGCTTATTATAATGGTAGCTTAAAAATGGAAATTTGACAATTCTCTGGAGTCTTGGTGTGGTGCTGTAGGATAAGAACTGGACTGCTAACTGAAGGTCAGTGATTCACACCTTGCAAATCCTATACAGGGTCGCTATGAATTGGAACTAACTCATGGCACTTAACAACAACAACATGGCACTTAACAACAACAACTTAATTTCTTCTATATCTATTAATTAACCATCTTTGGTAAACAAGGTCACAATCTCTCCATCCTCACTTTATAGAGGGTCTATGAATTCATAGATCCCTCCCCTACTAATGGTGGTGGTGGTTATGTGCCGTGGAGTCGGTTCTGACTCATAGCGACCCTGTACAGGGTTTCCGAGGCTGTAAATCTTTACGGGAACAGAAAACCTCATCTTTCTCCCGCGGAACAGCTGGTAGTTTCGAACTGCTGACCTTGTGGTTCGCAGCCCAATTCATAACCACTACGCTATGAGAGCCCCTACCAATACTCCAGTGAAATTCATCAGAATCCATTATCATCTTTATTCTTTTTGATGCTAAGACTGTCCTATTTTGGTTAGTGGGAGCTTCTACAAGACAGATCCCGTGTCCTTTTAATATATCACCACCTCTTTTTGAATATGACATTGCTTCCTGGCACAAAAATTTGTTCCAGCCTCACTTTGTACTTTCCCTATCCCATATCTGGAATAAAAAATTTCTCCAAGGAGCCCTGATTCCTTTGAATAAGAAATGTCCTTAGAAACAAGAGCTGGTAGGTAGGTGCTTATTGCTACTGAGCTGTTTGAAAACCCTTTCAGTAGACAGTGCTAAGAGATATTAAGAAATTGTGCGTTTGCACTAACTCCAGTTTGAATGTTCTTCCTCATCTTTCCCCACTGCACACTGCATGTTTTTTTCCACACAATGAAAACTCATTCTCAAACAATATCAATGTATTTACTAATTTGCTATATTCTATAATACACACCCACCACTCGTCTATCCGTTTATCCTACTGTGGTTGCTTTCATGCTGGAAGCTATGCCACCAGTACTTGAAATACCAGCAGTCACCCATGGTGGATAGGTCTCAGTGTAACTCCTAGACTACGAGTACGAGGTGAGGCAGACTACTTCTGTATGTATGTTGTTGTTAAGTGCCGTTGAGTCGATTCCAACCCATAGCGACCCTGTACAGGGTTTCCGAGGGTGTAAATCTTTACGGGAGTACAAAGCCTCATCTTTCTCCCGTGGAGTGGCTGGTAGTTTCGAACCGCTGACCTTAAGGTTCGCAGCCCGATTCGTAACCACTATGCTACCAGAGCTCCATCTGTATGTATAGTAACTGAAAACCTTATGAACAGCAGTAGAACACTGTCAGACACAGTGCTAGAAGATGATGAGCCTCTCAGGTTGGAAGAAACTCAAAATACGACTGGGGAAGAACTGCTTCCTTAAAGTAAAGTTGACCATAATGACTTAAATGGCGTAAAGTCTTTATGACCTTCATTAACCGATGGGGGGCACAACTCAAAATGAGGAGAAACAGCTGCAAATAACCATTAATAATCAGAACACAGAATATATGAACTATAAATCTAGGAAAACTGAAAGTTGTCAAAAACGAAATGTAATGCTAAAATATCGGTATCATAGATTTTAATGAACTGAAAAGGACTGGTGTTGGCCATTTTGAATCAGACTATACCTGGACTGACAAATTCAAGGGGAATGGCATTTGCATTGATCATCAAAAATAACATTTCAAGATCTATCTTGAGGTACAATACTGTCTGTGATAGGATAATGTCCATGAACCTACGAGGAAGTCCAGTTAATACCACTACTATTTAAATTTATGCATCAACCAGGAAAGCCAGTGATGATGAAATGGAAGAATTCTATCAACTTCTTTAGTCTGAAACTGATCAAACATGCAATCAAGATGCATTGATAATTACTGGTGATTGGAATGCGAAGATTGGAAACAAAGTGGAAAACAATTAGTAGGGCTCCTAATCTCAAGATCAGCGGTTCGAAACTACCAGTGGTTCCGTGGGAGAAAGATGAGGCTTTCTGCTCCCGTAAAGATTTACAGCCTTGAAAACCCTATTCAGGGGTGCTACGAGTTGGAAATGATTCCACGACACACCAACACCACGAGTTGGAAAATAAGTTCTTGATGATAGAAATGATTCTGGAGATGGCATGATGGAATTTTTTAAGTTATTAGGTGCTGTCCATTCAGTTCCAACTCATAGCAACTTTATGCACAACAGAATGAAACACTGCCCAGTCCTGCACCAACCCCACAAACATTACACTTGAGCCCAATGCTGCGGCCATTCCATCTCACTGAGGGGCTCCCTTTTTGTCGCTGGCATGCCACTTCACCATGCATGATATCCTTCTCCAGAGACTAGTTCCTCTTGACAATATGTTGGAAGTATGAGAGATGAAGTCTGGCCATCTTGGCTTTCCTAATGAGCATTCTGGCTATACGTCTTTCAACACAGATTTGTTTTTCTGGCAGTCCATGGTACTTTTAAAATTCTTCTCCAACACCTTAACTCAGATGCATCAATTCTTCTAGTCCTCCTTATTCACTGTCCAACTTTACCATGGCCTGAATTAGGTGCACCTTGGTCCTCAAACTGTCATCTTTGCTCTTGGACACTTTAAAGAAGTCTTCTGCAGAAGACTTGCCTAATGCAATATGTCATTTCTTTTACTGACTGCTGTTTCTATGATTTATTCATAGCAAGTATTTTTTGACAATGCAAATTTTTAAACAATACAAAACGTGACCAAATATATATGGACCTTACCAGATGGAATACATATGAATTAAACTGACTATATCAGTGGCAAGAGACTATGGAAAACCTCAATGACATCAAAGCAAGGCCAGTGGCCAACTGTGGAACAGACCATCAATGCTCATATTCAAGTTCAGGCTGAAGCTGAAGAAAATTAAAACAGGCCCATGAGAGTCAAAGTATGACCTTGAATATATCCCACCTGAATTTTATAGACCATCTCAAGAACAGATTTGATGCATCAAACACTAATGACTGAAGACCAGAAGAGTTGTGGGATGACATTCAGAACATCACATAGGAAGAAAGCAAAAGGTCATTAAAAAGACAGAAGGAGAACAAAGTACATGCTTCCATTCTCTAACTATACCCACAGGAGACGGTTAGTGAGAACCTAAGAACACATCAACAAGATGCAGAGCCGGAAAACGTTTCTAAGGAAGAAAAGGTAATGGAACTACTGAAAAAGAACTCAAAGGAATGGCATTTAGGTACTTTCAAAGGTCTGACAGAAAGATTGAGGAAAGCAAGGAGAACACAGAAAAAAATTTAGGTAGACACTACAAAAACAAGCAGACAAAATAAATGTAAAATTTGAAACAATACAAAACCTGTAATTAGAAATCCAGAAGGTTAATATTAAGATTCCAGAAATGAACAGTACACATTGAAAGGGTAGATCTGAAGCAATGAAAGTCCAAATTAGAAAACTTGAAGATAAATCTCTCACTGCTAGTATGCTAGAAGACAATCAGAAAAAGAATGAAGAAATCTGAAGAAAG
>NW_006408560.1:15981407-16011785 GCF_000296735.1 Chrysochloris asiatica
ACAAATATTGTATTTGACCAATGTTGTAAAAAGTTAAGAAAAGGTTTTCTTAATAAAAGAAACCATCTAAAACAAAACAAAAAAAGCAACAATCTATGCTTGGGGTACAGAAAATTATTCATGGGCTAGAGGGTAGACACATATTAACATGGGTGACAGGGCAGGCAATATACAACAAGAGGGAGGTTAGCAGAGGGAAAATGAAGGTAGCAGGAGGCATGAAGGAAAACAATAGTTAAAGTGAGTAGAGGTAATGCTGTTAGCTGTTGATACATGGAGGTGACTGCAATTATTTTAATGAAGCAAAGTATATGATGTGATCAAGTAAAACTGATAATCTGTTCTGTAAACCTTCACTCAATTCACAATAAAAAGTTAAACTTGCAAAAAAAGGAAAGAAAGTAAAGACCCAAATGGATGTCAGAAGAGACTCTGAAATTTGCTCTTGGGCACAGAGAGGCTAAAGTGAATGGAAAAAACGAGGAGGTAAAAGAATGGAACAGAAATTTTCAAAGGGCTGCTCAAGAAGGCAGTCAAATATTACATTGAAATGTGCAAAGACTGGAGTTAGAAAAGTGAACTGGAAGAACAGATTCAGCATTTCTCAAGTTGAAAGAACTGAAGAAAAAATTTGATACAGTGGAAGAACTGATACATTTGAATTATGGTGCTGGAGAAGAATATTAAAAGTACCATGGATTACCAGAAGAACGAACAAATCCTCTTTCAAAGTCAAGATGGCCAGACTTCATCTCTCATACTTCTGACATAGAAGGCTGAGTCAAAAATTATCTGCACTCCGGTTATTTTTAAATGCCTGTCCATGTCCACAGCTGATGATAACATTGAACACGCACATGATTCTGTTGAACAGACAGTGATAGTAGATTATGTGGCAAATCATTTGCAAATCAGCCATGCTCTGCCTATGAAATAATCCACAACAGACTTGGGTTTCAAAAAGTTTGTTGAAGATGGATACCAAAGCAACTCACGGAAGAGCATCAACAGGAGCCTTTGGACATCTGCAAACAAAAATTTGGACCGATATTGAAGGAAGGTCAAAGTTTCTTTAACAAACTCATTACTGATGACAAGACATGAGTTTATTACTATAAGTCTGAGATCCTTAATAACCAACCAAGAAAAAGTTCAAAAGTCAACCAAAGACTGATGCTTACAGTTTTCTGGAATTCTCAAGGGCCAATATTGGGAACACTATAAGGAAAAAGGTTCAACAATCAACAGTGCTCATTACAGTGAGATGCTTACTAAGAGCCAAAGCCTAAACTTTGGATTAAACACAGACAACTGATGTTCAAGGGCGTTGGGATCTTGCATGACAAAGCAAGCCTGCACACCTCTGTCCACATTGTTGACACTTGATTTTGAGGTGTTAAAGCATCCTCCCTATAGTCCTGATCTTGTTCCATCAGACTGTCACCTGTTTGGCCCCCTGAAAACAGCCCTTTGAAGATGAAGACTCACCTCTAATGAAGAAGTGAAGACAACAGTGCATTTGTGGCTTGCAGCTCAGCCTAAAACATTTTTAATAAGCGAACATGAAAGCTTGTTGATAACATGTACTGAAAATCAAGGAGATTATGTTGAAAAATAATGTATTTGTCTTTTCTAAAAGTTGATTAAAATAAATTCTACAGCCAGAGTGTGGATAGTTTTTGACTCACCCGCGTTTTATCAGGAGGAACCAAATCCCTGGAGGAGGACATCAAGCTTGGTAAAACGGAGGGTCAGCAACAACGAGGGAGACCCCCCCAATGAGATGGACTGGCACAGTGGCAAAAGCAATGGGCTCAAGCATAGCAATGATTGTGAGGTTGGTGCAGGACCAGGTAGTGTTTCACTTTGTTGTGTAGCTATGAGTTGGTACCAACTCGACAGTACCTAAAATTAACAGAAGGAGGGTGATAAAACCAGAAAATGGCTTGTTACTTTCCAGGCTGCAAAGCTGCAAACTGGTAACCACCTCACATATCTGTCTTGTTGGCCTATGATGTTGTTTGTGTGTGTGGTAATGTATGTATCTGTATCTCCAACTGCAATACAGTAGAACTTCTCCATAGGGTTTCCAACTTAATCTATAAACTGACTGCCTTATCATTTGCCCACACAGCAGTTTCTAACCGCTGACCTTCCATTCAGCAGCCCACTGCTTAGTCCACAGCACCACCAGGGTTCCTTAGGTATATATGTATATATTCTTAACTAGCTGCTAAAATTTGAACATCAAGCAATTTGACATAATAAAATACATAAATGGTGATGGTTGTAAAACATAATGAACATAATTCATGCAAGTGAATCAATGGTATATATGAAGAATGTTAAAATGGCAAATGTTCTGTTGCATACAAACATATTTAACAACATATACCCACATACAGATTTCTGGTTTCTCTTGAAAAGGCAAAAATCCTGGCATCACTGAGTTTATAGTCTCACATGGTGACAATTGGCTAAAGGTGGGTGGTCTCAGCTCCCTCCAGGTGGCGCATAAACTCTTACATTTGCCTAATCTCTGGAGTCCCTGGGTAGTGCAAACATGGGAAAACAATGCTTCTGAAAGCCCTAAGGTGGAGCAGTTTTACTCCGATAAACACAGGGCTGCCATGAATCTAAAGTGACTCAAACTGGCAACTGCCCTTCCCTGCCCCCCAATCTCCACCACTTCCCACAGTTTACAAGTCCTTTCTGCTTCATTCAGACCCCTAAAGGGCATATGAATGAACTCAGGGTAGGCATATATGAGTGGAAACAGGAGTTTAAAGAATCAGGATAAGCAAACAACACTGTTACGTCTTTTCCACCTGTCAATGTGAAGTTTCTGGTCTTTTCATTTGACCCCATGGTCTCAGGCTGGCAAACACAGCCTCCTAGACCAGCATATCCCTATAGCAAAATGTGTAAATGAGGAAAAGGTCTAGTATACCCATGTTCTGTGGTAATAATGACAAAGTTCTTACTACCTACCAGGCACTGTGCTAAATACTACAAATTACCTCATCTAACCACCACATCCACTTGTCAGTTTGTCATACTGTGGTAGCCTGCATGTGGGCATGATGCTGGAATTGAAAGCTATACCACCAGTATTTCAAATACTAGTATCGTCACCCATAGTTTATAGGTTTAAGTGGGGCTTTCAGACAAAGACAAACTAGGAAGAAAGGTCTGGTGATCCACTTCTGAAAATAAGTCAATAAAAACTCTATGGACTCCACAATAATGTCTAAGATTACTTTGGGCAAGTCATCAAGAACTGATTACTAGACAACATCATGCTTGGTAAAGTGGAGGGCCAGTGAAGGCAGGAGAAACTTCATGTAAGATAGACTAACACAATAGTCACTGCAATGAACTAAAAATTCCACCTATTATGAAGATGGTCCAGGACTTGGCAATAGCTCGTTCTGTTATACATGGGGATGCCAGGAGTCACAATTAACTTGACAGCAACTAGCAGCCAGAAACATTGAATCGCCACAAAATCCTGGTGAGGTTTTTCAGATAACTGAATAGTAAGGTTAAGTACACCTAAGAGGTCAGTCTGGTTTCAAGGTCTGTGCTCCTAAACACGTAGAAATATAGGCCATATCTAGATCTATCTGGTCTTTATTGGATCCTCTTTTATATACACACACAAGCACACAATGTATATAAACAATCTATCTATCTATCTATCTATCTATCTATCTATCTATCTATCTATCTATCTATCTATCTATCTATCTATCTATTTTTGCTAAGTGTTGTGGAGTTGGTTTCCAAGGCTGTACATCTTTGCAGAATGTAGCAAACCCTACTGTTCTCCTGCAGAGCGGCTGGTGGACTTGAACCGTAGCCCTAGTGGTTTACAGTCGAGTGCTTATCCTACAGAGCCACTGCACTCCCAGTATATATAGAATGTGGTGGCGGTGGTTATAGGCTATCTAGTCAGTTCTGACTAGATATGGTTTCTAAGGCTGTTAATTTTGCTAGGAGCAGTAAGGGTGATCTTTCTCCCTCAGTACAACTAATAGATTTGAACTGCAGCCCAATTCGTAACCACTACACTACCTGAGCTCCAGACAAAGTCCACATTCACTGAACCTTGGCCTGCTCTTACTGGTCTAGTTCCCCTTATCTCCTCAGGTGGAGCTTCAAGTAGGATCCTGGAACACTAACTTTCCAAGGATTCTACCTCAGGGTAGGCTTTTCCCTATGGTCTCAGGCCTCCTAGACCAGCATATCCTTATAGCAAAAGCTGTGAGGTAAGAGGTGTATTTGCAGACAGCCCTGCTGAAAGAATGTGATATAAATATACCGTAAGAGCTGACAGAATCAAAGACATTAAAAAATAATACTGGAAAAATAAAAGCAGTTTCAACACAAAAAGAGAACAAAGTTCTAAAACTTTAGACAGTGTTGTGGAAAGGGTAAGGTTTAAAAATCAGAGATTCACAATCCTAGTTCGACAAGCGTCAATTCTCTCATCTGTAAAAACTAGGGGACAAATGTAGTGGAAAAGTCACTGGCAAGATTTCCAGAAAAGGTTCACATCTTAATTGAATCACTTACTAGCCGATGAGCTGCATAGGAACTCCCCAACACCCACAAGGAGCCCAAAAGATTCTTATTCAGAGGACCACAATTTTGAGAAACTCTAAAGACAAGTCACTTAAAAACAACAATAAACAAAAACAAACCAAGTCACTTGAGTCTGTCACCAGCTTTGTCACCTGTAAAATGAACAAACACATCTGTTGTCTTTCTTCTCTACTAGACCTTAAACTTTCAGAAAACAAGGGCCGTATCTTATTCAGCCTTGTATTTTAGTCAAGTTCCAGCATAGAGAGTGCCTAGTGCATAGCGGGCACCCATTCCAAAAATGCTTGCTGAGGGAATAATGCATATCTTTTCTTAAAGAGCTGATATGAGAATCAAAGAGGTAATATTTGCTAAGAGCTTAGAAAGTGTAAGTTTTATGCAAATGACTCTGTTTTTCCAATCTTTTCCAGTTCCATATTGGGTGACCTATGCTCGACATAGGTCACAGAAGACATAGGTCATAGAAGAATTGATGCCTTTGAGTTGTGGTGTTGGAGGAGAATACTGAGAGTGCCATGGACTGCCAAAAGAACCAATAGATCTGTTTTGGAAGAAGTGCAGCCAGAGTGCTCCTTGGAGGCCAGGATGACTAAGCTTCGTCTCTCCTACTTTGGACATATTGTCTGGAGGAAACAATCGCTGGAGAAGGATGTCATGCTGGGTAGGGTGGAGGGTCAGAGAAAAAGAGGAAGACCCCCAACGAGATGGATCAGCCAGGTGGCATCATTGATGGACTCAAGTGTGGCAGCGGTAGTGAGGTTGGCCCAGGATTGAACATTGTTTCGTTCTGCTGTGCATGGGGTCGCTATGAGTCAGTTCCGACTCGATGGCACCTGACAACAACAACAACATGCTCGACATTGGAAGCTGTCAAAAATGAAATGGAACACACAAACCAACGATACCCTAGGCATTAGTGAGCTGAAATGGACTAGTATTGACCATTTTGAATCTGAAAACCACATGATTTACTATGCTGGGAATAACAAATTGAAGAGGAAATATATGTCACCTTCTTCATCAAAAAGAACATTTCAAGATTTATCTTGAAGTACAATGCTATCTGTGACAGGATAATATTCATACGCCTAAAAGAAGACCAAGGAAGTGGTTTATGAATCGGGCTGCGAACCGCAAGGTCAGCAGTTAGAAACCACCAGCTGTTCCACGAGAGAACTATGAGGCTTTCGGCTCCCGTAAAGATTTACAGCCTCAGAAACCTTGTACACGGTCACTATGAGTCGGAACCAACTCCATGGAACATAACTACCACCACCCCAAGGAAGACCAGTTAATACCACTATTATTCAAATTTATACAACCACTAAAACCAGTGATGATGAATGGAGGAATTCTACCAACTTCTTTGGTCTGAAATTGATCAAACATGCAATCAAGATGTATTGATAATTACTGGCGATTGGAATGTAAAGGTTGGAAACAAAGGGATTCATAGTTGGAAAATATGGTTTTGGTGACAGAAACAATGCTGGATATCACATGACACAATTTTGCAAGACCAATGACATGTTCATTGCAAATACCTTTTTAAAGCAACATAAAAGACAACTATACACATGGACCCCACCAGATGGAATACATATGAATGAAATTGGCTACAAACAGTGGAAAAGCTCCATATGATCAGTCAAAACAAGGTCACAGGTGACTATGGAACAGACCATCAATTACTCATATACAAGTTCAGCTTGAAGCTGAAGAAAATTTAAAACAAGTCCACAAGAGCCAAAATATGTCCCTGAGCATATCCAACCTAAATTGAGAGATTATCTCAAATACAGATTTGATGCATTAAACACTAATGACCGTCGACCAGAAGAATTGTGGGATGACATCAAGAACATCATACAGGAAGAAAGCAAAAGGTCATTAAGAAGACAAGAAAGAAGGAAAAGGCCAAAATGGATGTTAGTAGAGATTCTGAAACTTGCTCTCCAATGTAGAGCTGCTAAAGCAAATGGAAGAAATGAGGAGTAAAAGAGATGAATACAAAATTTCAAAGGGCAGCTTGAGAAGACAAAGTTAAATATTATAATGAGATGTGCAAAGATCTGGAGTTAGAAAACCAAAAGGAAAGAAGACGATCAGCATTTCTCAATCTGAGAAAACAGAAGAAAAAAATTAAAGTCTTGACTTTCAATACTGAAGGATTCTATGGGCAAAGCACTGAATAATGCAGAGAGCATCAAAAGAAGATGGAAGGACTACACAGAGTGACTGTACCAAAAAGAAACAGTTGCTGTTCACCATTTCAAGAGACAGCGGTCAAGATCCAATGATACTGAAGGAAGCGTGAGGTACACTGAAGGCACTGGCAAAGAACAAGGGGCAGGGAATTGATGGAATACAAATTTGAATCTTCCAACAAACGGATGCAGCATTGCAGGCACTCACTCACTCATCTATCTCTGCCAAGAAATTTGGAAGACAGATACCTGGCCAACTGATTGGAATAGATAGATATTTGTGCCCATTCCAAAGAGAGGAGACTCAACGGAACACAGAAATCATCATTAATATTGCATGTAAGTAAATTTTTGCTAAAGATAATTCAAAAACAGCTGCGACAATACGTTGACAGGGAACTGTCATTATGTTCAAGTTGGATTCAGATCAGGACGAGGAACAAGAAATATCACTGCTGACGTCAGATGAATTTTGGCTGAAAGATGTTTATCTGTGCTTTACTGACTACCAAAGGCTTTCAATTGTGTGGATCATGACACGTTATGGACAACATTGAAGAGAATGAATATTCTGGAACACTTAATTATGCTCATGAGGAACCTGTACATAGACCAAGAGGTAGTTGTTCAAACAGAACAAAGGAACACTGAATGATGTAAAATTAGGCAATGTGGTGCCAGGATTGTACTTTTTTCACCATACTTATTCAATCTGTATGCTGAGTACATAATCTGAGAGCTGGATTATATGAAAAAGAATGCAGATCAGGATTGGAGGAAGACTCATTAACAACCTGTATGCAGATGATACAACCTTACTTGCTGAAAGAGGATTTGAAATACTTACTGATGAAGATCATAGACTTTGGTATAGGTTGCACCTCAATGTAAAGAAAACAAACATCCTAGATAAACAACAACAAGATAAATGGAGAAAAAAGTTGTCAATGACTTCATTTTGCTTAGATCCACCATCAATACTCACGGAAGCAAAAGTCAAGAAATCAAACAACGTATTGCATTAGGCAGATCTGCTGCACAAGACCTCTTTAAAGTGTTCAAGAGCAAGGATATCATTTTGAGGACTAAGATATGCCTGACCCAAACCATGGTATTTACACTAATCTCATTTGCATTTGAAAGTTGGACAATGAATAAAGAAGACCGTAGAAAAAATGAAGAAACTGAGTTATGGTGTTGAAGAAGAATATTAAAAGTATCATGGGCCACAAAAAGAACAAACAGATCTGTGTTGGAAGAAGTACAACCAGATGTTCCCTGAAAGTCAGGATGTCCAGACTTCATCTCTCATGTCGTTGTTAAGTGCCACTAAGTCGGTTCTGACCCACAGTGACCCTGTATAGTGTTTCCAAGGAGCAGAAGTGAGCTTGAACCTCCAACCTTGTGCTTACAAACAGACTTTGCAGTCCAGCGCATTAACCCACAGCACCACACCAAGACTATGTACTTTGGACATATTATCAGGAGGACATGATGCTTAGTAAAGGGAGGGCCAGTGAAAAAGAGGAAGACTCCCAAGGAGACAGATTGGCACAGTGGTAGCAGCAATGGGCTCAAGTGCAGCACCGACTGTGAGGCTGGCACATGACCGGGCAGTGTTTCATTCTGTCTAACTCATAAGGTACTATGAGTTAGTAGCGACTCAACAGCACCTAACAACAACATGCTTGACATATGTCAGAAGAGAGGGAAAGAGGACATGCATGAGTCAATAAATGGAAGCGTGGGCAAGACTCCTGGAGTATTCTGATTCTAGGTGGGGCAGGTCCAGGAGAGCTCGCCTTTCTACTTCATTGAAGGCCTCTTAGGAAATAAGAGAACTTAAAACTTGTATAACAATCAGAGCACACAACATGGCAACACCTGTGTGTGTGTGTGGAGGCAGGTGGTAGAGAAGTGGTATGTGGAAAGAGGTGGCATGCTTGATTCAACATTTAATACTTAGCGTACAAACCATGTTTTTTTTTTTTTTTTTTCCATGATTATTGCTGTTGTAAATATATAGCTAGCACAGCATTTGCCAATTCAACATTTTTCTCACGTACAATTCAGTAACACCAATTATATCGATCATGTTGTGTAACTATCAGGGGTATGGCTTTAAAAGCACAAGTTGAGGGGTCAAAAATTTGGGTTCAAAGGCAGTCTCAGCCCCTTTAATGGCTGTAGCGCAGTGGTTACAAATCAGGCTGTGAACCTTAAGGCCAGAAGTTCGAAACTACCAGCTGCTCCACAGGAGAAAGATGAGGCTTTCTGCTCCTGTAAAGATTTACAGCTTCGGAAACCCTGTACAGGTCGCTATGGGTTGGAACTGACTCGACGGCACATAACAACAACAAGTCACAGTCAAGTCAAGTCACCTGACTCCTCCAAGGTTAAGTTTATCAATAAAAACTGTAAATAACATCAGCTTTCTCATAGGGTAATTAGGGGTAGGGATGTGGGACCAAATCACATTTATTGTGATTTCAGCCTCAAAGCTGAAATAATCAAATGGAAATCAATCTACCCAGCCCAAAGCCTAGTCTGCTCCTGATCAAATTGTCCATCCTTAGGAAACAGTGACAGGCAGTTGCTCATTCCAGAGATCGGAGCATTATCTTTGAAATTCCCATCTCCTCATTTATTAAATCTAACCAGTTGTCAAGTCCTAGTGGTGTTTCCATCTTATATTTCTGGAATCAACAACTCTTCTTCTTTCTGCCACCGTGCTAGGCTGGTGTAAAGCACCATCATCTCTCACCAAGAACACATTTATTCCAGACCCTGTCCATGCTCTACACAGAAAGACCTTTTAAAAAAAGATAAATTAGAGCATATAACAGCCTTCCATTGTTTCTTAATCTCCTTATAAAGCCCAAAATGCTTAGCAAGGACTCACAGGTCCTTAAAAAGCTCTAACCCTCATCTCTTCTCACTCTCCCCTGCCCTGTTTACAATATTTCAAACCCAGGGGCACTCTCCCCCCCTCCTTTGAGCACCCTTGGCCTGGCCAACTCATCGTGACTGTATGCACAACAGAATGAAACATCTTCACAGTTGTTGTTATGCTTGAGCCATTGCTGTTGTCACTGTGCCAATCCATCTCATTGGGGGTCTTCCTTGTTTTCACTGACCCTCCACTTTACCAAGCATAATGTCCTTTGAACTGCAAGGTCGGTGGTTCAAGCTCACCAGCTGCTCCTTGGAAACCCTACACAGGATTGCTATGGGTTGGAATTGACTCGATGGCACTTCACAACAACAACAGCTCCCCATATGGTTGCTGATTTGGACTGTGGGGATAAGGCATATTGAAGTCATCGCTGTATCCCAGTAAAGAACTGAACCCTGTTCTGAGGGGCTGCCATCTCCAGCTCTTGTTTTTGTTGTTAAATGTCTTTGAGTCGGTTCTGACTCATAGTAACCCTGCACAGGGTTTCCAAGGACCAGTTTGAGTTGCTGACCTTTTGGTTAGCAGTCCAGCGCTTATCCTACAGCACTATACCAGGACTCCAATAATTTAACTCTGCTCTAGCTATGCACCCCACTCAACCAATGCCCCACCAGCCTCTCAGGTTCTATCAGCATCTCTCTAGCAATTTTGTGACATATTCCTCTGAAAAACATTAATGCCTGGGCTATGCAGGGCAGTGATAAGTGGAGCTAGACAAAACAGGTCAGCATCCTGGCTCTGCCTCTGATCATCTTGTGGGACTTTGGAGACATTATTTACGCTCTATAAGCTTTACTTTTCTGGGGTTTTTTCTTTTGTTTGTTTTTTAAATAAATCTACAAAACTAGAATATTAACTACCCATCCTGTAGGACTGTTGTAAGGACTGATGTAAGCAGTATCTATCTAGCACAATGCCTGCCACAATGATTTTAAAATGGTTGCTGTTATTGTTACAAGACCCCAAGTCAAACATAGTAAGTTACTGCCCTTGATGAAAATAAAGAGGAAGCCAGGAGACCGGGATGTTGGTGCTAATTCTGCCATTCATTAGCTGTGTAACTCCAGGCAATGTAATCAAAGTAAATTTCAGGACGTTTGATATAATGGCAGCAGGCAGAGGAAGCAAAGACTGCAGAGGCTACCACAGCAGTAACAGAGGGAGCAGGCCATGGTGGCAAAACAGCAGGACTCAAAGTTTAGACATCTGGGTTCTAGACCAACTCTGCCCTACTCTTTCTGTGTGCCCTTGTAAAGAGAGATGACTGTATGTAATAAGCATCTAATATGCTAAGGCATTCATTTAATCCTCACAACAACCTAGTGCGGCATTGTTATTTATTTCCTTTACAGATGAGAAAAAAGACTCAGAAAAGTTAAATAAATCGCCCAAGGTCACACCACTATTAGTGATTACACAAGGATATAAACTTAACTTGGCCTGACACCACAGAGTCTAATCTTCCTCTCTCTGTCTTGGTTTCATCACCTCTAAAGTGAGAGGGCTGAACCAGATTCTTTCAGGTCTTTTTTTGGTCTAACATTCCAGGATTTTTTGCCCCTCACATATTTTTAATCAGCATTATCAGATCCTTGAAGCCATCGTGGACTCAGACAGAATTGGTTCATGGCCTGGAAAGGACAGATCACCCTATAAAATAAAATGAGATCAGACATGGCTACATGCATTCAACTTGGAAAACTCATGGACACCACCGTCACCAACAATGATCTAGAAGCAATTCAGAGCCTGCACTGGTAATGTCCACAAAGGTTAGGAATATTTTTGGGTTTCCTGGTTTTCCCAAAGGGCAAAGGAGATAAGGAATAACAGAATCTAAATATCACAAGATAAAGAGTGAGCATCTGTTATGGAGCCAAGGACTTAGGAGGGCCCAAAAGAAAGGGCCTTCATCTGTCCAATAAGATTTCTTTCTTGCCTCCATCATGCCCACTGTGAGATCTTGGACAAGCCATAGCACCTCTAGGTTTCAGCTTTCATATTGATAAAAAGCCTTGTACTTCTCATAAAGGACCGCAATAACCAAGTTAATGTAAACATAAAATCATCCCACAGGTACACCTTGGTTTACCTAAAATTTTCTGGAAAAGATAAATAAATGTGTGAAGTAAATTTTCCTATAAAATGATAATAATACTTTAGAGACAGACTCCCTAAATACTGGGTTTCCTTAAAGCAAGGGGTACTTGCTTTATATCTTCTGAATAGAAGAATTTATTATGAGTCAATTTTTTAGTATTGGCACAGATAAAGGACAAGCCATAGAACAAGTAACCCAGAATTAAGGTCATTCCAAAAAGTTTTCATTTGCTTTTTGAAAATGCGCTGAATGGCTCAGAAGATTCACCTTTCTAATTTACTTTGCCTAGGTGGGTTTTAAATCAGCTCCCCCTTCCCTGAGGTTCATACCAAAATTGACAGTAAAAGTACTGGATGGCAGAGAATAGTTGGTTTTCGATTTTAAAACCATTGGGATTAAGCCATAAAATGAGTAACTCATGAAGAACATCTAGGTTGACAGTATAATTGTAGTTTCTTTCCTACCCCAGAGACGCTGTTTCTTCAGCTTAGGTAACTGAAGGCGGACACAAATCCAGTCACAGCAACTTCAATCACCAATTGCAATGGTGCAAGGAAAAGGGAGGAGACCCAGAGCTTCACAAATGTCCCTACCCTCCACATTCTTCGCTAGTGACTTTAGAAAGCCCAGTCGGAAGTAGAGAGAAGAAAGAAGGGCAGTCCAGGTGGAAGTCGAGGAGATTCTTCTCCAGCCTGCAACAAGCTCCCTACAGTTCCTGTCCCACCCTTCTAAAAACTGTCAGGAAACTCCCCTCCTTTAGTAAGCCTTCCTCAATTAACTCTCTATGGATGATCACTCCTATTTTTTGCATCCTTCTAGCCCTTAAGCATTTGACTTGTGCTGTCATCACATATCCTTGGCCCCTGTTGTTATTGGTGCTAGGTGCCTCTGAAGTGGTTCCAATTCATAGTGACCCTACAGAACGAAACACTGCTCAGTCCTGTGTCATCCTCACAATCATTGCTATGCTTGAGTCCATTGTTGCAGCCACTGTATCAAACCATCTCATTGAGGGTCTTCCTCTTTTTATGCTGATATACCAAGTATATGTATCTACATTACATTAAAAGGGAACCGATGTATTCTGTGTGTTCTGTCTCTTAATAAATACCTGCCCTGAAAGAGGGATTTTGTCTTCTCCCAGCACTTCTATCTCCAACCCTCAACACCACCCTCACAACCAATAAGCTCTGTAAAGGATACTTTACACATGGAGTTGATAAGGAAGATGACAGAGGACCAGCCAGAGAAAACTTGAGTCAATTTCCCCAGTAGCCAGATTCCTCTAACTCCTACCAGAGTTTTATCACCAAGTGATCTACTTTAGATCTCTCTGATCCCTACCTCCATCCTCTGGTGTTGACAGCTGGGATTGGAACTGCTGACAACAAGCCACTATTTTTAAAACATACACCCAGTCTAAGACTACCCCATGCAACAGATTCAGACATGTGTCCACCTGACAGGAGTGGATTGGGAGGCCACAAACCAAAAGAATGCTTCATTAGCCCTGCCTCTCCGTCTGTTTCTTGGGTCTGTAGATAAAGTTTCTACACACATAGAGAAGTCAGTTGCTGCTCTCGCTGCTAGGGGAGATCCCTGGACATTTTGTGGGACGACAAAGCTTTTAGAGTAGAGGCTCCCAACACTTCAGGCAAGTGTTGCTGTGTCTTACACCCTTTTCTATTGAACTATCTCAATATCTGTAATATTCAGGGGGTGCCCAACAGTGAGTGATACTCAGAAGACAAATATCTCTGGTGCTGTGTGATAGAGTTATAACACCCTCTGAAAGTTAAAAGTTAACAAGCATTTGTTCTATGTAGCTACATTTTGTTATTGACGTTAAGCTGTTAAGTGTCATCAATCGGTTTTGACTCACAGAGACAGAACCAAGGGTTCCTAAGGAGCAGATGGTGGAGTTGAACTGCCAGCCTTGTGGTAAGCAGTCCATGTTTACCCTACAGCACCATACCAGACCTCCGTTATTGATGTTGTTGTTAAGTGCCATCAAGTCGGTTCTGATTCACTGCAACCCTGTATAGGGTTTTTGAGGAGAGGTTGGTAGGTTTGAAATGCTGACCTTGTGGTTAGTAGTCCAGTGCTTATTCTACAGCACCACACTCACTGGGTGCTCACTGGGTGCTATCAAGTCAATTTTGACTAACAGCAATCACTTGTGACAGTAGAACTGCCCCCACCACTCACAGGGTTTCCTAAATTGTAATCTTATGGGAATAGATCAACCAGGTTTTTCTCTAAGGAGCTCCTGGGTGGGTTTGAGTCACCCACCTCGGTTAGTAGCTGAGTGCTTAACTGTTGTACCACCAGGACTCCAGAGTTAGATTTTGAGCACTCAATTTGTATTCTAAGACTGCAAGGTCAACAGTTCCAATCCACCAGCTGCTCTGCAGGAGAAAGATGAAGCTTTCTACTCCTGAAAGATGCTTTACAGCTTCAGAAACCCTATACAGAGTAGCCACGAGTTGTTGTTGTCAAGTGCCGTTGAGTTGATTCCTACCCTACCCACAGCGACCCTATATAGGGTTTCCAAGGAGCAACTGGTGAGCTTGTACCACCGACCTTGTAGTTCAAACGACTTTGCAGGCTGACACATTAGCCCACAGTGCTACACCAGGACTCCAGTTGTTGTTGTTAGGTGCCATTGAGTTGGTACCAACCCATAGCGACCTTTTGCAGTAGTGGGCCAACCTCACTACTGTTGCCAAGACTGGGTCCATCGGTGCTGCCACTTGGCCAATCCATCTTGTTGGGAGTCTTCCTCTTTTTCTCTGACCTTCCACCTTAACAAACATGATATCCTTCGCAAGCGACTGGTCCCTCCTGACAATATGTCCGAAGTATGAGAGATGAAGTTTGGCCATCTTGGCCTCCAAGGGGCACTCTGGCTGCACTTCTTCCAAAACGGATCTATTGGTTCTTTTGGCAGCCCATGGCACTTTCAACAATCTCCTCCAACACCATAACTCAAAAGCTTCAATTCTTCTACAGTCTTCCTTATTCACTGTCCAGCTTTCACATGTATATGAGGTTATTGAAAATACCATGGCTTGGGTCAGGCGCACCTTAGTCCTCAAGCTGACATCTTTGCTCTTCAACACTTTAAAAGGTCTTGTGCAGCAAATCTGTCTAATGCAAATACGTCGTTTGATTTCGGGCTCCTCAATAAATATTGGTTAAGTGTCATCGAGTTGGTTCTTACTCATAGTGACTGTATATAGGATTTCCAAGGAGTGGATAGTGGGTTTGAACCATTGACCTTGGAGTTAGCAGCAGTCCAGTGCTTATCCTACAGTGCCACACCAGAACTTCTAATAAATATTAGCTATTATTAATCTTATTTAATCATCACGACAACCCCATGAATTGGTGTTACTAATATTGCCATTTTATAGATGAGGAAAGATTGAATGACTTGCTTGATTTCTCACATTCAGTGTGTGAAATGGAACTGGTATTTTAATGTGAAGAGTTAAGCCAGAACCCTTCCTCCCAGACCAGTTTAACTCCAGTTAGAGAATCCTTCACCATTCATTTTACTCTGCCATAGAGTTGGCCTCAATTTATGTCAGTGTTCTGAAATCTCAGATTGCAAATTCAAAATGGGAAGCGCTAGATGCTTATCTCTCCTTATAAAAAATTCAGATTTTGCTAACATTTACTTGGGGGCAGGTGTTGTGCTAACAGTATCTCACCTGATCCTCAGAACAACTAAGCTATCTTGTTGTCAGCTAAGTGCTGTCCGTTGTCCAACTCATAGCAGCCCTGTATAGGGTTTCTGAGGAGCAGCTGGTGAGTCTGAACTGCCTCTTATAGATGCAGAAACAGTAGCTACGAGACAATAAAGGACTTGCCTGAGATCCCAGGGTTGGGGAGGAGTAGAGCTGGGACTTCAACTTAGATTCCAATTCCAAGTCCAACTGAGCTAAACCAGTCTGGCCCTTGGCTGTTTGCTGGCACAAGTGTAAAATTACCCGAATGCAGACTACCATGTGTAAGTCTGCTAGCCAAACACACAGGATTTGGAATCAGACTCTGGGGTTGGGAGTCCTGATGCTGAAAATGACTAACTCTGGGACCTCAGATAAGAAAGCTATTTTAACCTCTCAACCTTAGGTTTCCGTATCTATAATGGAGGCTAGTAACTACCCCAAAGATTAAATAACAGAATTCACTAAAGCATGTAAGCACAGGGCACATAACAACTACTCAAAATATGGTCGTTATTATCAGGCAGTGTTTTGGTCTGCTGTGCATAAGGTCACTATGGGTCGGTACTGACTCGATGGCACCTAACAACAACAACAACAACATTATTATTATTACTAACACCACAGTGGAAAAAGTAGAATCTAAATCACTTCCCAGCATTTTCCCGTCTCTTATTTAAGAATACCCCTGTAAAGACAGATGTTCAACTCACATGACAGATGGGGACACCAAGGTCTAGAAAGATTACTTCACCTTGTTCAAACTTTGGGGCAGAGTTGATCTCCTAACTTTCAGCATCATAAGATCTTCAGGATCTTTTCACCAGACACTACTATCTATTGCCTCTCTGAACTTTTCAAAATTGTCCAGAATTTCAGGGTATACAATCTTCCATTCAGTTCCAAAGGTAAGCCTTGTAGTCTTACAACTACCCTAATTGCCTATTATGAGCTCTGGGACTCACTCTGCCCACCCCACCCCCAACTGAAAATGGGTGCCGGGCAGGCTGTTCCAAGTGGAAAATTCAACTCCATCCCAGGCGGAAACCCCAAATCTCTGCTGTTCCAGCAGATTTCCAGTACGCGCTGGCTCCCAGAAACCACAATTACAGGCAAGCTCAAGGCAGAGGAGTAATTAGGCCCATACCATCGGCTCAGCAGTCTTGGCCTCTCCCTCCAGGGCTGACTCCATGTCGCTAATCTCCCATCCCCCTCACCCAAAACCCCATCTCAACCACTGCACAGCCGAGAGGGATGCAATGGGAATTTCCATCCTTTCTCTCTTCCAGCCCAACTCAATTTCCAGGAAACCGAAGAAGGCTGGGGTGAGGGGAGGAAAGAAGCCATCTCATGGATACAGCTAATGCTGAATAACAACAAGAGTTAAAAACAACTTTCACAGACAGAAGAGTGTTCTCTTACTTCCCAAAGGCCCACAAAGATGACATCTGGAAGGATCTCTCTGGTGAGTCCCCAAATGTGAGAATGAAAGGGAGTTTGTGGTATAGGAAACAGCAACCTCGATCTCTCCAGAAAGGGAATCGTCTTGGCTGGAGACAGGATGTAGAAAAGAAAATTATCTAGAAGGTCAAAGCAATCTAGGGTTCTAATTCGTATCTCCAAGATCCTGGAGGGGTCCTGCAGGAAATGCACCCCTCTCACAACTCCTCCCAAGCTTGGCTAACAGGAAGGAATCCCACACCTAGCTTTCTTTTCTAAATATATTGCTCTTCTATTCTGAATGATTAAGGTTGATAATTCTCATTTACATTGTACAGTACTTTCTTTTTCTCTTCCAGTGTGACTGCTCACCCCCTGGGGAACAGACCTGCTCAGATAGCTCTCAGACACATCACCACCAAACAGAATGTTGTCCCTTATTGTGTCCAGTGGTCTCAGGGCTGGGTTCCTCAACTTTCCTCTAACATTGTAGGCCTTCAGTGGTCTGGGTAAACTAAATCACCTCCAGGGACTTCCGGGAGGTGAAGTGAACGTTGGATAGCACAGAGGACAAATAAGGTAACATACCAAATAGGCAGTGGACATCAACTTACTAAGGTCTTTCGAATTGTTAATGGCTCAGAGCTAGAATTGAAGGTTGTCAGGACAGGCCACTCAAAAGTACCCAAAATGTGGCTGACAGAGAAGACCAAGAAAAACCTCCAAACAGCCTAGTACTCACCCAATTCCACCCCTTAAAACCTGACTTGAAACATGTCCATTTCAAGAAGTTTTCCTTGATTCAGACTCTCATGACCAACTCTTCTTCACCCTAGCTTGGAATAATCTCAGCCCTTACACATGTGGTGTGGAGTCCTGGTATGGCGCTGGAGGATAAGCACTGGACTGCTAACCACAGGTCGGTAGTCCAAACCCACCAACTGCTCTTTGGAAACCTTACACAGGGTTGTTGTCAGTCAGAACCAGGAGCCCTGGTAGCGTAGTGGATTTGAGCTGGGCTGCTAGCCACAAGGTCAGTAGTTCAAATCTACCAGTTGCTCCATGGGAGAAAGAGGAGACTTTCTGCTTCTGTAAAGATTTACAGCCTCAGAAACCCCACACAGGGTTATTATAAATGGGAACCGCCCAGTAGCACACAACCACTACCACCATGAGTCAGAATCAATTCAACAGTACCTAACAACTCATACATTTACTTTATATCATTGATTATTTTCTTACAATAAAATCAGAGTGAAATACACCCACTTAAACGTTTCATGTTATATTTGATATATCTAGTATGTACGAAAATATGAACACTTCTTTGAAGTTCTTTCTAAGAAAACTTGATTTATATGTTAAATGGCACTTATTGTGATTCTATTGTTTTTTTCTAGTTATTCTGAATACATTTCTGCATCACTGGTTTCCACAACTAAGATGTAAACTTCTTGAGAAGAATGAATGTATCTCCCACTCTTGATTCCATGAAGATTTCCACCTTGGTAATTCTGTGGGGCAGTTCTACTCTGCTCTATGACAGGATCACTAGAAGTTGGAAATGACTTGATGGAAATAGGTTTGGTGTTTTGGTTTCACACACAACATTGTTCAATTCACTTGTTTGACAACTCAGTTAACAAATGGCCATGGCACAAGTCCCAAACCTAAGGGACAGGACAAAGAGAAATTGGAGATATTCAAGATGGGGCCATACAGCATAAGCAGATGACTGACAAAGTTCCTTCCAATCCTGTTGCTGACTTTGATTTGAAGACAAAGAGGGTCTGAAGATTGGGAAGAGCTAGCATGCCCCCCATCATAAGCACTACAATCAAAGGGTCACTCTTGTCAGGGCCTAGAAAAAAGGGTTCTAAAGACAGGAAGATTCTCTATGGTCCTGTTTTCCCTCTGGGACAGAAGGCAGCTCTGGACTAAGACTTAACACTCTTTTTGGTAATACCAGGGGACGGTAAGTCAAGAAACAGGTTTTCTGGAAGCCTGAACAGTGCTCAGGTCAGGAAGGCAGTGAGGAGGTGGCTCTGACTAGTGAAAGGTTCCACCACCCACTGGCAACCCTTTCCTGGATCACTCTGAACCTTTTAATGATTTGACTGATGTGTGATGCCATCCCCATAATCCACTAAGTAAAAATGTGCCAAGAGACTGAGCCAGAGAATGAAGAACCCAAATGAAGCAACCCAAGATCTGTAGCATTAGCCCTATGCCACAAGGTCAATGAGAATGGAGCTCCTGCAAGGTCAGAACTAGCCAAGAAGAGCAGCTCTTGAAGCCCTAAGCAACTTGTGTTGGATTTTTCTCCCATGAACAAGTAATGCAAAGTTTGAACAAGTAATGCAAAGTTAGGGGGAGACAGGAGAGATGCCAACATGAGACTAAATCTGTGGAGAAACGGAGGCAGAGTCTTACCTTGTGTCACCCCTGCACTCCACACATATCACAAGTATAAGGGAAGAACAGGATAGAAAGGAGGAGGGAAAATACTGGAGAGAAGGGAAGTACAAGAAAGACATGGAATAAATGTAGACATGTGATGAAAAAACAAATGAAGGAGAGGAAAGTTACAACACTGAGGGGATATGAATAGCAAGAATATGATAGAATATAAAAAGACTTCAGACAGAGAGCTATGTGCAAAGATGTGGAGATAAGAGAGTGAAAAACTGAGCAAGAGAAAAAGCATCCAAAGGGGGATAGAAAGGCGAGTCACAGAACTATTTAAACATTAAGCTATGTCAGGAGCTGGTATGGATGCTAAACCAGCCAGACACTTCCAGACTCCGGCAGTGTGTTGGCAGCAGGGGTGTTAAAGCAACTTCTTATTACAGTATTTGGGTTGAGATTTTTTTAAAGGGCTGTGAAATCATTAATTAGTGCTGAGTGTCTGGCACAAAACAGGATGACAGGGTGGTGGGGAGAACGGTTAGTAGAGACAGAAGTGGGTAGTTGGCGTCTGGGAACAACAAGTAGGCTTGTTGTAGCAGCATTCTGGATGAAGGAGCCTACCCTAACAGGGCCTCAGTTTCCAATTTGGCCATGCAGAACCAAATATGTGTACACACATAAGCACTCTCTCCTCTTTCCTCAAATACTACCTAAAGTATTTCGTTACCTCATCTAAAATGGCAACCTCACACTCCTCTGACACTTCCTACTTTGTCTCCTTAGCAATTATTATCTGACACACTATAATTTCTTTTATTTAATTTGTCTAGATAGAACCTAGGCTCTAGGAAGACATAGATTTTTGTTTATTTTGTTCACTGCCGTATCCTCAATCACAATGATTTCTGGTACATAGTAGATGCTCTATAAATACTAAATGAAAGAAAAACCTAATTCTATTCAAACAAAATTCTTAGTTGCCTCAGAGAATACAGGGAGGAACATTTTAGAATAACTTAAAATAGAAGACAATGCAAATCCACTTCCTGCAGAATCATAAAATGTTAACAAGAAAAGAATCTCAACATCCTCAATTCAGACAAGGACAATGATGCAGAGAGGCTTCATGAATTGTCCAAGGTCCCTATTAACAAACTGCAAACTAGAACTCAGGGCTCTTATCCCAGACCAGAGAGCTTTCTATTACATCAACACCTTGGAATGTAGGGGTGTCGCCCATTCTGGAAATAAAAACACTGGGAGAAGCTGGAAAAATGAGTTCAGCTTCTCCATCTGGTCCCTTATTCAACTTCTCAGAGCTTCTCACTGTATACTGGGAGGGAACGGCAGCACCTTTGGAAGGGATGCACAGGGAGCTGCCTCCAAAGTCAGACCTCATTCCTTCACAAGGTGGGGAGAGAAACAAAAGGCAAGGCATGCTTAGTTTTTGAAGGCTTTCCTCCCAGCTATTAAAGCCATAAGGTTGCACTCAGGAGTGGGAGTTG
Organism: Chrysochloris asiatica; assembly: GCF_000296735.1. Lineage (NCBI taxonomy): Eukaryota > Metazoa > Chordata > Mammalia > Afrosoricida > Chrysochloridae > Chrysochloris > Chrysochloris asiatica. The sequence goes on from NW_006408560.1 coordinate 16,002,365, forward strand.
CAGAGATGGTGATCAAGTCCACAGGAAGTGAAAAGTCAGATTGCCTGGTATGTCAGCTGTAGATCATTAAGTATGATCTAATAAATAATAAATTATTTAAATAAATCCTAAAGGCAATTCAGAACTAATACTCCCACAAATCTTCAAAAACCCAAGATGACTCCATCTCTATCAAGAGTCTGATTATAAAGTACAAAGTGAACTTATACTTAATATGCTACTCAAATGGCTCAGAGAACTTTATATTTATGATCAACATATTATTTCCTTTATCAGTTGTGGTGGTGGTGGTGGTTTTGTGCCGTGGAGTTGGTTCCGACTCATAGCAACCCTGAACAGGGTTTCTGAGGCTGTAAATCTTTACGGGAGCAGAAAGCCTCATCTTTTCTCCCACGGAGCAGCTGGTAGTTTCGAAGTGCTGACCTAGCAGTTTACAGTCCGATTCGTAACCACTACGCTACCAGAGCTCCTTTATCAGTTGTAGTTGTTGTTATTGTTATCACTGTTTGTTCGGACTCATCATGACCGGCCGTATGGACAATGTAACAAGACAGTACCGAGTCCTGCTCCATCCTCACAACTACTGCTATGTTTGAGCTCACTCTTGCAGCTCCTGTGTCAGTCCATCTCAGGGAGGGTCCTCCTTTTTTTGACTGTCCCTCTACTTCACCAAGCAAGCATAAAGTCCTTCTCCAGGGATTGGTTCCTCCTGTTAACATGTTCAAATTACTTGAGACAAAAAGTCTTGCCACCCTCATTCCAAGAAATATTCTGGTTGGACTTCTCCCAAGACAGAATTGTTAGTTTTTCTGGGAGTCCAAGGTATGTATATTCAACACTCTTCTTCAGTCTACCTTATTTATCATTCAGCGTTCACATGCAGACTGTTGTTGTCGTTAAGTGCCATCGAGTCGATTCCGACCCACAGTGACCCTGTATAGGGTTTACAAGGAGCAGCTGATGAGCTTGAACCACTGACCTTGCAGTTCAAATGGCTTTGCAACATGTATATTAGACAACTGAAAAACACATGGTTCAGGTCAAGTACATCTTAGTACTAAAACGGCCATTTTACTTTTTAACACTTTAAAGAAGTCTTTAGAAGCAGATTTGCCCAATGCAGTATGTCGTTTGATTTCTAGACTATTGCTTCCATGGACACTGATTGTGTAACAACCAAGTAAAATGAAATTCTTGATACTTTCAATATTTATTCAATATTAAACTGCACAAACCATTCATAACTGGTCTAGTTGTGAAGATTTTTGTTTTATGCTGAGGTGCAATCAATACCAAATGCTGTAGTCTTGGGTCTTTATCATTAAATGCTTCAAGTCCTCTTTGCTTTCAATAACCAAGGTTGTATCATCGGCATATCACAGGTTAATGAATCTTCCTCCAATTTGGATACCATGGTCTTCATATAGTACAACTCCTCAGATTATTTGCTCAACATACAAAATGAACAAGTATGGCTAAAGGACACAATCCTGAACATACCTTTCCTGATTTTAAAGCATGCTCTTGTTCTGTATGAATGACTGCCTTGTGGTCTATGTATAGGCTCCACATGAGCAACGCTCAATGTTCTGAAATTCCCATTCTTTCCAATGCTACTTATAATTTGTTATGCTCCACACAAAGCCTTTGCATAGTCAATAAAGCATAAAGCATAGGCAAACATCTTTCTTGTATTCTCTGCTTTCAGTCAATATCCATTAAGACGTCAGGAATGATATCCCTCATTCTGAGGCCAACTTGAATTTCTGACAGTTTTCTGTAGATGTATTGCTGCAACCATTTTTGAACTGCCTTCAGACGAAACTTTACATGCATGTGATATTAATGATATTATTTGATAATTTTCACATTCTGTTGGAATACCTTTATTGGGAATGAGTACAAATATGGATCTCATCTATATTTTTCTTTCAGAAAATATTGAGTATCAGAAAACAAGGCTTATCAAAGAAAACTATCCTGAACTCAATGGATTTGTGCTAAGCCCTTAAGAGACTACCAGGAAGAATAAACACCCTAGGACTCTCTTATGAGACTTTCACAGGACTGTTTTCCTCATAACCTACTGCAGATTGGAACCCATCCTTCATATAACAAAAGTAAATCATTTGTGTCTAGGTACAACTCACCAGCTCCTCCTCGGAAACTGTCCAGGTTGCCATGAGTTGAAATCAACCCAACAGCACTTAACTACAAGAGGTACTTGTTCAGTATTGTTTGTCAAACAATCTGCGCTGAATCTGTATAAAAAAACAGATCCTACTTTACAGCATTCCTGCTGAGGATTAAAAACAACACTGAGAATGGTGCCTGGTACATAGTAAGTGATATAGAAGTGTTAGCTGCTATCATCATTAGCAGAAGCAGCAACAGTATCTCTAAGCTATTCATTCAACAAAATGTATTGAGCCATTAATGTAAAGCATTGCTAGGCTTCAGGGAAAAAGTAAAATAAGACAGAAATGAGATTCCCCTCCCATGTCTATTGTAAATCACTGTGGGTCTTTAGACAAAAGTGCTCATGGGCCAGTGATATGAGAGAGGACATGGAGTCTGTAGGTTAATATTCACATGGACTCCTCATGCTATGCTGTCTAGCAGCCCTTAACACCACGAGACGACTACATGTGTGGACCATTAGCCACTGTTGTTCTGCCTTATTCAAACTTACTTTATTTGAAAGGCTGAATTCTAGTTTATTTCTATTACCTGTACTTGGACCTGTCCTCAACTCCTCACACCTTCCACCCTTTCCTACACACATCAAGAGCCTTCTCCAGTGGGTGGATTTATTTCAAAGACAGTCTTTTGTTCTTAATGCGCTAGACTGCAAAGTCGGTTTGAACAGCAAGGTTCAACTTCATCAGCCAATCCTTGGAAACCCTATACAGGGTCGCTATGTGTCAGAACCAATTTGATGGCATTTAATAACAATTCTGCTTTAAATAACTGAGTCTCACCAGGCCTATTGATCATCTGCCTCACAAAGTCCTGCTCTTTCCTCAAGCCTCTCAGTTCAAACATAGTAATGCCTCTTGGTGAAGCATCCCCTGATGTGTTTCTTGCCTCTTCCCCACACCATCCTTCTGGCCTCTGCTCTAACTTGTACTCTCCCTCCCTCTATTAAAAATCTCTCTTTATGGGTCTCTTTCTTACAACACATTTTTAATTCCTTGGATTTCCCATGTTAGCTCTTTTACCTGTTAGTGACTGTGGTAAATTATTTAATATGTCTCTTGTAGCCATGTCTTTATAACTCCCATTAAATGACTTTTTTCCTGATGGGTCTGGGATAAGATGATGATAGGATTACATGATCTAGTTGTGTGTGATTGTTAACAGGATTGTGAACACTTAGAATTCTAACATGGTTATAAAATGAGCCATCTCAGAAGCCGGAGGGGAGATCTAACTACCATAAAGTATGAAGAGCCAGGAATAGAGCATGTCCTTTAGACCCCAAGACAGCTGCATGCTGAACTTCCCTGATCCAGGGACAGAAAGCTGTGACACCAGAGAAGCAACAGAGGAGCAGCAGGCAGCAGAACCAAGATCAAGAGCACAAGACCAAGCAGTGGACTTCCCAGTCCACCAAGCAAGTAAAACTGAGTGCCTTCAGGCAGGAGGCTTACGTGCCTCCAGGCACTTAATTGGAAACGAGGCTTGCTAACCCATCAAGCTAAAGCCGAGTACCTTTAGGCTGAGGCTTATAACGGAGCGGAGTGCCCTTTGGGCATTGATCCTCAGCCCTAAAAGAGCTTTGCAACATTGCCTGAGCAGGATAGAGGCCAGGTCAAGGGGTTGAGGGCCAGAGAGAGTCCTGCCTGTGGGCACAGCAGCAGAGACACTGTCCTGACTGGAAAAACTATGCCTGAACATTACTGATCCTGAATTACAGCCTGTTAACTTCCCTAATTAACTCCCATAACTGTGAGTATGGTGTCTGAATTCTGTGTGGCCACTGCAACAGATTATCAAACCCAGATAATAAATAGAGTGCCGTGGGAGGGGATGGTTTGGGCTCATTTTTGCAGTGACCTCACCCGTTCCTTGTCCTATTTTCTTTCCAGGTGTCAGTCCCTCTCCTGGCTTTTCTTTTCAGCCTGGATTCCAAAGTTGATCTCCTAAAGCAGCAGTCCTAATTCCTTTACAATCCAACTCTTCCACCAAATCTGTTCAACAAACGCCCATCTGGGAGTTTTGGTCTTTTTTCCAGTTAGCTTAATTCAGCTGGGAAGAATCACACCACAGTGCAATCTAGTTTGCAGATTCAAGGTCTCCAGTATGGACTTTGTTGGCCTTAGTCAAGCCTTTCTTTCATGCCTGCTTCATCACTACTCCAAATCTTTACAATTCTCAAGTTCCATATTTAAAACCCACCCTCTCTCCCTCCATCACTAGATTGTCTTGCCTCTTATCTCACTGAAATAACTATGGCCTTTAGGTATTTTCAACTTCCTGCCTCCATCTATAAGCTCCTCACTCCACATTCACAATAATCTTTGAGCCTTTCCTCCAGCAGTTCAAGGTCAAGTTCCACTCATGCCACTGACTCCATTCCCCTCAGCATGAAGATTTCTCTAAATCTTTAAGATCCCTCCAATTCTTTATTAACATCCACCTCATAAACCTGAGTTAAAAATTACTTTCTTGACCCAGTCAGTCCTGTTAACTATTACCAATCTTTCCTCTCTTCTCATCCAGATTTTGGAAAGAAGTTTACATTTACTATCTCCAGTTTTTCATCTCCCAACTTACCCCTCAACTCATCTGTAATCTGGTTTCTGTTTCTTGAACTTTGATGAAATTATTTTTAATAAGATTATCAATGGTCCCCTAACTGAAAGTGTCAAGATTTTTCTTTTTCAGATCTCATCTAACTGGACCTCTCTACATCTCACACTGTTGGTCACTCTTTTTCAGGCCTGCTACTCCTGGTGTGGCGCTGTGGGTTAATGTGCCAGACTGCAAAGCCATTTGAACTGCAAGGTCGGCAGTTTACGCTCACCAGCTGCTCCTCGGAAACCCTATACAGGGTCGCTATAGGTCAGAATTGACTCAATGGCACTTAACAACAACACTTATTCTGAAAGGAGCTCTAGTAGCATGGTGATTAAGAGTTGGGCAGCTAACCTCAAGGTCAGCAGTTCGAAACTACCCACCGTTCCGCGAGAGAAAAATGAGGCTTTCTGCTCCCATAAAGAATTACAGCCTTGGAAACCCCTATGCAGGGTTGCTATGAGTCAGAACCGACTCCATGGCACATAACCACCACCACTACTCTCATCCTTAAGTCCTGATGTGGTGCTGTAGGATCAGCACTGGATTCAAGCCCACCAGCCACTCCTCAGAAACCCTATACAGGGTTTAGAACCAATTCCACGGCAATTAACAACAAACAACTCTTACTCTGTATTCTCTTCTGAGGGGTCAGTGTCTACTCTAGTGGCTTTAATCAACTCTTTTAACAGCGTTAACTCCTAAATCTTATGTTTAGCCCTTAGTCTTTCTGTAAGGTGTCAAACTCCTATATCCAGAGGGATATTTCAGCCTGTTGACCAACCTGAAGATACACACACTCACTCAATATGTCAAAAACCTTATCTCCACACAGTCCACTTGTGTCTTTCTCCTGTAGCCTCTAGCCTCTCTCTTGCCCAGAAGAGATACTCTAGCCATCAATCTTGATGTTTCCCTCTCTCTAAGCCCACTGCCATGGAGTCAATTTTAACTCACAGATTACAGACTTGCTCCCTAGGGTTTCTAAGACTATAACTCTTCCCAGAAGCAGATAGTTTCATCTTGGATTGAACTGCCAACCTTGCTGTTAGCAGTCCAGTGCTGATCCTACAGTGCCACACCAGGAGTCCAGTTGGTACATAGTAAGTACAACATATAAGTATTTATTAAACAAAACAAGCAACAAATCGCCCCTCCCCAGGCCAGCTGTTACCTTCATCCTGTGCCCCTGACTCACAGTGTGTATCCCCATGACTGAACTCATCATACACTGTAATTATCAATTTAGTAATCTGTGTGCTCCTTGATGCAAAAATTCTCTTATTCACCTTTGTAGCCCTAAGGCCTAGCACCAGACTTTCACTCTAGGCACTCAGTAATGCACAGTTATTTCTGTTAAACAGTTATATGAGCACAGAGGGCCTCACTACAGGCAGCACGGGCAAGTGCTTCTTACCCCTGGAGGAAGAAACACTGGAATGGAAAATCAGCCTAGATTTGGTGCCCTGGCCTGGTGGGCGTGTTTCCCATGGTGAGCCGGATACCATCATTCACTCAATAACATTTACTGAATTCCTACCAAGTATCAGTCGCTTTGCTATATTGGTCCTTGCCCTCTGGGAGTCTCAATTCACTGAGGGCTGAGTCTTTTTTTTTGCAATAGGGTGATGTAACAGTAAGGTCATGATGACTGAGGTCTGAGAAACAAATTAGGAGTTTTGGATAGTCTTAGGTTTTTAGTACTGATGAAACAACAAAGGAAGTACACTTCTGATGAAATTTTTAGAGCAATTGAAAAATAATGGAAAAATTTCCACAAACTTTTTGTAGTCCCCTCATATGTTTGTCCGGAGCCCTGATTCACTCAGCCTCTCAAAAATAGCAAGACCTACATTCCACGTGCTTATTGTGAAAATTAAATGAACAAATGTACCTGGAGTATCTATTACAGGCCTGGCACATGGTAAGCATTCAATAAGAGGAAGCCACTGTCATTTACTCTCTGGTGGCCTGGAAAATTTTCCTTATCTGTAGAATGGGGGTTACCCTACACTATATCTTGTTGTTAGGTGCCGTCGAGTCAGTTCCTACCCATAGTGACCCTGTATAGATACAGTTTCCAAGGAGCAGCTGGTGAGAGCTTGAACTGCTTACCTTGTGGTTCAGACCAACTTTCAGCCCACAGCACATTAGCCCACAGTAGTCCACACCAGGAGTCTCCTATACTACTGCTGTTGTTGTTGTTGTTATATGCTTTCAAGTCAGTTCTGACCCCATAGCGACCCGGTATAGGGTTTCCAAGGAGTGACTAGTGAGCTTGAACCACTGACCTTATGGTTCATACTGACTTTGCAGTCCAGCGCATTAACCCATAGCACCACACCAGGACTCCCTATAATGTCTTATTGTTAAGTGCCACCGAGTCAGTTCCAACCCACAGTGACTCTGTATAGAGTTGCCGAGGAGTGGCTGGTACACTTGAACTGCTGACTGTGCGGTTCAAACCAACTTTGCAGTCCAGCGCATTAACCCACAGTGCCACACGAGGACCCTCTATACTATCTTCTTGTTCTTAAGTGCTGTCGAGTTGGTTCTGACCCATAGCAATCCTGTACAGAGTTCCCGAGGAGCAGCTGGTAAGCCTCAACCACCGACCTTGCAGTTCAAACAGCTTTGCAGTCAGATGTGTTAACCCACAGCACCACATCAGTACTCCCCCTATACTATCTAGAGGACCCCTAAGTGGACTGCTAACCACAAGGTTGGCGGTTCAAACCCACTAGCCGCTATGACAGAGAAAGATGAGGCTCTGTGCTCCTGTAAAGAATTAGTCTCAGAAAGCTCTGTAAGTGATAATCAACTAGCTTGCAGTGGTTTTTATAGCAGGAGAACCAAGCTAAAGAGAAATGGTACCAATGCATACATTGATGTCTGTTTAGCACTTCCCACTCACTGGATTCTAGGCAATATGTTGGGGCCACAGAGTCAAAAGCATATTTCCCCCTCAAAATATTTATGGTATGAGAAATGTAAATACCTCAAGGATTGCTATGAGAATAAAAAATAACAAAATGCATGGCTTTTTTTTTTTTAAAGAAAACACTTCCAACAACAGTACACAACTCATACATAGGGTTCTTTTGAGTACAGCAGCATAATTTAGTAATGTCATTAATGTGATGTCATAAAGCCGTGCTCCATTGTTCTCAGCTTTGTTGTTAAGTGCAGTTGAGTAGTTTCCAATTCATAGTGACCCTTTATAGGGTTTCCAAGGAGCGACTGGTGAGTTTAAACAGCCAACCACCTTGTGGTTCAAACTAACCTTGTGGTCCAGTGTTTTACCCCACAGTGTCACACCAATTCTCAGCCTTAGACCACTGAAATCCAATGCTACATGCCAGACCACGTAAGATTTAAAAAGAAAGAAAATAAGAAGGAAAAAAAGAGCTGCAAATAAAGATATATTCCTTTCAAACTCCCAATAATAATCAAGTAAATGTGGACAAGCTGAGTGGGCAGGATGTAGGATTTCTCAGGACAGTTCAGTTTAAATTTTTCCCATCAACCGTCTTCAGTCCTTTCTGACTACATCATCCAGGTAGTAGGGCCTGTAGAAAACATCTCACTCTGCACTCAGATTCTCAACAGTCCAGCCTTGGAATTCTCATAGCACTCTGTATCACAACTACTATGCTTACTTGTTAGTTACTAGATAGTGCCTGATACATGGTGGGCACTGACTCAATAAAGGGATGGATATAAGGAGTTAACAATCTCTTTTCATGTTAAAGGGATTTCTAGTGAGGAAGAAGCCAACATCTGCCCCACAGGCCTAGCAAAAAGTTCTAAAATCCCAATTTACTTCCAAACTCAAAAAAAAAAAAACCACACTGATTGGAAAGAGAAGGAAAAGTATTTGAAAACAACAGAACTTAGAATCAAATAGCTGGTTCTAAAATCCTTGGAGACCAACAAAAAAATCTACAGGAACTAATAAGTGCATCTAAAAAGGTTGTAAAATATAGGGTCAATATAAAAAAATCAATTGTATTTGAATATACTAGCAAGGAATGATTGAAAACTGGTATTTAAAAACAGCATTTACAGGCTTCTGGCAGATCGGGTGGCAGTGGAGTGACGAACTCTACCGGGAACAACACAGAATACAGGACCAAGAAAGCTCAGGGGATGGTCCCAGTACTCTGAACCACATATAAAGGAATAAATATATAGAAGGTTGGAAGACTTACAGCTGGGGAGTTTGTGGCAGAAGCAAAAAATCCATTGCTTCCTGGTTCGGGACACTCAGCTGCTCCAGGAGCCGCCATTTTATGTGGGGCCAAGCGGGGAAAGGATCAGAGCAGCCACGGACACCTGATAGACGTGTAGACATTCTTCTTCTTCTTTTTTTTTTTTGGTATCTTTTCGTTGGTCTCTTGTTGTCTGCGTACCTCCATTCTGGTAACTATAGGGGTGCCTGAGCTAGTGGATACCCCAGCCACACCCTCGGAGGGTTATACTACGCATTTGTCTAGATCTCCTTGAAATTTAAAGAGACACTTAAAACCAAACGGCCGACAGATACTCAGGCTAAGAGCAGGCCTTGAACTTTTCTTGTTTGCTTTTTGTTCTGTTTTTTAACATGGGAAAGAGAAGGAGA
>NW_006408560.1:16018998-16027383 GCF_000296735.1 Chrysochloris asiatica
AAGAGCAGAGAGCGGGACCCTACCCAGAGAAGCAGTGATGCCTGAAATGGAGCCAGAGATGATGACGTGGAGAGATGGAGCAGCTGGAGACTTTAAATCCAGAGAGGGAGAGCGACCATGCGCTGAAGACCTGGGTGGTACGGGGGATGGATTGCAGGGTATACCCTTTGGTTGGCTGATGATGCATGAAGGGGATTGTAACCATGGCAATGAGACGATAATACGATAGAATGAATGTAAAATTAACGTTCTCCCATGTAAACTATCACATAATTCACAATAAAACATTTAAGAAAAACAGCATTTACAACAAGAGCAAAAATATAGACTATTTAGGGGAAAATCTGACAAAAGATGCAAAAAGCCTGTACACTTAAAATTATAAAACATTGCTGAGAGAAATTAAAGACCTAAATAAATGGAGAAATATACCATGTTTGTAAACTGGAAGAGTCAATACTGTTAAGATGCCAATTTTCTTCATATCAATCCATGGATTCAACAATCTCAATCATAATCCGAGAGGGAATTTTTGTAGAAATTGGCACAAGAGGATTCTAACATCTATATGAAAATGAAAAAAGGCAACCTAGAATAGTCAAACAATTCTGAAAAATAAAAAACAAACAAGAACAAAGTTGGGAAGACTTACATTATATCATTTTAAGACTTATTATAAACTATGGTAATCAAGACAGTGTGATGCTGGCCTAAGGACAGATATGCAGATCAATGGAACAGAACAGAGTCCAGACCATTCGTAAACAGTCCACTGATTTTTTGGTAAAATTGTCATTGCAATGCAAAGGGGAAAAATTACTCTTTTCAACAAATGGTACTAGAACAATTGGACATGTATCTGCAAAACACAAACAAAAAATCTCAACCCTTGTATCTCATACATTATATAAAAAGTAACTCAAAATAAATTACAGGGTTAAATGTAAGAGCTAAAAACCATAAGACTTCTAGAAGAAAACATGAGAAAATCATAGTGAATTTGAATTTGCAAATATTTATTAAATACAAAGGGGATGAAATGAAACAGAAAAAGACAAATTAAGAACTTTTGCTCTTCAAAGGTCACTATTTTACTGTACACTAATTTAAAATCTTTAAAGACATTGCTATGAAAATGGTTAAAAGCAAGCCACATAATTGATATCACTAAATTGTATACTTAAAAAAAATGTTAATTGGTAAATGTTGAGTTATATAATATATACATTTTTTTACAACAACAACAAAGCTTAAAGAAAAAGCAAAAGCAAGCTACAGACTAGGAAAAAATATTTGCAAAATCATATATTCAACAAAAGAAATTGTACCTATAATATATAAAGAACTCTAATTACTCATTAACTGGATTAATACTAGGCAATGTGGTCATTAAGTGCTGTCAAGTAGGTTCTGATTCATAGTGACCCTGTATTGGGCTTCCAAGCAGCGGCTGGTGGGTTTGAGCCACCAACCTTGTGGTTAGCAGTCCAGGGCTTATCCTACAGTGCAAACCCAGGCTGCTGTCAAATTGATTCTAACTCCTAGCAACCCCAAGTCACAGAATGAAACTTCTTAAGATTTTCTGAGCTATAATCTTAATGGAAGTAGATCACCAGGCCTTTTCTTCCACAGCACACAACAAGGAAATGCAAATTAAAACTAAGATAAGGAATTGGACCCTCATAATGTAGTGCTGTAAGATAAGCACTCGACTGCTAACTGCAAGGTTCGTGGTTCAAACACACCAGCTACTCCTCAGAAATTCTATATAGGGTCATTATGAGTTGACACCAACTCCACAGTACATAACAACATATACACTCACACTAACATAAAACCAAACCAGTTGCCATTTGTTGATCCCAACTCATGTCAGATTATAACTGTGTTCCAAAGGATTTTCTATTTCAGAAGTAGATTGCCCGGTCTTTCTTCCAAAACACCACCAACTGTTTGACAAGTAGCTGAGTGCTTAATTGTAGGCATTCAGGGAATCCACACACATACTAGAATGGTTAAAATTAAAAAGACTGACTGTACCAAGTACTGGCAAGGATGTGGAGCAACTGGAACACTCATTATTATTAGTGAGAATGTAAAACTGTAAAAACACTTTGGAAAACATTTGGCAGTTTTTTTATGACATTAAATATATTTCAACTATATTAAGCCAGCATTTCTCTCCTTCAATTTACCCAAGAGAAATGAAAGTTAAAATCCACACAGACTTGTATACCAATGTTCATAGCAGCTTTATACGAACAGGAACTCAAATGTCCACCAACTGGTGAATGGATACTAAGAAATACAAAGGAACAAATTACAGATCTACAAAACAACATGGGGAAAGCTCAAAATAATTCTGCTGAGTGAAAAATATCAGACTGAAAAATAAATAAAAGAGCAAGTTGTATATGGTTTGATTTATATGTTGTTGTTGTTAAGTGCCGTCAAGTTGGCTTCGACTCATGGCGACCCTGTATAGGGTTTCTGAGGAGTGGCTGGTGGATTTGAACCATCAACCTTGTAATTAAAACCAACCTTGCAGTCCAGTGCTTTATCCTGAAGCACCACACTTGATTTATATAGAAATATAGAAAATGTTAACTAATCTACAATGGCAGAAAATATAAGCCAGTAGAGCCTGAGTAAGGGCAAGAGAGAAATGGATCACAAAGAGGCGTGAGGAAGCTTTTTGGAGGGACAGGCATGTTTCTTATCTTAGTTGTTGTGATGGTACAACAATGTATAGATGTCAAAACGATAAAAAATTATGTACTTTAAATATGTGCATTTCTTATATTATCAAATCTACCTCAACAAAATCATTATAAGAAAAAGAAACAGCAATGGGGTTAGGGGAGAAGGAGCACACCCGCTTTTTCCTGGTAGTTTAAGTCTGTCCCAAGACACTGTAAATGAGCCAGATCACAAAGCTCCTGCTAGGTCAGAAAGTGGGGCAATGGCCTTTGGATTTAAAATGAGGGGCAAGCATAATATGTACATGTACTGTTTTGCATTTTATATGTTGTAAATACTAATGATTACTTTGGACTTGTTATCAGGAAAGATCGGTACCTGGAAAAGGACATCATGCCTGGTAAAATGGAGGGTCAGTGAAAAAGAGGAAGTCCCCCAATGGACTGACAGTGGCAAAAACAATGGGCTCAAACATAACAATTGTAAGGATGGCGCAGAACTGGGCAGTGTTTGGTTCTGTTGTGCTTAGGGTAGCTATGACTCAGACTAACTTGATGGTATCCAACAACAACAAATACCACATTAATGGAGTGAAACAGTCATTAAAAACAGATAATCCAAAAAGATTTTAATTTTCCTTTGGAATTTAAAAAGTGGTTTTGTTTTGCACCAGACATATTCTCGAGAATGCTGGGCTTTGACTAACATTAAAATGAACACTTCCCATTCCCAACTCCTATTTTATGCTAGAAGAGAAGCTAAGGAGTTCACAAGTGGCAAGGATGTTATAATGCTGATATTAATAAAGCAATTATGTTACATGTAGACAGAGTTCAAAAGCATTCCTCTGTCAATGTTACATGCAGGCAAATGTTTGTGGATGTGCTCCCCATTCACTCTTCTGAGCTGCCCCCAAAAGCTTTTGTAGATCTCTAAATACTTGTACCTCAATGTGAAATGTGTAATAGCTTGCCTGTACACCCGTCAGGAAAGATGGAAAGAGCAAAAGATTGATTGCTGAGATTCTGTCAGTAAGTTCTCAGCAATTATTGACTCTGGCAAGCCAGTTGCTCTGTAGAAGGTGGCAAAAAGAATGAGATGGAGGACACAGTTCTGGCAGAGGAGAGAGGACACTGGGATTTCAGGCCAGAAGGACATCTGGCCAGCAGAATATACTGTCCTTTGGTGCTTGTAGGTGGGCACTGCAGAGATGCAGCCTTCCAATTAATTCCTAAGCCTTTGTCAAGTATCTATTTGGGCCCAGTAAATGCACTTGCCTTGTAATGTTCCTAGATTAAAAACTGAAACAAGGGCACAAACTCATTTAAAATCAAATCATTAAGCATCAGGGATATAAATTCCACATGCATCCTGTCTTAAGTCTTAATTGTGTGGCCCTATGATGAGCACATTAGGGAGACCACCCCCTGGGAGTTTTCAATACAAAAGGAACATCCCAAATCCATTAAATCAACTGTGGGTTACCCATGATAAAAGAGAGGTAAAATGAAGCAGGAGAAAGAAAATTAGACTAAGTTCAAAAGTCTTCTTTTTCTGTTCCATTCTTGACACTATGTGTGAACAGGCAAACTGCTCAAACTTATGCCTCAATTTCTTCATGAGGACCCTAATCTCATAGTCTTATTGTGAGGACCATATAAGAATATACAATGGAGCTTCAAAAAGTTCATGGACACATTTCACTACCTTTTAATTCCATGTCCCACATACTTTTTGAAGCCCCCTGGCATGTGCCAAAATACTCATCAAAATAACTAGCTAAAGGAATCCAGACCCATGTAAAAAAGGACTACACAACCAGACAAATTGAAAATGCAGCCAAGGTTGGTTTAACATGAAAACCAATCAATGTAATATACTACAAAATAATGAACAAGAACATGGTCATCTCAGTAGGCACATGTTTAAAAAGTCTGATAAAATCCAACTCTTTTTCATAATAAAAACATTCAACAAACTAGCGAAGAGGGAACTTTCTCAATCTGATAAAGGTCATTTGCAAAAAGTCCACAGTGAACATCATATTTCTTGTTGAAAGACTCAATGCTTTCTCTTCATCAGGGAGAAGCTGCTCTTGCCACTTTTAGTCAACACTGTCCTGGAGATTCTGAACTTCTGAACAGTACAATTGGCAAGAAAAAAGAAGAGGCATCATCTGGATTAGAAAGGAAGAAGTCATATTTATCTCTATTTGCAGATGATGTGTGTGTCTATGTATCTATCTATATATCTATCTCTATATATGTTGTTGTTGTTAAGTGCCATCGCATCGAGTCGGTTCTGACCGACAGCGACCCTGTACAGGGTTTCTGAGGCTGTAAATCTTTACGGGAGCAGAATGCCTCATCTTTCTCCTGCGGAGTGGCTGGTAGTTTTGAACTGCTGGCCTTAAGGTTCGCAGGCCAATACGTAACCACTACGCTACCAGAGCTCCTATAATTTATATATACATATACATACATATACATATATAGTGGTGGTTATGTGCCATGGAGTCGGTTCCGACTCATAGCGACCCTGTACAGGGTTTCTGAGGCTGTAAATCTTTACCGAAGCAGACAGCCTCATCTTTCTCCTGCAGAACAGCTGGTAGTTTTTAACTGCTGACCTTGTGGTTCACAGCCCGATTCGTAACCACTACGTGACCAGAGCTCCATATACATATATATGTTATTAAGTGCCGTCAAGTCAGTTCTGACCCATAGCAACCCTGTACAGGGTTTCCAAGGAGGAGCTGGTGAACTTGAACCACCAACTTTGCAGTTCAAACCCCTTTGCAGTCCAGCGCATTACCCTACAGTGCCACACCAGGACTCCTATATATATATGTTTTATATATATATAACTATAACTATATATATATATATACACATATGTTAAGCGCCATCAAGTTGGTTTCAACTCATAGTGATGCTGTATTGGGTTTCCAAGGAACGGCTGGTGAGTTTGAACTGACCACCTCATGGTTCTAACTGACCTTGCGGTTCAGTGCTTATTCTACAGCACCACACTAGGAAAACACACACACACACACACACACACACACACACACACAAATCTAAGGTACCCACAAGAGTTCTGCAGTTCCTATCAAAATTCTTTTTATTTTGTAGATATTGACAAACTGATCCAAAAATTCATATTCAAGGGATCCAGAATAGTCCAACAATCTTGAAAAACAACAACAAATAATCCAACAAAGTTGGAGAACTAACAGTTCACTATTTTAAAGCCTACTACAAAGCTATATTACAGTGTCAATGGGATAAAAATGGATTCTATGCACGACAAAATGAAACAACCCTCACAATTATTATGCTTGTAAATGAAAACCATAATGAAATACCACCTCACACCTTTGAGAATAACTAAACTTAAGTAGAGGAGTAATAACAAATGCTGATGTGGATGTGGCAAAATTGGAACTCTTTGTCTATTGCTGGTGGGAATGAAAAACAGTATACCGTTTTGGACAACAGCTGGCAGTTCCTCACAAGTAGAAGCATTAAGTTACCAAGAACCCAATCTACTGCTACTGAGTTGTCGTCAACACACAGCAACCCTACAGGACTGAGTAGAACTGCCCTGCTGCAGGGTTTCCGGGGACTGAAATCTCTATAAAAGCAGATTGCCAACTTAGACATTGGCTATCTAAAATGAGGGGGCAATAAAGGCACGAAGTGACTGGCTTACAAGGTTTCAAGAGGGAGCTTAGTTAAGAGTGTAGGGGGAAAGAAAGAGTCCCCACTAAATTGTTCTCATCTTGTCTAGATGGGTCTGGTGAAAGGAGATGGGGATAAGATTCGTAAGATTCAGTAGTGAATAACTGTTATCATGACTAATCGCGACTGTCACAATTGTAAAGGTAGAAGTTTTGTAACAAAAAAAAGGGGGGTGATTAATCTTACAGTCCAGAAACAGAGGACCCTAGGACCATCAAGAGAGGAACACACAAATAGAATGTGGGACCTTATCCAGAGAAGCAGCAGCACTAGAGATGGAGGTAGAGATGGGGGCATGGAGAGGGGGAGCGGTTGAGGACTCTAGATTCATCAACTAAGAAGAGAAGGACTAAGAACTGGTGGCCAGGAGGCAGACTTGCAGAATGTGTCCTTTGGAGATGTAATTTATTATATATGCCTGAGTGGGGTTTTTTGTTTGTGTGTTTTTTAAAAAAAGCTAAAGTGGATAAAGAGAAATACTTTTAACTCATGGTATATGGAGGGGATTATAATCAATGTAAAGAAACAAGTTATACGAATTGTTGAATGTGAAACTGATGATGTGCCCTGTAAACTTTCACTCAATCCACAATAAAAACCTTAAATTAAAAAAAAAAAAAAAAGCAGATTGCCTTCATCTTGCTCCCACTGTACAACTGGGAGGTTCTAACCACCCAACCTTTCAGCAGCCCAATGCTAAACATGCTGTGCGCCACCATGGCTCCTTTAAGTTACCCACCCACTACCATGGAGTCAATTCCTGCTCATAGCAACCCTATATATGGTTTCTGAGACTGTAAATCTTCATGGGAGCAGGCAGCCTCATCTTCTCCTGTGTGTGGAGTAGCTGGTGGAGCTGAACCACTGACTTTGTGGTTAGCAGCCCAATACATACCCCACAGTGACACCACTGTTGTTCCTAAATGCCATAGAGCCGGTTCCAACTCATAGTGACCCTGTGTAGGCTTTCCGAGGAGCAGCTGGTTGGTTTGAACTGCCGACCCTGTGGTTCAGAGTACAGTACTAATCTTACAGCGACACACCAAGAGTCCAACATTGTTGTGGTTGTTGTTGTTATGTGCCATGGAGTTGGTTCTGACTCATAGCGACCCTGTACAGGGTTTCCAAGGCTGTAAATCTTTACAGGAGCAGAAAGCCTCATCTTTCTCCCGCATAACAGCTGGTAGTTTCGAACTGATGACCTGGCGGTCCGCAGCCCGATTTGTAACCACTACGCTACCAGAGCTCCTTAGGAGTCCAACCTAACACCCAGCAATTACACTACATGATAAATACCCAAATAAATTAAAAACAGGTTTTCAAACAGTCATATATGCATAGTCATAGCACTAGTCACAACAGTTTAGAGGCAGTCTTAAATGTCTGTCAGTAGATGAATGGATACACAACATATGTGTTGTTGTTGTTAAGTGCCGTTGAGTCAGTTCCTACCCATAGCGATCCTGTATAGGGTTTCCAAGGAACAGCTGGTGAGCTTGAACCACCAACCTTGCAGTTCAAATGATTTTGCAGTCTGATGCATTAGCCCGCAGCACCACACCAGGACTCCATATGGTGGTGGTAGTTATGTGCCATGGATTCGGTTCTGACTCATAGAGCCCCTGTAGAGGGTTTCCCGAGACTGTAAATCTTTACATGAGCAGAAAGCCTCATCTTTCTCCTT
Organism: Chrysochloris asiatica; assembly: GCF_000296735.1. Lineage (NCBI taxonomy): Eukaryota > Metazoa > Chordata > Mammalia > Afrosoricida > Chrysochloridae > Chrysochloris > Chrysochloris asiatica. The sequence goes on from NW_006408560.1 coordinate 16,027,126, forward strand.
CTCCCGCAGAACAGCTGGTAGTTTCAAACTGCTGACCCTGAGGTTAACAGTCTGATTTGTAACCACTACACTATCAGAGTTCCTTAGGCAAGGGAAGAGTGCGCCATAAAAAGGAAGTACTGATATATGCTACAGCATAGATGAACCTCAAAAACATATGCTGTCAGGGTAGATAGGGATGGGCAACTTAGACATTGGCTATCTAAAATGAGGGGACAATAAAGGCACGAAGTGACTGGCTTACAAGGTTTCAAGAGG
>NW_006408560.1:16027898-16038208 GCF_000296735.1 Chrysochloris asiatica
ATATGGAGGGGATTATAATCAATGTAATGAAACAAGTTATATGAATTGTTGAATGTGAAACTGATGATGTGCCATGTAAATTTTCACTCAATCCACAATAAAAACCTTAAGTTAAAAAAAAAAACAAAAACAAAACATATGCTGTATCAAAGCAGTTAGATGTAAAAGGTCACGTATTGTATGCTTCCAGTAGATAACACCATTCAGAAAGAACAAAGGCTAGTCTTGAAGTTAGCAGTCCGGAGCTTACCCTCCGGCACCACACCAAGACCCCCATAAAGATTACAGTCTTAGAAATCCTATGGGGAAATTCTACCCTCTCCTATAGGACTGCTATGAGTCAGAACAAGTTTACAGCCAAGGAAACCCTATAGGGCAGTTCTCTGTAACTTTTAACACATAGGGTTGCCACGAGTTGGAAACCCTTGATGATACTATGTTTGGTTTTAAGGTTTCTGGTTGGTGCCAATGGTTATAGTAACTACTGTTCAAAAGATTGGCAGTCTGAGTCCACCCAGCTACAGCTCAGAAGGCAGGCCTGGTTGGTAATCTGCTGTTGAAAGGTCAAAGCTCTGAGATTCCTATGAAAGACAGTTCCACCATGCAACCAACGGGGTCACCATGAATCAAAATCAACTGAATGGCAACTAGGTGTTTTTGTTTTGTTTTGTTTTGAATGTTATTCATCTTTGTGAATATACTCAATGCCACTGAATTGTTCTTTAAAATGGTTAATTTTATAACATTTGAATTTCATCTGAGTAAGTTACAAATGTACAAACATAAACAAAATGAGGTATCACTTCACACCCATTTAGCTTTATACTAAAAAATACAGATAACAGTATCCCCTGCTTTTCAAAAGTCTGCTTGATTATCACTTCACTTTTACAAAAGACCTACAGTAACACCTATTTTTGCTAACTGAAACAAATTCGAAGAGGATTTTTTCCCCCTTTTAGGGAACAAGGTGAAACGCAAAACTAGTTTTCAGCCATTTTTTTTTTGCACTGAGCGCCATGAGCAGTGAGAATGGCATTGCCAAAAGCTCCTTCCCTGGGAACTACATTTGGTATCTCAGCATCAAGTCACTGATTAGCTTTGAATTGTCTGTGATACTATGTTAGTGTTATTTTAGGATTTGTGTGTTTTTATAACTTTGGGGTCTGAGAACATACAAAAAATCATGCCCATATAAATTAATGGTAACTGCTTCTTTGCTTTATGCTATTTTGGCTTATGAAAAGTTTCATAGGAATGCTCTACTTTTTGATTTGGGGGGAGGGACCTGTAATAACTGTTAGGAGGAATGTAGAGAATTTGGAATCCTCACACATAGCTATTAAGAACATAAAACAGTGCTGCTACTTTGGAAAAAGGTTTGGCAATTCCTCAAAAGGCTGAACAATGAGCTACCACACCAAATCAAATGCAATTCCACTGCTGTCGTAGATTCCAACTCATAGCAACCCCATAGGGTTTCTAGGTTGTAAATCTTTATGCAAGCAAACTGCCACATCCTTCTCCTGGGGAACTGCCGGCCTTTTCACTAACAATTGAGCTCTTAAACCACAGTATCACCAGGGTTCACTTGATCTACCATATGATCTAGCAATTCCACTTGTATGTATATAACCAAGAGAAATAAAAGCATGTGTATACAAAAACTTACACACAAATGTTCATAGCAGCATTCACAAAGGATTTCTAAAAATGGACGGAGTCCACTCCTGATGATTGGATAAACAAAATGTGGTGTATCCAACATGGAATATTATTCTGCCATAAAAAAGAATAAAGTCCTAATATATGGCACAGCATGCATGAACTATATAAACAGTGTGCTAAGCCATATATTGTACAAAGGGGCTTCAAAGAGTTCATGGAAAAATTCCACTGATCTCCTCAGACATTTTTCCAGGAACATTTTGAAGACTTCCTCCTATGGTTCCATTTATATGAACTATCCGGAATAGATAACTTCATAGGGAACAGAAAGTAGATTGGTGGTTGCCAGGGATGTGGAGAGGGGAGTATGGGAGTGATTAATACAGACACACTGCATTTCTTTTTGGGATAATAAAAATTAGACAGTGACAATAGTTGTTATACTTAACTAAAATGAATATACTAAAAAACCACTGAATTGTATACTTTAAAATAATGAGTTTTATGGTATATGAATTATATCACAATTAAGCTGTTATAAAAAAAAAAAAAGCAAAAAAACACCACCACATCTGCAGAGAGGGGTGATGTATGGATCTGTGGAGTCCTGGTATGGCGGTGTAGGATAAGTACTGGACTGCTAGTTACAAGGTGATGGTTCAAGCCCACCAACCACTTCCCAGAAACTCTATGCAGGACCACTGTATGTCAGAAGGAACTAGACGGCACTTAATAACAACAACATCTGCTAATTTTTTTGTCGTTAGATGCCATCGAGTTGGTTCCATCTCATAGCAACCCTGTATTGGGTTTCTGAGGAGTGGCTGGTGGGTTTGAATTGCCAACCTCATAGTTAGCAGTCAAGTGCTTATCCTACAGCACCCCACCAGGATTCCCTATTAATTTTAAGGCATATTTATTAAACATGAAAAGGAAATTAAAATGTCCTTTCCCTCTACAAACAAGATAAAATGTATGAGGGGAGAGAAGAAAACCTCACATAAACCCATCTTAGTTTCTAATTTATTACATTTGTGCCCATGCGCCGTAGGCAAGACAACAGAGATCTATAATTCAGGAATGGTGCCTATCATATCTTCTGCCTGGTTTATTGCAATACCATGGTAGTTTTCCCTGCTTTTGTCTAGAATCCCTCTTGTTATTAAGTGCCTTTGAGTCTGTTCTGACTCATACGGACCCTGTGGAGGGTTTCTAAGGAGCAGCTGGTGGGTTTGAACTGTGATTAGCAGTCCAGCACTTATTCTACAGTGCCACACCAGGACTTCCCTTGAGCCCCTAGTCCATTCTTAATACTAGAGAACACCTTTAAAAAGATGTGTCAGATATGTCACTCCCCTGGCATCTTGAGTGATTATGACTTTTTTTAAAACACATATCTCCAGGTTAAGTAATACTTATTGTTGTTGTTGTCGTCTAGTGCTGTCAAGTCGGTTCCGACTCATAGCGACCCTGCACAGGGTTTCCAAGGCTGTACATCTTTATGGGAGCAGAAAGCCTCATCTTTCTCCCGTGAAACAGCTGGTAGTTTCAAACTACTGTCCTTGCGGTTCACAGCCTGATTCGTAACCACTACGCTACCAGAGCTCCTTTCTTTTAAGTAATACTTAAAAAACATTAAAACCCTATAGTCCCTAGTACAGTGCTGGCACATCAAACTGAAATCAATAAACATTTCTTTTTGAAGTCAATGAATTGCCAAAGGAGATTTGAAGGTGAGCTCAAAGAGAAGAGACTGTTTCTTCTCTCTTCCAAACTGGTGCTACAGACAGTGGACACTCAGCCTGTGCTGAAATGTCTTTACTCGGCCCTTTCAGGAAAGCATTATGCTTCAGAAGGGTTCTTAGGTCTTTTGCAGGTGCCTTCTCAAACAGCCCTTAGGGTCCCTTCTTCCTCAGGACATCTAGAAGAGAGAGGAGCCCCTGCTGCAAGGTAGTAGTGGATGTTAACAAAGATGGTGGTGGCTGAAATGAGGTGACTCGAAGGCAATGGATTCTAGGACTGGTGAAGACGGAAAAAGGAACTCAGACTCCAGCAGGTTCCTGCTGCCAGTTAGTTATCTTATCCATCCCTCCTCACCACCCATCCCCCACATCTTCCTGATTCTGTGGGCTCCCAGCCTGAGTCAGTAATCTTTCTGCCTGAGTCAATTTATTTTCTAATCTTGCAGCTTTCCTATAAAAGGCTCTCCATGAGATTGATGATGACAGGCTGGGCAGCCACACAGATCAGTGGGGCTCCCCTGTTAATTACCACCAAGGAAAGGGAGGCACCCCATTCATAGGAAGAAAAAAACCGAGTTGTGTATGAAGGAAAACAATTCCAAAAGCTGACAGAGCAGTCACAAAAATGTCCTAGGGGGAGCCCAAGTTCAAGGAAGGAGAAGAGGAGAGGGAAACAAAGAGAGTTGAAGAGAGATACCTTCCTTTTTAATCCTCAGGCTTTTCATTGCACGTAAACAGTGAGGATAAAGTACAACAATAGATGGAAAGTGCTTTGACCTAAAAGCACTGTATAAATGCTTGGAACTGCAAGGATTATTATATTACATGAATTCCCATCCTTTGCCTGGTTTATATCCTGGTTCTTCCAATGGCACCCTAATAAAACTTGCCAAGTATTTGATCACCAACACAGGAAATGAAATGAACCAGACTCTCAGTGAAGAACCCTTGATGACAGAGTTATCAATTTGGAGGCAGTGGCAGGTCATCAGCAAGGTCAAATGCAGCGAGAGCATCAGTTCTGTTCTGCAACTGCTTGTACTCTTCTAAAAAAAACAAACAAACACAACACTTCAAAGCCACCATTTTGGGAGATTCTTGTCTCTCCCTTCTCCAGCTAGTGTCTCATCCTTTTGCTCATTTTATGATTCCTAGTAAGCACTATTCTTCAGACCCTGCTCACCAAACACACACACACTTTCCCCTACTGGGAGTGCATTTTCCTCAAGTAACCAAGCTCACAGGGCTCCCAAACAACACATTCTCTGGTGTAAATAACCAAATTAACAGAAGCAAGATCATAAGAAGAAAACAAAGCTTAAAGTCCCAGATTACCAAGATGACTGTGGCAGAGAAGGGAGGCCTAGAATAGTAGGATAGATTTTGTCTGAGTTTAGTACTTTCAACCAAGACTAGATCTCTTTGATCTAATAATTTCTGAGCTCACTACTATGCGGCTCCTTGGTGTTCTGATTGATAACCAAACTACTAACCCCACTGCCATCAAGTCGATTCTGAATCAAAGTCACCCTCTAGGGCTTAATCTGATTTGTCTGCCTTTGTAAGTGACACTTCTCTTCTCCCTGGCCACTTTTAGGATTCTCTCCTTGTCTTTGATTTTGGAGAGCTTGATTATTATATGTCTTGGTCACTTTCTTTTGAGGGCTGTCCCTCCTGGGGTACATTTGGCTTCTTGAATGTTTATCTTCTCATCTTTTAAGATGTTAGGGAAATTTTCTTCCAGAAGCTCTTCAACTATCTCCTCTGTGGATTTCTCTGATTCTTCCTGTTCCGGAATGCCAGTAACTCTTAAGTTGTTCCTCTTCATGTTATCCAGCATGTATCTTAGACTCTCTTCAAACTTTATCCTTTTTTTCTGCTTACTCGTGTATCTTAGCAGTATTGAGAGATTTGTCTTCCAGCTCGCTAGTTCTGGCTTCCATCTCTTCTATTCTGCTCCATTCCCCTATCAGTGTATTGCCTGCTTCTGATATTTTATTATTAATCATCTGGACCTCTTTTTGCAGGTTTTGAATTGTTTCCAAAGCTGTATCAATCTTGTTTGATTGTTCTTATAGTACTTTCCTGACTTCTTGTTTTCCTCCACTCCTTTTCAGAGCATTTGAATTTGTTTCCATATCGTTTTTCTGAATTCCTTCTCAGGCCAAGTCCAAAACCTGCTCTTCCTTTTCTGGGGAGCCTTTGTCTGTCTCCAGCTCATTTGTCTCATTTATTCTTTTCTGGTCTTGGACATGTTTTGAGATCTTTTGTTGTTTTTTGTTTGTCATTTCCAGGGGTTATGTGGTTTTTATAATGCTTAAATGGATGTTTATTGTTGTGCTATTAAGCTTACTGGTGTCTCCTGATGGATATAATCAGAAGATAGGCTTCCCTTTTTGTATGTAATGCTTAGCAGCTGTTATTGGCTCTTGTCTCAATGGTGGAATATTATGGGGTATGCTTCTAGCTTGGCTATATGGCCATGATTGCTGTCTCTTCTTGGGTAACGTAGGGAGAAAAAGCTCCCACCTCCAGGAAAAATGTGTGATCAAAATCAGAAGCAATATAAAAACAGAGATAAAAACCACCACTTTGAAACAAAAATAAAACTGTGGCCAACTGTCCAGTTGCCTTGCTACACAGGCAGTGTGTGTGCACCGCAGAAGCCTCCAGCAGTGGGTGGGGGTATCTACTCGCTCAGGCCCCTCCTCTAGTCACCACCACAGAGGCGCACAAATAGATACTGAGAAGTTAATGGGAGAGAGATTATCTACTATTTTTGTCTCTGAATGTCAGTTAAGTTATCTGCATGTGCACAGCATAATTCTCGAGATAGTTGCGTCCTTTTACATTGGGGTTTTACAGATTGTTTTATGGTTTGTCTGCCAGGCCTGACTGGCCTGCTTTTTCTTGCTAGATAGGCCGTAGTAAAGGGTCCTGCACAAGTTAATTTTAGGGCTACAACCCTGAGGCTGACGTTATAAGCAGCCACCAAACTCTTTCTCTGTGTGCTGTGGGAAAACAATGGGGTCAGCATTGGACTTTTTTTTTTTGGGGGGGTGGTGCGCACCCACCTGCCTGAAGGCGTCTGGGCTGGGCAAAGAAGGCACAACAGGGAAGAGGATTTTAAAATGTGCAGAATCCCCTGCCCCTCCTTTTGCAAATATCACTCAGCTGCTTTTAGTGCTGGTTCCCTGTGCTGGTCTGGCTGTAGCCCTGCCCTCTGAACTCCACCCGGGCAGGGTGGCTGCAGAGGGAATCCCATTTCGAGCTATTCCTAACTCATAGTATTTTCCTTTAAAACGTGATTTCTCCACTTGCGCATGTTAGAAACTGATGGCCTGTACCTTATGCTAGATCCAGAGCTCTAGTGTTGTTCTGTGAGCGCAGCTTCTCTGGGTTTTCAATCCCTCCCCCATGGTGCCTTTCCTACCTGGCTGTTTTCTGCTGCCCACCAAAACCAGAACCAAATTCACCCTCTAGGACAGAGCTGAACTGCTCTTAAGGGTATCAAAGGCTGTAAGCCTTGTAGAAGCAGACTGCCTCATCTTTTTCTGTGGGGTGGCTGATGAGTTCTAACCACTGACTTTGGTTCACAGCCCAGCACTGAACCCAACGCACCATCAGTGCTCCTTTCTGAGTGACTGTGATAAAAACAGGCCAAACCAGATAACATCCTCAAGACAGAAGAGGAAGCCCAGGAATGAGAGGAGCAGGTTCATTATAATGTGATTTCAGGCCTCAAATCTCATTAGCCTGTTTTCTCACTAATAAAGGAGAATAATAACAGTTATAACTATATGTCAGAATGGCTGTTAAAGCACTTTCCAAAAAACAATATAGTGCTGGACAAATGCTCATTGTCATTATGGATAATTTCCCTTTCCTCTTTTCTTCTATAAGCCTTTATGTTGTTGTTAAATACCTTTGAGTTGGTTCCAACCCACAGCAACCTTGTATAGGGTTTCCAAGTTGCAGCTGGCAAATTGGAACCACTGACCTTGTGGTTCAAACTGAACTTTTGGTCCAGTGCATTATCCCACAGCGCCATGCCAGGACTCCCTTATAGTTGGCTATAATACCATACGGAGTCCTGGTGTGGCACTGTGGGTTAATGCACTGGAATGCGAAGTCAGTTTGAACCACAAGCTCACCAGCCATTCCTCAGAAACCCTATACAGGGTCACTAGGGATCAAAACTGACTCAATGGCACTTAACAACAACAACAACAAATAATAAAACCAAATGAAAGAACAAAGAGGTAAGAACTTGGATCTCCCTAAAGTGTTAGATGGCCTAGGGTTAGGAGTTTGTCAGTCTGAAAAACTGTGAGAACTTTACCTAAGAAGGATCCTGTCAACATTTTAACATTAGATGATAAAATGTCTTAGAAAAATCATAAAAGTCATTAAAAAAAACAACAGGATACTTTATGCCCACTAGAATGGCACTGACCAAAGGACCAGAAAATGTTAAGATTGTGGAGAAACTGAAACCTTCATCTATTCTTGATGGAATATAAAATGATAAAGCCACTGTGGAAAACAATTCAGTGGTTACTCAAAAAGTTGAACATAGAATTACCATGGTTGATATTGCTATTGTGTGCCATCAAGTCAATTCTGACTTGACCCTGTTTACGGTTTCTGAGAGCAGCTGGTGGGTTTGAAGTGCCTACCAATCCCAATCCTAGGTATATGTACCCAGCAGTGAAGGCAGGAAGACAAACAGAAACCTGTACCTTGTTCACTGAAGCACTTTTCATAATCACCAAAAGGTAGTAACAAGGATTTAACTGTATCCCCTTCCCCTCATCTCCCCTCGCCAATATATGCCCCCTTGGCTGTACTATGATTCTTAGTGGTTTGGCAGTTATGTGATGATGTCCCATGATGTGATCTCATGTGACATGCCAATAAAAAGATTAAGGGTGGGATTGTTGTTGTTAAGTACCATTCTGTTCTGACTCACAGTGGTGGTGGTTGTGTGCTGCCTCGTTGTTGTTGTTGTTAGATGCCATCGAGTCAGTACAGACTTATAATGACCCTATGCACAATAGAACGAAACAGTGCCCAGTCCTGTGCTAACCTCACAATCGTTGCTACACTTGAGCCCACTGCTGCTGCCACTGTGCCAATCCATCTCCTTGGGGGTCTTCCTCTTTTTTGCTAACCTTCCACTTTACCAAGCATGATGTCCTTCTTTAGGGACTGGTCCCTCCTGATAATATGTCCAAAGCATGAGACATGAAGTCCGGCCATCTGGGTTTCCAAAGAGCATTCTGGCAGTACTTCTTCCAACACAGATTTGTCTGTTCTTTTGGCAGTCCATGATACTTTTAATATTCTTCTCCAACACAATAACTAAAATGCATCAATTCTTCTATGGTCTTCCTTATTCCTTGTCCAACTTTCACATGCATGAGTTTACTGAAAATACCATGGTTCGGGCTAGGAGCACATTAGTCCTCAAACTGACATTTTTGTTCTTGAAACTTTAAAGAGGTCTTGTACAGCAGATTTGCCTAATGCAATACGTCATTGGATTTCTTGACTGCTGCTTCCATGAGTGTTGATAGCTGATCCCAGCATACTGAAGTCTTTGACAACTTCAATCTTTTCTCCATTTATCTTGATGTTATTTACTTGTCCGGTGGTGAGGATTTTTTTGTCTTTTTTCTTTACATTGAGGTACTACCCATACCAAGGGCTGGGTCTTTGATATTCATCAGTAAGTATTTTAAGTCCTCTTTGCATTCAGCAAGCAAGGTTGTATCATCTGCATATCCAGGTTGTTAATGAGTCTTCTTCCAATCCTGATGCTATGTTCTTCTTCATATAATCCAATTCCTCAGATTATTTACTCAGCATAAAGACTGAGTAAGTATGGTGAAAGAATGCAACCCTGGCACACACCTTTCCTACTTTTAAACCAGTGTTCCCTTGTTCTGTTCAAACAACTACATCTTGGTGTATGTAGAGGTTCCTCATGAGCACAATTAAGTATTTCAAAATACACATTATTCACAATTTTGTGCATAGCTTATCATAAGTCACACAATTGAAAGCCTTTGCATAGTCAATTAAGCACAAGTAAACATCTTTCTGGCATTCTCGGCTTTCAGCCAAGATCCATCAGACATGAGTAATATCACTCATTCCATGTTCTTGTCTGAATTCAGCTTGAAGCTTTGGCAGTTCTCTCTCAATGTACTGTTGAAATCATTTTTTAATTATCTTAAAAAAAATTTTACTTTAATGGTATTGTCAGATGATTTCCACATTCCGTTGGTTCACCTCTCTTTAGAATGAGCACAACTATGGTTCTTTTCCAATCAGTTGGCCAGGTAGCTGTATTCCAAATTTCATAGATGAGTTAGTGCCTCCAGCGCCACATCAATTTGTTGAAAGACTCAATTTACATTCTATCAATTTCTGGAAACTTGTTCTTTGTCAACATCTTCAATTACGCTATGCAGACGCAGATACCTAACTGACCTTCAGAGACAAAAATAGTAGATAATCTCTCTCCCATTAACTTCTCAGTATCTATCTGCGCACCTCTATGGTGGTCACTAGAGGAGGGTCCTGAGTGAGCAGACATCCCCACCCACTGCTGGAGGCTTCTATGGTGCACGCACACTGCCTGTGTAACATGGCAACTGGCCAGTTGGCCACAGTCTTATTTTTGTTTCAAAGTGGTGGGTTTTGTCTCTGTTTTCATATTGCTTCTGCTTTTGGTCCTTTTGCTCACACATTTTTCCTGGAGGTGGGAGCTTTTTTTCCCCCTACATTACCCAAGAGGAGACAGCAATCGTGGCCATATAGCCAAGCTACAAGCATACCCCATAATATTCCACCATTGAGACAAGAGCCAATAACAGCTGCTAAGCATTACAT
>NW_006408560.1:16039623-16040633 GCF_000296735.1 Chrysochloris asiatica
CTGACCTTAAGGTTCGCAGCCCGATTCGTAACCACTACGCTACCAGAGCTCCTTTAGATTCTCTTAAATCGAGAGAAAAGTTAATAGACTATAAGGTAACCTCAAAGAAAGTTAATACTTCACAACTTACCATGAAAATGAACTTCCAAGCAGAACAAGCAAACATGAAAACTAAGGAGAAACCGACAATAGCACAAAAAACACATACTCAGCATAAGAAGGCATGAAGAACAAAGGAACTAACAGCACCACCAAAAAATTAATATAATGGCAGCATTTAATTCATACCTATTGATAATTGCATTGAATGTCAATGGATTGAATGCACCAGTGAAGAGACAGAGTAGCATCTTAGTTAAGAAAACAAGACCCTTCAATATGATGCCTGCAAGAGACACACCTTACATACAAACACAAAAACAGACTAAAAGTTAAAAGATGGAAAAAAACATACCAAGCGAACTACAACAATAAAAAAAGCAGGAGTGGCAATTCTAATCTCTAGTAAAGTAAATTTAAAGACAAAAACCAGCATAAGAGATAAAGAAGGACACTATCTCATGATCAAAGGGTCACTTGAGCAAGATGACATAACCATAATAAACATCTATGCTCCCAATGAAAAAATAACCAAGATATATGAAGCAAACCTTACTAGAAGTGAAGAAAGAAATAGATAAATCTACAATTATAGTGGGAGATTTTAACACAACACTTTCGAAAAGGGACAGAACAACCAGAAAGAAACTTGACAAAATTACAGAGGAATTAAACAGCACAATCAACCAACTTGACCTCAAAGACATGTACAGAACATTCAACCCAACAACAGCACAATATACTTTCTTCTCCAGTGCACATGGAACATTCTCCAGAATTGACCATGTGTTAGGTCACAAAGCAAGCCTCCAAAAATTTACAAACATCAAAATACTACAGAGCATCTTTTCAGACCACAATGCTATAAAACTAGAAATCAACAACAAGAAGACTAAGGAAATAAAGTTGAA
>NW_006408560.1:16058240-16059411 GCF_000296735.1 Chrysochloris asiatica
AATGGAAGCCCAAATTAGTGAGCTTAAAAGAAATCTTTCAATACTAGTATGCAAAACAATGTATTTTTTAAATCCCAAGAAAGCCTAAGAGTTATGTTGCACACCATGAAGAGAAACAACTTTAAGGGTGATCGGAATTCCAGAACAAGAAGAGACAAACACAGAGAAAATTGTCAAATAGTTTTTGGAAGAAAACTTCTCTAACATCATGAAAGACAAGAAGATAAGCATACAAGAAGCTGAATGAACCCCAAACAGGACAGATCCCAAAAGAAAATCACCAAGACATATCATAATCAAATTCTCCAAAATGAAAGACAAGAAAAGAATCTTGAGAGATCGAGAGAAACGAAAAGTCACCTACAAAGAAGAACCAATAAGATTAAGCTCAGATTTCTCAGCAGACATCAAGCAGACAAGAAGGCAATGGAATGGCATATACAAAACTCTGAAAGAAAAAGATCGCCATCCAACAATCATACACCCAGCAAAGCTGTCCCTCAAATATGTCAGCGAAATTAGGACATTTCCTGATAAACAGAAATGAAAGGAATTTATAATGACCATACTAATGTTACAAAAAATGGTAAAGGATGTTCTTTGGACTGAGAACCAGTATCAGCAGACAACAATCTGAGATTACGATTCATGACAACACTGCCCAGAACTCAATCCAAATACAGAAGTACTGAAAATAAAACAAACTTTGTTGGTGGTGGTGTTGTTGGTGGTGGTGGTTATGTGCCTTGGAGTCAGTTCTGACTCATAGCAACCGTGTACAGGGTTTCTGAGGCTGTAAATCATTATGGGAGCAGAAAGCCTCATCTTTCTCCCACGGAACAGCTGGAAGTTTTGAACTGCTGACCTTGCGGTTCGCAGCCCTGTTGTTAAACGTGCTCTCAAGTTGGTTCTGACTCATAGCAACCCTGTATAGGGTTTCCGAGGAGCAGTTGCTAAATTTGAACCATTGGCCTTGCAACTCAAACCGACCTTGAGGTCCAATGCTTATCCTACAACACCACACCAAGACTTCATGAACAAACCCTGTTGTTGTTGTTATGTGCCACTGAGTTATTTCGGAGTCACAGCGACCCTATAGGGTGGAGTGGCTGGCGAGCTTGAACTGCTGACTTTGCAGTTCGAACCGACCTTGCAGTACAGCACGTTAACC
>NW_006408560.1:16060006-16060679 GCF_000296735.1 Chrysochloris asiatica
CGGAAGCAGCAGTCAAGAAATCAAACAATGTATTGATTAGGCAAATCTGTTGCACAAGACCTTTTGAAAGTGTTGAAGAGCAAAGATGTCAGCTTGAGGACCAAGGTGCGCTTGACCCAAACCATTGTATTTTCAATAATCTCATACGTATGTGAAAGCTGGACAGTGAATAAGGAAGAGCGTAGAAGAATTGATGCTTTTGAGTTATGGTGCTGAAGTGCTATGGGCTGCCAAAAGGACCAATAGATCCATTTTGGAAGAAGTGTAGCCAGAGTTGGCTCCTTGGAGGCCAAGGGGGCCAAACTTCGTCTCTCATACTTTGGACATATTGTCAGGAGGGTGCAGTCGATGGAGAAGGATATCATGTTTGTTAAGGCAGAGGGTCAGAGAAAAACAGGAAGACCCCCAGCGTGATGGACTGGCCAAGTGGCAGCATCGATGGACTCAAGTGTAACAACAATAGTGAGGTTGGCCCAGGATCGGGCAGTGTTTCGTTCTGCTGTGCATCAGGTCACTATGAGTCAATACCAACTCAATGGCACCTAACAACAACAACAATAATAATATTGTAAACGTTTAAAAAAGATTTTCTTGAAAACACAAACAATCTATGATGGTTGAGGTGGGGTGGGAAAATTATTCATGGGCTAGAGGGTTGTTGTTAAGTACTGTG
>NW_006408560.1:16060779-16067100 GCF_000296735.1 Chrysochloris asiatica
GAGTAACCTGCTACAATTTGATGGACTTTACCTATGCTTATGGATGTAGTAGCTCAAAAAAGGGAAAAAAATCTTTACAGCAAGGATCACTTGTACCCCTTCAGTACACAGGGTTGACGGAGATGGGCAACTTAGACATTGGCTACCCAAAATGGGGGGTGGGGGAGGAGGCTAGTGGTTACGAATCGGGCTGCTAATCTCATGGTTAGCAGTTCGAAACTACCATGGGAGAAAGTGAGGCTTTCTGTTCCCGTACAGGTTTACAGCCTCGGAAACCCTGTACAGGATCACTAAGAGTCGGAACCAATTCCACAGCACATAACAACAACTAAAGGCAAGAAGTGACTGGCTTACAAGTTTTCAAGAGTGAGCCTAGTTCCAGACGGGGCAGGGGAAGGTAGAATCACCACTGAATGATTTCCAATCTGTTGGGTCTGGGCTGGCGAAAGGAAATGGGGATAAGACTCTTGTGGTACAACAGTGAATGATTGCCATCAAGACTGTGAGGGTAGGAAATATAGAGGTAGATGTTTTTTGACAAAAGGAGGAAAGTGATTGATTTTGCAGTGCAGGACCGGAGGTCCTTGGGACCAGCAAGTGAGAAGAATGGAGAGTAGGAAGGACCCTACCACCCAGAGAGGCAGTGACTCCAGGGATGGAGACAGAGACGATGATGTGAACAGATGGAGCAGCTGGGGACACTTAATATGGAGTCCTGGTGTGGCACTGTACCAGAAGAACAGGACTGCTAACTGCAAGGGTGGCAGTTCAAACCCATCAGTCATTCCCTGGAAACCCTATACCTACTTGACAGCACCTAACACCACCAGATTGCTGGTGGAAATGTGAAATGATACCATTTTGGAAAATAGTTTGATGATTAAAATATCTAGTCATAAAAAGGAACGAAGTACTGATAACATGTTCTACAACAGGGATGGACTGAAAATATCATGGTTAGTGAAAGAAGTCAGATACAAAAGGCCACATAGCGTATGATTCCATTTAAATATATTATCTAGAATACGCAAGTCCATAGACACAAAATAAATTAGCAGTTATCAGGGGCTAGAGGGGACAATGATGGCTGTGGGGTTTCATTCTTGGGTGATGAAAATATTCTGGAATTAATAATGATGGTGCAAGTTCACAACTTTATGAATATACTAAAAATCACTGTATTATACACACTAGAAAGATAAACGTTATGGTATGTGAATTATATCTCAATAAAGCTGTTATTTTTAAAATGTATTCAATCATTCAATAAATCTTTACAAAGCATCCCTCCACTCCACACAGACACTATACCAGGTACCACAGTTGACATAAAGATAAGGTCCCTTGGAAACTAAAAATGCTGCACTGCTTAGTGGAAAAATGCTGAGTCATTTTTGAGATCTTATTCTTTCCCCTCCTTGAAATTAGTGGTCCCAGGAAACCAAACTCTTTCCCCATCATTAACTAACCCGAAGGCACAAGAGAGGGGGAAGTTATCCTCTTCTTGGATAGTAAATGCAAACCTCAGGTCTTAAGGGGACTAAGGACAAGGAGAATTTACTGAAAAGAGAAACAAAAATTCATTAGACTTGACTCCTGACTTACCCACACTTAAAACAGGAATACACTTATCTACTTCCACTGAGTCAATTCTGACTCAGCAATTCTACACAGGGTTTCCAAGACTAAATCTTTCTGGGAGCAGCCAGCCTCGTCTTTCTCCTATGGAGGAGCTGGTGGGTTTGAACCAACAAACTTTCAGTTAGCAGCCCAATGCTTAATCTACAGCACCACCAAGGTCTACCTAAAACAATTAAGATTTCTTTTGGGCTTGTTTATTTTAATTAAATAAGCAGTGGTCTGCTAAACTTAAGGTTGGCATTTCAAACAGACCAGCTGTTCCTTGGAAACTCTACACTGGGTTGCTATGAGACAGGACCACTAGGCAGCACTTAACGTCTGAGGTGGGGGGTTCAGGTGTGGCACTGTAGGATAAGCACTGGTCTGCTACCCACAAGGTTGGTGGTCAAACCCACCAGCCACTCTTTGAAAACCTCATACAGCGTCACTGTGAGTTGGAACTGACTCAACAGTACTTAACAACAACAAGGGTCTGAAGTAGTGTTTAGGAGGCCTCTAGGCACAAAAATTTTGAAGCCTTTCTCTGTTCCTACTACTATCCCCTTACCTACACCTACAGTTTAGACTCCTGGGACCACTGGTCTGAAGAACTTGAGGGTCTTTGAGAAATTATAAAAAAAAATCTATGCACACATGGTAAAAAGAAAGCTAAGAAAAACAAAGGAAGGAGAAACCAAAAGTCTGGGGACTCTTGGAAGCCCCAGTTGTGTGGTCTCTGAACCCAGTTTCAGAAGAAAGACAAAGACCTCAGAATAGAAAAGCTTCAGTATGGGTGGAGGCAATGTTTGAACAACCAATCTGTGGAACTATATTTTAGAGATATGAGCTCTCTGAGTATAAGAACCACATTTTAAGAGCACTCCCAGCATTCCGCGACAACTGGAAACTTTCCATGAGCAGATTCAATGCACCTCAAGCACAGCCACCACCTGCCTGTTAGCTTTGACTGCATTTTGCCATGATGCTGAACAAGTTTCAATGGAGCCTCCAGACCAAAGATGAACTAGGAAAAGAGGCCTGCTAATCTACTTTTTAAAATCAGTCAATGAAAACAGTATAGATCACAATAGTTTAATCCACAACGGATCACGGGGATAGCACAGAACCGGGCAGCATTCCGTCCTGTTGTGCACAGGAGCACCATGAGTTGGGAGTTAACCCAACAGCAGCTAGCTTTATCATTCCAAAAGGAGTCATCAACACTCCAAGGGTTCTTCCCACTGAAAAATTCAGAATCATTTTGGGGAACCATGTTAGGAAATATATTATCTCACTTAATCCAACACTGAATTATTGAAATTATATATATTTGATTTTTATATTTACTTTTTTGCTTTCTTTGAATGGGGGGAGGGTGGCTTTAGTTTTCACTAAAATTATAAAAATCTTGACCAGACAGACCCTCCATCCTTAGAGAACTCTAGTAGATAGGATTTATTTGCAATTGTGCCAGAGATATAACATAAAGGGCTAAACAGATAAGAGTCCCCAAGTTTTGCTGGCGCTGTGGTGTGGCATTGTGGGTTAATGCACTGGACTGCAAAGTAGGTTTGAACTGCAAAGTCGTGGCATTGTGGGTTAATGCACTGGACTGCAAAGTAGGTTTGAACTGCAAAGCCGTAGGTTCAAGCTTACCAGCTGCTCCTCAGAAACCCTATATAGGGTTGCTATAGGTTGGAACCAATCCAACAGCACTTAACAACAACTGTGTGCCAGATACTAGGCTAGATGTTAAAGGTTACAGAGTTGAGACAGTGGCCTGCCATGCCCACCAGGTGTTCATAATCTACTATGACTATGGATACAAAAGCTAAGAGCACCATTGGACTAGCTTCAATGGCTGAATAATCAGAACCTGACTAGAGGGCAATAAAGAAAACAGGTGTAAATCACTATAATCTAATGAACTGGACCTATATATATAGATATGTTGTTGTTGTTAAGTGCTGTCGAATAGATTCCAACCCATAGCTACCCTGTATAGGGTTTCCAAGGAGCAGCTGGTGAGCCTGAACTGCCAACCTTGCAGTTCAAACAACTTTGCAGTCTGATGGATTAACCCACAGCGCCCACACCATTTATGGATATACTAGCTTAAAAGACCAACCAAGAGCGAAGGACTCTTCACAGCAAGAATCATTCCTATCCCCTCTGTACACAAGGTTGATAGGGATGGGCAATTTGCTACCTAAAATGGGGGTTGGAGGGCTTTAAAAGCATAAAGTGACTGGCTTACAAGTTTTCAAGAGGGAGTTTAGATTTAGATTCAGAGCGTGCAGGTGTGTGTGTGGGGAGGGGAGGCAGGTAGAATCCTTACTGAGTGGCTTTCTTCCTATCCAGACAGGTCTGGTGAAAGGAGATGGGGACAAGACTCTTATGATTCAATAGTGAGTAACTGTTATCATGACTAATTGTGATTGTCGCAGCTGTAAAGGTAGAAGTTTTGCAGCAAAACGGGGTGAGTGGTTGATCTTACAGTCTCAGAATGGAGGACCCTGGCACCATCAAGGGAGAAGAATAGAAGCTGAGTATGGGAACTGGTGATTCCAGAGATGGATGGAGGCAGAGATGATGACGTGGAGAGACGGAGCAGCTAAGGACTCTAGACTCACGGAGGGACAGGGGCTGTGTGCTGGCAGCCAGGGGGCAGGCTTGCAGGGTGTGCCCTTTGGCTGTTCGAATGATTGAAAATTCCTGAGTGTTTTGGTGCCCATCCAAAAAAAACAAAACAAAACAAAACACAAAGCAGGGACTAGGAGCAAATACTGTTGAATGATAAAGCATGGAAGGGGACTGTAATCACTGCAATGAACCAAAATACAATAGGATGAGTGTAAAACTGATACTCCCCTATTAAATTATTACTCAATTCACAATAAAAACCTTTAAAAAAAAAAAAAACACTAAGAGAAGAATGAGTTCAGAGCACAGCAGTGGTTCTTAAAGTATAGGGCACTACTATCAGCATCACCTGAGAAATAAATATGCAGAGTCTCAGGCCCTGACCCAGACTTACTGAGTCAGAAGCTTTGAGGTCTTTAAGCTTTAAAAAGCTCTCCAGGTGATTCTGATACATGCTAAAACTTGAGGACCTGACTTAAGTAAAGCAACCTATTCCTGCTTGAAAACTCAAAAGTCCTATTGACATGGATTGAGAGCTATATTTTCTTTTCTTTCAGGCCAAACTTTATAAAAGAACTGACTAGAACACTTAGGCATGATGGCAGACTAGGCTAATGCACTGTATGAACCCTTTACAACAAAAATACGAGAGACAAAATAAAAGAGACACAAAAGAAACTTCTGACACACTGAACTTCAGAAGAAAGGTGGTTTTTTAAGCTTTAAGTTTTAAGCCCACCCAAATCCAGTCACCAAAGCAGCACAACAAAGTGGAAGGAGAGGCTTGCTGGGAGGAGAGGCCAAGTAGGAACAGCCAGAGAGGGAGAATGACTGGTTAACAGCAGACCAGATGCGGCTCAATCGTCTTGTGAGCAGCTTTGGCAGCAGAGGGAGGCCTGGAAGACCAGATTCTGCAGCAGAAAGGGAGCTATTGCTTCTTTTTCCCCAGGCTCCCTTGATGATCACAGGTGTGGCCAGCTCCCATCCTCATCCACCCTCAGCTCAGACCCTGCTCTCCAGAGTTGGGAGACACGTGACAGGAGCATGAGGTGGGGGGTCAGCTGCGGCACTTTGTTGTGCTGCTTTGGTGACTGGATTCAGGTGGCCTAAAACTTAAAGCCTAAAAAAACCGCAGAGCCACCAGACCATTATTTAACCAATCACTCAGCTCCCAGATTCTCTGAGGTCTTAACAGACATTGAAACCAGGTCCATCTATGACCCCACAAACCAGAGGATTGAGTGCCCGGAACAAAGATAACACGAAAGCCAATGAGAAACTCCACATAGGGCCAGGAACTCTGCTATCACAGTCCTTCTACAACCACTTCATGAGCTTCTTGAATTGCAGGAACCTCCCAAAGATTTCTCCACTCCAGGTTTAACAACTGTACTCTTTGTTTTTACAAATACAATAACCCCAGAATGCCCCCAAGACAAAAGACAATTTTAGCTCACAAGAAGAAACAAGCAAGAATGAATCAAACAAATGACCAAGATGCAGAGCCAGAAGATGTTTCCGAGGAAGAAAAGGTAATACAACTAACTGAAAAGAATTCAAAAGAATGATCATTAGGTACCTTCAAAGGATCAAAAGAAAGATCCAGGAAAGCAAAGAGAACACAACAAACAGTTTAGAAGAATCCAGGAAAACACTACAAGAACAAATAGACAAAATAGATGCAAATTTTGACACAATACAAAACCTGCAATTAGAAATCCAGAAAATTAATACTGAGATCTCAAAAATGAACAATACATTGAAAGGACAAAGGAGAAGATGCAAAGCAATGGAAGCCCAAATTAGTGAGCTTAAAAGAAATCTTTCAATACTAGTATGCAAAACAATGTATTTTTTAAATCCCAAGAAAGCCTAAGAGTTATGTTGCACACCATGAAGAGAAACAACTTTAAGGGTGATCGGAATTCCAGAACAAGAAGAGACAAACACAGAGAAAATTGTCAAATAGTTTTTGGAAGAAAACTTCTCTAACATCATGAAAGACAAGAAGATAAGCATACAAGAAGCTGAATGAACCCCAAACAGGATAGATCCCAA
>NW_006408560.1:16069500-16079484 GCF_000296735.1 Chrysochloris asiatica
GAACAGCTGGTAGTTTCAAACTGCCAACCTTGAGGTCAGCAGCCCAATTCGTAACCACTATGTTAGCAGAGACACATGTTAACAAAGGTGACAGGGCAGGCAATATACAAGAGGAAGGTTAGCAGAGAAAAGATGAAGGTAGGGGGAGACACAGGGAGGAATGCAATAGTTAAAAGTGAATAGAGGTAAAAAACTGTTAACTGTTGGTACAAGGAGGGGATTGCAACCATGTATTGAAGCAAAGTGTATGGTTTGTTGAATGTACAACTGATGATCTGTTCTGTGAACCTTTATTCAATTCACATTAAAACGTTGAAAAAAAAACTAGACTATCATCTATCACCATTTCTTCACCTCTTTTCTCTTTAACCCACTACAAACTGGCCCCTGTTCCAGAAATCACTCACCAAGCCCATGCATATCCTCCTAGTTACTAAATCCAGACTTTTTTCTGTCCTTTTCATATTTGACCTCCTGGGAGCATGTGACACTGCTGACCACTCCCTCCCTTCATTTCTGAGATTCCACTCTGCCCTGGTTCTCTGCCACTCCCTCCCTCCAGTGTCCTTGGAGTCCTTTGGCTTACCTTTAAATGTAGAGTTCTCTGAGGTTCTGTCCAAGGCCCTCTTCTCTCCTCACTCTACCATCCTTGTCCCTGAACAATCTTATCCTTGGGCCACTCTGTAGATGGTGATGACCCACAACCATAATTCTCTATCCCAGAAAACCCTCTTGACCTCAGACCTAAGTATCCAATTGCCTGGTGAACATTTTCCCTGGGATGTTCCAGATACCTTAAACTCAACATGTTCAAAACGAAACCAACCCTCTCCTTTCCTCAATCGTGCTTTTCCTCTGTTGTTTGCCACTGAGTCAATCCTGACTCATTGTGACTCCATCTGTGCAGAGTAGAGCTTCTCTGTAACATTTTCAAGGCTGTGCCTGAGGTATAGAGAATAATTTAATGTCTCTTCTAGCCAGAGTCTGTAACTACCACCAAACAAGTGTTTGCTCTGCTGGGTCTGAATAAGAGAAGGTGGAAGAAAAATGCTGATAGGATTATATGATGCAGTTGTGAGTGGTTAGCAGAGTTAACTGTGATTGTCAAAACTTGTAACTCTAACAGGTATAAAATGAGCCATCTCAGAAGCAGGAGGGGGACGCTCAATACCGTCAAAGAACAGCCAGAAGGAGAGCAGAGGTCCCTGTACACTGAAGCTCCTTGACTCAGGGGCAGAAAGCTGTGACACTGTGGCAGAGAAGTAGCAGCAGCAGAACCAAGAGCAGGAGCACAAGACAGAGCAGTGGGTTTCCAAGCCCACAAAGCAAGTAAAGCTGAGTGACAAGTATTTCATCAGGGGAGTTAAAACCAAGTGCCTTCAGGCTGAGGCTTACGGTGGAGTGGTATGTCCTATAGGCATTTTTCAGTAGCCTTAGAAGAGCTTTGTAACATTGGCCAAGCAGAAAAAGGCCTGCCTAGGTTGGTTTGAGGAGTCTTGGTGTGGCACTGTGGGTTAATGAGCCAGACTGCAAAGCCGTTTGAACTGCAAGCTTGGTGGTTCAAGCTCACCAGCTGCTCCTTGGAAACCCTATACAGGGTGGCTATGGGCTGGGACCGACTCAACAGCACTTAACAACAATAGGTTGGTTTGAACTGCAAGGTCAGCGGTTCAAGCTGAACAGTCGCTCCTTGGAACCCCTATACAGGGTCACTATGAATCGGAACCGACTTGACAGCACTTAATAACAACAACAACATGAGCACGACTGAGAAACAACTGCCCTAAGCATTTCTGACCCTGAGCTGTAACCTGCTAGCCTCCCTAATAAACCCCGTAACTGAGTATGGTGTCTGGATTCTGTATGGCCACTGCAATGCATTACTGAACCTAGCTCAGTAAAGGAAGCTGTGGGACTGGTTAGTTCATTTTTTTGCCGTTTGTTTTCTCCCATCTTCTTTTCCCCAAACCCATCAGGGAAAGAGTTGTTTGGTGGTAGTTACAAAGAAGGACTGTTTTCCAAGACACTTCTGGGTGAGTTTGAATCACCAACCTTTGGGCTAATAGTCACTACCAACTTGGGCTAATTGTTGAGTGCTTAACCGTTTGCACCACCCAAGGAGTTCTGCTTTTCATTTGTTGTTGTTAAGTGAGCTGGTTCCAACTCATAGTGACACTGTATAGGGTTTCCAAGGTTATACAACTTTGCAGGAGCAAAAAGCCTCATCTTTCTCCCACAAAGTGACTGGTGAACTTAAATCATCAACCTTGTGATCTGTAGTCTATTACTTATAGTACAGAAGAGGTGTCTGAAGCTAGACATTTTTACAAATACAAAAATCCTCATTTTTCTCTGGTGGAGCAACTGGTGGGCTTGAATCACCAACCCTGTGTTCTACAGAGCCTCCGTGCTCCCTGATTTTCTTTTAAGGCCCCTCTCACCTCTTGCCCATATTACTGCAATAATCCAACTTCCCACTCTTTCATTCTTTCCATCCAATGTCCACTCTGCCTCCAAGATGGTAGCTTTTTTAAAGTATATTTTTAAATTTTGCAATGGTCCTCCATGGCCTCTACAGTAAAGTCTAAAACCCTGCACACCGATTACATGGTGCTCAGGTCCTAGCTCCTACCTAGTTACCAGTTCCGTTTAATCTCATTGCTCTATGATCTCAGTATAGATCATATTATTAAGTGCCACTGAGTTGGTTTCGCATCATAACAATCCTGTATAGGGTTTCTGAGAAGCGGTTGATGGGTTTGAACGACTGACCTTGCAATTGCAGTCTAGCACTTATCCTAGAGCACCACACCAGGATTCCAGGACAGACCATAGCTACGTTCAACTCCCACAACACCATGCTCTTTCTTGCCTTCTGGCTTCTGTTCCTTCTGCTCTTTCTATCTGGCCTATCCCTCTTTCCAGTCTAACTTATTTTTAGTTCTCAATTTAAAAGTCCTTTCCTCTGGGAAACCTTTTTTAGGCGTCCCTGTTATGTGCTGCAGCTGACATCACAGGAGTAAGTCCAGGGTGCTACCATACAAATCTTGCCCCCACTACCACAAAACCATAAGCTCTTTGAGGTGAGGATATATGCAATTCATGTTCACAATGAATCCCCAGTGCCTAGCATCATGCCAGGTGAAAATCTGTTAAATGGACCAACCTTCTTATCTGAGGAACAGCTTGAATTTTCCTAACCCTGACTCCCTGTGAAGACACAAAACCCCTAGTTTCTGAAGAGAAGAGGTTCTAGCCTCATACAAGGTCCCATTCACAAAGCTATTTACTACACTCTCTTCAGCCACCTCCCCCCAGAACAACAGTGGCTTTTCTCTGCTGCTGCAGCAGTCTCTTGGAGGGAAGCTTCTGAGGGCCCTGCTCTGGATGAATGGGGCCAGCCTGGGGCAGGCAGGACAATAGTGGGGTGGGACTTGTGCCTGACTCGACCCCTGTAGGGAAAAGCAGCCGGAAGTCATGCCGCCAGTGGGGAAATCCCCAGAACTCTGAGAAGCTGAAAGCAAACAGCCCCAACAAGGCTGCTCTGTCCTTAGAAGAAATACCAAGTGCCCAAGACCTAGCACCCAGTAAGAACCGGGAGGAATCTTGGTCTCAGTTCTCAGCAGCAGTTTTTAGAGGTGCTTTCTTGAAATCCCTTGGCAAAGGCTGGAGAGTACAGCTACAGTTCAAGACTGAAGAGGCAAGCTTAGCACTACATCTTATACAAAGGGGTTTCAAAAAGTTTGTGGAATGAAAGGAGATGTGGATAGCACTCATGTGGTACAACAGTGAATAATTACTATCAGGACTGACTGTGAGGGTTGGAAATGTAAAGGTAGACATTTTATAGCAAAAAGAGGGGAGAGGTTGACTTAGCAGTCCAGGAGCGGAGGCCCTGGGACCATCAAAGGAGAAGAGTGGAGTGCAGGACTCTACCCAGAGAAACAGTGACGTCCAGAGATGGAGGCAGACACGATGACGTACGTGGAGAGATGGAGCAGCTTGGAACTCTAGACCCAGAGAGGAAAAGGGGCTGTGTGCTGACAACCAGGGGGCAGGCTTGCCGGGGGTACACCATTTGGTTACTTGACGATGCATAGAGGGGATTGTAACCATGGCAATGTAATGATATACTATAGGATGAATGTAAAGCTAATGTTCTCCCATGTAAACCATCACATAATTCACAATACGACATTAAAAAAAAAAAAAAAGTTTATGGAAAAACTCCTTTATCTTTTAATTTCATCTTTCCACAAACTTTTTGAAGTTCCCTTGTATAAAGTGAGCTAACCTGGGCACTAGAAGACAACCTACAAAAACAAGACGCTGCTCTTGAATCCTGAGCAACAACAGAGTAAGATACAATAACCATCATAAAACCTGTAAAGACTGGAATAGCACCAACATTTATGAGTATACCATATGCTAGGACTCCTGGTGTGGTGCTGGAGGATAAGAACTAGACTGCAACCACAAGGTCAGTAGTTCAAACTCACCAGCCACCCTTGGAAACCCTATACAGGGTTGGAACCTGCTTGATGGCATTTAACAACCATGTGCTAGGCATTGTGCTAGAACTTTTACATAAATCGTTTTATACAAGTAAATGATAATAGAATCCAATTACTATACGTATTTGCAAAAACAATGTTGATTAAAAACTATATAGGGTTTGGTGGTATTAATCAGAAAATATTTCCTTGAAGAAAATAAGTCTAACAGAGTTGAGGAGAGAAAGAGAACACTCACATGAAGGTATGAAAAAGAGTGATGAATGATCAAAGATGATGCACGGAGGAGACGGTAATCCTTGCAATGAAACAACTGAATTTAATAAAACTGATGTTCCCCATGTAAACTATCACTCAATTCACAATAAAATCTTAAAAAAAGAGTGAGGACACAGGCTGATCTAGCTGAAAGAGGGTGTGAGGGTACATTAATAGGACATACAATTACTGAGATGAGATGTGGGCTGAATGGAAGTTATGAGCCCCACACTAGGGCTTTAGGGCTGGAAAAGAAAGACATGGTGGGTTTCTAGCAAAGAAGACCTGTCTGTGGATGAGATCTTGAACACCTGATTTTTTACTTTTGTTCTGTTTGTTAAAAATGCTCCCCTATCCATGCCTGTCAGTCTTTAGTTTAGAATCAGCATAGGCCTAGTGGTAACCCAAGCACAGGTCTTCCAGCAGCTGCTGAGGAGAGTCTGGCCAATCTGGGGCCCTTGCCAAACCAAATGCCTTCACAACATTCACCATATGTTTGGTACTATAGAATTCACAACATGCTTTTACACAAATCATCCTGCACACACAGCTAATTAGTGGCTAAGCTGTGGCTCAAACAGATCTTTTCACCAGAAGTCCTATACTCTATGTTACTAGGATTGTTTCTGTAGAGATATCCCGCTAGCCCTGGAACTTGGCTTGCTATATGGGAATTGTTGTTAACTGCCGTCAAGTCAGTTATGACTCATAGAACCCTGTATAAGGTTTCCAACGAGTGGCTGGTGAGTCTGAACTGCCAACTTTCAGTTCAAACTGACTTTGCGGTCCAGTGCTGATCCTACAGCACTAGTATATTTAACTAATCAGGATTCATCAAATATATACTATTTCCTCAAATCATGACCCAGTCTCTTAAGGGATCTCCCAGAGCTGACTCCCCTCACTCCCTTTAATAAACTGAACTACTGTGGCGCTGTGGGTTAATGCGTCAGACTGCAAAGACGTTTGAACTGGAAGGTCATCGGTTCAAGCTCACCAGCTGCTCCTTGGAAACCCTACACAGGGTCGCTATGGGTCGAAATCGACTCAACGGTACTTAACAACAACAGAAACTGAAAATGTTTGACAAAAATTACCTGACCTAGCAAGATAAGTATCATTCAATATGCTGTATTCAGTGAATGCTGGGTACCAATGGGCGACTGTAGTTAAATGCTATCAAGCCTACACCAACTCATAGCAACCCTGTATAGGGTTTCCAAGGCTATAAATCTTTGTGGGAGCAGAAAGCTTCATTTTTCTCCTGTAGAACCATTGGTAGTTTCAAACTGCTGACTTTGTGGTACACAGTCCAGTGTTTATCCTACAATAACTTTTAATGATGATTCTATTCTATCAATGTTGTTGTAGTTAAGAGCTGTCGAGTCATTTTTGACCCATAGCAACCCTGTATAGGGTTTCCAAGGAGCGGCTAGTAAGTTTGAACCACCGACTTTGTAGGTTCAAGCGATTTTGCAGTCCAGCACATTAGCCCACAGCGCTACACCAGGATTCCAAACTATCAATAATAGTATTATCTTTTTCCAAGTCAACAGCCTCAAAAACTTGGAAGTCAAATTTGATTCAACCTTGCTGATTCTCCTTCCGAAGTGTCTTCCAAACCTTGACCCTTTCTCTTCATTCCCACAACCGTTCTGATTTAATGAGTTCTGGTAATGTAGTGGTTACAAGTTGGGCTGCTAATCTCAGGATCAGCAGTTCGAAACTACCAGCAGTTCTGCAGGAGAATGAAGCTCTCTGCTCTCATAAATATATACAGCCTAGGAAACCCTATACAGGGTTGCTATGAGTCGGAACTGACTCCATAGCACATCACCACCACTAAAACCATTCTGGTTCAGTAACTATTTTTTGCCATGATTGCCTTCCTGACCCCAAGCTTTCTTCCAACCAGAATTCTCTCTTTATATACTATTTTTATCATTAGAATACATAAACCTTTACTGCCTTCTTTTTTCCTACCACATAATCTGAATACCTGTATCTCCCACCTTTTACTTACTTTATCAACCTAATTTCACTATGCTCTACAAAGACCTATGTTCTAACCACACCATGTTTGGTTCTACCCTTTATGTTATATCCCCTTGTCTGAAATGGCCTCCTCTCTTTCTTTCTCCTAAATAAATTCTAACTTTTGGAAGAAGTGCAGCCAGAGTGCTCCTTGGAGGCCAAGATGGCTAAACTTCATCTCTCATACTTTGGACATATTGTCCAGAGGGAACAGTCACTGGAGAAGGATGTCATGCTGGGTAAGGTGGAGGGTCAGAGAAAAAGAGGAAGACCCCCAACGAGATGGATTGGCCAGGTGGCATCATTGATGGACTCAAAGTGTGGCAGTGGTAGTGAGGTTGACCCAGGATAGGGCACTGTTTCATTCTGCTGTGCAAGGGGTCGTTATAAGTCAGTTCCGACTCGATGGCACCTGACAAGAACAACAACCCCCTCCTCTGGCTTTTCTTATGACCACTAACTTGCCACTCTTCTTTAAATGTATATTTTTGGTGTACACCAAATTCAGCAACTAAGTACCATCTTTATATTGTTTTGTGTTGTTTCATTAACAGCATTTCCTAACTAGAATGTAAGCTCCACATACTTATATACTATCTCCCTGAGCAACAAGAACTGAGCTGAGCATGGAATCATTTGAGAAATATTTGCTGTCCAACCAACTGATTGCAAGGACTACAATACAAAGACCATAGGTCATCACTTACGTTGATGCCCTCTGTGACTTGAGGCCAGGTCAGAACTAGTGACTAGAGATCCTATTGTACCACTGGCTAGTACCTGTTCCCAGACAAAGGAGAGAAAGAAGTAAGCACTGAAAACCAGGACTCCAAAATCTCTACACTTTAACTTTTCAAAGTCCCTTTCAACATGTCTTAGTTTGCTTTAGAATGGGGATGCAAACTAATGAGGTCAATAAAGATGAGGTTGCTGTTGTTAAGTGCTGTGGAGTTGGTTCCGACTCACAGCGACCCTGTACAGGGTTTCAGAGGCTGCAAATCTTTACGGGAGCAGAAAGCCTCATCTTTCCCCTGCGGAACAGCTGGGAGTTTCGAAATGCTGACCATGAGATTAGCAGCCCGATTCGTAACCACTATGCTATCAGAGCTCCTTTCCATAAAGACAGGATACTAATAAGTAGATGGCCTACACCAAAGTCAAAATTAGACAACAAAATGGCTTTAAATTCTAGCAAAAGTCAATTTGGTACCAAAGGAATTTACAACGGTTGAACTCATGGAACCACCTTCCCCAAGAAATCATAGGAAAATGGAGCAGCCCTACCTGTTACAAACTCAACAGATAACCCTATTTGGAGTCAAGAGGAAACGGCAAGGTGATACTTAAAGGCCTTCCCAGACTTTTGTAATTTCCCCCTCAAGTCCGTGCAGTTGTTTTAGTAACACAAATCTGGGTATTCTTCTGGATTCTAAAAAACACGTTCCAAATCCTATTCTGCTTCTATTTGGGCCACAAATTCCCAATCCTTCCCTAAGTTTACACATTATACATCAAAGTACTTTCCTCTCCCATTTCACCAGGCAGCTCCCTTCCCTAATCTTTTCACACTTTCATTTTCACTGATTTCCAGGAGGGTCAGATAATGATTCCTGAAAAAGTCCTGGCTCACTGGAAGAAGAGGACACAAGGCATTAGGTTTCAGAGGTCCAACTAATGAAATTGCTAGAAGTAATCACACATTAGAGACTGGCCAGTCTAAATTAATCAATTTTCCAGGTAAGAAAACTGGGATCCATAGTAGGAAGCATCTTTTCAAAGTTATCCACAAGGCCAACGCCAGCCTTCAGCACTCAGGTACTAACCCCGATCCTGGTGCTCTTCCCTCAGAACTCCAAACTTCATGCCCTAAGACATTCACAACTGTTTTTAATAAAGTGGTGATTATTTTTTTTCTTTTGAGACTAGGATTATAAAGCACTTCTTTAGTACTGCTTCCTCTAGTTGGATGAAGAAGTGACTCTGTATGTCAGTGGCAGATCTATGCTTGGGTCCTTTCCCAAAAGAGACTGAGAAAAGCAGTGTAAGAATGTACACTGCATAGAGTAAAGGGTTTCCAAGCCACATAATCAATTTTCCAATTAAGTATTAAAAATAATAAACCACGACGATTTTTTTTTTTTTTTTAATAGCAACGCCACTATGAAGGTGTGAAACTGATTCAGTCAATCCTGTACAGGTTAAACTAATGTTTCTCCTATTTCTATGAGCACTTCACAGTTAATAAAACCTTTTCACACGTATCAGAATCCCAAACCTTTGAAGCTGTAAGGAACACTATCCAAAGGTTTCCAAACTCTAGCCCCTGGATGGTTGAGCTTTCGGAACTCCTTTCCCTTTCTTTTTATACTAATTTAAAGATTAGCTGCTAGATTACCCTGCACAGTCTTTTATTTTTGATGAACTCATATTGTCTTTTAATTTTTTCATCTATATTGTCTAGCCTCCTAAACTGGAGGGAGAGTACCTCAACAAATACCCTGACTTTATGAAAAGCTAATAGTAAATCTGCTAATCAAAGGGTGCTGTCAGAAATGTTTTTCAGCACCTGAAGTTAAGTATAGCCTGCTCTTGCTCATAACAGTGATTAATCATCATATGTTTCACCTGAAAATCCATGGTCATCTCTCATCTCACACCCTAGACAGGAATAATGGTGCATTTTAGAAGTCCTGGCGTGGCGCTGTGGGATAATGCACGGGACCAAAAGGTGCAGCTGGTGGTTCAAATTCACCAGCCTGCTCCCTGGAAACCCTATACAGGGTCACTATGAGTCAAAATTGACTGGAAGGCATTTAACAACAATACCCATTTGTAGCTCTGGATCCTTGCCACCATTCTGGGAGGTCAACCTTTAAAAATAGGCAGAAGCTTAGCTAAAGGTGAAAGGATTTCTTGGTCCCAGAGCTCAACAAAGAACAGAAAGCTAAGGTGCAAAGTGTTTCAGACTACTACTCATCCCTTCTCGACCCCCAGTTTCTTGATAAGCAGGGTCTCCTCAGTATCTCTTCTCTACAGATCTTTCTCTTAGCCTGAAGGTTCTTTCCCAAGGACAGGTGTACCTACCATTCCTCTCCCTCCTGACCCACACATACATGAAGCTAAGATTTTGTTTCTTCTTGAAAGATGTTGTTGTTGTTAAGTGCCGTGGAGTCGGTTC
>NW_006408560.1:16079584-16099774 GCF_000296735.1 Chrysochloris asiatica
AAGTTAAAGGAAGAAAATGAAAATCAATAATCTGACAGCACAAAAATTATAGTTTGGTGAATATACATGACTTCTGGTCTTTTTCCTTTGGGTGTGTGCTCTGTGTGCTTTTTGTTTTGTTTTGTAGAATAAGATATTATCTACAGTTTAGTGCTGCTATGTTGATTCATAGCGATCCTGTCTGTATCGGGTTTCTATAGACCAGAAAGACTGGTGGGTTTGAAAACGCTGACCTTTCGGTTAGCAGTTGAGTGTTTATTTTTCAGTGCTACACCAGAACTCTAAGATTATATTACATATTGTTGTTGTTGTTAAGTGCTGTGGAGTCGGTTCCGACTCATAGCGACCCTGCACAGGGTTTCCAGGGCTGTAAATCTTTACAGTAGCAGAACGCCTCATCTTTCTCCCGCGGAACAGCTGGTAGTTTCGAACTGCTGACCTTGAGGTTCACAGCCCAATTCGTAACCACTACGCTACCAGATAGGCGGCTATAAAGGTTATATTCATAAACAGTTACTCAGTCTGGATCTATTGTGAATTAGGAACTTTCGTGTTTCTATGACAAGGAATGGCCAGAGATCACAAAACAAATTCTTTCTATCCCAGTCACTGAAAACCATCTAAGTGAACCAAAGGCAGCTGAAATCTCTCTCATTTGTCAAGATTCCTAGGAAAGAGGAAATTCCTATAAAAAGATTCAGAAGCTTCCTCTTTCCATAATCTTCTAGTATTACCACCCAACCCTGAGCATTGGAAAAGTAGTCCTTCTTTCTAACCTCATGCATTCCTGCAACAATAAACTCTGTTTACTCTTGTTGGATGCTTTAAAATGATGGAAAGATTTTTCAGCCACCCTTAATTTGTTTTGGACTACTTAGCTTAAGAAGTAGTGCATGAAGCTAAATCACCGTCATGGATTTACCACTTAAAATTTATACAGAGTTTTACAATTTAGAGGTGGAGTCAGTTCTGACTCATAGCAACCCTGCACAGGGTTTCCGAGGCTATAAATCTTTACAGGAGCAAAAAGCCTCATCTTTCTCCTGTGGAACAGCTGGTAGTTTCCGAACAGCTGACCTTGTGGTTCGCAGCCTGATTCGTAATCACTATGCTACCGGAGCTCCTTACAGTTTAGAGAGCAATTTGAAATAAATTATCTCATATGATTTGCTCCTTTTAACAGTCCCAAGAGAAGAGTGGGAAAATATTATAATCCTCAAATGACACACTATGGGAAAATATCTGTGAAGTGGGAAGCACTTCAAATAAATGAGGAAACCAGAGGAGGTACAAGGGGGCTTCAAAAAGTTCATGGGAAAAATCTCTTTTAATCCCATTTTTTCACAAACTTTTTGAAGCCTCCTCAATGATGTGACATATTCACGGCCACAGAATTAACGGGTAAGGCTCAAACAAGAATAAGAAATCTAGTACTTCTCTAGGCCACTGTCTTGATTTGACAAACTTCTACAGAGAAAAGAGGCTTCATGGATATAACTCCTAACCCATCTGGCTATCACAAAACACTTGTCATGAGAACTAGGCAAATGGCTTAACAAAAGTCATTACTGTTGTTGTAAAAATAATTCAGCATCATTATTATCTGTTTACAATATCACACATTTTTAAAAACCTATAAAAGGAATATTAATGGGCAGTGTATTGTCCACAGACAGAAACTGAAAGGAACAAAAATACCTACATTTTAGCTCATTTTCCAAAGCATCTTGTTAACAGTAAAAGATAAAGATTAGTCACAAATGCTTTCTATGAACCTAGGAATTCTTCCCCATTTGGATAAGAGTATGTGGGAGTATAAAAAACTCTTTACTTTGAGCCACAATGCCTCTCCAAATACATGTTCCTCCATCACATTGCTTATTCCTAGAAAATACCCATCACCTAGAAAATCTTCTCTAGCTGACTTTGACATTAGAAAATACCATGATTGTTCAAATAACCTAAAATAGAGAATTTATACTAAGTGGCATGTTCATGCACTGTAACATGCATTCATCAAATAGTTATTGAGTTCTTACCACATGCAAGACACTGAGCTAGACATACAGGATACAACACAAACTCCCTGCTTTCACGGAGTTTATAATCTAGTGTGGCTTTTATGTGGTTTTCAGGAATCTTATGTATCCTAGTTCTCTAGCTAGGTTGCAGGCTTTTTATAATCAAGAACATACAATTTAAATGTCTTAAGCACTCTTATAACACCCAACACTAAGTTCAGCAAACTGATCAACTAAAATCTAGTCCATATCTCCTTAACCTACAGTATTTCAAGCCCTCCAGTAAGGTCTAAGACTGCAAATTATTTTAAACTGATAAGGTCTTGAATCTGGATGTCAAAAAATCCAATAGAATGAACCTATAGCTAAGGATCCTGGTGTGGCACTGTGGGTTAATGCGCCAGACTGCAAAACCATTTGAACTGCAAGGTCGGCAGTTCAAGCTCACCAGCTGCTCCTTGGAAACGCTATGGGTCGGGACTGACTTGACGGCACTTTACAACAACAACAACAATAGCTAAGAATCAAGATCCAATGCAGCTGAAAATGCCTAGGAGCCCTGGGTCCCCAGACAGGCCCTCTTAATGGGAAAGGGAAGCAGAATGAGGATGGAGGTGAGTGATGCTCACTCTGGAAAGCTGTCTTATGCTGAAGGAGAAAATGGTGCTTTAAATGGTATGATCCCCAAACAGAGAAATGCAAGGGAATACCTTGCTCAGACACTATTTCGTTCTGCTGTGCATGGGGTCGCTATGGGTCGGTTCCGACTCGATGGCACCTGACAACAACAACAACAACCTTACTCGCTGTAAAGCATCTTCCTCTACTGCAGAAGAGAGCATAAACTGTGCCCACACACTCCATAGGACCAATTGTTGTTGTTATGTGCCGTGGAGCCGGTTCCGACTCATAGTGACCCTGTACAGGGTTTCCGAGGCTGCAATCTTTACGGGACCAGAAAGCCTCATCTTTCTCCTGTGGAACAGCTGGTAGTTTCGAACTGCTGACCCTGAGGTTCGCAGCCCGACTTGTAACCACTAAGCTACCAGAGTGCTGTCAAATCGGTTCCGACTCAAAGCGACCCTGTATAGGCCTTCCAAGGAGCAGCTGGTGGGTTTGAACCACCAAGCCTGTGGTTAGAAATCCAGTGCTTATACCACAGCACCATACCAGGACTCACAAGACCTAGTATATGAGCCTAATTACACAAGGTGGGGGCAATGAAAGGAGCCAAGGACTCAGAATCCAAAAACCTGTGCTTGGGCCCAGACTCTGCTACTGTTGTTGTTGTTAAGTACCGTCGAGTTGGTTCCGACCCATAGCGACCCCGTACAGGGTTTCCGAGGCTGTAAATCTTTACAGGAGCAGAAAGCCTCATCTTTCTCCCATGGAACAGCTGGTAGTTTCAAACTGACGACCTTGCGGTTCGCAGCCCCATTTGTAACCACTACGCTACTAGTCTGGCATAATAGCACTGGAAAAGTCAGGCATCGTCCGTGAGTCTCAATTTCCCCTTCTTTAAAATGGGAATAATAATCTCTGACCTGTCTACTTCACAGAAACACTGTAAAGATAAAATGACATACATTTTATAGTACTTAGGAAACCATACCATGTTATGTTGTGTTGGTATTAGTGCCATAGAGTCGGTTCCAATGCATAGCGATCCTGTATACAAATCCTGAAAAGACTGTGTGGATATACAAACTCCCTGTGGAGCTTCTCACACCAACCCAGGAAACCCTCATTACCTCCTCCTACTTTCAGTCCTACCCCCAACATCTAGGTTTCCATCTTCTCACATCCCTGAATTCACAGAAACAGTTCACCATCCAAATCAAGACAAGTGCATTAATTCCCAGACTCCAAGAGAATGAAAAAGAAGAAGCAACAGAAACCATTCCACCTCTTGCCGCAACATGCCTCAGTTCTCCCTTTACATGGCCCAACTGCAGAGGCCAACAAAATAAAGGGGGTAGGAGGGGCTCCAACTAGCCACATATACATTATGTCCTTTGTGGTTGCCTGCCTTCTCTCCACTGCCAAGTCAGGTCCCCATTTGGGGACTGCTGAACAAATCTAAAGGGGACTTTGAGGCAAAACAGAGATTAGTATTTGGGAGAAAGAGATTATATGCATTTTAGGCCACATTCCACAGCCAAAAGGAAATTATTATTAGCATGGCTAGCCAAAGGTTAACTGGACTCGGAGAGTGCAATCACTCCCTTGCAAATATTCTTCCCTATCTCTCCGCAAATTTTTTTCCAGGTCCAATCCTTTCATTGACTTGTTCAGTCTTCACATCCACTCATCCATCTACCCATTAGGATGTTTACAGCATCCACAAAACATTCCGCCTTTCAAGGTTTTCAAAGAAGAAAAGGTTGATGAGGGAGAGAAAGACATCTTACAAACTTGTTTCAATCCTTAGGAGCAAAGAATTATAGTCAGGCTGTAAATGTTACCAGCGATAGGAGGCGGCCTATCAGACTCTGAGGAAAGGGAGAAGGGGCATCAAGTGCTCAGATGCTAAAGGGCCAGCTAGTGCCTCTCTGCCCAACAGGATTAAGAACTCTTTCTAGCTCTAGGCAGAGAAAAGCCCATTTTGCAGAGTCAACCTTATTAAGATTGACCTAGAGCATCAGCTGATTGGCAAGTCCCAATTTAAACCCTCAGCTTAGAGAGGAGGAAATCTTAATATGACCTATGCAGTTGGGGGTCTATCAGCCACTTATGAAAATCCAGACCTATATAGGTGCAAAAGTTGTTCCTGTTTCATCATTCAGGCCCAAAACATCCTCCTCATTCTGAAAATGAGATTCACCTCATCACCAAGCCCCACCATTCCATAACAACCAATCTGGTGGAGACTCACAGCCAAAGCCACCAACAACCTGAGGTCACCTCCAACCTACGTGCCCCCCACCTCTACCCCTTTCTTCTCCAATAACTCCTGAACCTACAGCCAGTCCCAATTTACCCTTGGGCAGGTTGGGGACCCAAATTCAACCTCTAGCCTAGCAAAAGTCAAAGGTGCTGGAAGCACATTCCCTTCCTTTCCTCTATTGGCTCTACTGTTTATTGCTTGTATTTAAAACAAAAGAACAATAACAACCCAAAAACATTGAATCAGGTGGTATGTTTTAAGCATGGGCACACATAGAGGGAATATAAACACACAAGCACACAGTCCCCAGAGACCAACGCTCCCTTCCCACCAATTCCCCACCGGTTTGGGAGACAGCCCACCCAAACCTTCTCTTGCAACCTTTTGTCAAAATGCAAAACCTTCTCTCCTCGTCCCCACTTTCCCAATCTTTCCTTTAATAAGTGTTGAAAAACCACATTACTAGCAAACCTACCTGTCTATACTCTGGGGCAATCTTACACTCATGGTTTCTCGGTGTCTCCTCAGTTCCAAAATCTTGAAGCTTTGGTGTCTTGATCAGGACTGAAATCACTTGCAATTTTTAAGAAAGGTGAGAGGGCAGCCTCCCAACTTGAAGATTGACTCCTTTTTCCTCCAACTCTCAGGACCCTGGTAACTGAAGCTCCATTCTACTTCTACCAGTTAACATGGTCTCGCCTTTCTTAGCCTCTTTTCCCCTCCCCCCCCTTAAAAAAAAAAAAAGGAAAAACTATGACCTTCTTAGAAACCAAAACCCAACCACAAATCTCTTCAAGGTTAGCGCTATGGTCTAAAAAATAAATCACAAAAAGAATGTGCCTTCAAAATATCAGTCTTAACTGCAAAATACAGATAAAAACCATCCTTTTAATCCAGTTTTCCCAGCTGTCCTTCTGTTGGCAAGAGAACCTCAAGCTCCAAAGGAAAGAGAAGAAAAAAAAAAAATCTCTGATCTCCACTGCTTGAAACGACAACAGATATATTTGGCAGGGGGGCGGGGGGGGGTTATGGGAGAGAATGAATAAATCCAAATTGGCACTTGGAAAAAATTTTCCAGCTGATTTGCACAGTAAAAAAATAAATAAATAAAACCATACAATAGTATGTACACAACAGCACTCCTTCCAAATCCAGTGCAACCCTTGGAACCAAAATTTATGGGCTAAAAAATAGCATTTACCTTAAAGGTTTTGATATTCTTAAATGAGTCAATCGCACAAAAAAAAAAAAAAAAATCAAAGAACACCTGAAATACAATGCTTTTTACCTTTAAAATGGAAGAAATAACCACAAAACAGAGACTCTCTGAAAACAGTCTCCTTCCCTTTTTCCTTTAAACTTGCTGGTTCCTCCACCTTATCCCAGCCTGATTCTCAGACCCAGCCTAGGTTGGGCCTTTTTCTGAGAGACAATTTCCTGAGTTAGTTGTGCTGTTTTGCTCCTCCACATCCAGGCTCCGAATTTTTCTCTTGCCTCAGCCTCCATGAAACGGAGATTTCTCTTCCTCCCGTTCCCCCTTCTCTCCCTCTCGCCCGGCCAGATAAACTGCTCCCTTATTATTACTAGTTTAGATTATAATTGTGGATTTGAGTTCACGGTGGGGCTTTCCTCCTGGAAAATCCGATCGCCTCGCTTCTCTCGGCCTCTCTTTTTCCTCCCTTTCCTAATCTCGCAGGCTGGAGCCCACCGTGCCTCGCGCAGGACGCCGGCCAGGCCTCCGGCTCCTGGCCCCACTCGCCCGCTCGCCTGACCGCCGGCTCCGGCCTTCGCAGCCGCTCCAGACTCCAAGCGCGGGCACAGCCAAGGAAGACTGCGGCGGCAGGCCGGCACAGGCAGGCGGGAGAGAGGGCGTCAGACTCCCGGCGTCGCCGCCGCGCTCGCCTGCTTCCGGGCCCCTTCCCCCTCCGCTCGCCGCTCGCTCGGGCGCAGGCCCGACCGGCCGCCCCCTCCCCGCGTTCTCCTCCCTCCTCCTTCCCTGCGAGCCTTTCTCCTTCCCTCGTTCCTGCGGGGGGCGGGGCCGCAGGCTCCTCCTCCTCCCGGCGCAGCCCGCTTTCCCTTCACTCCGCGGCCGGGAGAGGGGGCGGGAAGCTGACCGCTTTCCCCTTCCTCCGGTCTTACGGCTGCTGCTTTTGCGGACCTGCCGGCCCCTCTCCCGGCTTCCCGGCTCGCCCTTCCTCTCCCTTCGGTCTCTGCTGCCGCTCTCCCGCTGGTCCTCTTCCCGGCCCTACAGTTGCCGGCCCTGCTTCTCCCCACGCAGCCTAACTGGTCCCCGGCTTAACCGGGTCCCCAGCTTTTCCAGGCCAGGCCTGCGGGCGACCCCAGCTCCGACCCCGTAGGGCACCTCGGCCCCCGCCCACCCCTACCCCCACCCCGGTCTCCGCCTTCTCTCCTGCCCTCTACCCGAGATGCTCACCTCTCCTTACTGCCCTGACTCAGACCTTTTTGTTTCTAACCCCCTTCCCACCTTCCACAGACAGGCCCTCTCCCCACGTATACAGGTTTTTACCTCTTTGTGTACACGGGCATCTTTTCTGGTTCTCTCTGTCTCTGCTCACCTCGACACCATCTAATTAAAAAAAAAAAAAATTGTCGCAGTCTACTCTCTGGGTTCCAAGAGCTCTTCTAATGGTTCCCCCAGCTTCCGTGGCCCTCCCCATGTTCAACACCAACTGACGTTAAGGAAAAGACCCTTTTCTGTTCCCTTCGGCTTAGATTGAGTATTTTAACACCCAGGTTCAGCAAAATGTATTTGAACTTTATGGTAATGCCTTACCAAGACAATTCTATTTTCACAACTCCTAGAATCACATTTTCTAAATATTTGCAAAAGTAACATGAAGGTCCCAAGCAATGTGATAAAAAATAATTAAAAATACAAAAGGAAACTTTTTCATTAGAACTGGGAACTGAACTTTGTCTTCTTGTCTAGGTACATGATACTTTACAATAACCTGCAGACTGCAGTGTATTTTGTGTATGCTCTCATACCACCTTTGGGGTCCTGGAGTGGCGCTATAGAATAAGCACTGAACTGCTAAGTACAAAGTAGGCTAGTGGCTCCTTTGTTGTTGTTAAGTGCCGTTGTGTCGGTTCCGACCTATAGTGATTCCATATAGAGTTTCCGAAGAGCAGCTGGTGAGCTCGAACCACCGACCTTGCAGTTCAAACGGCTTTGCAGTCTGGCGCATTAACCCATAGCGCCACACTCGGATTCCTGGAAAACTCTATAACAGAGTATGAGTTGGAACCAACTCATTACATAAAACTAATATATAAATATATGTAAGATAGTCAGACTTCAGCTCCCTTACCTAGAGGGCATCATGTCTGGTAGGGGGAGGTCAAGGACAGGGGACAACAATTCTTAGTGAGATGCATTGACACAATAGTCACAACAATGGACTCAGATATACCAATGATCAGTGAAGATGGCCCAGGACCCATCGACATTTTCTGCTGTTGGACATAGGTCCACCATGAGTCTGTCAGCGCTGCGGTAACCTACAACAATATTTACCCACACACATTCATAAACAATATAGAAAGTTCAGTGTTAAAAATGGTGGATTTACAAATCGCTGTTGTTAAGTGCAGTCCAGTCAGTTCTGACTCATAGAGACCCTATATAGGTTTTCCAAAGAGCAACTGACGGTTTTGAACCACCAACCTTATAGTTAGCAGTCCAGTGCTTATCCTACCAGGACACCTCAATTTACAAATGTTGTTGTTAAGTGCTGTCAAGTAATTCCTGACCCATAGTGACTCTGTATAGGGTTTCCAAGGAGTGACTGGTGAGCTTGACCTGCCGACCTTGTGGATCAAATGACTTTGCCCACAGTGCTACACCAATGCTTATCCTACCATGCCACACCAGGACACCTCGATCTAATAAACATCAATTGAGGAACTACTATGAATCAGGAGCAGCATCTAAATTATATTAGGTACAGGCTGGCAAATGGAAGAAAGACCTACCTACTCCTCATCTTTCTCAAACCCTAAGCCTAAACTCCCAAAGATTTGCCCCATCTGTGGGACTGTTGTTATTATTAAGTGTTGTCGAGTTGGTCCCAACTCATAGCAACCCTGTGTAGGGTTTCCAAGGAGTGGCTGGCAAGCTTGAACCAGTGACCGACCTTGCAGTACAGCACATTTACCCACAGCACCACAAATTTCTACTGACCTTATTAATTCTTCCTTTGTCATAACTACTTGCAAAAGTCAAGTTGCCAAATGTCAACACCTCTCTTGGTCATAGATTTAACTAAAACACAAACAAAAACCAGTTGCCCATAAAGTCAATTCTGTCTCATGGAGACTCCATGTGCTGCTTACGCAAAGCAGAACTGTACTCCATAGGGTTTTCATGGCTGTGAACTTTTAGAAGCAGATTACCAGACCTTTCTTCTGAGGTGCCTCTGAGTGTGTTCAAACCACTAACCTTTTGGCTCATAATCAAACACTTAACTATTTGTACCACCCAGGGACCTGTGATAGATTAACCCACTGTCATCAAGTCAATTCCAACTCATAGTGATCCTGGATAGCGTTTTCATGACTGTATATCTTTATGGGAGCAGCCAGCCTCATCTTTCTTCCACAGAGCAAGTGATGGGTTTGAACCATAGAACTTCTGATTAGCAGCCCAGTGCCTACCCCAAAGCACCACCAGGGCTCCTTTGTAATAGATTATTGTTAAGTGCTGTTGATTCAGTTCTGACTCATAGTGGCCTGGTTGGCAAAAATGGTTTGTATTCAACTGCTAACCTGAAGATTTTTGTTGTTGTTGTTGTTAAGTGCCATCAAGTCAGTTCTGACTCATAGTGACCCTGTATAGATTTCCAAAGAGGTGGGTTTGAACCCTTGACCTTGCAATTGTGGTTGCCAAAAGTTTGTAATATTTATTTTTGATAAGTATTTACATTTATTTTACTAGGTTTTTAAAAAATATTCCCTTAAAGTATAAAAATAAAGAAGTTCAAATACATTTTTAAAAGCATACTTATCAGTTAAAATTAATAGCTGTTGTGAACTGGAAAGTACTTGTCAGAGGTCGATTCAAGTGTAAGAAATGAGCTTTACCAAGTATGTCAAAGTTTTTCACTTAAATTCAATTAGCAAAGTTACATCTTAAATCAATGATTTGTTCTTTAATTAGTGAAAACTGTTGCATTTGTATGTTTTTAACAAATGGGTTGAAGCCCACTAAGAAGCTTCATCTAGAAGATTTTGAAGATTAGAAAATTTGTTGTCCTAGTTTAAATGTGTAGACCAAAACTCTTATATAGGTGAAGTAGATTGGTTTTTATAACAACAAAAAAATCACAATATTGTAACCACTTCCAGCCATCTATTTTCAAAAAATGCTTTCTCTATAACACCTGTCATTCTTTAGAAAAGCAGTGACTTCTTCGCTCATTAATAGGCTGTTATCTTCACCTGAAGGGACAGAGTAAGTGTTTTTCGTGATTTTTCTTTTTAAAAATAAGTGATAGGTTCCCATTTTTCAACACCAAACATTATAAGATAAAAATGTCTATCTCGTCTGAGCTCAATATCTCATTTTAGGCCTTTCCCAGAAGATAACCAATGAATCTCTGCAGAACAAAGATTTCCATGGTCATTCTCTCTGTCATTACAAAGAATTGTAAAGTTTGTAGCAACTAACCAGCTTGTTTTTGTTCAGTGGATGGCATACATCATGTTGCAGTATGAAGAAAACAAATGTCGCATTCCCACTGGTTGCTGAAAACACTTGACTTCTGGGATCCCAGTTCTAGGTCAGTCATATGTTAATTTAACCAAAACCAAACACACTGCCAGTGAATTGGTTCCAACCAATTCTCTATATATTGTTTTTGAGACTGTAAATCTTGAGGGGAGCAGACAGCCTCATCTTTCTCCTGTAAAGCAGCTGGTGGGTTTGAACTGCCGAGATTTAGCTGTTAGCAGTGCAGAGTTAATCCTACACAGCACCAGGGATCCTTAAATATTGTTGTTGTTGTTGTTGTTGTTGTTGTTGTTGTTATGAACCCTTGTGTCAGTTCCAACTCATAGTCACCCTATATGTAACAGAACGAAACTGTGCTCGGTCCTGCATTATGCTTGCAATTGTTATAATGTTTGAGCCTACTGTCACTGTCATTGTGTCAACTCATCTTGTTGAGGATCTTCCTCTTTTTCTCTAACCCTCTACTTTACCAAACAAGATATCCTTCTCCAGAAACTGGTCTTTCTTGACAACATGTCCAAAGTATAAGAAATGGAGGAGTCTCATCATCCTCGCTTCAAAGGAGCACTCTATATACTTCTTCCAAGGCAGACTTATTGGTTCTTTTAGCAGTCCATGGTACCTTGAATATTCTTCTCCAACAACATAACCCAAATGCATCAATTCTTCTAGTCTTCAAACTTTCACATATGTATGTGGCCACTGAAAATTACCATTCGCTTGAGTCAGACCAACCTTAATCCTCCAAGTGATATCTTTGCCCTTAATACTTTAAAAGAGGTCTTTTGCAGCAGATTTGCCCAGACCCACTGTTTGATTTCTTGACTCCTGCGTCAACAAGTATTGATTGTAGATCCAAGCAAAATGAAGTCTTAGACAACTTCAATCTTTTCTCCATTTATCATGATGTTATTTATTGGTTCAGTTGTGAGGATCTTTGTTTTCATTACACTGAGGTGCGAAAACAAAGGCATAGTCTTTGATCTTCATCAGCAAGTATTTCAAGTCCTATTGGCTTCCAGGAAGCAAGATTTTGTCATCTACCTATCACAAGTTGTCGATCACTCTTCCTCCAATCCTGATGCCATGTTCTTCTTCATATAGTCTGTCTTCTCAGGTTATTTACTCAACATACAGATTGAAGAAGTATGGTGAAAGGGCACAACCCTGACAAACAGCTTTCCTGATTTTAAACTATTCAATATCCCTTATTCTGTTCAGACAACTGCCTCTTGGTCTATGTACAGGTTCTGCATGAGCCCAATTAGTTGTTCTGTAATCCCCACTCTTTGCAGTGTTACCCATAGTTTGTTATGATGCACACAGTTGAATGCCATTGCATAGTCAATAAAGCACAAGTAAACATCTTCCTGGTATTCTGTGCTTTCAGCCAAGATCCATCTGACATCATCAATGAGATCCCTCGTGTCATGCCCTCTTCTAAATTGGCTTGAATTTCTGGTAACTCCATCAATGAATGTAATCCTGTAACCAGTTTTGAATTATATTCAGGAAAATTATTCTTGTGTATGATATTAATGATTAGTGATTATCACAATCCATTATCTCACCTTTCTTTGGAATGGGCACAAATATGGATCTCTTCAAATTGGTTGACCAGGTAGATGTCTTCCAAATATCTTGGCATACATGAGTGAGTACCTCCAGGGATGCATCAGTTTGCTGAAGCATTATATTAGAAAATCACATGAAATATAGAGCTTAAATAATTACTGTTGCTATAATTAAATATTCTGTTGTTGTTAAGTGTTGTCAAGTTGGTTCCAACCCATAGTGACACTGTATAGGTTTCCAAGGAGCAGCTGGTGAACTTGAACCACCAACCTTATGGTTCAAACAACTTTGCAGTCCAGTGCATTAACCCACAATGCCACACAGGAGTACTTCAGGATATTTCTTTCTCATACATCAGTCATTGGCTTGTATACCCCACTTTGAAGACTACAGGGTTGAGGGTAACATTAGCAGGATTTTGTTGTTAAGTATCATCAAGTTGTTTGACTCATAGCAACCCTGTATAGCATTTCCGAGGCTGTACATATTTGCAGGAGTAGAAAGCTTCATGTTTCTCCCACAAAGCGGCTAGTGGGGTCAAACTGCCGACCTGTGGTTTGCAGTACAGTGTTTATCCTACAGAGTCACTGCACTCTCTTAACAGAATAGAGTTCCCATTTAACTGAATTTTTAAGTCTCAGTTTGGTGGAAAAAATATTAGATGAGAGCAACTTCTAGTTGCTGTCAAATTGACTGACACATGGTGATCCCATGTGTGCCAGGGTAGAACTGTTCTCCAGAGTGTTTTCAATGGCTAATATTTTGGAAGTAGATTGCCAAGTCTTTCTTCTGAGGACTCAAATCTCTAACCTTTCATGCACATTAACTGTTTACCCTACCCAGGGACGAAGGCATACTTTGTTGTTGTTTAGTGCTGTCACGTCAGTTCCAACTCTTAGAGACTCCGTATAGGGTTTCTTGGAGTCCTGGTGTGACACTGTGGGCTAAAGTACTGGGCCATGGGGTCAGTTTGAGCCACCA
Source organism: Chrysochloris asiatica (assembly GCF_000296735.1). Lineage (NCBI taxonomy): Eukaryota > Metazoa > Chordata > Mammalia > Afrosoricida > Chrysochloridae > Chrysochloris > Chrysochloris asiatica. The sequence continues at coordinate 16,092,801 of NW_006408560.1, forward strand.
GATTAGTGGTTCAAACTCACCAGCCGCTTCATGGAAACCCTACACAGGGTCGCTATGCATCGGTACTGACTCAATGGCACTTAGCAGCTACAACAACAGCATAGGGTTTCCAAGGAGCGTCTGGTGGATTTGAACTGCCAACCTTGCATTTCAAACCAACCTTGTAGTCCAGTGCTTATCTGGAGGCAGTTGCTGGTTAATGAAAAGAGCCCTAAACTAGGAGTTCAAGGAACTGGCTTAGTACTGTGATGTATCTCTTTCTAGCTTTATGACCTGCTGTTTGGAGATTGTGAGGATTAAATAAAATTGAGCCAGAGTTCTGTAGAGTTTTGTGCAGGAAAATCAGGATAAATGTAAGGAAGTGTCTTAGTTTGCTTTTTTATTGTTAAGTGCCATCAAGTCAGTTCCAACCCATAGTGACCCTGTATAGGGTTTCCAAGGAGCAGCTGGTGAGCTTGAACAATTGCCCTTGCAGTTCAAACCAACTTTGCAGTCCAGCGTATTAACCCACAGCGCCATACCAGGACTCCATAATAAAATAGCACAAGGTGGGGAGCTATAAAGAACAGAAATTTACTGTCTCATAGTTCTGGAGGTTAGAAATCCAAATTCAGGATGTTGGTGGGAGGCTATTCTCTTTCTCTCTCACACTGTCTCTCTCTGTCACTCTAGGGGAAGATTCCATGTCTTTTTCAGCTACTGTTAGCTCAGGTGCTCCTGATTTGAAGATAGATCCTCACATAGTATTCATTTTATGCCTTCCCTCTGTGTGCGTAACTTTGTGTCTGTTCTCATCTTTAATAAAATACCATGCAGAAGGGATTAAGAATAGGATCCACACTACTATGGCATGACTTAACTGATAGTATATTCAGAGACAGGCTCTATTTCCCCAAATAAGGTAAGACACATTTACAAGTACCCCTTCAATATATGTAGACTTCAATATAGTTTCAGAGGGACGCAATTCAATCCAAAACAGGAAGTGACGATTTGAAAGAAACATAGTTCTTTCAACATTTTTTTCCACCCAATCAAATCAAACCCACTGTGGTGAGTTGATTTTGATTCAGTAGCAACCCTATGTTGTTGTTAGGTGCCATTGAGTCAGTTCCAACCCATAGTGACCTTGTATAGGGTTTCCAAGGAGCAGCTAGTGAGCTTGAACTGCCGACCTTGCAGTTCTAATGGCTTTGCAGTCTGGCACATTAACCCACAGCACCATACCGGGACTCCAGCAACCCTATAGCAACCCTATAGGACAGAGCATAACTGTCTCATAGGGTTTCTAGGCCGGAATCTTTACAGAAGCAGACTGCCACATCTTTCTCCTTCACAGTAGCAACTGCATCACTGGGGCTCCTTTTTCTCCCCCACAAACCTCTCTCTATTAACAGATTTCTCTGACCAACTTTCTGTGAGTTAGCTAGGGTACTAGTTGTTATTTGAATTTACAGTGAAGAAACTATAGCATAAGGAGGCTTTTAGGTGATTTGCATGACATCCATTGACTAATAAACTGAGATTATAAATCATGTTATTTTTAGGTGGTGAGTAGGAAAGAAAAAGGCAGGTCTGGTCAGATTTGATCTGCTGGGAGGGATTCTAGAAACTTATTATTTTATTGACTAGCTAAGTGAGAATCATGGTGCAGAAGTTTGAATGGTTCTGGTGTGAATTCTAAAGAAGCAACCTGAGTCACTCCTATCCAGAAATCCCCAGCTCTAGCCTGAACTGGTATCCTCCAGAGGGATGAACTCAGATTTTCAGTCATTTTTCTCTTTCTAGTGTGCTTGCTGTCAGGGTACCTATTACCAATTAACTGATACAGATTCATGGCTGAATTCGTGGTACCTATTGCCAATTCGTGGTACCTATTGCCAATTCATTCATGGTACCTATTGCCAGTTAACTGATTCAGATATGTTACATAGGATTTTCTTGACTGGTGGGTGAGTCAAGTCCACAAACTGCTCCAAGGAAGAAAGATGAGGCTTTCTACTCCCGCAATGATTTACAGCCTCAGAAACTGTATACAGGGTCGCAATGAATTGGAAGCAGCTCAAGAGTACTTAACCACAACAACACAATCTTTACAGAAGCAGATCACTAAGCCTTTCTTCCTCAGCGCTGCTGGGTGGATTCAAACCACCAACTGTTAGGTTAGCAGATGAGTAGATGTTTGTGCCACCAAGAGATCCACTGTCAGAATACAGGCCTGGCAAAATAAAAAAAACTTTCATCAGTTAGGAAAACAATGTGGAAAACATAAGGTTTATATATATATATAGTTCTAATTTGAACAAAATATTGCGGTTTATTTGTTTTAAAATTATTTAGATTTCTCTAAATAACTCCTGGGTAGCTAGAATAATCAATCCTATAATCTCTATTACAAACATCATTTCATTATTACTCAGTATTTTGTTTATTAAACCTGTTGAGTTCCCAATAATATTTTAATACGAAGTAATAATAATTATAATTCCCAAAATGTATATTATGTTTGCTATGTACTGTTCTATGCAAACTACAAATACTAGTCAATTGGTCCTTTCAACAATCTTTTGAGATAGGTATGGGGTCAATATGAGTCAGAATCAACTAGACAGCACTTAATGACAACAACAACTATTATCTCTATTTTCAGATGGAGAAACAAAAGTCCAGAGAGTTAAAATAACTTGTGAGGACTACCCACTTGGGAACCCATTAAGTTACGTGCTAGGAATAAAAAGGTAAAACCAAAGAACAGTGCATGGACAGGACCTTCCTAAAAACATGCTGTTGTTGTGTGCTATCAAGTCAATTCCAACTGATAGCAACCCTGTATAGGGTTTCCTCAAGCGGCTGGTGAGTATGATCCACCACCCTTGCAGTTAGCAGTCCAGCACTCATCCTACAGCATCACACCAAGACTCAACTAAAGAGATGCTGTTATTGTTAAGTGTCTTTGAGTCAGTTCCGATGCGTCGTGACCCTGTATAGGTTTCTGAGGAGCAACTGGTGGGTTTGAACAGCCGACCTGTGGTTCACAGTCTAGTGATTATCCTACAGTGCCACCCCTAAAAAGATAGAACGATTTATTTGGGCCAGATTACTGGGGTGGGTGGGACTGGGATTTTAACTCCTTAACCTGCAGAGAGTTTTTCACGTGGCATAGTGACCAACCAATAATTTTTTCTTCAGGGCTGTTTATTCTTTGAATTCCTTTTCAGTGTCCCTTTAGTTATCTCCTCCAGAGATTTCTTCCTTCATCCCTCTTGATGATCTCAAGGCATTTAGTGGGAAGATGGCTTCCCACCTTAACACACAGAGAGCAGGTCTACACTATCAGTAGATGTGCACTTCAACCTCCCAAGTTTGATACCTTCCTGTGTGTGGTTACCCTAGAAACCGACTGTCTCCCATAACACCCTAGTAGCTGAGAGAAACTGAATAACAGGGAAGGAGCCAAAATAAATTGTAAAGGCAAAAGGTGTGAAAGAACACCAGTTTTAGATTTGAAGGCTAATATTTTGGGAAGTTGGTTTTGTTCCATCCCCCATCCCCTCCCCCTCAAAGAGAAAAAGTTCCCAGGATCAAATGTAAGAAACAAAACAGATGAGCTGCCAAGGGGAAGATCATTTAAAAACTGCTTGAGGCCTGTTTTAAAAATTGAAAAATGTCACTTACATTTTAAAATGTTTTCCTTACATACAATACAACAAATTGCATATATTTGAATTGTACAATTTGGTAAGTTCTGACTTATGCTCACACAAAACTGTAATCACAGTTAAGATAATGAACATATTTATTAGCTACAAAAGCTGATTTATGCTCCCTCCTAAATCCTCCCTCCTGGGCTTCCCTGCTCAGTTCCCCTCACCTGCCCCCCAGTCACCAGGCAATCACTTACCCTACCTGTTTTTTGTCTCTATAAATTAGTTTGCATTTTATTGAATGTTGTATAAATTGAATCATATATATTACTCCCTTTTGGTATGGCTTCCTTTACTTAGCATAATTATTTTTAAATTCATCTATGTTTTAGACTTTCCAATATCAATTTATTGCTGAACAGTAGTCCATTGTTTTGGTATACTACAATTTATCACTTCACCTGTTGGTAGATACTTGGGTTATTTCTATTTGGGGGCTATTAAAAATAAAGCTGCTATAAATGTGTGTACAAGTCTCCGATTTAATTTCTCTTAGGTAAATCCTGGAGTCCTGGTGTGGCACTGTAGGATAAGCACTGGACCACAAGGTCTGTTTGAACTGCAAGAGCCACAGTTCAGCCCACCAGCTGCTCCTTGGAAACCCTATACAGGGTTGCTATGAGTCAGAACCCACCTGATAGTACTTAACAACAACAACAGATAAATCCTAGGAATGTGATAGCTGGGACATTGTATGTTCAGTTTGTTGTTGTTGTTGTTGTTTTTAATTGTGGTAAATGAGGGGACTTCAAAAAGTTCATGAAAAATGTCATTATCTTTTCATTCCATTTTCCCACGAACTTTTAAAAGCTCTTTGTATATATATATCATTGGGTAAATCTCCTGTAAAACACCTCTTTACTTGTTAAAAAGCAAACAGGTTACCTTGAGGGCTTAGGTACGCCTGACCCAAGCCATGATATTTTCAATTGTGTTATATGCATGTGAAAGATGAATAAGGAAAACCAAAGAATAATTTATGCATTTGAATGTTGGTGTTGGCAAAGAATATTGACTATACCATAGACTTGAGTTATGGTGTTGGAGGAGAATATTGAAAGTGCCATGGGCTGCCAAAAGAACCAATAGATCCGTTTTGGAAGAAGTACTCCTTAGAGGCCAAGATGGTCAAATTTCGTCTCTCATACTTTGGACATATTGTCAGGAGGGACCAGTTGCTGAAGAAGGATATCATGTTTGGTAAGGTGGAGGGTCAGAGAAAAAGAGGAAGACCCCCAGTGAGAAGGATTGGCCAAGTGGCAGCAATAGTGAGGTTGGCCCAGGATCGGGCAGTGTTTCGTTCTGCTGTGCATAAGGTCACTATGAGTCAGTACCAACTCGATGGCACCTAACATCAACAACGCCAGAAGTAATACAACCAGAATAATCTTAGAAGTGAGGATGGCGAGACTCTGTCTCACGTAATTTGGACATATTATCAGGTGGGACCAGTCCCTAGAGAAGGATAGCATGCTTAGTAAAGTAGAGGGTCAGTGAAAAGGAGTAAGAACCTCATTGAGAAGGACTGACCCATGACTGCAATAATGCACTCAAACATGGCAATGATTGTGAGGATGACAGTGTTTGGTTCTGTTGTATACACTGCGAATTGTTGTATACGCTGCAAATCAGAATCAACTCGACTGCACCTAGCAACAAGTACATACATATATTTAGTTTTTAAGAAATTGTAAAACTGTTTTCCCAAGTGGCTATAACATTTCATATTTCCACCAGCAATACATAAGCATTCTGGCTCCTTCACATCCTTGCCAACACTTAGTACAGTCTTTTCAGTTTTGGACATTCTAAGTACATCTTAAGTTTTGTACGTTCTAAGTTTTTTACATTCCACTACTCATCTGTCAGTGTGTTGTACTGTGGTGACTTACGTGTTGCTGTGATGCTGGAAGCTATGCCAGCAGTATTTTAAATCCTAGCTGAGTCACCCATGGTGGACCTTCATTGGAACTTCCAGACTAAGACAGACTAGGAAGAAGGAAATGCAGGGTAATTCTGAATGTTTAGCCACTGTAAATCTTACAAATAGCAACTCAACATTGTTAAATACAGTACCAGAAGAGAAAACATTATGAATAGCAGCAAAACATTGCCAGAAGATGACCCTCAAGTTGGAAGGTACTCAAAGTACAACGAGGCAAGCGTTGCCTCATCAAAATAGAGTTGACCATAGTGACATTAGTGGAGTAAAGGTTTCAGGATCTTCATTCACAAATGGGTCACAATTCAAAATGAGGAGAAATAGCTACAAACTTCCATTATTAATCAGAAAACAGAATGTACGAACCATGAATCTAGGAAGATTAGAAATTATCAAAAGTAAAATGGATAGTATGTAGAAGATGTTTGACTACAATGCAGGGATGGAGTATGGCTTGCAGAAGTGGGAGAAAGGAGGATTCACTGTTTAGGAAACAGTGAGGAGCTGTTAAGGGTGATGGAAAAACTTAGACCTGGATAATCATGTTGGCTGAACAACATGATAAGCACAATGTCACTAAATTGTACATATAAAGAAGGTTAAAATGGCAAATGCTTTGTCACATATATTTACCACAAATTTCTTTAAATAAAAGCCCGTGCCCTTTCTATGTACAACAAATTCTTCTATTTCATATTCAAATTTATTTTCTAATAAATGGATTTGTTGGCCCATTAAATGGTTATGACCTGCAGATGAAGTCCTGGTGTGGTGCTGTAGGACAAGCACTTCACTTCTAACCTCAGGATCGGCAGTTTGGATCCACCACCTACTCCTCAGAGGCCCCTATACAGAGTCTCTAGGAGTCGGAACTGACTCCATGGCACTTAACAACAACAACAACAACACCTGGAGCTCTTCTAGCCAGCACGGTTATAGAGCATCTGAAACGTGAAGTGCTGTTACTGTAAAATACACTAACAGAGTTTGAAGATGTAGTACCAAAATGATAATTTAAAACATCTCACTAATGATTCATTATGTTGATGACATGTTAAAACAGTAATAATTTGGCTATATTGAAAAAGAAATTATGTTATTTAAATTTAAAACATAAAATAAAATGGAACACATGAAGATCAATATCCTGGACATATGTGAGCTGAAATGGACTGGTATCGTCCATTTTGAATCAGTTAATAGTATGGTTTACTATGCTGGCCACAACAAATTGAAGAGGAATGGTATCACATTCATTGTTAAAAAGAGCATTTCAAGACTGGGTAATCAGAGCTCAACTAGAAGAGGAAAGAAAGAGTAATCTGATA
>NW_006408560.1:16100489-16102602 GCF_000296735.1 Chrysochloris asiatica
AAACTATCACATAATTCACAACAAAACATTAAAAAAAATAGAGCATTTCAATATCTACCTTGAAGTACAATGCTGCCTGTTAGGATAAAAATGTCCATACGCCTACAAAGTAGACCAAGGAGCTCTGGTAACATGGTGGTTACGAGGAGGGCTGCTAACCACAAGATTAGCCATTTGAAATTACCAGCCATTCTCAGAGAGAAAGATGAGGCTTTTTGCTCCTGTAAAGATTTACAGCCTCAGAAACCCCATGCAGGTTTGCTATGAGTCAGAACCAACTCCACAGCACACCACCACCACCACAAGGAAGATCTGTTTATACCACTATTATTCAAATTTATGCACCAACCACTAAAGCCAGTGATGATGGAATTGAAGAATTCTACCAAATACTTCAGTCTAAAATTAATTAAACATGCAATCAAGATGCATTGATAATTACTAGTGATTGGAATACAGAGGTTGGAAACCAAAAGGAAGGATCAGTAGTTGAAAAATATGGTCTTGGTGATAGAAGTGATGCTGGAGATCACATGATAGAATTCTGCAAAACCAATGACTTATTCATTACAATTACCTTTTTAAACAATATAAAAGGCAACTGTACACATGGACCTCACCAAATGGAATACATAGGAATCAAATTGACGATAGTTGTGGAAAGAAATAGTTGAAAAGTTCAATGTCTATGATAGTTAAGGTTTTGTGTCAACTTGCCTGGACCAGGATTTGCAGTGGTTTGGCAGTTGAGATGTGGTTATCCCCATGGTGAAACCAGATACAGGCATAGTTAACTCTGTGATGACTGGCTATGAGCAGCCAATCAATTAAAAGGATGTATCCTTCTGTGGGCCGAAAAATGGGGGGAGGAGGGGGAAGTGTAGGGGATGGGTTTCTGGGATATACCCTTTGGGTGGTTGATGATGCATGGAGGGGATTGGAACCATGGCAATGAGATGATATACGATGGAATGAATGTAAAATTATAGTTCCCCCATGTAAACTACCATATAATTCACAATAAAGCATTTAAATAAATAAAAAAGATGTGTCCTTGATGGTAGCATTCTCATTTAAAGTTAGTTTCCCTCTTCCCAGTAAGTTTCCCCTATTTCCTTGGTGGTTTTATTCTTGTTTTAAAATCTCATCCCCTCCCATGAGCTTCTTTTGTTTTACTAGCCTGCTACTCCTTGGACCATCCTAAGAGTTGTTTCTCACAGTATTAATATGGTGTGCTTTCATTTTCATTTTTCTCTAAGTGCTTTCTGATTTTCCTTGTGATTTCTTCTGTGAACCACTGGTTGTTTACTAATTTCACTTCAAATGTTTCATTTACACATATTTGTGAAACTTGTAATTTCCCTTCTGTTAGTGATTTTCTAGTTTTACGGCACTGTGATCATGAAGACATTTTGTATGACTAAAATCTTTTAGAATTTATTGAGACATGTTTTGTGACCTAACAAAAGATTTATTCTGGAGAACATTTATTCTGCTTTTGCTAAATAGAATATTCTGTATTATTCTGGTAGGAGAAGTTGGTTCAATGGATTAAGTATTGGACTGTTAACCAAAATATTGGTTATTCAAACCCACCAGCTGGTCCATGGGTAAAAGATGAGGCTGCATACTCCCATAAAGATTTATAATTTTGGAAACCCTCTGGAGCAGTTCTACTGTGTCCAATAGGATCACTTAGACTCAGAATCAGCTTGACAGTAGTGCGCAGGCATAAGCTTTAATAGCATACAAAAACTCTGTTCCTATACCACTCCTCCTCTCTTATTTATGTTATCAAAAATTCAATCTATACAATATGGGCCCAATAATAGAAAGTCATTGTTATTTTATGCACATAAGGTTATAAACCAAAAATACCATAAAACTGGCTTCTATGAAGTTACCTTTAGTAGAGAAAATTGTTTTCTTCATATGGCTTTAAGTTACTACCTGTTCTTTGTTGTTAAGTGCCATTGATTCAGTTCCAATCCATAGCGACCCTATATAGGGTTTCTGCGGAGTGACTGGTGTGCTTGAACCACTGACCTTGCAATTCAAACTGACCTTTCAGTCCAGTGTATTCATTCACAGCGCCACACTAGGACTCCAATTT
>NW_006408560.1:16103902-16105049 GCF_000296735.1 Chrysochloris asiatica
AACAACAACAACAACAACAATCAGATTTTAGCCAACTTCAGTACTATGAAGAGCACTAGTGTGTTGCTGTAAGATAAGTACCATAAGGTCAGCAATTCAAATCACAACTGCTCTTGGAAACCCTATAAGGGTATATGAGTTGAAACCGACTCTATGGCATGCAACAATTACTTGCTATGAAGTATACACACCATTGCTATGAAGTCGATTCCAATTTATAATGATCCTATAGGACAGAATGGAGTCCTGGTGTGGCGCTGTGGGTTAATGCGCTGGACTGCAAAGTCAGTTTGAACTGCAAGGTTAGTGGTTCAGGCTCACCAGTCGCTTTTTGGAGACCCTATACAGGGTCACTATGGGCCAGAACTTGACGGCTCTTAACAACAACATAGGACAGGGTAGGACCATACCATAGGGTTTCCAAGCCAGTAAATTTACAGAAGCTGACTGCCACATCTTTCGTCCATGGAGTTACTAGTGGATCTAAACCTCTGACCTTCTGATTAATGGCCAAGTGCTTAACCATGAGATCTGTATTTCAGACTGTGCCACCAGCACATCTTTTAAGAAGTATGCATTATTGTATATTGTTGTTGCTGTTAGGTGCCATCAAGTTGGTTCTGACTCATAGTGACCCTGTATAGGGTTTCCAAGAAATGGCTGATGAATTTGAACTGCCAACCTTGCATGTGGTCCAGTGCATTGTGCCACAGCACCACACCAGGAATCCATATATAGGTTTTCTATATATGATAATCTTTATGAAGTATGTTGCTGTTGTCAAATGCTGTGGAGTCAGTTCCGACTCATAACGACCCTGTATAGGGTTTCCGAGGAGCAGCTGGAGAGTCTGAAATACAGCTTGGCGAGGGGCTCCTTCCAGCCTTCCTTGCTCAGGTGGGGCGGTAAGATCCAGGCCCCATTTAATATTTCTTATATAGCAGGTCTCATGAAAACAAACACCCACAGCTTTTGTTTATCTGGGTATTTCTTAATTTTTGTCCTTATTTTAAAGGAACAATTTTCCTGGATATAGATTTTTTGGGTGACAGTTCCTTTCCTTCAGCACTTTAAATATGGCATTCCACTGCCCTCTTGCCTCCATTGTTTCTGAGGAGAGATTAGTGCTTCTTCTTTTTTTTTTTTT
>NW_006408560.1:16114664-16120721 GCF_000296735.1 Chrysochloris asiatica
TGGGGACCCCATGCGCCAGACGTTGCCGGCCCACCACCTGCTCTAAGGTGACCAAGCAGGATCACTATGCTGAGGTTCAATCAAGTTCTTAGGGGCGTATTGTTTATTATGCGTGTTATTTGCGTCTTCTTTCTTTTGTTAGCTCTGCCAGTAACAAAAGTTTGGCAATTTTATGAATCCTTTCCAAGAACCAACTTCTTGTCTTGTTGATTCAATTGTTTTTCTGCTCTTACCTTTACTATTTCTTTTCTACTGGTGGCTGTAAGTTTACTTTGCTGCTCCTTTTTTCTAATTGTTGGAGATGTTGTGTTAATGGGTTGGTTTTATTTTTTTTCCTCCTTTTTGGATGTATGTGTTTATAGTTATAAATTGCCCTCCAAGCAGTGCTTTTGCTGTGACCCAAAATTTTTGGTAAATTGTGAATTGAGTGAAGGTTTACAGACAGCATCATCAGCTTTACATTCAACAAATCATACATTTTGTTTCATTTCCATGATTACAATTCTCTCCATGCTTTCCTGTTTGCATTCCATCCACATTCCTATGCCTTCTCAACTTTTTCCTTAAGCATATGTTGCCCTTTTGATTTTGAATGACTGACCATTCCATGGTGAGCATACCTTGTTAGTGTTGTCCCAATCTAGAAATTTATCTATTGCTTCACTGAAATTTTGGCCATGAGAGTGAGTTCCTTTGTAGACCTGAAGCATGGTCTGAGGCCAAAGTCTCAGGTCTCTCCAGTTTCTTTCTGACCAGTAAGCCCAGTCTTTTAAATTTTATTTTCTTAAATAATTTTAAGTTTTTTTCCAAAAAATTTCCACTGTATCTGGGATCTTCTAATGTGATCCCTCTCAGGACAGTTTGTAGTGGTAGCCAGACACTGTCTAGTTCTTCTGGTCTCAGAGTCATGGAGACTGATGTTCTCATGTTCCATTAGTTCATTGGACTAATGGATTCCAAACCTCTTCACTTCTTATCACTCTTCTTTTTTCCATACATGGAGAGACCAATAGCTGTACCTTAGATTGTGGCTTATGAGCTTTCAAGATCCCAGATGCTACTTGCCCAAGCAACATGTAGAACATTGTCTTTGTGAACTATGCTATGCCATTTGATAATGGTGTCCCTGAGACTATAGTCCTGGGCCCCCAGGACCGTCAACTCATTGCTTTAAGATGTTTGATAATATCTAGGAAGTTTTCATTATTTTGCTTGCTCTATGTTACACCACATTCATGGTTGTATTTGCATGAAAAGTAAATACTCATGTACAAATATCCTTTTTCAAATGTGTGTATTTGTAGGGTATATAAATAAATAAGTATATATACCACTCTTCCTTCCTTACCCATTCAGTATATGTTTCAATTCATTTATCTTCTCACAGAACACTTGTTCCAAGGTTATGTATATATCACTATGTACCTCTATCCCCACAGAACACTTGTTCCAAGGTTAAGTATATATCACTATGTACCTCTATCCCCTTTAGCCCATGCATACCTCCCTATGTCTTCACCTATTGCCCTCCTCCTTCTTGTATATTGCCTTCCCCATCACCCTAGCTAATATGTGTTTACCCTTTAGCCAGTGAAGCACTCTCTCATCCCTCCACCTCTAGTAACCATCAAAGAATATTTCTTTTAGTATGGAAAACTTTTCTTAAGCTTTTATAATAATGGTCTCATGTAATATTTGTCCTTTTGTGATTGATTAATTGCATTTTGCATAATGTCTTCCAGGTTCATTGATGCTATGAGGTGTTTTGTAGATTTCAAGGAATTTTTCATTTCATTTTTTATTTGTCCTAGCTTTTAATCAGGGTGTTATTCAATTTCAGTGTATTTGATTTTTTCTTTGATTTTCCTACTGTTAATTTCTAATTTTATAGCATTTTGATTTGAGAAGATGCTTTGCAGTATTGTGATGTTTTCAAAATTTATTGAGACTTGCTTTGTGGCCCAACATATAATTTATCCTGTAGAATGTCCCATGTACAACAGAAAAGAATATTTATTGTACTGTTGTTGGGTTGAGTGCTCTGTATAGGCCTATGAGATCCAGTTGGTTGATTATGTTGTTTCATTCTTCTTTGTCTTTGTTGAGTTTCTTTCTAGTTGTTCTCTTTCATCGAAAGTGATATGTTAAAAGTTCCTACTATTATTGTAGAGTTGTCTATTTCTTTCTTCATTTCTATTAGAGTTTAATTTATGTATTTTGAGTCTCTATCGTTGTTGTTTTTGTTGAGTGCCGTCGAGTCAATTCCGACCCATAGCGACCCTGTATAGGGTTTCCAAGGAGCAGCTGGTGAGTTTGAACCACCGACCTTGCAGTTCAAACAGCTTTGCAGTCTGGTGCATTAACCCACAGCACCACACCAGGACTCCCTCTATCTTTGGGAGCACAGATATGTATTATGGTTATATCCTCTTGTTCAATTGACCCTTTAATAATGAAATAAAGTCTTTCTTTGTCTCTTTTGCCAGTTTTTTTTGCCTAAAAGTTGGTTTTATCAGAAATAAATATCGCCACTCCTACTTGATTTTGACTGCCATTAACTTGATATATTTTTTCCATCTTTTTATTTTTAATCAATTTTTGTCTTTATGTATAAGGTGTGTCTCTTGTAGACAGCATATAGAAGGATCCTGTTTTCTCATCCATTCTGCTACTTTCTGTCTCTTGAATGGTACATCTAATCCATTGACACTCAGTATAATTATCGATAGAAATTAACTGATTGCTGTAATTTTGTGATATATATATATATTTTTTGTGTGTGTGTGTGTGTGCTGCTGGTTTCTTTGTTCCACATAATTTTCTGTGCTGAGTTAATTTCATTTGTGTGTTTTCTTATCAATTTCTTCATTGTTTTAACGTTTACTAAATCTTATGGTTTTCCTTTTTCTTGACTTGATGAAGGGGTATTAACGTATTTTTAGGTTACTCTGTAATTTGTTAATTTCTTCCCCATCTTAAAACTCTTGTAATTTTGTATTTACTTGACTTGTTCACCATTTGGAAGTTCTATAATTACACGTTTCCCTCTTTTTGCTTTGCAGTTGCTTTGTTTCTAAAGCAATATCTCTGGTTCCATACTTTCAGTCTTGTAGATTTGTTTTACTTTGGGTACTTCTATATCTGGATTGGAGTCCTGGTATGGTGCTGTAGAATAAGCACTCGACCACAAGGCAGGTTTGAACCATAAAGTTGGCAGTTCAAATGCACGAGCTGCTCCTTGGGAACCCTATATAGGGTCGCTCTGAGTCAGAATCAACTCAACAGCACTTAACAACAACAATAACAATATTTAGATTGGTGGTATTGCAGTATTTGTTGCTGTTAAGTGCCATCGAGTTGTCATTATTAGTATAGAGGAATCCAACTGATTTTTGTATGTTGATCTTATAAGATGAATCTTCCAATGAGTTCCAGTAGTTTTTTTTTTGTTGTTGTTGTTTTATTTTGTTTTTGCTGAGTCTTTGAGGTTTTCTATGTATAGGATCATATCATCTGCAAATAAAAAGAGTTTTATTTCCACTTTGGCAATTTGGATGCCTTTAATTTTCTCTATCTTGCCTTATAGTTCTGACTAAGACTTCCAAAACAATATTGACTAGGGGTGGTGATAAAGAGCATCCTTGTCTGGTACCTGTTTGCAAGGGGAAGGCTTTCAGTTTTTCTCCATTGAGAGTGATGTTAGCTGTTGGTTTTTTATATATGCTCTTAATTATGTTGAAGAATTTCCCTTCAATTCCTACTTTGTTGAGTGTTTTTATCAGGAATGGATGTTGGATTTTTTCAAATGCCTTTTCTGCATCAATCAATAAGGTCATGTGGTTCTTTTCCTTTTTCTTATTTATATGTTCCCAGTGAAAGAGCTCCAAAATTTTGTATTGTTTAACATTTCACATTTATTTTGTCTGTTTGTTCTTGTAGTGTTTTCCTGAACTCTTCTAAAGATTTTACTATGTTCTCCTTTCTTTCCTCAATCTTTCTGTCAATCCTTTGAAGATACCCAATTATCATTCTTTTGAATTCTTGTTCAGTTAGTTCCATTATTTTTTCTTCCTTAGAATCATTTCTGGCTCTGCATCTTGGTCATTTGTTTGAGTCATTCTCTCTTGTTTATTCGTGTGAGCTAAAATTGTCTGTCGTCTCCATGACATTATAGGGGTGTTGTATTTGTGAAAACAAAGAATGCAATGGTTGGATCTGGAGGGTTACAATCTCTGCGGGGCTTCTGCAATTCAAGGAGCTCACAAGGTGGCTGTTCAATGGATGTGACAGTAGAGTTCCTGGCTGTAGATGGAGTTCCTACTTGCCTCTATTTTGTCTTGTTCAGGGCACTCAATCCAGAAGTAGTTTGTGGGGGCCCTTGATGGAACTGGTTTCAGTGTTTGTTCAGACAATGGGGAAGCTGGGAGCAGAGTGACTGGTTAAATGCGGGTCTGGTTGTTCTGTGGGTTTTAAGGTCTAGAGTCAAGTTCACTTGAATCCAGGCACCAAAGCAATACCACCAACCCTCACCTCACACTGTTGTGGTTCCCAACCACATGGCTCCAAACTCCCAGATCATCACCCCAGAGAGTGGGTAGTGTGCTCGGGGTAGATAAGTGTGGGAGCTGGCTACATTTCTAGTCACCACGGCAGAGTGGGAAAAAAGAAACAATCGCATCTTTTTGGTTGTGCTTGCGAATCTGCTCTACCAGGCTTCTGCCCACTGCCAGAACTGTTCACAAGATGGTTGAGCTGCATCTGGCCAATTGATCTCTAGTCATCTCCCTTTCTCACCATCCCCGCTCAGTCTGTCCTCCCAGAAATCACTCTATCCATCTCTCTAACCTTCCTTATGAAGTTCAGGATGCCAGAACTTTGCCTGTTTTATTTTGTCTCTTTATCTCTTTGTTGTAGAGGGTCTGTGTAGTGTGTCTGCCTAGTCTGCCATCTTGCTAACTTACCAACTGCCTTCTGGTAAGTCTGATTAGGGGATGGCAGTGTGCACACCATTCTCTGTTCACTCTTTCTGCAGCTCTGTTTAGGATGGGTTTGGCTGATGTTGTTTTTTGTTGTTGATCAGGTGTATAGCATCTGGTTCTTGCCCAGTGGGTGGTGTTGTAGAAGGCACTGTTGTGCCTGGGCAGTATGGGCATAATTGGCATCCCATCAGGTGATCAGGTGAGACAAGAAGAGAAAAAACATGTACAAGATAATGAAACAAACAAACAAGTAAGCAAACAACAGCAAAAAATAAACTAGTAAGGGAAAACAAATAATAAAGCAGGCAACAGCTTGGAAAAGAGTATGGAAATCAAAAAGAGAATAGAGGGAGAGGAAAACTAATTTTTTTAAACCATGGAAGAAAAAGAATAAAAAGAAAGGAAAAACAAAAAATAAATAAATAAATAAAAAGAAAGGAAACACAATTAGGGAAAGGGATGAGTAAGAGGGAAAGAGATCAGACAGAGTAAAGAAATACCAAGAGAGAAAAAGAAAGAAAGAATTAGCAGTGGGTGGGAAAGAAAAGAAGAAAAAATGTGGAGATAGAAAAGCGAAAGTGTAAGAGTAGGTAGACAGAGGAAGAAAGAATAAACAAATCCAAACACTGTAAGGAAAAAACAGGGGTCTTCTGCCAGCCAAGGACCTCACATGGTGGGTGGACATGAGATGAGAAAGTAGCACTTCAGTCCTAGATCAAGTTCCTGTGGAGCTAGCTGTTGCCTGTTCTGGGCACCTAGTCTGGAAGTCATTTGTGCAGACCCCAAAACAGATGGAGGATCAAGATCTTTCCTTTCCAGAGGACTGCTGAGTACAAAAGTCCTGCAAGTCCAGGACTGGCCAGAGCCATCTCTGGAGGTCTGGAGCAAGCCACACTTGATTCTAGGTGCCAGGGTTGGTGCTGCTAGCTCTCCATACTTTTTTTTAATACTTTAAAAAATACTAGTTTATGTGAAAATGTCAATACTGCCCAAAGCAATATACACATATAATGCAATACCAATCCAGATCCCAACGACATTCTTCAAAGAGATGGAAAAAGCAATAACAAACTTCATA
>NW_006408560.1:16125441-16133122 GCF_000296735.1 Chrysochloris asiatica
CTGCTGTCACTTTAGGGGCAACCTCAGAGGCAGGTTCCTCCACAAGCGGCCGTCACATGACTTGTGACCTCTTCGGCTCTCCTGGAAGCATTCTTACACCTCCGATGCCCGAAGACCTCTCCATACACTTTTATGCACCTCTGTCTGTTTGGAAAATGGGAGTGTACATGGGTTGGAGCTGGCCATGCCTCTAGTCACCAAGTTTATGTGGGGTACAAGAAAAAATTTTATACCTTACTGTCTGCCAAGAAGCAGTATGTTTCAGCACTGCTAACAAATCTCTTGCCTTCAAAGTCACCCTTGAAAGTTCAAGATTTCCATGCTGTGCCTGACTGGCCAGCTCTGATCACCTGTCTTCTCCTCCTCCCCCTACCACATATCCACTCAGCTGCTTTGCCTATTTAAGACTAGTTCAGGGCTAGCTAGGGCAGGTTTGGATCAGGGCCTGCCTGAACAGGGCTAATCTGACTAGCTCCCCCTCCTTTAATGGTGCTTACAACTGTAGTGCTAACCTCTGTATGGCTCTGACCTCCAGGAAAGGGGGAGCTACCTTGGAGGTGTATTTGGATGGGGGTGACCTCGCCTGTGGTCACCAGGGGAGTGTGGGAAACAAGAACAAATCGCACCTTTATCTCTATGATTCACTGGTATGTTCTGCAATGCCAATATGTTGTCTTGTCAATAAAATTCCTCACAAAAGTTTTAAATGGCTCTGCCTTGTCTGGTAAGCTGGCACAAGTCACCAGTCTGTCTCTCGTTTTCACTGTTATCTATTCAACTTTCTCTCCTAGTAAGCATTCAATCCTCTCCTCTGTTCCTGCATCTGACGCTCAGGGTTCCAGAACTGTTGTCTACATTTACTTCATTTGGTTTTCCTTAGCTTTGTTGTGGAGGGCCTATATAGGCTTACTGCCTAGTCTGCCATCTTGCCTCCTTCTACTTCCTAATTCCCAAACGCTCTTTTTGACAATGAATGCAACACCATTTCTTTTCAATTTGTTGTTCCTGGCATAGTATATGATTGTCTGATTCAAATAGGCTAATACCAGTCCGTTTCAGTTCTTTAACACCTAGGCTATTGATCTTTGTGCATTTCATTTCATTTTTGACAAGTTCCAATTTACCTAGATTCCTACTTTATACATTCCATGTTCTGATCATTAATGGATTTTTGCAATTGTTTCTTCTCATTTTGAGTTGTGCCCCATTAGCAAAGGATGGTCCTGAAAATTTTGCTCCATTCATGTCATTATGGTCAACTCTACTTTGTATCTTAAGTGCCTTCCAACCTGAGGTACTCATATTCTGGCACTAGATCTGACAACATTTTTCTGCTATTCATAAAGTTGTCATTGGTTAAACATTCAGAAGTAGTTTGCCTCTTCTTCATCGTCTGTCTTAGTTTGGAAGTCTGATGAAACCTGTTCACTATGGGTGACTCTGCTGGCATTTAAAATACCAGTGACTTAGCGTCCAGCATCACAGCAACACACAAGTCACCACAGTATGACAAACTAACTGACAGATGAGTGTGGAAATCTGCCTAGTAAGTCTGTAGTAAGTCTGGGCTTCCAAGAGGAGAGTTTCTGTCACTTAATTTCTTTTTTTAAATGGGCCATTCTTTCTGTTTCTTTTTGTTGTTCTCAAAACCATGATATTTGAATATTATAATGTGATAACTCTGGAAGTCAGATTCTTCCTTTTCTTCAGGGGCATGTTGCTGCTATTCATTTGTTTGTTTCAATTGTTGGAGGCTGTAGTCAACCTTTTACTTTATGACTTCCTTGAACTACTTTTGCAAAAAAATGGCTTTCCTAGACATGTGTAGACACTGAAATCTTGATTCTTTAACTTGTGTTCAGATACTGTTTTGAGAGGTTTCCCTTGAACACCATATGTGGGATGGGGTGGGATCTTGCTCCGTCTTTGACAATTGGTTCTGTGTCAGAGTTCTCCTTCAACACTCACACTGGCACTGAGCTTAGGGACAAGTGCAAGGTGAAAATATAAGGTCTTCTCAACTGATTTTTGAGTATGCATTTTGTTCTGGGTATATTTATGTCATTCTCATTTTTCTTATGTACCCTGTACTTTTGAAAGCCTTACTTTCTAGGGAAAAAACTCTCTCCCCAGTTTTTTGTTTTTTTTTTTAACCAGTCCTTGTTAAGTGTTGTCTAGTTGGTTCTGTCTTATAGTGACTCTGTGTAGGGTTTCCTAGGAGTGGTTAGTGGGTTTGAACCGCCACCTTGTGGTTCAAATAGAATTTGTGGTCCAGTGCTTATCCTACAGTGTGACACCAGGACTCTACCAGTCCTTGTTATTGTTAAGTGCCATCAAGTTAGTTCCGACTCATAGAAATCCTGGATAGGATTTCCAAGGAGCAGCTGGTAGATTTGAACATCTGACCTTGTGGTTTACAGTCCAGTGCTGATCCTATAGGACCACACCAAGAGTCCTTACCAGCTGATACCTAAGAACTGGAATGTGAACCACAAGGTCGGATGTTCAGTTCTTAGGTGTCTATTAGTCCCAGAATGCTGTAGGTGTTGCCCACTCCAACTCAACCTGTGCAAACTCCAAGATGGACCAAACCAAGATGAATGTCCTACTTCAGATCTTAGGCAGATCTAACCCCAGACAGGTTGGAAGACACAAACAATTTCAAATAAAATCTGCTATGCTCCCTCTAGATTCAGAGACCAGGCTCCCCTTTTTGGAGAGTGGACCACTGCAGCTTCAAGATATCTACACTGACCTGAAGGAGGTGGGGTGCAGGTGGCCAGGAACCTAAAGTCTTCCTACTGTTTAGATGTTGCCTTCTTCTTGATTCAGTGTACACTTAGTTGCTTTAACTTTTGGTCTCTAGAATTCTAACCAAGTTGGTTCTGCCAATTTATTCTTTTAGCTTTGTTTTGTGTTTTGGGTGGTGGTTTTGTGGGAGGCTGGTAGTATGTAGCTGCTCATGCTGCATCTTGCTCTGGACCTCCCACATTTACATTTAACGTGATTATTTATATGACAGGTTTAAATCTATTATTTGACTACTTGTTTTCTTTTTGTTCTGTTCTTTGTTCCCTTTTCTTTCTTTTTCTGCTTTCTTTTGGATGAATTGAGTATATTTTATCATTCCTTTAAATCTTTTTCAATTGACTTACTAGCTACAGCTCCTTGTTGTGTTGCCTTAGTGGTTATGTTGTTGTTAAGTGTCACTGAGTTGATTCCAACTCATAGCTACCCTGTATAGGGTTTCCTGGGAGTGGCTGGTGAGCTTGAACCGTTGACTTTGTGGTTCACCAACCTTGCAGTTCAGCACATTAACCCACAGTGCCACACCAAGACTCCTAGTGATCATAATATATATATTTAATGGGTGTTAGATTACCTTCAAGTAATATATTATTTCATGTATAATAGATGAATTAAAAAAAAAACTTTTCATTATGAATTAAATGAAGGTTTACAAAGTAGACCAGTTTTCCATTCAACAATTCGTACACATTTTGTTTCATGTATTGGTTATAATCCTCACAATATATCATCACTTATCCCACTTCCTTGTTTCCAGTCTTCTTTCTTTCCTAATCCTTCTGATTTGTCCTTGGGAAAATGCTGCCCTTTTGATCTCAAACAGTTGATTATTATAAGGCGTATGTACCTCCCTAGGGTTATTGTTCTCTTTATAGACCTATCTATTGTTTGGCTGAAAATTGAGACATGGGGGTGAGTTCATTTCCAGACTAGAAGGGTGACTAAGTGTCATAGCCGATTTTCTTCATTCTTCTTTCCTCTGGACAGGAAGAGACCAATATTTGGCACCTTAGATGGGCACTCATAAGCTTTTAAAGCCCCAGTTGCTATTCACCACAGTAGAATGTAGAACATTTTCTTCATTGGCTATGTCATGCCAATTGACTTTGGTGTCCCCAAAACCATGGTCTTGAGCCCCTAGGCCCCATGATTCATTCATTCAAGGTGTTTGGTTATGTCTAAGAAGTTTCATATAACTCTTCCCTCTGTATGCTCCACCACATTCATGGATATATTTGCAACATAGGTAAATACATATGGAGAAATATCCTCTGTTTTCGTGGGTATAGTCCCACTCTCCCTCCTATACCCATTCAACCTGCATGTCTATCCATGCATTTCCTCACGGATCACCATTATTGCAGAATGTGTTTATTGTGTGTATAATTTCTGTTGTCCTTAACTCTTGCATACCGTGTCTTCCCCTGCCTCCATCATGTTTTGTTGACATGTCTTCTTCTTCACTCAAGTTAACCTGTATCTAACTTTTGGCAGTAATTTACTTTCCCTTCTCCTCCTACCCCTGGTAGCCATCAAAGAATGTTTCTTTTAATGTAAAAACCGTTTCTTGACTTTTTATAATAGTGGTCTCATAAACATCTGCCCTTTTGTAATTGACTTATTTCATTCAGCATAATATCTTCCAGGCTCATCCATGCTGTAAGGTGTTTCACAGATTCATCATTCTTTAATTTTACACAGTATTCCATGGTGTATATGTACCATAGTTACTTATCCATTCTTCTATTGATGGGCATTTAAGCTTTCATCTTTCTGCTATTGCAAATAGTATAAGAATTTTAACAAAAGTATAGTTTTGTTTCTCCCTTCCAAACTTTTGTGCTTTGTTAACATATGTTTTACTTCTACATGTATTGTAAACCTCACAATATGTTGCTATTATTTTGTTTAAAGCTTGCATAAAGATTACAGCCTAGTAAACCTTATGGTGTTATTGTCTTTTAACGATTGAAATGATAAGAAGTTATTATATTTACCCACATAAGCAATATCTGGTGCTCTTCATTCCTTTCTATAAATGCATATTTTCATCTAGAATGATGTTCTTTCTGCTGGAGTGACTTTCTTTAACATTTCTTGTAATAAAGATTTGCTGGTTAAAGGTTTGCTGGTGACTAATTCTTTTTCTTTTGTCTAGCTGAATGATTCTTTACTGTGGTTTTGTTTTTGAAGGTTGTTTTTTTTTGTTGTTGTTTGTTTGTTTTTACAGGAAAAAGAGTTTTAGATTGGTGGGTTGGTTGTTTTTTCTTTCAGTACTGGCAGTCCTTGGGTTACAAACAAGAACCATTCCCAAGTTTGTCTTTAAGTTGAATTAGTTGGTAAGTCAGAACAGGTATATAAGGTCCTTATTTAGCATCAGCATCAGTTAGTCAAATGTTTGTCTTAGTACTATAAACCAGACCTGTTTCCATTAAATATTTGTTCTGGCAAATAACTTCCCTCCTCAATGATTTTTTTCAACATGTCAGAAGAAGCACTTGCAGCAGTTACATTGGCACTTGCTGCTTTATCTTGCATTTTGACATTACATAAAATTTCCCTCACTCTGACCTGATTGAACCAACCCTACTCACAACAAATTCTTCATCACAATCACTTTTGCTTGTTGCACACACAGCATTTAAATCATTGAAAAAGCTTTGAGTCTTTTCTTGCACTAAAGTAAGACTATTATACTGATTTTGAGAGTCAATAACCTTTCCATTTCATCAGGGAAGAACTTTGGAATGCTCCATTATTCTCACTTCATCCTTTAAAATTGTTCAGATCATTGACCAACTGTGGCCTAACAGTTTTCCAATGACCAATGGCTTTCAACCTCTTCTGATTTCTTTGTTATTTCCAATCATGATCATTTTCCTTTTCTTTGTTGTATCACCAGCACTTGCATCAGATTTATGCTTTTGGAGCCATGGTTTGTTGTTGTTGTTTATATGTGCCATGGAGTCATTCTGACTCATAGCGACCCTGTACAGGGTTTCTGAGACTGTAAATCTTTATGGGAGCAGAAAGCCTCATCTTTCTCCCATGGAACAGCTGGTAGTTTCGAACTGCTGATTGTGAGATTAGCAGCCCAATTTGTAACCACTACACTACCAGAGCTTCTTGGGAGGCATGGCTACAAGGGTAAACAAGAGGAAATTTTCAGCCAAATACAAAGTTACACACTGTGTATAATATTAATGGTAACACAATCCATTAAGAGGCAGGTAGTGTTTTCCTTCCTCAAGCCAAAGAACCACTGAAAACACATAGTGTGTTCATAGACATCACAAAGTAGTGTGTGTGTTTGTTATTACAAACCATTGCATTCAACTCACATTTTGAATACAATAAGTATTTTGGTTTTGTTGTTGCTTTTAGGTGCCATCGAGTCGGTACCAACTAATAGCAACCTTATGCACGGTAGAATGAAACACTGCACAATCTGTAGTTCATACTTAAGTACAAATTGTCCAAAGGCAGATGTAATTAATCTGGGGACTATAGCTTCAAAATGTTGCTCCACTGTTTTCTCGCTAGCAGTGTTTATGGTGAGAAATCTGTTGTCATTCTTATCTTCATTTCCTTATGCATGTGTCTCCTCCTCACCCCTAACCTCCCCACTCCTTATTCCTAAGGCTTCTTTTTAAGATATTCTCTTTATCTTTAATTTGTTTTAACCAATTGAAGAGTTTCTAGGTTTTGCGGGTTGTAAATTTAATCAAATTTAGAAACATCATGACAATTATTTCTTTAGATTTATTTTTCTGTTCCTCTATTTCCCTGCTTCTTCAGAAACCCCTTCATGTATATTTTGTTGTTAAGTGCTGTAGAGTCAGTTCCGACTCATAGCAACCCCATGTAGGATTTCTGTGGAGCCACTGGTGAGTTTGAACTGCTGACCTTGCAGTTCAAACTGACCTTGCAGTCCAGTGCTTTAACCCACGGCACCACACTGTACTCCTCATGTATCTTAGGCCACTCAAAATTGTCCTATTAAAATAGTTCACTGATGCTTTATTTTTTATTTCAGTATACCTTTATTTTTGTGTTCCATTTTGGATAGTATCTGTTACTATTCTTCAAATCCACTAATCTTTTCATCTAGTATGTCCAATTTTCCATTTGTGATATTCAATGTATTTTTCAGCTCAGACATTGTCTTAGTTACCAGTGAGGCCTTAACAGAAATGTATGCTGTCATAGTTCTGGAGTCTAAAAGTCCAAGTCAAGGTCTCAGCTGTGTTGACTCCTGTGAGTTTCTCTCCTAGTTCTAGTGTCTGCCAGCAATCCTTGGAGTGCCTTTGTTTTTAGAAAATCATAACTTGGTGTGTGTCTTCCCCTGTGTATATTTGTTTGTCTGAAACAACTGAATCTGGTCCCTGCTGCACCCCTTTGGCCAGAAGCAGACATTTTGATATATCCTTTATTTTTAAACTTTATACTCCTTGATATTTAAAATATTATTTTTTCCATTGGTGAGATGAAATGTCTGGGAAAGTCTGTCTTGTTATCATTTTAGAAAGGAAGCTTTCCAGCTTAGTTGTGGGCACTTGAGCCAACACTCTCTGGATTTGAATTTTGGATCCTCCAGGATTCAAGATTCAAAATGTGAGGTCTTAAAGTAAGTCATTGAATTTCTTATGTTATGTTTGCACCCACATTTTAAAAATGGGTGTATTAATAATAATGCCTTCCCTAGAGGGTTGTTGTAAGAATTAAATGTAGATGTGTTAATATTTATAAAGTACTTGTAGAACACCTGACACATAGCAAGTGATCAAGTCTTGTGCAATCAGATGAAACTGGCTTAACAAAGTTGGTAAGGTGAATAGTGCAATGGAGAAAGACTGTTATGACTGAACTAATG
>NW_006408560.1:16134079-16135130 GCF_000296735.1 Chrysochloris asiatica
GGGGCAATTGTAATCATTGAGATGTAACAAAGCATATAATTTGTTGAATGTAAAGCTGATGATCTTGTCTGTTAACCTTCACTCAATTCACAATAAAAAGTTAAAAAAAATAATGTATGCTGTTAATATTGCATTGAGTGGGTAATGTTTATTTGGTTTAAATTTTCCGCTTATTTACCCTTACAACCAGGCAAATTAAAATAAGATGCTGCTTATCATCAATATTAAATTGACATCCCATTTGAAAGGACATGCAGACCAACCTGGAGTGGCTAGAGGAATAGAAGATACTTCTTGAAAGAAAGACCAATAGAAGGAGATGCACAAGAATGCCCAAACTTATAGATAGTACCCATTCGACTTAACTTTGATGGCTTGATTATCAGAACTCGACTAGAGGAAGACTTAAAAAAAATTTTTTTTTTTTGATAAAGGAAACAAGTGTAAATTGCTACTGTTTGATGAATTTGACCTATACTTATGGACGTAGTAGCTCAAAATACTAACTGAGAGCAAAGGAGTCTTCACATCAAGGATCAATCCTATCCCCTCTGTACACAGGGTTGATAAGAAAGGGCAACTTAAACATTGGCTACCTAAAATGGAGCATGGTGGGTGCTATAAAGTTATGAAGTGACTGGCTTACAAGTTTTCAAGAGGGAATTTAGTTTCAGAGTGTGGAGGGAAAGGTAGAATCCCCAATGAATAGTTTTCATCTTGTCTAGATGGGTCTGGTGAAAGGAGATGGGGATAAGATTCTTATGATTCAATAGTGACTTATTGTTAACATGAAGGCTGTGCTCTTTGATCTTCATCAGTAAAGTATTTTAAGTCCTTTTCACTTTCAGCAAGCAAGGTTGTATCATCTGCATGTCGCAGGTTGTTAATGAGTCTTCCTCCAATCCTGATGCCACATTTTAAACCATTCAGTGTTTCCATGTTCTGTTTGAACAACTGCCTCTTGGTTCATGTACAGATTCCCCATGAGCACAATTAAGTGTTGCAAAATTCTGTCTTGCGATCTCCAGCATTGTTTCCCTCACCAAAGCCA
>NW_006408560.1:16137498-16139011 GCF_000296735.1 Chrysochloris asiatica
TCTAGAAGCAATAATGGGTAGTGGTTGTGCTTATTGGAAATAGTCAACAATGTCTTGCTAGGCATCTGCCTCAGGCAATTGCCCAATCAATCCTCCAGCTGCTCCCCCAGGTGAAATCTCAGATAATGACTCTTCAGGCACAACTTGGCTAATCTAATCACCAGAGGCTTAGAGTGTTTGTTCTATTGGCTGATATTAGTCAGTGGAATTTAGGGGCTTGATGTCTCCAGCTTTCTGATTATCTGCCCATATGTACCCATCCCAAATTTCAGGATCCCATTTCTTTCCAATCAATGCCCTCACTTTAACACCAGACAACATTCGAGGTTGGGAATTTAGGTGGTGTTGTAATTCAGCCACTCTTACAAGACTCTGGGTTTGGTTTTTTGCAATATCAGTTCTGCTACTACAAGAACTAAGGCTTTCTTAGTTGGGTACTTTGACTGTGACTCCTTCTCCCTGAGCTTATCTCTGTCTTTTACCACTTGGTCTATTGTAAGTAGGACCAACCAACCAGCTTCTCTATATTTCACATCCTGACAAAATTGCAGGAAAGTGTTAAACACACCATCACCTAGAGCCTCTCTTCTCTCCAATAAGTGACCTATAGGTGCTGCAATATTTTGAATATTAGTGTTACCACCTCATGCCACGGATTAGCATCATCTAGTGGAGGCAAAGTTATCAGTATCTTTAAAATTAATCAGACTTGAGAACCAATTTAGAAAACTCATCCTTATGATTTTGTTTCTCTATAACCACTCTTAGTACCAAAAGTCTTAAGGACTGTCTACAGAAGCAAAACCAGTGAAACTATATATGTATATATAAAGAGAAGTTATATTAAAGAAATGGTCCACATAGTTGTAGAAGTGAGTAAGTTCCATGTCTGTGGGGCATATGAACAAGATTGCCATGCCAGGTCAGATGGCAGACAGACAGATTGGACAGATAAAGTGGCAGGCTGCTGACGACTTCCAGGGTTGGCAGGCAATAGAACAGGCTATTGCTCAAGTCTAAAGAACTAGAATCCAGATAACAAATCAGATGTAGGGGCCAGACACAGCAGAAAGAAAGAAAGCTTTGCTGGAGTGTCCAACATATTGGAGGCAGGTCTCACCCCCAAGGAAACTCCCTTTCAATTGATTGGCTACTCACAGTAGAACTGACCATGAAAGTCAATACATTATATTAGATCTCATCATAGGGGATTACTACATCTTAACTGCCAAACCACTGAGAATCCTGGTCCAGTCAAGTTAACACAGAAACCTTAACTGTCACAAGCATTTTCTCCCACCTTCTCTTACCCATACTCACCAGGTCAAAAATGTTGCTTGATGGGAGTTGGGTAGAAGAGTCATATGAAGTAATTCAGTGCACTGCAATAGGGCATGAATTGTGTTGTTTTAATTTTGAAACTTTAATTAAAAGTACCATGGACTGCCAGAAGAACAAACAAATCTGTCTTGAAAGAAGTGCAGCCAGTATGCTCCCTATAAGCCAGGATGGC
>NW_006408560.1:16139553-16140595 GCF_000296735.1 Chrysochloris asiatica
TAGAAATACACAAAATAGCAATGAGGAATCATCTCATTCCAGCATTAACAGCAAAGTTAAAAAAAAAAAAAATGCTGGTGAGGGTGTGGAAAGACTGGAGTCCTCATTCCTACACAGCTGGTGGGATTATAAAATGGTATAACCACTGTGGAAACCAGCATGGTGCTTCTTTTTAAAGCTAGAAGTAGAACTACACTATGATCCAACAATCCCATTACTAAATATATATCCTAGAGAAATATGAAGGGACTTAAAAAAGCTCATGGAAAAATTCCCATTACTTTTCAAGTCCATGTTTTTTTTTTTTGCAGTACTTTTAAGATAGCAAAAAGACGGAAGCAACCTAAATGCCCATTAACAGAAGAATGGCTAAATAAGCAATCAATGGCACACAATGGAATGCTTGTTGTTAGGTGCCAATGAGTTGGTTTTGACTCAAAGGAACCCTGTTTAGGGTTTCTGAGGCTGTATATCTTCATGGTAGCAGAAAGTCTTAAAGAATAACAATGAGTCTGTGGCACATTTCATAACATGAATGTACGAGGAGAATATTATGCTGAGTGATATAAGTCAATCACAAAAGGACAAATATTGTATGAGATCACTATTAGAAAAAGTCAAGAAAAGGTTTTCACAAACAAAACAACATTACTTGATGGATCTCAGAGTCAATCACTAGAAGATAGACACATATTAACTTTAGTGAAAGGGAAAGCATTATATAATAAAAGGCAGGGCAGCTGCCTTCTTCGGATGGCAGCTGTTTATGCTGGACGTGTGGCCAGAGATGGATAAGGATCACGTGGAACCTCGGCAACCTAAGACAGAGCCATTGCCATGCTGCAACGAGTTTTGATGACGGGTAAGACTGAGGAATTGGCACTGACCGCCTAAGACAGGCAGCGTCCCTTAAACAAATAATAAATAAGGGGGAATCTGATGCAGACCGTGCAGAACCGGTCAGGAGTTCAAGGCCCTGTGGGCCCAAGTTTTACTGACCGTCCAAACCATAGGCTCTGAGGATCAGACTTTAGCCACCTAG
>NW_006408560.1:16141019-16143174 GCF_000296735.1 Chrysochloris asiatica
AAACTGAACAGGTGTGGGAAGGAGACTGGGTTTGACAGAAAATATTTCTACCTATATATTTGCCTATGCTGCAAATATAGTAGAGCATACAGGAGACAAAGTAATGAAAACTTCTTAGCTGTAATAAACACCTTGAAGGAATGAGGTACTGGGCCTGGGGATGACTCAGGACCATAGTCTTAGGAGACAGCAAGGTCAATTGGCATAGCAGTCTACAAAGAAAATGTTCTACATCTTACTATGGTAAGTAGCTATTGGGGTCTTAAAAGCTTATGAGTGGCTATCTAAAGTACAGTTATTGGTTTCTCCCCATTCAGAGCAAATAAGAATGAAGAAAATCGAAGACACATGGAAAGAATTTGTCTAAAGAACTAATGGACCATGTGAACCTCAGCCTCTCTGACCCTGAGACCAGAAGAACTAGATGGTGCCCAGCTACCAGTACTTATAGTTCTGAAAGGGATCACATTAAAGAGCCCTGGATAGGAAAAAAAATGGGGAACAAAACTCAAAATCATAAAAAAAAAAATCTAAGCTTATTGGTCAGACAGAGATTGATGGAACCCCTTAAGTCATCTTCAGGTGTGGTCCTGAACTCACCCCCAGAGTTCAATTTTCAGCCAGACAATAGACAGGTCTATAAGGAGAACAATAACACTGGTGAGGTATGTGCAGCTTAGTCTAATCAACCATTTGAGATCAGAAGGGCAGCAGTTACCCAAGGACAAAAGGGTTAGGAATGAAGAATGGAGACAAGAAACACAGGGTGATGTGGGATAAGTGGGGATTGTAATCAATGACATAAAATAAAATATGTATGAATCGTTGACTGGAAAACGGATTTGCTCTGTAAACCTCTACCCAAGTCACCTTAAAAAAAATAAAAGTAATCATTGAATTGGATTTATCAGTACATATTAACAAAATATTTCCCATTGCATTTTCACTTTTGAGTCAATTTCAATTTATGATAACTTAAAGACAAAATATTGAAATAATGTTTTGGTTTTAGCATTTCTAACCTCTCTTATCCCCGAATAATTACTTCTTATTACAGAAACTAAGTACTCTTTTGTCTTTCTATCATTGTGCCATGAAAACTATATTTCAGACTTGGGTTTGATACTGCACTTTATAACTTGGCATGATTTCACATTGGTGTGTTAACTCTCTCAGGCATTTGCCTTGCTTTATTTATTTATTTTTAAATAGACTAATATTTTAGAGCAGTTTTAAGCTTACAGAAGAATTGTGCAGAAAGTACAGAGAGCTTCTGTTTACCCCTCTTCCCTGTGCTTTGTTTCTTTTACTAACAGCTTACATTCCAGGGGTATGATGAACCATCATATGTGGTACATTATTATTAACTGAAGTCTGTAGAGCACATTAGGGTTCATTCTTGGTGTTGTACAGCCCTATGGGTTTTGACAAATGCTTAATTGTCACGTGTCTACCATTACAGTATCACACAGAATAGTTCCTGTGCCCTAAAAATGCTGCACAGAAGTTTTTGAGACACAGCCTTTGCCTTTGGGAGGTTAAGTCAAAAAGTGTTGCTGCCAGGGTTCCAGTTCACACTCACAGGAGTTCATTCCAAACAAAACGTGTTTGAACATGTCTCTGTAGTCAGTGGATGGCTGTAAATATGCTCTCTTAGTAATACATGTATCTTAGCTTCATTTAAGGAGCCCTGGTGGTGGCGTGGGTTACACTCTGGGCTGTTAAATGCAAGGCCAGCACATCACACCCACTAACCACTCTTCTGGAGAAAGGGAGGCTCTTTGCTCCTATAAAACTTTACAGTACTAGAAATCCACGAGAGGCAGTTCTCTGTTCTATAGGGTCACTCTGAGCCAGAATCAACCCAATGGCAGTAGGTTTGGTCTTGGTTTTAGTCCCGTTGTTGTTGTTGTTAAGTGCATTGAGTCGATTCAGACTCAGTATAGGATTTCTGAGGAGCAGCTGGTGGGTTTGAACTGCTGACCTTAACAATAAAGTCACTGTCCAGTCAAAACAGTGGCTTCTGTGAGGATGTGTTGGGCCAGTTAAATTCAAAGAAAAGAGGTCATCTCAGAAGGTTATGGCATCTGTTCTTTGGGATTCCAAAAGGATAATTTTGAGAGATTTTTCTCAAAGTTCACAGGGTGATTACAGG
>NW_006408560.1:16144524-16146543 GCF_000296735.1 Chrysochloris asiatica
TAAAGAGTTCTTGTGCAGCAGATTTGTCTAATATAATACATTATATATAAGGAGCCAACCACAAGGTCAGTTTGAACTGTAAGGTCAGTGGCTCAAACTCGCCAGCTGCTCCTCGGAAACCCTGTACAGGGTCGCTATGAATCAGAGCTAATGTGACAGCACTTAACAACAACAATATATACATACATACTATGTTTAGCCAATCCCATAGAGGTTTAATAGACAGAAGGAAGCAGGAAGAGAGGCAGCAGGAAGAAGCAGAAAGAGGAAAGAAGAGAAGAAACAGAGAGAGAAAGAGAGAGAAGGCAAGGAACATCCTAAATAGAGTTGTCAAGGGCTGTAGCACTAAAGACAGTACACCACCTGAAAGATGCTCAGTGGCAGAATTGGTGGCGACAGATGGCAGGGCTGAGAGGAACTTGTCCTGAGGGAGCTGAGAGGAGGCCTGCACACCTGAGAAGAACTTAGGGCTGTTCTACCATGAAGATAAAAGACTTTGTCTTTATGCTTTCTGACCCTGATTCTGAGTTAGTCTCTGTTCTTTAATAAACCACTTAGTTATAAATATTCTTTGTGTTCAATGCAATGGGTTATTGAGCCCAGAAGAGAAGTAGAATACCATGAGAGGGATGGCTGGTGTCAAAAATGGTAAAGTATTTGGAGAGTGGATGTATGTCTGACCACCATCTCACCAGGATCAGCCTTGGACTGATGTTGATGGTGAGTCGTCCCACTTATGAAGTTAGAAAGGTTCTGGTAATGCCATTATTCAACTTTAAAATGAATAGCAAACATACTGTTTAATGTTAAACAACAGCACTGGGAAAGTAAAAAATGCAGATTTTAATTTTTGGGTTAGCACTATAAGAATAGAGACGTTATTTTTATGTGTCATTGAGTTGGTTCTGACTCATAGTGACTATATGAGTGCACAACGGAACTAAACACTGACTGATCTTGCGCCATTCTCACAATTGTTGGTGCTTGAACCCATTGACGCTGCCACTGTGTCAACCAATCTCATTGAGGACGCTTCTCTTTTTCGCTAACCTTCCACTTTACCAAACAGGACTGGCCCCTCCTGACAACATGTCCAAGGTACAAGAGATGAAGTCTTACCATTCATGCTTCCAAGGAACATTCTAGCTGTACTTCCTTCAATACAGATTTGTTTATTTTTCTGGCAGTCCATGGTACTTTCAATATTCTTTACCAACATCATGTTTCAAATACATCAATTCTTTTATAGTCTTCCTTACTCATTGTCCAGCTTTCACATGCATATGAGGTGATTAAAAATGCCATGGCTTAGGTCAGGTGCACCTTAGTCCCTAAACTGACATCTTTGCTTTTTAACCTTTTCAAGAGGTCTTTTGCAGCACAGTTGGCTAAGGCAATATTTTGTTTGATTTCTTGACTGCTGCTTCCATGACCATTGATTGTGGATCCAAGTAAAATGACAACTTCAATCTTTTCTCCATTTATCATGGTGTTATTTATTGGTGCAGTTGTGAGGATTTTTGTTTTCTTAAGATTGAAGTTCAATCCACATTAAAGGCTGTAGTCTTTTGATCTTCAATTCATATTTCAAGTCCTCTTGGCTTCCAGCAAGCAAGGTTGTGCCATCTGCATATTGCAGGTTGTTGATGAGTCATCCTCCAAGTCTGATGCACGTGTTTCTTCAAATAGTCTAGCTTCTCAGATTATTTTCTCAGCATACAGATTGATTAAGTATGGTAAAAGTATACAACCTTAACACACACCTTTCCTGATTTTTAGACCGTTCA
Source organism: Chrysochloris asiatica (assembly GCF_000296735.1). Taxonomy (NCBI): domain Eukaryota; kingdom Metazoa; phylum Chordata; class Mammalia; order Afrosoricida; family Chrysochloridae; genus Chrysochloris; species Chrysochloris asiatica. The sequence continues at coordinate 16,146,312 of NW_006408560.1, forward strand.
GCACTCCCTTATTCTGTTCTAACTACTGCCTCTTGGTTTATTTATAGGTTCCTCATGAGCACAGTGAAGTATTCTGGAATCCCCATTCTTTACAATGCCGTTCATCATTTTTTATGCTTCACACATCAAGTGCTTTTAAAATACATGTCAATAAAACACAAGTAGATATCTTTTTCTTCTGGTATTCTCTGCTTTCAGCCAAGAGCTATCTGTTATTGTTGTTAAGTGCCAT
>NW_006408560.1:16147893-16150085 GCF_000296735.1 Chrysochloris asiatica
TTGGTTGAACTATTTCAATTTGTATTCTATCAATTCCTGGAGCCTTGTTGTTCACCATTGCCTTCAGTGCAGCTTGAACATCTTCCTTCAATACCATCAGTTCTTGATCATATGGTACCTCTAGAAATGTTTTACCAATTCTTTTTGGTACAATGACTCTGTGTATTCCTTCCTTTTTTTTTTTTTTTGATGTTTTCTGTGCCATTCAACATTTCACCTGTAGAATCTTTCAATATTGCAAACTGAGACTTCAATTTTTTCTTCAGTTCTTTCAGCTTGAGAAATGATGAGCATATTCTTCCCTTTTGGTTTTCTAATTCCAGGTCTTTGCACATTTCATTTTAATACTTGACTTTGTCTTCTTGAGCTGCCTTTTGAAATTTTCCGTTCAGCTCTTTTACTTCATTTCTTCCAGTGACTTTAGTTTCTCTATGTTTTCTAAGAGCAAATTTCAGAGTTTCTTCTGACATCCATTTGGGTCTTTTCTTTCCTGTCTTTTCAATGAACTTTTGCTTTCTTCATATACGATGTTCTTGATGTCGTCCTACAACTCCTTTGGTTTTCGGTCATTAGTGTCGAATGCATCAATAGAATAGAGATAGTGTGTATAATTTCCAAGCTAGTAGAAGGTAAAAGAATGAAATGATTTTTTTTTAAGTCTAAAAGAAGGCAAAACATGGAGGAGACAAGATGGTAGATTTAAACTCAAATGTACCAGAAAGTTGTTTCTGAATTTTTAGACATCTAGGAATTGTGAGATATGTAGAATCACATTTTTTATATATATTTTTTGCTTGGCTGGTGCCTTCAAAGTCAAGTTGCTCTTTTCACCCTCAAGGTCATTCTTACAGGCTAATTTCCCATATATATTCCCTAATCTGAAGGAGCTCTGATGACATAGTGGGTTACATATTGGACTGCTAACTGCAAGATCAGTAGTTTGAACTCACTAGCTGTTCCATGGGAGAGAGATGAGGCTTTCTGCTCCAGCAGAGCTTTACAGACTTGGAAACTGTACAGGATTGCTATGAACGGAACCAACTCAAAGGCACACTACAACAACACATTCCCCAATCCAAGCCAGTCAAAGATATCCCTGGATTAATCCTATTCCTCTTGGGTAGAGGAAAGAGATCATTGTGAGGTCTAGAGCAGAGACCACAAATGAGTGATCTGTAGGCTTATTTGATTTGCTATAACACAGTATTTTAAGTAGGAATTAGTGCCAACATCTGTGAATGAAGAGACTTCACATAAAATTATGGATGTCTAGCTTCTCTGGGAAATTTGGAAGATTTGACAGACTGATACTTATGCTATCACATGGCTACAATGTGTTGGGCCTTGCAATGCCTGCTCTCTTTGGAGCATGCCATGTTCTATTGTGTATAACTTGCCTGACCTTGTAGGCCTTTGAGTTTGAGACCTTGAAGCAACTCCATTTTAAGCATGTTTTCTGGCCTCCAGATGTTTGTTCGCTAACAGTTCTCCCTTTGTCACACAAATGGGTACAAAATAATAAGACCAATAATAACAATAGTCCTGCTTGTTTGTCAGGCATGGAATCCCATGTGATCCTTATAACAGTCCTGTGAGAGGGTAGGTTTGTGTATAACGTACTTCAAGAGTTTGTGGAGAAATGGAATGAAAAATAAACCTGCATTCAGAAGAGGATGCTGGAATGAGGGATGTTATTGCTGATGTCAGATGAATCGTGATTGAAAGTAGAAAATATCAGAAAGATATTTACCTGTGTTTTATTGACTATGCAAAGACTTTCAACTGTGTAGAGCATAACAAATTATGGCTAACATTGTGAAGGATGGAAATTCCAGAACACTTAAATATGCTCATGTGGAACCTGTACATAAACCAAGAGACAATTGTTCAAATAGAACAAGGGGATAGTGTGTGGTTAAAAATCAGGGTTGTGTCTTTTCACAATTCTTATTCGTGGTTGTAGCCTTTCATCATTCTTACTGTGTGCAGAGCAAATAATCTGAGAAGGCAACTGTAGGAAGAAAAATGTGGCATCAGGATTGGAGGAAGGCTTATTAACAACCTGCCGCACGTAGGTAACACAACCTTGCTTGCTGAAAGTAAAGAAGAGGACTTGAAGTATTTACTAATGAAGAAGATATAGACTATAGCCTTCAGTATGGATTACACCTCAACATAAAGCAAACAAAAAT
>NW_006408560.1:16150395-16152093 GCF_000296735.1 Chrysochloris asiatica
GTGAATAAGGAAAACAAAGAAGAATTGATAACTTTGACTTATGGTGTTGATGAAGAATACTGAATGTACTATGTTGTTGTTTTTATGCGCTGTGGAATTGGTTCCGACTCATAGTGACCCTGTACAGGGTTTCTGAGGCTGTAAATCTTTACGGGAGCAGAAACCTCATCTTTCTCCCGCGGAACAGCTGGTAGTTTTGAACTGGGGACCTTGCAGTTCGCAACCCAATTTGTAATCACTACACTACCAGTGCTCCTTGAAAAATGAACTAATCTGTCGTAGAAGAAGTATAGCCAGAAGGCTTCTTCAAAGTGAGGGTGGTGAGACTTTGTTTCATGTACTTTGGACATGTTATCAGGAGGGATGGGTCACTGGAGAAGCACATCATGCTTGGTAAATAGAGGGTCAGTGAGAAAGAGGAAGACTCAATAAGATGGATTGTCACAATGGTTACAACAATGGGCTCAAACATGGCAGTGACTGTGAAGATGTGTTAGGATTGGGCAGTATTTTATTCTGTTGTACATAGGGTCATTATGAGTCAAAATGGACTTAAAAACTCCTATCATCAACAACAACAACAATAACAATTAGAAAATACTTTAAAAAATTTCTTTTGGAGAGCTGGTTTACCAGCACACTACTATTGCCTAGCTCACTGCCTGGCACTCCTTAGGTACTCAGTAAATATTTGTTTAATGAATACACATGTGATGCTCAAATCCTGATATTTAACTAATTTATTAGGGCTTTTTTCAGCCATATCTTGAACAGAACAGGGTTAACTGAAGAATTCATTCTCATAGGAGATTCTTGCTGGGGGTGTTACTGGGTATTACTGGCGTATGTAAAATTTCACATCCCTCCAGTTCTGGTTTCTTTGAAACATTTGACAAAGGGGAAGAGGCTCAAAAAGTGAGAAGGCCTTCAGATGTGACTCATCCTGATGATTTAGGATTGTTTCAAGTTCCCATGTCAGGATCCAGTATCTGTATGTATGGCCTGTTGTGGGATTGTTCTCTAGGTTTTACAGCCTTGAAGTTTCTGTGAGGATGTTGGGGTGAGAGAGGGAAGGTTGTTAAGAGTCAGTGTACTAACTAGGTTACAGAGAAAATGGTGTTTGACATAGATAATGGATATTTGAGACCCTTTGTGGAAGAGCTCCTGGTTGTATGGTGGTCTACAAGAATGACTGGGGTGGGACTAGGGTCTGGGAAGGTGGAATGGGAAGCAGTCAGATACATGTTGAAGAGTATAAGGTTCTTTGGAGGTGGGCCAGGTATGGTACCCTTTGCAATAGAAGCAGATCATTTGCCAATGTTACTAATACCTTTCCTCTTTCAAGCTCCTTTCTTCTGTAAAATGATAGGAAAGCTTGATCCTTCCCTAAAGTGTATGTATTGGAGGAAAAAGGAAGGTATTTGTCATCAGAATCATTAGTTGTTGTGCGTCATCAAGTCAGTTCCAACTCAGAGAAATCCTTTATAAAGGGTTTCCAAGTCTGTACATCTTTGCGAGGGCAGAAAGCCTCATCCTTCTCCTGCGGAGCAGCTAGTGGGCTCAAACAGCCGAACTTGTGCTTTGCAGTCTAGTGCTTGTTCTGTGGAGTCACTGCATTCCCCAAGATCGTTAGTAGTATTGTAGAATATTAGTCTTATATAAAAAATGCTTATGTCCAGCTGATAAGAAGAGAGGGCA
>NW_006408560.1:16152933-16154277 GCF_000296735.1 Chrysochloris asiatica
AATGTTCTCCCATGTAAACTATCACATAATTCACAATAAAACATTAAAGAAAAGAAAATGCTTATACTTATACTTTACAAATAGCACATGCCTTTACATGTTTTACTTGATTTTCCTACTTGGTTCTATGGCACAGATATAGCAGATAATAATAACATTTATCTAAAATTTTAATTTATGTTTGAGTCTAGAGGTGCCATCTAGAAGTGCCTCAGAAGAAAGGCCTGGCATATAATAATAACATATATTTAAATTTTTAATTTATGTTTGAGTCCATCTAGAGGTGCATCAGAAGAAAGGCCTGGCAATATATTTTTTTAAAAAATCAGTCACTGAAAAGTTCTATTCTAACACCACTTGAATTGCCATGAATTGGAGCCAACTCGATGGCAACTAGTACCATTAAAAGTCTTATAACTTAAAAATCATAAGTGTAAAATATATGGAGTCCTGGTGTGATGCTGTAGGATAAGCACTGGTCTGCTAGTCACAAGGTTGGCAGTTCAAACCCACCAGGTGTTCCTTGGAAACCCTATATAGGATCATTATGAGTCAGAACTGACTCGGTGGCACTTAACAACACCATAAAATACATGCAACAAAAATTCTACTTTCCTGGAGAACAAACAAGATAGAGGATCGGGTGGAAGTGCAGTAAAGGAGCTCCGCCAACAACAACACAGAATACCCGACCAAACAGGCTCAGGGGATGGTCCCAGAACTCTGAACCACAGATAAAGGAATATTTAGAAGGTTGGAAGGCTTACAGCTGGGTGAATTTTTGGCAGAAGCAAGAAATCCGTTGCTTTCTAATTCGAGACGTTCAGCTGCTCGAGGAGCCACCATCTTGGGTGAGACCAAGTGGGGGAAGGATGGGAGCGGCCACAGATGCCTGGCAGAACCGCACAGATAAAGGTGTGGACATTCTTCTCTTTTGGTAGCTGTTCATTGGTCCCTTGCTGTCTGCGCACCTCCATTCGGGTGACTATAGGGGTGCCTGAGCTAGTGGGCACCCCAGCCCCAGCCTCGGAGGGTTCTACTACGCATGCGCACAGATCTCCTTTAAATTTAAAGAGACAGTTTCCAATTAAAACCAAATGGCCACAGCCGGCCCTGAATTGTTTACAACTAGAAAAAAAAAGGCGTAAATGGGGATTGTGGAGTGGGACAAGAAGACAAAAAAGGAAATAGGTGGAAAATTAAATCCTAAGTTACGTCAAAATGACCAACAGTGGCATCCTGAAATTTTTCAAGAAGAATAGTGAAAAGGGAAGCCCATTTCCTGATCACATCTACCTGGAGACATTCAGAAAGCATAAAAAATACCAAAATACATACCCATCT
>NW_006408560.1:16156790-16164313 GCF_000296735.1 Chrysochloris asiatica
AACTTTCACTCAATCCACAATAAAAACCTTAAAAAAAAAAAAAATGGACAGAGACATGAACTGACACTTCACCATAGATGACATTCAGATGGCCAACATACATGAAGAAATGCTTGCTATCATTAACTATTGTTGTTACTGCTGTTAAGTTCCATCATGTTGGTTCCAACTCATAGCAACCCTGCATAGGGTTGCCAAGTACTAGGTGGTGGACTTGAAAAAAAAAGAAAATTCTACTTCCTACATTTGTCCTTTCTCTATCAACTCATTTCCTTGTCTCCAGGGATAACCTCTGTTATTAGATCTTGTTTATCTTTCTAGACATTTTAATTAAATAAATATAAATATTGTCTTTCCCCCCTTTTTATATAGATGGTAACATCCCAAGCATACTCTTCTGCCCCCACATTTTTCTCTTCAAATAAACCTTAGAGATATTTCTACATCCATACACAAAGAGGTTCTTTGTTTTTGCCAGAATATAGTGCCCCATTGTATGGATGTACAATAATTTGTTTAACCAGCAACCTTAGGGTGGACATTTAGGTTAATCCTATCATTAATTTTACTATTAAAATCATTGCAACGGTAAATTTACTCATCATTTTGTATCTGTGACAGTGTATCTGCATTGTCTCTATTTTATAGATGGGCACCTGAGGCTCAAGGTGTTGAAATGCCACATCCAAGATCACAAATGATCAACAAAGCAAGAAAGCAAGTCCATTGCCCAGGTGCAAGTGTGAGGTTGTCTGCACAACATCAGGGAGCCTCGATTTCAGTTCAGCAGTCATTGTTTGAATGCTGTCCCATGACAGCCCAGTGTAGATGCTGGCACTGCAGAGACTGAGGGAGCCCTGGTCCTACCTGGGGACAGTTTACATTCCAAGATAATCTCCACATGACACAGTATGTGCCACTGTACAGCTATGCACAGGAGAGGCAGGGGAGTCTGCGTACCACCTACCAGTTGTCCTTGTGTAGATTCTGATTTGTGGTGACCTAATGCATGTCAGAGTAGAGCTGTGCTCCATAGGGTTTTCAATGACTGTTTTTTTGGAAGTAGATTGCCAGGTCTTTCTTCTGAAGTGCCTCTGAGTGAATGTAAACCTCCAACCTTTTGATCAGCAGTTGAACACTTTCCTGTACTTCCCAGGAACTGGACTCTGCTCAGGGAGTCGGAATGAGTTTTTGAGTGAAATCCTAAAGGATGAGGAGGAGATATCCTAAGAAGAGAGTAGGGAGCAGATCTGGTCCTTTGAGGCAAAGGACCAAGCATGTACCCAAAACACAGAGACATAAGCAATTTAGTACCACCAGGGTGTCAAGTGAATTATGGGAAGAATCACTGAGAGTGTTTGTGGGTGGAGGGTACAGTGGTGAGCTCCTGGCTCCCACATGGTATGGCACTGGGACTTTATTCTTAAGGTCTTAATCTAAAGATCATGGAATATCTGCGGAACGGCTAATTTTTGTGTCTTGTCTCTAATAATTAAACGTAAAACAAATAAGCATGATCACATTTTGGATCATCTGGGTGGTACTTTTAACCTATATTGCCAAATGATTTCAGTGTCTGCATTTGCCTTTGTGATGAGTTGGCACCAAGTAGCATTACTTTAATTGTCCTGGCTAATGAGAAGAGAACAGAAGAGGAGTTAATATGTAAATGATGTGTTTGTGCCTAGAGGAGGCCAAATGTCCTCCCAGCAGGCTGTGTGAACAAAGGATTAGCAGAAGTTCTAATAGAGAAAAGTAGTGGGAGAAATGAGTCATCGCACAGTGTGCCAAACTCTTGAGACCCTGAAATGGAGTCATCAGCTCCACCATCACATTTTGAGCAGCAATTAACTTCAGCAAACATCATCTGTTGCAATAAATTAATGTTATTATTCTAAAATGTATTGGTTTTATAGCTTTTTTCCCCTAGGTTTTGTTGTTGAGATTATACACAGCAAAATTACATTAATCATGCAGTTTCTACATGTACAAATTAGTGACACTGATTACATTTTTCAAGGTGGGCAACCATTCTTACTCTTCTTTTCTGAGTTGTTACTCCCTCATGAATATAAACTCATTGCCTCCTAAGTTTCCGATCTAATCTTTCAAACTGCTGTAGTCAATTTGATTTTAGATAGATAGATCTTAAAAGAATATAATGCTCAAAGCAGACTTATTTAAAAAAAAAAAAAACTAGTTAAGCAAAACTATGGCTCAGTTTTAGATAACTTCAGGGGATATATTTGATTTAAAACCTAAAGATTACCTCAGTGTCATAGTTTCAGGGACTCAACCACCCTCTCTATAACTCCAGAAAGTCTACAGTTCATTAGAAGTTGAAACTCTGTTCTATATTTTCCCCCTTTTAATCGGGATTCTTTTACGGAATCTTTGATCAAAATGTTCAGTGATGGTAACCAGGCACTATCCAATTCTTCAGATCTCATGGTAAATGAAACAACTATTCACGAAGTAATCAGCCACACATTTCATATTCTCCTCCTATTTCTGCCATTGTTGCTTCAGGTAAGCAGAGACCAATTGTTTTACCTTGGATAGCCCTTTTTGCAAGCTTTTAAAAGTCCAGGCACTACACAGAGAACTAGGATGTAGAACAGAAGCACTAAACATGTTATTAGGCCAATTAAGTAGAATATCTCATGAGATCAAGACCTTAAACCTCCAAATCAAAGAATGAAATCCCATATGGTGTTTGGATATACTTTGAGCAGCTGCTTTTTTTTTTTTTTTTTTTTGGCCTTGTTATAACTGTATCTATCACACAGCTTTTGTCAATTCAACATTTTTCAGGAGTACATTTATTGACAGGCTAATAATCAGCTGAGCAACCCATCCCTTAGTCAATGTGGTTTTTCCATCATTGCTAACTTCTGTCCCCAGCCCTCCTGCTCCTGGTAACCAGTAATAAACTTTGGTCTCTATACTTTCCTTTTCTTGTCTTTTTATACAAATGAGACCATACAATATTCGTCCTTTTGTGATTGGTTTATTTCGCTTAGCATAATGCCTTCAAGTTTCATAACACTGTAGCATGTATCAAGACTTCATTTCTCCTACTTGCTGAGTAGTATTTCATGGAATGAGTGTACCACATTTTGTTTGAACCATTCACCTGTGGATGGGCATTTAGGTTGTTTCCACCTTTTGGCTATTGTGAATAGTGCTGCAGTAAACACTAGTATACAAATGTTTGTTTGAGTCTCTGCTTTCAAGTCTTTTGAGTACATAGGTAGGAGTGGAATTGCTGTACCATATGGTAGTTCTGCCATGGACAACCAGAAGAAGAAATACATCTGTCTTGGAAGAAGTACAGTCAGAATGTTCCTTGGAATTAAGGATGGTGTGACTTTATCTAACATACTTGGGACATTGGTTGCCAGGAGGAAAAAGACATCATGCTTGGTAAAGTAAAAGGTCGGACAAAAAAAGAAGAATCCCAACAGGATGGATTAACACAATGGCTATAACAATGGACTCAAACAAAACAAAGATCAGAATGACAAAGGACCATGTGGTGTTTTTTTTCTGTAATGCAAGGGGTCCTTATGAGTCCCAGTCAACTAAATAGTACCTAACAACAAGTTTTTTGAGGGACCATTACACTGTTTTCCACAATGATGATAACGTTTTGCATCCCATGAGCAATGGATGAGGGTTCTAATCCTCCTCCCCCATTCTTGCTAACATTTGTTATTTTCTGTTTTATTTTTATTATTATTATTTTTTAAATCTTACACATCCTGTTACTGTTAAGTACCATCTAGTCAGTTTCAACTCATAGTAACCTTCTGCACAACAGAAACCCATCCTCACAATTGTTACGCTTGAGCTCAAGCAACACAGAAAAGACCTCAAAGTTTCCATTTGTGCCCTGAAAAGAAAGCCTTATTTCTTGTAGTAGCAGAGCTGATATTACCAAACACCAAACCTAGAGTCTTACTGTAAGAACTCTGGTGCACATTTTTCCTAATTTTAAGCCATTCAGTGTTCCCTGTTCTGTTAAGCATATGGGATACTGTTGGAAAGAGCATAAGGATGGATTAGTCTGAGTTTATGGCTATGGGTCCACTAAGCACAGATTCTTCACTCAGTGTTCCAGCTTGAGAGGTTAAAAGATTTAATAGTTTTTTTTTTTTTTTTTTTGGTTTGTTCACTGAAGCATGATTGTCCCGTGGCCTACAGTACATCAAGTTAAAATACTAGACCTGTCTTGGTATTCTGTAGAAAGAATCCAAAGGATTTTAGAAATTGGCATATTAGTATTTTTAACAGCATAAACCCATAAACCCACACATAGAGTACCCAGAGCAGACTTACCTTTAATTACCACAGTGGGGAACAAATTTGTTATGGGAGCCCCAGCCTCTTTGAAGACTGCTATGATCACTATATTTCGCAAGCCAGTGGGAACTGTCCTAATTGAGTGAAGACACCTAACTACAGTGGCCACCACTACGGTGGCACTTTGTCATACTGTGGTGGCTTGCGTGTTGCTGTGATGCTGGAAGCTATGCCACCAGTATTTTAAACACCAGCTGGGTCACCCACTGGGGGTAGGTTTCAGTGGAGTTCCAGACTAAGAGAAACCAGGAAGAAAGAGAGGCAGCCTACTTAAGCATGCTTAGTCACTGAAATCCTTATATGAATAGCTGCAGAACATTGTCAGATACAGTGCCAGGAGATGGAAACACTATGAAAAGCATCAGAATATTGTCAGATGTAGTGCCAGAAGATGAGACCTTCAGGTTGGAAGCCACTTAAAATATGATTGGAGAAGAGCTGCCTCCTCAAAATAGAGTTGACCATGATGATCGGAACAGAGTAAAGGTTTCGGGACATTCATTTGCTGATAGGGCACAACTCAAAATGAGGAGAAACAGCTGCAAAACTCCATTAGTAATTTGGAACATGAAAATTGGAAGTTTTCTAAATGAACCCACACATAGAGCATCCAGAGCCTTTTATCATTTATGAACTGCATAAAGACCAATGTCCTAGACATTAATGAACTGAAATGGACTGGTATTGGCCATTTTGCTGAAATAGACTGGTATTGGCCATCAGACAATCATACTATTTACCATGCTGAGAATGACAAACTGAAAGGGAATGGCATCACATTCATCATCAAAAAGAACATTTCAAGATCTATCTTGAAGAATAATGCTGTCTGTGATAGGATAATATCCATGTGCCTACAAGGAAGACCAGTTCATTTACTATTATTCAAATTAACCCACAAATCACTAAAACCAGTAGTGATGAAATTGAAGAATTCTATCAACTTCTTCTGGTGTGGCGCTGTAGGATCAGCACTGTTTTGCAAACCATAAGGTTGGCAGTTCAAATCCATCAACTGCTCCCCAGAACCTCTACATAGGTTCACTATGCATTGGAGCTGACTTGATGGCACATAACAACAACAACTTCATCAGTCTGAGATTAATCAAACAAGCAATCAAGATATATTGATAATTACTGGTGATTGGAATGCAAAGGTTGGAGACAAAGAAGACACATCAGTAATTGGAAACTATGGCCTTGGTGACAGAAATGATGCTGGAGATCACATGATAGAATTTTACAAGACCAATTAATTGCAAATACTTTTTTAAACAACATGAAAGATGACTATACACATGGACCTCACCAGATGAAGTACACAGAAATCAAATTGACTACATCTATGGAAAGAGATGGTGGAAAAGCTCAACAACATCAGCCAAAACAAAGCTAGGGGCCGACTATAGAACAGACTCTCAATTGCTCATATGCAAGTTCAGGCTGAAGAGGAAGAAAATTAAAACAAATCCATGGGAATCAAAATATGACCTTGAATGTGTTGTTGTTAAGTGTGTTGCATCAGTTCCAACTCATAGTGACCCTGCATAGAGTTTCCAAGGAGCTGCTGGTGAGTTTGAACTGCCAACCTTGTGGTTCAAAGTGATCTTGAGGTCTAGTGCTTTATCTCACAGCACCATGCTAGGACTCTACCTTGAACATATCCCACGTAAATTTAGAAATTGTTTCAAGTAGACACTAATGACCAGAGGAGCTGTAGGATGGCATCAAGAACATCATACAGGAAGAAACAGCAAAAGGTCACTTAAAAGACAGGAAAGAAAGAAAATACCAAAATGGATGTCAGAAGAGACTGGAATTTGCTCTCCAGCGTAGACATGCTAACGTGAATTAAAGTAATGAGGAAGTCAAATAATTGAACAGAAAATTTCAAAGGGCAGTTTGAGAAGACAAAGGAAAGTATTATAATGAAACATGCAAAGACTTGGAGTTAAAAAACCAAAACGGGACTAAAAAGCTCAGCATTTCTCAAGCTGAAAGAATTGAAGAAAAACTCAAAGTTCTACTTGTAATATTGTTCAACCATTTCAAGAGGTAGTATATCAATAACTAGGGTATTGAAGGAAGAATCCAAGCTGAACTGAAGGCATCGATGAAAACAAGTCTCTGGGAACTGACAAAATACAAATAGAAATCTTTCAACAAACTGATGCTGTGCTCCCTCATCTATACAAGGAAATTTGGAAGACTGCTACCTGGCCAACGGATTGGAAGAGATACATATTTGTGCCCATTCCAAAGGGAGGCAACCCAATGGAATGCAGAAATCATCTAATAATATCATTAATATCACATGCAAGGGAAATTTTTCTGAAGATAATTAAAAAATGGCTACAACAACACATCAACAAAAACTCAAGCTGAAATCATTGCTGACATCAATGGACCTTGGCTAAAAGCAGAGAATACCAGAAAGATGTTTACTTGTGCTTTATTTACTATTCAAAGACTTTCAACTATGTGGATCATGACAAGCTATGGATGACATTGTGAAGAATGGGTATTCCAGGACACTTAATTGTGCTCATGAGGAACCTGTACATAGACCAAGAGGCAGTTGTTGGAACAAACAAGGGGATACTGAATGGTTTAAAATATTCTTCCACTTTACTTGTTCAATCTGTATACTGTGCAAATAATCTGAGAAACTGGATTATACGAAGAAGAATGCGTCATCAGGATTAGAGGAAGACTCGCTTTGCTATAGTGTCATTTATATTAGAAGCAGTAATCATCCTTTCAATTGATTGACAGCTCATAGCCAATCACCACAGAGCAAAAGTTCATTTTAACATTATGCCTGCTCATAACCAATCATCATAGAGTTAACTATATTGTATTAGCTCTCACCAAAGGGATTACCACATCTCAACTGCTAAACCACTGTGAATCCTGGCCCAGTCAAGTTAGCACAAAACCTTAGCTATCACAGTGCATTTGAAGGATCAGAAATCCCCTCCTAGAAATTTACCCGGTGCTTGGTTATGTGCCCTTGAGTCCGTTTTGAATCATAACGACCTTGTACAGGGTTTGCGAGGCTTTAAATCTTTACGGGAGGCAGGGCTTCATCACGATTAGGGTGGAGGTGCAGTGAAGTTCGCCGTCAGCAATACCACAGAATACCAGGCAAAGCAGAT
>NW_006408560.1:16165428-16166976 GCF_000296735.1 Chrysochloris asiatica
ACACCAAAACACATACTCAATTAAGTATTAAGGCCACAGATAAATACTAAACATGTCCAAGGAGCAAAAGCAGATGACCATATCAGCACATGTCCAGAAACAAGATAAAGTGTCTGAGACAAATGACCTAGAGGTAGATATGGACTCCATTCTGGAAGGAGGGCAGGCTGTGGAAATGCCTGAGAAGGAATTCAGAAAAATGATTATAAAATGTATCAAAAACGGTTTACAATGTAGTTGAGAAAAATAAGGAAGAAGTCAGGAAAGCACTACAGGAACAATCAAATAAGATACATACAGCATTGGAAACAATTCAAAACCTACAGAAAGAGGTCCAAACGATCAATAATAGAATATCAGAAATAGACAATACTCTGAAAGGGCAAAGGAGTAGAATAGACAAGATGAAAGGCAGAACCAGTGAACTGGAAGACAAATCTCTCAATACCACTAAGATAGAAGAGCAAACACATTGTAATTATTTGGAGCATAAACTGACCTCCCAGATCCTCTGGATTTTTCTTATAGTTTTGTTCTGTTCTTGATTCTTCCATTTGTCATTTGAGTTCTAGGTGGTGCTGCCACGTATGTCAATCTCTGGTTGTTGTCTGTTCTTATTGGTTCTCAGTCCACAGACTTCCCTTTAGGATGTTTTGCAGTGCAGAGTTGGCTTTGGCAAAATCCATTAGCTTCTGTTTATCCTGGACTGTTTTGATTACACCATCATATTTGATTGACAACTTTACTAGGTAGAGGAATCTTGGTTGGCAGTTTGTTTCTTTCAGGGTTTATATATGTCTCCCCGTTGCCTTCTTCTTCTTCTTCTTTTTTTTAATTTAATGTTTTATTGTGAATTATGTGGTAGTTTTCATGAGGGAACATTAGCTTTACATTCATCCTATCATATATCATTTCATTGCCATGGTTACAATCCCCTCCATGCATCATCAACCAACCAAAGGGTATACCCTGCAAGCCTGCCCCATGGTCATCAGCACACAGTCCCTCTCCCTTTCTGGGTCTAGAGTCCCCAGCTGCTCCATCTCTCCACATCATTGTCTCTGCCTCCATCTCTGGGGTCACTGATTCTCTGGGTAGGGTCTCACACTCGCCTCTTCTCCCTTGATAGTTCCAGGGACCTCGGCTCCTGGACTGCTTAGTCAATCACTCCCCTCCTTTTGCTACAAAACGGCCACCTTTGCATTTCCAACCCTCACAGTCAATCCTGATAACAATTATTCACCATTATACCGCAAGTGACCTATCCCTATCTCCTTTCATCAGTCCCACCCAGACAGATTAGACACTACTCAGTGGAGATTCTACATTTTCCCCATTGCCTTCTTGCTTGTGTGGTTTCTGCTGAGAGATCAGAGTTTAATCTGATTTGTTTGCCTTTGTATGTAATACTTCTCTTTTCCCTAGCTGCTTTCAGGATTCTGTCCTTATCTTTGCTTTTGGAGAGTTTGATTATTATATGTCTTGGTGATTTTCTTTTAGGTTCTATCCTTCTTGGGGTTCATTGAGCTTTTTGAATGCTTATCTTTT
>NW_006408560.1:16167730-16171043 GCF_000296735.1 Chrysochloris asiatica
GTTTCCTTTTTAAGTTTGCTTGTCCCACTCCACAACCTCTGTTCAGGCCTTTTTCCTAGTGATAAACAGTTCAGGGCCAGCTGTGGCCATTTTGCTCTGCCGTTTGGTTTTAAGTGGCAACTGTTCCTTTAAATATTGAGGAGATCTGTGTGCATGCATAGTACAACCCTCTCGGGGTGTGGGTGGCACCCCTTCTAGTCACCAGAATGGAAGTGCGCAGTGACAGACCAATGAACAGATACCATCCCCCGCCCCCCAAAAAAGAATGTCCACACCTTTATCTCTGCAGATCGGTCATACTTCTGTGGTTGTTCTGATCCTTCTCTCACTCAGTCCTTCCCAAGATAACCACTCCAGGAGATGCTGAGCCTGGCGGATCCCCGAAAGCACTGGATTTCTTGCTTCCACTACAAATTCCATGGGCTGTAAGCCTTCAAACTTTCTAAATATTCCTTTACATGTGGTTTAGAGTTCTGGATCTGTCCCTTGAACCTGCTTCATTTGGTATTCTGTGTTAGCACTGATGGAGATCCTCACTGCACTTCTACCCTATCCAACATCTTGTTTGTTTCACCAGAGTAAATTTTAAAGATATAAGTATGTAGTTGTTAAAATAAATCTGTATATATATATATATAATGTTTCCAACTCCCAAAGACAAATAAAAAATCAGATTTATAAAAATATTGATAATAAAAAGCAATAATAGTGATGAAAACTTAAAAAAAAAAAAGAGGCATTCAATTTCTATCACAACTGACCTTTGACAGAGTCATTGGAATGGAAACCAATTTAAGTCAGGGTCACCCTGTACTTCCAAAAATGAAAAATCCTATGAAACACAGTTATACTCTAACACACATGGGATCATCATGCGTCAGAGCTAACGTGACAGCATCTGGTTTTTAAGGCAAAAAGAGAAGATGAAACCAAAACCATGTATAGAATAGTCAGAGCTGTGGGTCATTTTTCTGGATAACACTGGAGGTGAAGGTACAGAAGGAACCCCAGTGAGGAGATTGAACAGTCACAGGAACAAAGAGCTAGAAAGCAATGGGCTTTAACAGTGAATGGAACAGAAGGCTGCCAACAACATCACATGCAGGTTCAATAAGATGAAGATTAAACTAACTGTGGTCACTGTAGTCACTTCCATGTGGGTGGAAGTCGAGAAATACAGGCATAGATGTGTCGCTCCCCTTCCTAAGCCCCCAGCACAGGCTTGGAATCCTCCTCAACTTTGTGCGTCCGGTGCCCCATCAACTAATTGAGGTTGACACAATGTAGAAACCTGTCTGACCTTCCTTGTTGGGTACAGGCAGGAGGGATCACATAATTAGAGAGAAGAACACCCATTCCTGGGACTGAAAGAAGGTCGCTGTGCAGGGACAGAGCCTGGGTAGGGAATGAAGTAGACCATGGAAGGGAAGGGAATGGAATATGGGTAAGAGGAAGGTTTAGATGTGAGAGCTGGTCCAGCACAAGCAAAAGACTTGTGAGGTCCCAGATAAGGTTGGAGAGGTGGTTTAATGGTGACACCAAATCCACAAATGTGAGGTTATCTCTATTAGCCTACTGCAGCTTGGGTAGAGAAAAGTAAATGTGAACAATTGGATTGATACACAACTAGGTTTTGCTGTTTCCAGTGACCTGGTACAACTAAGTCTCCTCAGGAGCCCTCAACTAAAAAATAAATGGATTGCACTTACATGAAATAGTGAGAATAGGCAGATGCATAGAGACCAAAATTTATTGGTGGTCGTTACGGATGGGGTCCTGGTGTGGCACTGTAGGATAAGCACTGAACTGCAGTTAACAACAAGAAGGTGGGTGGGTGAGAGGGACAATTATTTGCTTAAGGGGCACAGAATTTCTGGTAAAGGTGAGGAAAGAATTTGGGGGTTTTACAATATGGTGAATGTAATTGATGCAAGCGTAAAAATGGCTGAAACAGAAACTGTTTTGTGTTATATATATAAACTCTGTATATATATTGTTGTTGTTAAGTGCCGTGGAGTCAGTTTCAACCCATAATGACTCTGTATATGGTGTCTGAGGAGCAGCTGGTGGGTTTGAACCACCAATCTTGTGGTTCAAATTGATCTTGTGTGGCACTGTAGAATAATGTACTGGACTGCTAGGTCTTTTTGAACCACAAGATTAGTAGTTTAAACTCATCAGCTGCTCCTTGGAAACGCAACAGCATTTAACAGCAGCAACATATATATATATAGTTGTTGTTAAGTGCCATTGAGTCGATTCTGACTCATAGTGATCCTGTTTAGGATTTCCAAGGAGCAGCTTGTTGGTTAGCAATCCAGTGCTTATCCTACAGCTCCACACGAAATACATAACTGAGTGGGTGGATTGGATGCTATCTGTGGCTCTCTCTCTAAGTTCCTGGCAATGGTCCACGGTAAGTTGGGGCTCATTACATTAGGATGCACATCCTCTGGCCCTAAAGACCAAATCTCACCCATTGCTTGATTTCCTCTAGCCAAACCCTCTAGGGTTTGCTGTGCTCATTGAATTTTCCTCTGGTAGATTGCCAAGACTGGTCAGTCTCCAAAAGGTTAAGGTCAAAACAAAGAAAGAATTACAAACAGTGATTAATTAGTCATAATATTAACATTCAAAATGAAAATTACAGCTTATAGCCTGAGTGACCAGAGATAAGCAATTTATCTTTTTAACACTAAATGAGGTGATAATACTAGGCTGGTGCCTGGAATGTTTTCTTTCCCATCTCCCTTAAAGTCTTTCAAAAAGCTCTCTCCCCTTCTTGTTTCTTCCCCCTTCATCTATCCCTATTTCCTTCTTCCATTCTTAAGTGGTCATAAAAGAAAGTTGAAATATCTTTCAAATATTTTATTAATGAGAGGGCCCTTGTTTCTAATTTTAATAAATAGTAAACAAGCATAAGAATGTTCAGCTTCCCTCAATACTTATTTACTCAGATCTCTGGGTGATACAAGCAGTTGCAACTGGTTGTTAACCTAAAGGTTGGCAGTTTGAACACACCCAGTGGCACCATGAACGAAAGGTCTGGAGATCTGCTTCCATAAGGAAGTCTATGTGCAGCTCTACTCTGTTACACATGGGGTCGCCATAAGTCAGAATTGATTTGAAGAACTACAAAAGAAATAATAATGAATATCTTTGATATCCCATGTGAGTAAAGTTTTACTAAAGGTAATACAGAAATGGCTGCAAGCATACATTGACAGAGAACTTCCAGAGGTTCCAGCCAGATTCAGAAGAGGATGTGGAATAAGGGATATCATTACTGATGTCTGATGGATCTTGACTGAAA
>NW_006408560.1:16171828-16173458 GCF_000296735.1 Chrysochloris asiatica
GTTGGAGGAGAATACTGAAAGTGCCATGGGCTGCCAAAAGAACCAACAAATCTGTGTTGGAAGAAGTGCAGCCAGAGTGCTCCTTGGAGGCCAGGATGGCCAAACTTCGTCTCTCATACTTTGAACATATTGTCAGGAAGGACCAGTCACTGAAGAAGTATATCATGTTTGGTAAGGTGGAGAGTCAGAGAAAAACAGGAAGACCCCCCAACGGGATGGATTGGCAAAGTGGCAGCATCAATGGTCTCAAGCATGGCAACAAATGTGAGGCTGGCCCAGCACTGGCAGTGTTTTGTTCTGTTGTGCATAGGGTTGCTATGAGTTAGTACCAACTTGATGGCACTTAACAACAACAACCAGTTTACTCTTATTAATAAAAGTAGGAAAAAGGAAGGGAAAGTTTACAGCTGCTGAGGCTCCAGGAAAACTCATCCTTCATAGTTGGCATTTGAGCCAGGCTACTTGGATCTGAACCTTGGCTCTGCCGCTTATCAGGAATGACCTTGTGTCTGAATTTCTTCATCTGTTTAATGGAACAATCATCATGCCTCCTTTGTATGTGAATTCTGGCTCACAGTCAGTAAGTGATGTCTAAGTCCCAGCTGTCATTACATTATAATCCTCTCAGAGACAGTTGGGCAATACATGTAACTAAAGTCATTAAGTACCATAATTTTAAAAAATCCCAACATTTTATTGTAAATTGGATAAAGGTTTACAGAGCAAATCAGTTTTTCATTCAATGATTCATATACATTTTGTTTCATCTCATACAGTCCCTACAATGCCACATCACTTATCCCACTTCCTCTCTGTGTTTCCCGTTTCCATTCCTCCGGTTTTTTTTTTTTTGGAACCCTGCTGAAGTTTGTCCTTGGGCAAACGCTGCCCTTTGGATATTAAGTGGTTGGTTATTCTAAGGTGTGAGTACCTCCCTCATGTTATTTCTCTCCCCTCATAGACCTATTATTTGGTTGAAAACTGATCCAGGGAAGTAAGTTAATTTCCAAACCTGGAAGGTGACTGAGTGTCATAGTCTCTCTAGCTTACTAGTTAGCCTGGTCTTTTTATGATTTTGAATTTTGTTCTATATTTTTCTCCCATTTTATCTAGGACCTTCTAACATGACTCCCTTTAGAGCATTCAGCAGTGGGAACAGGGCATTGTCTAGTTCTTCCGGTCCCAGGGTCATGGGGTTGATGTTCTTGGGATCCATTAGTCCTCTGGACTGTTTCCATCCATCTTCAGTTTTCTTCACTCTTGTTTGTTGTGCACTGGGAAAGACCAATAGTTGTACCTTACATGGTCCCTAACAAGCTTTTAAGATCCCAGTGGCTAATGGTCAAAGTGGGATATAGAACTTTGCTTTTGTGGAGTATGCTACGACAATTGACTTGGTGTGTTGCTGTAAGATAAGCACTGGATCACAATGTCAATTTGAACCATGAGGTGGTGGTTCAAATCCACCAGCCATTCCTCGGAAACCCTATACAAGGTTGTTATGAGTCAGAACCGACTCGACAACACTTAACAACAACAACTACAACAACAGTAATTTCATTACCCAGAATTTATCTCAGGAAAATTAAAAAATAATCACAACTATGACAAAGGTTTTTTTTTTTTTTTT